>NC_057794.1:511971398-512571398 GCF_018294505.1 Triticum aestivum
AGTTTCTTAGTTACAGAAATAGTTATCAAAATGTTAGAAATTTTTCTTTTTTAAGTTATAGAAATAGTTAGTTATATAGCATTGTTAGAAATGTTAGAATTGTTAGAAATTTTTCTGTTTTTTAGTTATAGAAATAGTTATAAAAATTTAGAATTGTTAGAATTTTTTTTGTTTTTTAGTTATAGAAATAGTTAGAAAAAAGTTAGAAATTTTTCTTTTTTTAGTTATAGAAATATTAGAAATGTTATACAAATGTTAGTTATACATATAGAAATGTTATAATTTTTTTCTTCTGCTTTTTAGTTATAGAAATATTAGAAATGTTATAGAAATGTTAGTTATATAGCATTGTTAGAAATGTTATAGGAATTTTAGTTATATAGAATGTTAGAAATTATAGTTATCAAAATCCAATCATTAAAAAAATGTTACTTTTTGCGGGCATATAGATAGTATTTGTTCTCGACGATGCCCGGCCCGCATCCTCACCGTCGACCCGTCCGCGACGATGTCCGGCTGATCCATGGTCGGGACTGGGCTCCGCCGGGCTGGCACTGGGAGGTGCTGGGTGGAGGGGCGCGCCGCTTGTTGAGGAACCCGGCCCCGGGTCCCGTTGTCGACCCTGATCTTGTTTGGTGGCGTTCGCGTGGGCCAGTTTCGGTGCGGAGGGAGCCGGCCCCGCCGGAGGTGGTACGTCGCCGTGTCAGGGAGGAGGACGAGCACGTCCATCGCTACATGGTTGCATTAGAGGGCGGCATGTTCTCCAATACCTGGCAGTTTCTTCAGGGATCTCACTTCAGCTATGATCCTGTGAGGGTTCCTTCTCTTTGGGTGTCCACCGCCCGCACCGCAGGAACTGCGAGTGTCCTAGATTCTTCTGTATTATTCGATCTTTATTAGCTACCTAGCCAGTGATGTATTCGATATATAATATTCAAGACGATGTATTCGAGATTATATATTATTCGAGACGATGTATTCGAGATTATATATTATTCGAGACGATGTATTCGAGATTATATCTATTATTCGAGACGATGTATTCGAGATTATATCTATTATTGGAGACGATGTATTCGAGATTATATCTATTATTCGAGACGATGTATTCGAGATTATATCTATTATTCAAGACGACGTATTCGAGATTATATTCGATGATGCTTATTATGTACTATGATTGGTTCAGTTTTTCCTTATTAATTGATTGCATCCATGGATTGTAATTTGAATATATTTCTTTTGGATTAGTTAAACAAAACCTATGGCGGACAATACCGGCAGAGAGGGAGAAGAGGCTCTCATACGCAATCCTCGCGGGCCAGATGATGATCAGAATGAAGAAGATTATGACGGCTCCGAATATCTAAACAACACCGGGGAGGGTGATATGATATTCAATCGTGACGACCGAATTGATGAAGTCATGAACTATGAACATGATGAAGAAAATGTTGATCTTGAAACAACAAAGATCGCCGAGGTATATATATTTATATAAGCAGGCATCTGGTGATCATCACATGTTTTAAATGACTTGAAGATATGTTAACGAATCGATCTTTCTTCTTTCAGCCATCCGGACCGAGCAAATCTTTAGGCAACAGGACGAAACGAGGCCCGAACAAAAAGTTGAAGGAGTGCGTAAAGTACAATATCGAGGCAATCAGTCCTAATGGCGAACTATTAGCGCCTAAGAAGATTGCGGGCAAGTTCATTCGTCAGTGCCGAGTTCTTGTGAAGGACCAACTCCCGATCTCCCTTCAAGAATGACAGACAAAAACTTTTGCTTTGGGAAACGCTCATGGAACATTTCACCCTACCAGATCATTTCACAGATGCAGATGTGGAGAAAGTAAAGGATGCTGCTCTTAGGAAGATGGCGGTTGCATTCAAGAACCACAAGATTCGTGAATGGGCCAAGTACGTCAACGGAGGAAGGAAGACTCCAGTATTCGAGGGAACACTAGAGAACCAAAGTTCTCATTGGGACGATTTCGTGAAATTCAAGGATTCGGAATTATCTAAGGAACGGTCGAGAATAAACAAGGCCAATGCCGCAAAAAAGGATAAGTTCCATAAGCTTGGGCCAGGTGGCTATGCGGTGGGAATGCCTAAGTGGATAAGTCTGAGAAAGAGATGCTGGATGCAGGTGTCACTCCAGAAACATTGAGCTGGCCCCCCAGGTGCAGGACTTGGTTCTATGCACATGGGGGGAGTTGGACCCGAGGATAGGCAAAGTTTCGAAGAAGGCATGTCTAGACGGAGCCGAAGATAAGCTACTTGTTGCAATAGAAGAGGCTCAATCGGGGTTGTTCGAGCCCAACAAAGAGAACGACGAGCTTACGCGTGCCCTGGGAAATCTTGAACATCCGGGAAGAACACGAGGCATGGGCGCTATTCCGTGGTATGAGGGGTTTTCGGACTGGAATGCCGACTACAGAACCCGTGCGAGAAAGAAGATTGTGGAGGAGAAGAAGAGGAAGATGGAGGAGGAGCAGAGGAAGCTAGACTATGAACGCCTTCAAGGCCTAGAATCAGCGCACGCGGACTTGGCAGTCAAATTCCAGCGGTAGCAGGAGCAGATCGACTCACTTAGCCAGCAAAGGGGGTCTCAGCAGCTAGCGGATGATCCACCATTGGATAGCAGTGTCCCATCCATGCCGAGAAGCAGCGTGGGTTCCGCCCCGGGCGACACATTGCTGGATAGCTACCCAGTGGATGACATCATGGAGAACACTAACTACGAGCTACACTTCAAAATGAAGAACATATCCATGAAGGTGGCGGACGCCCTTGCTTTTACAAATCCCCCCGAGGCAACCTTCCATTGCAACCCGATTCCGGCGGGCTATGCTCGTGGCTTGGTTGATGAGGTGGTGGACCAATATTCGGGGCTAGAGCTTGACATTCCTGGAGGTGACGATGAGCACACACTAAGAGAGGCCAACCATCGTATCATCCTATGGAGAAAGGATTGCATCATCTTTCGAAGGCCACCGACACCACGTCATCCAACTCCTTGTCGCAGTCCGCCACCGAGTCAGCAGACTACTGCTCCTCCAAGTCCACCAACGCGTCAGGCCACTCCTCCTACAGGTCCGGCACAGCTTCAGGCCACTCCTCCTCCTCCAAGTCCGGCAAAGCATCAGGCCACTCCTCCTCCAAGTCCGGCACAACTTCAGGCCACTCCTCCTCCAAGTCCGGCACAACTTCAGGCCAGTTCTCCTCCTCCAACTCAGCCACGTCAGCCATCTTCGCCGCCTCAGCAATCACGGAAGAGAGCCGCCTCAGCTATGGTGCATAGCGGTACAAGTCGAGGTAGTACTGGAGGTACAGGCGGAGGCAAGTGATTTCAATATGGTCCAAGCCTCGTGCCTCTTCCACAGAGGCCTTACGACAAGTCCGAGGAGGAAAACGTAGCCATATTGAAGGCCGAGGTGGAAGCCCATTTTGCACCGAAACCGCCACCGCCGCCAAGGGAGAAAGTGCCTGTGGAAAAGATTGACCACTTCATTCGTATGGCTAGAGCACCAGCTCCCAAGCCTGTTGACATAGACTATGAGCGCCACATCAAGAAGTTAAATTGAGCACGTCTACAGAAAGAGGTGAGCTCGAGCTCGAGCAAATCAGTTGGCAAAAGGAGCGGTAAAACCATTCCCAAGCTGGGAGAACAGGCGGCGCAATCAATCCCCCACTTATTGTGCCAACAACACAAAAGAGTAGGCGCGCCCAATATTATCGTGGGCAAAACGTTAACGTTCCCGGGGTGGGCGATGTGGTAATAACCGAGGAGCATATTGCGCAGGCTGAATCGATCGGGATCACTGTTGGACAACTCCTCGATATCGAGCCCATGTCTCCGACTAGAGAGGAGGAAATAAAACGGAAATATGCCCGGGGCCAACCTTTTGTCTAGCCAGAGGAGGTCAATAAGCTCCCAACGAGAATGTATGAATTGCATCAGTGGTACATGGACATTACCAAGATTTCCAATCGAGAGTCCCTCATGGTGAATTTCAACAAGGATCATTACTACCATGAGAAAGCTATGACCGTTGAGTATTCAGAACTATTTCAGCTATACAATAAAGACGCACTCGACAAATCTATCGTCAATTGCTATTGTCTGTAAGTGATTTCTTTCTGTAATTTAAGTCTCAAGCTAGCTGTAGTGATCATTTTGATCAATCATTACCTATAATTATCCTCACTATATTCTTTTTTGTGATATTATGCAGGATGAAGATTTATGAAATGAAAAAAGGTGGACGCTATGGCATTGGGTTCTTTGACCCAAATACCATTAATGAATACACATGGAAAATAGATCCATATCACGAAAAAAGTGTAGAGGAAAGCATGCTACAGTTCTTCAAGGAACTCAAATACAATGAAGATATACTATTTCCTTACAACTTCCAGTGAGTCACACTGTCTTGTACTACAAATTCTGTTTTCCCCTACTAGCTAGCTACATGTTTTTGCTTACATATGCCCGTTTAATTAAGAAATGCAAACGTGTGTGCATGCAGATTTCACTGGATCTTGTTAATCATTAAAGTTGATGAAGGAACAGTTGAAGTACTAGACTCACTACTTAAGAAAGCAAGTGACTACACCATCGTGAAGGGGATAGTCAACAGGTAATTTCAATCATTATTAACTATATCTCGGCCTATTTAATTAGTTCGTCATTTCCTGATAACAACTATTTAATAACCCATTTATTCATTTTCTTTGTCGGCGGGCAGGGCTTCGGCAAAGTTCATCAGGGCCACTCCAGGCCCATGGAAACAAAATCTAAAATGGTATCGACCCAAGGTAAGTAATTAAGTAGTACTAGCTAGCTGCCATCTCTTTAATTATCATGCTTGATTAATTATTATCTGATCAAATTCCATTCTCGTAAAGGCACTGAAGCAGGCGCCGGGGAATGATCTATGTGCATACTACGTTTGCGAGAACATTCGCATGATGGCGCCCGAAAGGAGCAAATTGCAAAGACAGGAGTGGGTACAATATCGATTGTCAGAACACTATTCACAATTTTTACACCATTATCGATATCTAGTCACACAACTAATACACATGCATATTGATATCCTTCTTAACAGTTCAAAGAGGTGCGGGACAAGCTCCTAGCACATGACCGCATAGAAACAATTCAAGAGGAAATAGCGGGATTTTTGCTCGACCAGGTCATAGATCCCAAAGGAGAATACTATTACCCGCTACCGCCCCCATGAACCACTTCCAATTGTTATCGTGCTCCGAAGGCACCAATTAGCTAGGCTAATGCCACTGGCTCCGAAGGCGCCAATTAGAAGAAATTGTGTATATATATACATACATGTGTTTATATATGTGAGAATTAATTAATGGTGGTTGTGAGATATTCGATGATATATATATATATATATATTACGATCGGTTCTACTAGAAATTCTATTTATATATATATATGCATAACGTGTACAATATGTAGTATCGTAAAATACCAGCAAATGAAAAATAATTAAATGGAAAACAAAAAATTAAATGAAAAAGAAATCATAAACCCAAAACCCCCCAACCTTTTAATACCGGTTGGTGACACCAACCTGTACTAAAGGGCTCCCTGCCCCCAAAGCTGGCTCGTGCCACATGGTTCCCTTTAGCACAGGTTCATGCTGAACCGGTACTAAAGGGGGGGGCTTTAGTGCCTACACTTTAGCACCGGTTACCAAACCGACACTAAAGGGCCTTATGAACCGGTGCTATTGCCCAGTTCTGCACTAGTGAGTGGATACTCTAAAATGTGCAAGATAAGCGTGAGTGCTATGGATGGCCTTCTCGTAGGGAGACGGGAGCAGATCCATACTGGTGTATTGATTGGTGAATATGTGGACTCGTGTGCGCTACCTCAAAAGAGTTACTGGCAGTTGTAGTTCAGGATAGCCACCGAGTCAAAGCTGGCTTGCTGCAGTCAAACTCCACCACCCCTTTATTGATACTGATGCATATGTAGCTAGTTCTGATGTAAGTCTTGCTGGGTTCATTTGTACTCATGTTTGCTTAATTTATGTTCTGCAGAGAGACGTCAGTCTCACTAGTAGTTCCGCATGGACTTTGACGTTTAGCTTGTTACCTCAGCTACGATCTTGTACCCTTGGGAGGGTCTTGTAGATAGTCAGGCTTCTCAGCCTTTTTCATTTGTAGAAGTCTGTACTCAGACATGTTAAACTTCCGCATGTGCTTTGACTTGTATGCTCTGAATGTTGGGTCATGAGACCCATGTTTGTATTATCTGGCTCTTCGGAGCCTAATGAATAAATACTTGAGTCGTAGAGTTATGTTGTGATGCCATGTTGTATTTACACATATCGAGCATATTGTGTGTATGATTGAAATGCTTGGTATGTGTGGGATCCGACAACCTAGTTGTTCATCCTTGGTAGCCTCTCTTATGGGGAAATGTAGTCTTGTGCTTCCATGAGCCATAGTAGTCCGCTACAGCCCGGTTCACCGGAGTCCTGCTAGCCCAGCACTACTGCTCCGGAACACTTAGACTGGCCGGCATGTGATTCACTTCGTTCCTGTGTCTGTCCCTTCGGGGAAATGTCACGCGGCGACATCCGGAGTCCTGCTAGCCTGCTATAGCCCGGGTTCCCAGAGTCCTGTTAGCCCAGTTGCTACAGCCCGGATTCACACGCTGCTGACCGACATGCTCGATGTTGATTCATGTATGCCTGTCCCCGTAAGTTAGTGCCACTTTGGGTTCACGACTACTCATGTCGGCCCGGGTTCTCTGTCATATGGATGCTAGCGACACTATCATATACATGAGCCACAGGGCGCAAACAATCCCGGGCCATGGTAAGGCGACACCCGTGGGGATACCGTGCGTGAGGCCGCAAAGTGATATGAGGCGTTACAGGTTAGAGATCGGTGTGACTTAGAATCGGGGTCCTGACACTAATAGCATGCTTTCCAGTGTCGCAGTTTTAAATTTGATTTTTGTACGGCTTTGTACATTTTCGAATAGGAAACACATTGGTTAAGTGAATAGCTTTTGAATAGATTGATTTTTTCGTGTTGTTATTTTGTAGCATATATAGGCAAGTTCTTTTCCCATCAAAAATAAAAAAATAGGCAAGTTCTTTCCCCTGCAAAATAAAATATAATAGGCAAGTTCTTTTGCACGACAAAAACACTATGGTGGTCAAAGAAAGATGAGAATTGGCAGGTAACCAAGTTAATCTTGAGTTGAGATTTCGAGGGCGTATTTTTCACCGGTTCAATTTTTGCGCAAAATAAAACCTAAATCAGATACGAACTACTTCATCCAGACTCCTTCATTTGGTGCTTCCAAAGCAGCTATGTACTCCGCTTCACACGTAGATCCCGCCACAACGCTCTGCTTGGAACTACACCAACTCACAGCTTCACCATTCAATAAAAATACGTATCCAGTTTGTGACATAGAGTCATCCAGATCGGTGTCAAAGCTTCCATCGACGTAACCGTTTACGACGAGCTCTTTGTCACCTCCATAAACGAGAAACATATCCTTAGTCCTTTTGAGGTATTTCAGGATGTTCTTGACTGCTATCCAGTGATCCACTCCTGGATTACTTTGGTACCTCCCTGATAAACTAATAGCAAGGCACACAATATTGCATACATGATAGAGCCTATGGCTGAGGCATAGGGAATGAATTTCAATTTCTCTCTATCTTTTGCAGTGGTCGGGCATTGAGTCTGACTCAACTTCACACCTTGTAACACAGGCAAGAACCCTTTCTTTGCTTGATTCATTTTGAACTTCTTCAAAACTTTATCAAGGTATGTGCTTTGTGAAAGTCGAATTAAGCGTCTTGATCTATCTCTATAGATCTTGATGCCCAATATATAAGCAGCTTCACCAAGGTCTTTCATTGAAAAATTATTATTCAACTATCATTTTATGCTATTCAGAAATTCAGTGTCATTTCCGATCAACAATATGTCATCCACATATAATATCAGAAATGCTACAGAGCTCCCACTCACTTTCTTGTAAATACAGGCTTCTCCAAAAGTCTATATAAAACCATATGCTTTGATCATACTATCAAATTGTATATTCCAACTCCGAGAGGCATGCACCAGCCCATAAATGGATCGCTGGAGCTTGCACACTTTGTTAGCACCTTTTGGATCGACAAAACCTTCTGGTTGCATCATATACAACTCTTCTTTAAGATATCCATTAAGGAATGCAATTTTGACATCCATTTGCCAAATTTCATAATCATAAAATGCGGCAATTGCTAACATGATTCATACGGACTTAAGCATCGCTACGGGTGAGAAGGTCTCATCGTAGTCAACTCCTTGAACTTTTCAAAAACCTTTCGCAACAAGTCGAGCTTTGTAGACGGTAACATTACCATCAACGTCAGTCTTCTTCTTGAAGATCCATTTATTCTCTATGGCTGGTCGATCATCGGGCAAGTCAACCAAAGTCCACACTTTGTTCTCATACATGGATCCCTGCTACCTCTTGAGCATGCGTTGGTTTTCCCTTGAAGAGGAAAGGATGATGCAGCAAAGTAGCGTAAGTATTTCCCTCAGTTTTTGAGAACCAAGGTATCAATCCAGTAGGAGGTAACACGCAAGCCGCCTAATACCTGCACAAACAAACAAGAACCTCGCAACCAACGCGATAAAGGGGTCGTCAATCCCTTCACGGTCACTTACGAGAGTGAGATCTGATAAAGATAATAAGATAAATATTTTTGGTATTTTTATGCTATAGATTGGAAAATAAAGATTGCAAAATAAACAACGATAGAAATAGCAAGTAGATATGAAAATAATTTGATGGAAGATAGACACGGGGGCCATAGGTTTCACTAGTGGCTTCTCTCAAGATAGCAAATTCTACGATGGGTGAAAAAATTACTGTCGAGCAATTGAAAGAAAAGCGCATAGTTATGAGAATATCTAGGCATGATCATGTATATAAGCATCACGTCCGCGACAAGTAGACCGACATGATTCTGCATCTACTACTATTACTCCAGACATCGACTGCTATCCAGCATGCATCTAGAGTATTAAATTCATAAGAACAAAGTAACACATTAGGCAAGATGACATGATGTAGAGGGATAAACTCAAGCAATATGATATAAACCCCATCTTTTTATCCTCGATGGCAACAATACAATACGTGCCTTGCTGCCCTTGCTATCACTGGGAAAGGACACCGCAAGATTGAACCCAAAGCTAAGCACTTCTCCCATTGCAAGAAAGATCAATATAGTAGGCCAAACCAAACTGATAGTTCGAAGAGACTTGCAAAGATATTAAATCATGTATAAACGATTTCAGAGAAGAATCAAATATTGTTCATAGATAATCTTGATCATAAACCCACAATTCATCGGATCTCAGCAAACACACCGCAAAAAGAATTACATCGAATAGATCTCCAAGAGAATCGAGGAGAACTTTGTATTGAGATCCAAAGAGAGAGAAGAAGCCATCTAGCTAATAACTATGGACCCGAAGGTCTGTGGTAAACTACTCACACATCATCAGAGAGGCTATGGTGTTGATGTAGAAGCCCTCCGTGATTGATTCCCCCTCCGGTGGAGCGCCAAAAAAGTCCCCAAGATGGGATCTCACGGGTACCGAAGGTTGCGACGGTGGATATAGGGTTTTGCGGTGCTCCTGGATGTTTTCGGGGTATATGGATATATATAGGAGGAAGAAGTAGGTCGGTGGAGCTGCGAGGGGCCCACGAGGGTGGGGGGCGCGCCCACCCCCTTGAGGCGCGTCCTCTTGCCTCGTGGCCTACTTGCTTCTTTCTTGACGTCCACTCCAAGTCTCCTGGATCACGTTTGTTCCAAAAATAACTCTCTCGAAGGTTTCATTCCATTTGGTATTCCTTTTCTGCGAAACACTGAAATAGGCAAAAAAACAGCAATTTGCACTGGGCCATTGGTTAATAGGTTAGTCCCAAAAATAATATAAAAAGGTATATTAAAGCCCATTAAACTTCCAAAAAGATAATATAATAGCATGGAACAATAAAAATTTATAGATACGGTGGAGGCGTATCAAGCATCACCAAGCTTAATTCCTTCTCGTCCTCGAGTAGGTAAATGATAAAAACAGAATTTGCATGTTGTGGAATGCTACCTAGCATAATTCTCAATGTAATTTTCTTTGTTGTGGCATGAATGTTCAGAGCCGAAAGACTCAAGAAAAAGTTTAATATTGACATAAAAATAATAATACTTCAAGAATACTAACAAAGCAATCGTGTCTTCTCAAAATAACATGGCCAAAGAAAGTTATCCCTACAAAATCATATAGTCTGGCTGTGACGCCCCGAGACCGTTGTGCCAGGTGTCTTCCTGTGTTTCGTTGTCATTGCCATGTCATTCACTTGCGTGTTGCATCTTTCCATGTCACCATGTGCATTGCATCATCATGTTTTTCGAAACTTGCATCCGTCCCGGCCACCTCGTTCTCTCCGTTGTCCGTCCTGAGCCCAGACACACTTGCACGCACCCACGGCATGTCCGAAATATTATTTTACAAGTGGCCGTAAAATGTACTCGGAATGGGTTGAAAGTTGGCGTGTGGTCTTATTATAGTGTAGATAGACCGCCTGTCAAGTTTCATCGCATTCGGAGTTCGTTTGATAGCCCAACCGTTAAACTATAGCGACTTTATAGTTGGTCAAAACGTTCCAGTGTTTCTTTGTCGTTGCCATGTCATTCACTTGCGTGTTGCATCTTTCCATGTCACCATGTGCATTGCATCATCATGTTTTTCGAAACTTGCATCCGTCCCGGCCACCTCGTTCTCTCCGTTGTCCGTCCTGAGCCCAGACACACTTGCACGCACCCACGGCATGTCCGAAATATTATTTTACAAGTGGCCGTAAAATGTACTCGGAATGGGTTGAAAGTTGGCGTGTGGTCTTATTATAGTGTAGATAGACCGCCTGTCAAGTTTCATCGCATTCGGAGTTCGTTTGATAGCCCAACCGTTAAACTATAGCGACTTTATAGTTGGTCAAAACGTCGGACGTTTTTGGTCTCCGATAACAGTTGCCGGGCTGCACTCCTCTCCTCTCATCTCAGCCCAACCACTTTTTACAACCCACCTACATCCCACCTAACCCCCCCTTTGTTCCGGACCGTCAGATCACGATCGGAGGCTCCGAAATACTCCGAAAACCCCCTCAAAGCCCCCTAACCCTAGCACCTACCCTATATAATCACCCCTCCTTCCTAATTTGGAAAACCCTAACCCCTAACCTCCCGCAGCCACCACCTCCCCCTGTCTCCTCGCTTTTAGCGCCGCTAGCCCGCGCCCACCACTTGTTGCCGCCGCCGCCATGCGCCACGGCGAATCCCAGCGCGCCACCTGTCCCCGAGCACCGCCTCCAGCCAATCCCCATGTGCCACGTCGCCCTGGCCTCCTACCACCTCCCCGCGGTCCTCCCGGCCCGCCCCAGGCCCGCCCCAGGCCGATCTGGGCCTGAGGGAGCCCGCTCGCGCCGCCTCGGCGAGACCTCGTCGCCCCGGTCGTCGCCGCGCTGCCGCCTTCGCCTCGTCGCCGATGAGCCACGCGCCACCGCCGCCCCGCGCCCGCGCCGCCATCGCCAGACTCCTTCCGCCAGGCCAGGCCTCGCCATCCTCTGCTCCCTGTTCTTCACCGTGCTTCCTCTCTCTTCCTCACCCGATCTCTTTCTCTCTCTCTAGGGCACCACTGCGATGTGGAGCTCGCCGCCGGCCTTGCCTTCGTCCGACCCGGTCGGGATCCGCCGCCCCGCGACCGGTTCTCGTTCGCCTCAACCCCGCCGGACCCCGCCACCACCCTCGAACCTCGCCGTTGCCGGCGTGAACCGCCACTGCCGCCCCTGCCTCCCTGTTCGTGTGGGAACAGGAGGAGGACGGCCACAGCCCCGTGGGCCGCGACCCACACGGGGCCCATCAGCGCCCCAGATCCGCGGCCCAGCTCCCTCCTCCTCGACTGGACACGACCCATGGTGAGGACGCGTCCAGCCCCTCCCCTGTTCCTGTTGGGCCGGCCAGTTTCGGCCTTCTAGTTTTTTTCCTGGTCCTGCGAATTTTGTCTATTTTCCTGAGATGGCAGATTTTACAGAAAACCCCCCTAGTTTCATGCATTTAATAACTTCACAACCGTGCATCGGATCTAAATAAATTATATATGAAAGTTGCTTAAAATTTTGTCTAGTTTAATAATTTGCAACTTTCATCCATGTTTGAAATGTTTAAAATGTTGTTTGGTTAAATTTGCTCCTATGCCATGCTAAAATGCTTTATTTCATAACTAATTAACCGTAGCTCCGAACTTAATAAACTTTATATGTAAATGGGGTAGAAAAATGCCTAGTTTAACATGGTGGCTTTACTTTGCATGTTTAACAACTCTAAAATTGTGTTTAGGGCAGAACAGTACCAAACCTTAAAATATGCATATGGGGTTTTACCGGAATCGTTGTTCGTTGTTTCCGGCCTCATTTAAACTTGTCTAGATAGGTAGTTTTGTTGTGCTTCGCACCCTTGCCATGTTAATCAACATTTAATATTGTTGGGTACATAAACGAGATCGAACTAAATAACTTGTCGTGGTGTTTCGTCAATATGCACCTTTGCATATTGAGCTCCACTTAATTTGTAGGATTGCTTGTGCACTTTTAACATGCCATGTATCTTTAAACCGGACATACATCATATTTGGTTGTGCATCATGCCATGTTTATGTGGTGGTTGTTTACTATGTTGTTTGCTTCTTTCCGGTGTTGCTTCTTTGGGATAGTTCCAATAACGTCACGTTGTGAGGATTCGTTCGACTTTGTCCATTTGTCTTCTTCATGGGCTCGTTCTTCTTCCTTGCGGGATTTCAGGCAAGATGACCATACCCTCGAAATCACTTCTATCTTTGCTTGCTAGTTGTCGCTCTTTTGCTATGCCTATGCTGCGATACCTACCACTTTCTTATCAGGCCTCCCATATTGTTAAGCCAAGCCTCTAACCCACCTTGTCCTAGCAAACCATTGTTTGGCTATGTTACCGCTTTGCTCAGCCCCTCTTATAGTGTTGTTAGTTGCAGGTGAAGATTGGAGTTTGTTCCTTGTTGGAACATGGATATTTTGTTGGGATATCACAATACCTCTTATTTAATTAATGCATCCATATACTTGGTAAAGGGTGGAAGGCTCGGCCTTATGCCTTGTGTTTTGTTCCACTCTTGCCACCCTAGTTTCTGTCATATCGGTGTTCTGTTCCCAGATTTTGCGTTCCTTACACAGTTGGGTTATAATGGGAACCCCTTGACAGTTCGCTTTGAATAAAACTCCTTCACCAAGGCCCAACCTTGGTTTTACCATTCGCCACCTAGCCTTTTCTTTTCCCTTGGGAGTCGCGCTCCCGAGGGTCATCATTATTTTAACCCCCCCGGGCTAGTGCTCCTCTAAGTGTTGGTTCACCTTGTCAGCCGCCGGTGGCCACCAGGGGCAACTCTGGGCTGGCCTACCGGAAGTTTGGACAATCCGGTGTGCCCTAAGAACAAGATATGTGCAGCTCCTATCGGGATTTGTCGGCACATTCGGGTGACTTTGCTGGACTTGTTTTACCATTGTCGAGGATGTCTTGTAACCGGGATGCCGAGTCTGATCGGATTGTCTTGGGAGAAGGAATATCCTTCATTGACCATGAGAGCTTGTGATGGGCTAAGTTGGGACACCCCTGCAGGGATTTGAACTTTCGAAAGCCGTGCCCGCGGTTATGGGCAGATGGGAATTTGTTAATGTCCAGGTGTAGAAAACCTGAAGTTTATCTTAATTAAAAAGCATCAACTGCATGTGTAACCGTGATGGTCTCTTCTCGGCGGAGTCCAGGAAGTGAACACGGTGTTGGAGTTATGTTTGACGTAGGTTGTTCTAGGATCACTTCTTGATCATAGTTTCTCGACCGCGCTTTGCCTTCTCTTCTCGCTCTCTTTTGCGTATGTTAGCCACCATATATGCTAGTCGCTTGCTGTAGCTCCACCTCATACCACTACCTTACCTTTAAGCTTAAATAGTGTGAGATTGCTGAGTCCCCGTGACTCACAGATACTTCCAAAACCAGTTTGCAGGTGCTGTTGAACCGTGTAGATGATGCAACCAAGCTCAAGGAGGAGCTCTATGAAGATCTTGTCCTTTATGTTGTTTCGTTCTAGTTGATCAGTAGTGGAGCCCAGTCGGGATGATCGGGGATCTGTGTAGCATTTGGGGTAGTCTTCTTGTATTTTGGGTTCTGTTGTCGGACCTTGAGTGTATTTGGATGAATGTAATGCTTTATTCATGTATTGTGTGAAGTGGCGAGTGTAAGCCAGCTATGTATCTCTTTCCCTTATGTATTACATGGGTTGTGCGAAGATTACCTCACTTGCGATATTGCTTTCAATGCGGTTATGCCTCTAAATCGTGCTTCGACACCTGGGAGATATAGCCGCATCGAGGGCGTTTCAAGTTGGTATCAGAGCCTTCCCCGACTTTAGGAGCCCCCTGCTTGATCGAATCGTTGGCGTGTTGAGTCTAGAAAAATGTTTTGAGTCATTCAAAAATATATATATCGAAGAGTTAGGAATTCTTTTTACTCCTCAGTCCCTTCGTTGCTCTGGTGAGACATCCTGACGTAGAGTTTTGACTCTTCTCTTCTCAAATTTCACTAAAAAATTTCTTTAGGATCACGCGGGTATCTCGGAATTGTTCCGATGGTTTTGTGATGAGAACATTGTTCTTGGTGCCTCCTGACATTTAGGGGTTGTGGCAGTGTCCCGGGGAGTTGAGCTCCGAGGTGTTGTCGTGACAATTTTATCGTTACAGTTCTGGAATACCTGAGTTTCGCCGACATCGAAAATCTCTTTTATGCAGTTGTTGGTGAGATAACCTCGACGCCACCCAGTACTGGGGAGAGAGTTCAGCAGTATTGCCATATCTCGTATAACGAATGCTTTTCGAAGGTTGAGTAAACAATTTCCGAAGGTTTCTTGGTTATGTGTTGAAGGATGGATACAACTGGGTGTAGGATTTGCTAGTTTTGGGTGAGATATTATGCTTCCTCTGTATCCCCAACACCTGATTGCATAACCGGAAAATTTCGGGAGTTTATAAGTGGGAATTCAAGTAGCTCTTAGGAAATCTTTCCGACAAATGTATGATATGAAATTGGGGTTCGACGTCTAGTGGTCCGCCTATTCACGGTTGGTTTTACAGTGGTCTCGTTGTGTCTTAAAGAGTCCTTGGCTATGCCGACTCAGGGACGCTTCATATGTCATGTGCACTGCCTTGTACATGATGGTGCTGTACGATCATGCCCGTGTGGGCCCCACCATGAAAACTTCGGACGAAATCTCTATCATATGTTTGTTTCGGCTTATTCCGCAAGCCAATCTTTTGTTTTGTTTTGAGTTGTGGTATTCGAGTTGCTTCGAAGTCAAATGTTGATTCCATACCTTCCCCAAGCGGTGTTCTCATACTCCGATGTGAATACTAATCCTTCTAGATCATCGAGATTGTCATGTTAATTCTTTTTCAACCGGTGTGTTTTCTCTTCAAGTGGATGCGTTCTTTCTCAACTTCCGTAAGATTCAATCTCAGTTTTCTCAACGGTGTTCGTTTCATCCATCCCAAGTTGCCTTTATTTTACCCACCCTCCCACCCTTGTTTCTTCAAGGACTCATATATCTTAATCAACTATCCATCTTATTGATGCGAAGTATTTCCATTCTTTTCTGTTAATGTTCTTACCCGGTGGTTTCCATGAAGATGTTCTACTAGCTCATCATTCTTCGTTCTTTTTCTTCTCCGGTGGAACCAATTCAAGCTTTTGGTGTTGATCATATCCTTTTCCCCTCATTTCCAATGCTTTCTCATGCCGTTGCACCTTTTAATCATCCACTTCTCGCTATTCAATTGTTCCTGAGTGCTCAAGATATCCCGAAGATTCGTGTTTCCACTCTACATTCATTCAAGATCTTTCGAGGATGTTACCTCATTCAAACCATTTATTTCAACCAGCGCAATGTATCTTCTAAATCATTCCAACGGTGTTTCTTTTGAGTGGGCCCTAACCCACAGGTTTTTCCCAGGATCTTACCTGACTCTTCTTATTTTCCTGGAGTTTTTCAAATACATTTCAAAGTTTGACGTAAGAATGAATTGACATCAGTCAAATGTCTTTCTCCAATATTTTCCAGATTATTTTCATCGTTGGCTCAACCTTTCCATTCTTCATTCCGGAGTGCCTCAACAATTCATGGTGGTGTTTCTCATCGTCATTCTCAACATTTGAAGACCGAAGAAGAGTTTTACCTCCATATCTTATCCGTTCTCTCAGAGATTCGTGGTTCTAGTTCGAGGCCATCCTCTCATAATTGTTTTGATCGTGAGAATTCTTTTCACCCATCCGGAGCATTTCATGAGTTGTTTTCCATTTCTTTCCTCCGAAGGCCATCTTTTCGAATATTATTCATTTCAGCTGGCAGCTCACATTCTCCAAATCTTACTGGTGCATCGATCAAATATCCTCTAATCAGTTCTTGATCTCTTCGTTCTGATGTATCTAAATCCCCTCAAGCTTCTTCGTTCATTTGCTAATTCTTTCTGGTGTTTCTTTATATTTTTCATTGTTCATTTTCAATTCTTACGGTGGTTCATTCAAGATTCTCTTCTTTCGTTTATCATATCAATTTATTTGTTATTTCTATCCTACCGGTGGTTCGTTGAAGACATTCCCAAGTTTATGTTATATCTCTCTTAATTTTCTCTACGAGAATAAATAATATGCCAAATTTGTTGATTGTCATCAATTTAATTGTTGAAGGATAAGCATAATGTAATTCTTATTCTTGTTTCATCGACTAAATTCAATTCCTTATTCCGGAGCCTCATCAAAATTCTTGGTTTCAATTGTTTCATCTTCTCTTCCCGCAATTCCAAGCTCTCTTAATTTTCTCGTCATGAAGATCCATCTAATCACTGCGAGGATTCACCTTGTGTTTTCAACTTCTCTTTTCTTTCGTTTGATCATTCTTTTATTACCGAAGATCTTCATGGAGGCTGTACATGTTGGTTCATTAAGGATTTAATTCCCTCTCGAAGTGTTCATCAAGATTCTTTTCAGAGGATCTCAAGCATTCTTCATCTTGTAATTCGTAGTGCAATTCTTTCTTACGTATCATTAGAGGTGGTATTATGTCATTCTTGATAATTTGAGTTCATGTTCCATGATTCACATGTTGTTAAGAATGACATATGTTAAATCCATCAACCTCTTCGTTGGAGTTATCTTGGGTTATTTTTCACCTAAAACTTTCCCTAAGGTTTGTTGCTATTTATGGTGATAATATATGATCCAAGTTCTTCATCTATCCTCCCGGTGAAATAATCTTCTCGTCTCCTTGTTCATATCAATCCAATTTATCCTTTCCGTTAATGGCAGAATTTCACCTGGTAGTTTTGAGATGTTTTCCATAAGCCCACAACAACCTTACTCTTCTCGTTGTTGGTTTGTCAACAACTCCGTTCGACCCTTCTCCTAAAGATGCCTTTTCAAGCTCTTTTGTGACGGAAGTTGGCATTTTCTTCTCAATTCTCCTATTTCAATTATCTATCTTCTATTGTTTTGTTCCGGAGGCATTGTGATGTTGCTTTCTTCAACCATCATCTCGTTTCATCAAAGATAATGTTCTTTTCATGCTTATCCATTTAACCGGAGTGTCATGCCCTCTTTTCAAGTTCTATCATCTTATCAAGTTTTACCTCCCTTCTCAACCGGAGTGCTGTCTGAGATCTTTCTTACCCCTTGTCCCATTCTTTCAATAGTTACAGAGGCAGTGTGTTGTGATTTCATCAAGTATCTTCTCATCTTATCAAGTTCTTATTCAATTCCTTTTCTTTTCAATCGGAGTGCTGCCCGAATTTGTTCTTCCTTGTTCCTCTTTCTAACGGAGTGTTTTTTTTTCAACTTCGATCACCTTCGTGGTTTTATTCCTTTCAAGTTGTTCAACCTTTCAAGGTTCATTGGTTTCATTCGTTTGTCAAAGAAGCAACTTAGTTTTACCTTTTCTCTTCCTCTTCCGTTTTCCCTCAGGTGCCATTCTAGATCTCAGGACGAGATCCTCTCGTAGTGGTGGAGTGTTGTGACGCCCGAGACCGTTGCGCCAGGTGTCTTCAGTGTTTCGTTGTCGTTGCCATGTCATTCGCTTGCATGTTGCATCTTGCCATGTCATCATGTGCATTGCATCATCATGTTTTTCGAAACTTGCATCCATCCCGGCTTCCTCGTTCTCTCTGTTGTCCGTCCTGAGCCCAGACACAATTGCATGCTCCCGCGGCATGTCCGAAATATTATTTTACAAGTGGCCGGAAAATGTTCTCGGAATGGGTTGAAAGTTGGCATGTGGTCTTATTATAGTGTAGATAGACCGCCTGTCAAGTTTCATCGCATTCGGAGTTCATTTGATAGCCCAACCGTTAAACTATAGCGACTTTATAGTTGGTCAAAATGTCGGACGTTTTCGGTCTCCGGAAACAGTTGCCGGGCTGCACTCCTCTCCTCTCATCTCAGCCCAACCTCTATTTACAACCCACCTGCAGCCCACCTAAACCCTCCTCCGTTTCGGACCGTCAGATCACGATCGGAGGCTCCGAAACGCTCCGAAAACCCCCTCAAAGCCCCCTAAGCCTAGCACCTACCCTATATAAACACCCCTCCTTCCTAATTTGGAAAACCCTAACCCCTAACCTCTCCTAACCTCCCGCAGCCGCCACCTCCCCGTGTCTCCTCGCCTTCAGCGCCGCTAGCCCATGCCCTCCACTTGTCACCGCCGCCACGCACCACGGCGAGTCCCAGCGCGCCACCTGTCCCTGAGCGCCGCCTCCAGCCAATCCCCATGTGCCACGTCGCCCTGGCCTCCTCCCACCTCCCCGCGGCCCTCCCGGCCCGCACCAGGCCGACCCCAGGCTGATCTGGGCCTGAGGGAGCCCGCTCGCACTGCCTCCGCGAGACCTCGTCACCCTGGTCATCGCCGCGCTGCAGCCTTTGCCTCGTCGCCGACGAGCCGCGCGCCACCGCCGCCCCGCGTCCGCGCCGCCATCGTCGGACTCCTTCCGCCAGGCCAGGCCTCGCCGTCGTCTGCTCCCTGTTCTTCCCCGTGTTTCCTCTCTCTTCCTCACCCGATATCTCTCTCTCTAGGGCATTGCTGCGACGTGGAGCTCGCCGCCGGCCTTGCCTTCGCCCGACCAGGTCGGGATCCGCCGCCCCTCGACCGGTTCTCGTTCGCCTCAACCCCGCCGGACCCCGCCACCGCCCTCGAGCCTCGCCGTCGCCGACGTGAACTGCCACTGCCGCCCTACCTCCCTGTTGGTGCGGGAACAGGAGGAGGACGGCCAAAGCCCCGTGGGCCGCGACCCACACGGGGCCCATAAGCGCCCTAGATCCGCGGCCCAGCTCCCTCCTCCTCGACTGGGCACGGCCCATGGTGAGGACGCGTCCAACCCCTCCCCTGTTCCTGTTGGGACGGCCAGTTTCAGCCTGCTAGTTTTTTTCCTGGTCCTGTGAATTTTGTCTATTTTCCTGAGATGGAAGATTTTACAGAAACCCCCCTAGTTTCATGCATTTAATAACTTCACGACCGTGCATCAGATCTAAATAAATTATATATGAAAGTTGCTTAGAATTTTGTCTAGTTTAATAATTTGCAACTTTCATCCATGTTTGAAATGTTTAAAATGCTGTTTGGTTAAATTTGCTCCTATGCCATGCTAAAATGCTTAATTTCATAACTAATTAACCGTAGCTCCGAACTTAATAAACTTTATATGTAAATGGGGTAGAAAATGCCTAGTTTAACATGGTGGCTTTACTTTGCATGTTAACAACTCTAAAATTGTGTTTAGGGTAGAATAGTACCAAACCTTAAAAATATACATATGGGGTTTTACCGGAATCGTTGTTCGTTGTTTCCGGCCTCATTTAAACTTGCCTAGATAGGTAGTTTTGTTGTGCTTCACCCCCTTGCCATGTTAATATACATTTAATACTGTTGGGTACATAAACGAGATCGAACTAAATAACTTGTCGTGGTGTTTCGTCAATATGCACCTTTGCATATTGAGCTCCACTTAATTTGTAGGATTGCTTGTGCACTTTTGCCATGCCATGTATCTTTAAATCGGACATGCATCATATTTGGTTGTGCATCATGCCATATTTATGTGGTGGTTGTTTACTATGTTGTTTGCTTCTTTCCGGTGTTGCTTCTTCGGGTTAGTTCCGATAACGTCGCATTGTGAGGATTCGTTCGACTTCATCCGTTTGTCTTGTTCATGGGCTTGTTCTTCTTCCTTGCGGGATTTTAGGCAAGATGACCATACCCTCGAAATCACTTCTATCTTTGCTTGCTAGTTGCTCGCTCTTTTGCTATGCCTATGCTGCGATACCTACCACTTGCTTATCATGCCTCCCATATTGTTAAGCCAAGCCTCTAACCCACCTTGTCCTAGCAAAGCGTTGTTTGGCTATGTTACCGCTTTGCTCAGCCCCTCTTATAGCGTTGTTAGTTGCAGGTGAAGATTGGAGTTTGTTCCTTGTTGGAACATGGATATTTTGTTGGGATATCACAATATCTCTTATTTAATTAATGCATCTATATACTTGGTAAAGGGTGGAAGGCTCGGCCTTATGCCTGGTGTTTTGTTCCACTCTTGCCGCCCTAGTTTCCGTCATATCGGTCTTATGTTCCCGGATTTTGCATTCTTTACACGGTAGGGTTATAATGGGAACCCCTTGACAATTCGCTTTGAATAAAACTCCTCCAGCAAGGCCCAACCTTGGTTTTACCATTCGCCACCTAGCCTTTTCTTTTCCCTTGGGAGTCGCGGTCTCAAGGGTCATCAATATTTTAAAAACCCTGGGCCAGTGCTCCTCTGAGTGTTGGTCCACCTTGTCAGCCGTCGGTGGCCACAAGGGGCAACTCTGGGCTGGCCTACCGGAAGTTTGGACAATCCGGTGTGCCCTGAGAATGAGATATGTGCAGGTCCTATTGGGATTTGTTGGCACATTCGGGTGACTTTGCTGGACTTGTTTTACCATTGTCGAGGATGTCTTGTAACCGGGATGATGAGTCTGATCGGATTGTCTTGGGAGAAGGAATATCCTTTGTTAACCGTGAGAGCTTGTGATGGGCTAAGTTGGGACACCCCTGCAGGGATTTGAACTTTCGAAAGCCGTGCCCGTGGTTATGGGCAGATGGGAATTTGTTAATGTCTGGTTGTAGAAAACCTGAAGTTTATCTTAATTAAAAAGCATCAACCGCGTGTGTAACCGTGATGGTCTCTTCTCGGCGGAGTCCGGGAAGTGAACACGGTGTTGGAGTTATGTTTGACATAGGTTGTTCTAGGATCACTTCTTGATCATAGTTTCTCGACCGCGCTTTGCCTTCTCTTCTCGCTCTCTTTTGCATATGTTAGCCACCATATATGCTAGTCGCTTGCTGCAGCTCCACCTCATACCACTACCTTACCTTTAAGCTTAAATAGTGTGAGATTGCTGAGTCCCCGTGACTCATAGATACTTCCAAAACCAGTTTGCAGGTGCCGTTGAACCGTGTAGATGACGCAACCAATCTCAAGGAGGAGCTCTATGAAGATCTTGTCCTTTATGTTGTTTTGTTCTAGTTGATCAGTAGTGGAGCCCAGTCGGGACGATCAGGGATCTGTGTAGCATTTGGGGTAGTCTTCTTGTATTTTGGGTTCCGTAGTCGGACCTTGAGTGTATTTGGATGAATGTAATGCTTTATTCATGTATTGTGTGAAGTGGCGAGTGTAAGCCAGCTATGTATCTCTTTCCCTTATGTATTACATGGGTTGTGTGAAGATTACCTCACTTGCGACATTGCTTTCAATGCGGTTATGCCTGTAAGTCGTGCTTCGACACGTGGGAGATATAGCCGCATCAAGTGCGTTATACTGGCTATGCTCTATCTTCATCACACAAAGTATTTAATTATGCACAACCCCGATGACAAGCCAATCAATTGTTTCATACTTTTGACGTTCTCAAACTTTTTCAATCTTCACGCAATATATGAGCGTGAGCCATGGACAAAGCACTATAGGTGGAATAGAATGGTGGTTGTGGAGAAGACAAAAAGGAGAAGATAGTCTCACATCAACTAGGCGTATCAACGAGCTATGGAGATGCCCATCAATAGATATCAATGTGAGTGAGTAGGGATTGCCATGCAACGGATGCACTAGAGCTATAAGTGTCTGAAAGCTCAACAAAAGAAACTAAGTGGGTGTGCATCCAACTCGCTTGCTCACGAAGACCTAGGGCATTTTGAGGAAGCCCATCATTGGAATATACAAGCCAAGTGCTATAATGTAAAATTCCCACTAGTATATGAAAGTGACAACATAAGAGACTCTCTATCATGAAGATCATGGTGCTACTTTGAAGCACAAGTGTGGTAAAAGGATAGTAACATTGTCCCTTCTCTCTTTTTCTCTCTCTTTTCTTCATTTTTTTAATTTTTTGTCCAGAGTCTCATCCTGACTTGTGGGGGAATCATAGTCTCCACCATCCTTTCCTCACATGTGACAATGATCTAATAATGATGATCATCACACTTTTATTTACTTACAACTCAAAAATTACAACTCGATACTTAGAAAAAAAATATGACTCTAGTGAATGCCTCTGGCGGTGTACCGAGATATGCAATGAATCAAGAGTGACATGTATGAAAGAATTATAAAGGTGGATTTGCCACAAATACGATGTCAACTACATGATCATGCAAAGCAATATGACAATGATGAAACGTGTCATAACAAACGGAATGGTGGTAAGTTGCATGGCAATATATCTTGGAATGGCTATGGAAATGCCATAATAGGTAGGTATGGTGGCTGTTTTGAGGAAGGTATATGGTGGGTGTATAATACCGGTGAAAGGTGCGGAGTATTAGAGAGGCTAGCAATGGTGGAACGGTGAGAGTGCGTATAATCCATGGACTCAACATTAGTCATAAAGAACTCACATACTTATTGCAAAAATCTATTAGTTATCGAAACAAAGTACTACATGCATGCTCCTAGGGGGATAGATTGGTAGGAAAAGACCATCGCTCGTCCCCGACCACCACTCATAAGGAAGACAATCAATAAATAAATCATGCTCCGACTTCATCACATAACGGTTCACCATACGTGCATGCTACGGGAATCACAAACTTTAGAACAAGTATTTCTCAAATTCACAACTACTCAACTAGAATGACTCTAATATCACCATCTTCATATCTCAAAATAATTATCAAGTATCAAACTTCTCATAGTATTCAATGCACTTTTTATGATAGTTTTTATTATACCCATCTTGGATGCCTATCATATTGGGACTAATTTTATAGCCAAAGCAAATTACCATGCTGTTCTAAAAGACTCTCAAAATAATATAAGTTAAGCATGAGAGATCACTAATTTCTATAAAATAAAACCACCACCGTGCTCTTAGAAGATATAAGTGAAGCACTAGAGCAAAATTATCTAGCTCAAAAGATATAAGTGAAGAACATAGAGTATTCTAATAAATTCTGATTCATGTGTGTCTCTCCAAAAGGTATGTACAACAAGGATGATTGTGTTAAACTAAAAAGCAAAGACTCAAGTCATGCAAGACGCTCCAAGCAAAACACATATCATGTGGTGAATAAAAATATAGCCTCAAGTAAAGTTACTGATAGATGAAGACGAAAGAGGGGATGCCTTCCGGGGCATCCCCAAGCTTAGGCTTTTGGTTGTCCATGAATTTTACCTTGGGGTGCCTTGGTAATCCCCAAGATTAGGCTCTTGCCACTCTTTATTCCAAAATCCATCAAATCTTTACTCAAAACTTGAAAATTTCACAACACAAAACTCAACAGAAAATGTCATGAGCTCCGTTAGTATAAGAAAACAAATCACCACTTCAAGGTACTGTAATGAACTCATTCTTTATTTATATTGGTGTTAAACATACTGTATTCCAACTTCTATATGGTTCATACCCCCCGATACTAGCCATAGATTCATCAAAATAAGCAAACAACACACGAAAAACAGAATCTGTCAAAAACAGAACAGTCTGTAGTAATTTGTAGGTTCCGAATACTTCTGTAACCCCAAAAATTCTGAAATAAATTGGTGGACATGAGGAATTTGTCTTAATCATCTGCAAAAAGAATCAACCTAATCTTACTCTCCAGTAAAAAATGACAGCAAATCTCGTGAGCGCTAAAGCTTTTGTTTTTTTACACCAAGATCGCAAAGACTTCCCCCAAGTCTTCCCAAAGGTTCTACTTGGCACAAACACTAATTAAAAGCATAAAACCACATCTAAACATAAGCACGATGAATTATTTATTACTAAATAGGAAAAAAAACAAGAAACAAGAAACAAAAATAAAATCGGGTTGCCTCTGAACAAGCGCTATCGTTTAACGCCCCTAGCTAGGCATAAAAACAAGAAAAGATCTAGGTTTTACCATCTTTGGTTTTGGGAAAGAAAAGAGAAAATTTCTTATCTATGGCATTTATCTTTCTATTTTGAGAAAACACGTGGCCATTAATGGTGGAAGAAAGATTAAGAACGCTACGGAAATTTGCATCTAAACTAGCCTTCATTTCTTTGATAATTTCACTTTGATAAAAGCACAAAAGGGAGGTGGATTCAACCTTCTCACTCATGGGGTGCCCAAATATAGTTTTCATCTTTTCACAGGTATCCATGGGATCCCCCTCAATAAAACCTTCTTAAAAAATAGATTCTAAAACTTGTTTGAACGAAGAGGGTAAGCCAACATAAAAGCTTTTTAGGTATATCTCAATTTGTTATTGAGGCACATAGCTAGCTCGGATCCTTAATAACCTATCCCAAGCATCTTTTAAAGACTCATCAAGTAAATAATGAAAAATTCCAGGATCATCTTCATCGAAATTATCCAAACTCTCATTGATAACCCCGGTAGCTCTTTCCATAGCATCATTATTTATAAGCTTAGAAAGGATAGAGCCAAAGTACTAGAACTCGGGAGAAAAGAATTACCCCTTTTTGATTCGGCCATGGTGAAACAAAGGCAAATGGGAAAAGGACGAACGGAGAAGAGGCGAATAAAACGGCAAGCGTGATGTGGGGTAGAGGAAAACGAGAGGCAAATGGCAAATAATGTAATGCGAGGGATAAGAGTTTGTGATGGGTACTTGGCATGTCTTGACTTGTGCGTAGACGGTGCCAAAAATGGCTAGTTGATGGTAGATCAAATCTTGACTTGACTTGGTGCAACCTCCCCAGCAATGGTGCCAGAAATCCTTCTTGCTACCTCTTGAGCATGCGTTGGTTTTCCCTTGAAGAGGAAAGGGTGATGCAACAAAGTAGCGTAAGTATTTCCCTCAGTTTTTGAGAACCAAGGTATCAATCCAGTAGGAGGTAACACACAAGTCGCCTAGTACCTGCACAAACAAACAAGAACCTCGCAACCAACGTGATAAAGGGGTTGTCACCCCTTCACAGTCACTTACGAGAGTGAGATATGATAGAGATAATAAGATAAATATTTTTGGTATTTTTATGATACAGATTAGAAAATAAAGATGGGAAAATAAACAACGATAGAAATAGCAAGTAGATATGAAAATAATATGATGGAAGATAGACCCGGGGGCCATAGGTTTCACTAGTGGCTTCTCTCAAGATAGCAAATTCTACGGTGGGTGAACAAATTACTGTCGAGCAATTGATAGAAAAGCGCATAGTTATGAGAATATCTAGGCATGATCATGTATATAGGCATCACATCCGGGACACGTAGACCGAAACAATTCTACATCTACTACTATTACTCCACACATTGACCGCTATCCAGCATGCATCTAGAGTATTAAGTTCATAAGAACAGAGTAACACATTAGGCAAGATGACATGATGTAGAGGGATAAACTCAAGCAATATGATATAAACCCCATCTTTTTATCCTCGATGGCAACAATACAATATGTGCCTTGCTGCCCCTGCTGTCACTCGGAAAGGACACCGCAAGATTGAACCCAAAGCTAAGCACTTCTCCCATTGCAAGAAAGATCAATCTAGGAGGCCAAACCAAACTGATAATTCGAAGAGACTTGCAAATATATTAAATCATGCATAAAAGATTTCAGAGATGAATCAAATATTGTTCATAGATAATCTTGATCATAAACCCACAATTCATTGGATCTCGACAAACACACCGCAAAAAGAATTACACCATATAGATCTCCAAGAGAATCGAGGAGAACTTTTTATTGAGATCCAATGAGAGAGAAGAAGCCATCTAGCTAATAACTATGGACCCGAAGGTCTGTGGTAAACTACTCACATATCATCGGAGAGGCTATGGTTTTAATGTAGAAGCTCTCCGTGATCGATTCCTCCTCCGACGGAGCACCGGAAAAGGCCCCAAGATGGGATCTCATGGGTACAGAAGGTTGCGGCGGTGGAAATAGGGTTTCGTGGTGCTCCTGGATGTTTTCGGGGTATATGGCTATATATAGGAGGAAGAAGTAGGTCGGTGGAGCTGCGAGGGGCCCACGAGGGTGGGGGGCACGCCCTCCTGCCTCGTGGCCTCCTCGCTTCTTTCCTGACGTCCACTCCAAGTCTCCTAGATCACGTTTGTTCCAAAAATAACCCCCCCGAAGGTTTCATTCCGTTTGTCATTCCTTTTCTGTGAAACACTCAAATAGGCAAAAAAACAATAATTTGCACTGGGCCTTTGGTTAATAGGTTAGTCCCAAAAATAATATAAAAAGTTATATTAAAGCCCATTAAACATCCAAAACAGATAATATAATAGCATGGAACAATCAAAAATTATAGATACGTTGGAGACGTATCAATCCCATCTCAGATTTCATGGCTTCAAGCCATTTCGTGGAATCTGGGCTCATCATCGCTTCCTCATAGTTCGTTGGTTCGTCATGGTCAAGTAACATGACCTCCAGAACAGGATTATTGTACCACTCTGGTGCGGATCTTACTCTGGTTGACCTACGAGGTTCGTTAGTAACTTGATCAAAAGCTTCATGATCATGATCATTAGCTTCCTCACTAATTGGTGTAGGAATCACAGGAACTGATTGTTGTGATGGACTACTTTCCAATAAGGGAGCAGGTACAATTACCTCCTCAAGTTCTACTTTCCTCCCACTCATTTCTTTCGAGAGACACTCCTTCTCTAGAAAGGATCCATTCTTAGCAACGAATATCTTGCCTTCGGATCTGTGATAGAAGGTGTACCCAACAGTCTCCTTTGGGTATCCTATGAAGACACATTTCTCTGATTTGGGTTCGAGCTTAGCAGGTTGAAGTTTTTTCACATAAGCATCGCAACCCCAAACTTTAAGAAACAACAACTTTGGTTTCTTGCCAAACCACAGTTCATAAGGTGTCGTCTCAACGGATTTAGATGGTGCCTTATTTAACGTGAATGCAGTCGTCTCTAAAGCATAACCCCAAAACGATAGCGGTAAATTAGTAAGAGACATCATAGATTGCACCATATCCAATAAAGTACGGTTATGATGTTCGGACACACCATTGCGTTGTGGTGTTCTGGGTGGCGTGAGCTGCGAAACTATTCCGCATTGTTTCAAATGAAGACCAAACTCATGACTCAAATATTCTCCTCCATGATCAGATCGTAGAAACTTTATTTTCTTGTTATGATGATTTTCTACTTCACTCTGAAATTCTTTGAACTTTTCAAATGTTTCAGACTTATGTTTTATCAAGTAGATATACCCATATCCGCTCAAATCATATGTGAAGGTCAGAAAATAATGATACCCGCCGCGAGAATCAACACTCATCGGACCGCATACATCAGTATGTATTATTTCCAATAAGTCTGTTGCTCGCTCCATTGTTTCGGAGAATGGAGTCTTAGTCATCTTGCCCATGAGGCATGGTTCGCAAGCATCAAGTGTTTCCAAAAACCCGCCAGCATGGAGTTTCTTCATGCACTTTACACCAATATGACCTAAATGGCAGTGCCACAAATAAGTTGCACTATCATTATTAAACATATATCTTTTGGCTTCAATATTATGAATATGTGTATCACTACTATCAAGATTTAGTAAAAATAGACCACTCATCAAGGGTGCATGAGCATAAAAGATATTACTCATATAAATAGAACAACCATTATTCTCTGATTTAAATGAATAACCGTCTCGCATCAAACAAGATCCAAATTTAATGTTCATGCTTAACGCTGGCACCAAATAACAATTATTCAGGTCTAAAACTAATCCCGAAGGTAGATGTAGAGGTAGCGTGTCGGCGACGATCACATCGACTTTGGAACTATTTCCCATGCGCATCGTCACCTCGTCCTTAGCCAATCTTCGCTTAATCCGCAGCCCCTATTTCGAGTTGCAAATATCAGCAATATAACTAGTATCAAATACCCAGGCGCTACTGCGAGCATTAGTAATGTACACATCAATAACATGTATATCAAATATACCTCTCACTTTGTCGTCCTTCTTATCCGCCAAATACTTGGGATAGTTCCACTTCCAGTGACCAGTCCCTTTGCAGTAGAAGCACTCAATCTCATGCTTAGGTCCAGACTTGGGCTTGTTCACTTGAGCAGCAACTTGCTTGTTCTTCTTCTTGAAGTTCCCCTTCTTCCCTTTGCCCTTCTTCTTGAAACTGGTGGTCTTGTTGACCTTGAACACTTGATGCTCCTTCTTGATTTCTACCTCTGCAACCTTTAGCATTGCGAAGAGTTCGGGAATTGTCTTATCCATCCCTTACATATTATAGTTCATCACGAAGCTCTTGTAGCTTGGTGGCAGTGATTGAAGAACTCTGTCAATGGCACTATCATCAGGAAGATTAACTCCCAGCTGAGTCAAGTGATTGTGGTACCCAAACATTATGCGTATATGTTCACTAACAGAACTATTCTCCTCCATTTTGCAGTTTCAGATGCGCCACAAATTCTTACTTCCTTCAAGTCACCCATAATACAATGCTTCCTAAGTTCATATCGAATGTTTACATTTTCCATCATATAGAAAATGGTCATCTTCATTGTGAGGTAGATCCAGTTGTCGCCGCGCTTCTTAGTGCATGCACCAGATGACTCCATATAGTTTTGTATCGTCGGCACATCTTGGCCCTGAAGGGGCAGCACACAATTGATCGAAGCATACAGTGGTTAAACATGATGCATACATATCAAATTTAGGACCCAACAATTGGTCTTGCATGTAAATTATAAGATTGATGAAGCAGAGAATGTTTACATTAGATCGGTGAAGACAAATGGGAAAAATAAACCAAAACAAATTGTATTCTAGAACTATGGAAGCAAAAAACCTAGTGGAAAGAAATATATGTAGTATAATATATGATCATGTCATGACAAGAAAAAGGTATGGAAGCACATCATAACTTGGCAGAAAAAAGCTAATTCATAGGCAATATTACATGAACTTAAATGCTAAATTTGTGAACCTAAATGTGTCATTTAAAAAAGAGGAGAAATATGGTGGACATGCAACCTTTGCAACATCTAATTGCGATAAATGGAGGAAGCAAACAACTAATTTTGGCGACCTTCCGGAAGGTGTGGGTTTGCATTATAAGAAACATGTATGAGAAATGTGGGGAGCATGATGACATCGCATTTAGACATAGACTATGCTCTTGACAATGTAACAACAAGTAGAAAAATTAGAAACATGGTGCCAATTATATGGACTGAAAAACAGATACAGAAAACTTAGGAAGCATAGATATTACTAGGCATCGATTTCTTGCTATCTCAATGTAACTCATATCTATTGGAAGCATATAATTTTGAAACTGAGAATTAAAATGCATGGTGCCAACATGTGTGCGCATCGATCATTTGTGATGTAAGAAGTATTTTTCATCAATTGAGGCAAACAAACTAGACCAGAGAAACACATACATGATGCTCACTAAGCATGGTTCTACTAATGCAAATAAACTGGACTGGAAAAGCACATGTAGCATGCCTAGGAAGCATGGATATTGGGAGAATTAATTTTAAGCCATCGAAACATAGTATCATTAGAGCCCGAGAGGTCAGAGCCAAGTATTTTCCCCTACGCTAAGGCTAGGGTTTCTATCCTCTCTGGCGATCCCATCGCCTGAGAGTCCCCCGTCCGACCAAAGCCCCTCCCTGACTAGGGTTCGAGAGATCGTGGCCTGCGGATCGTGCCCCAGTGGATTGTGTTCATCCTCTCGGTATCTGGCGACGGTTCTGATGGCGGATGCTATGTCCGGGACCAGCACAGGAGGCAGCGCCGCCGCCGGCAAATCGAATCTTGGTGATTTCATGGAGCAACTCAACTTGGAGGACGAAGAGTTTGATAATCTGGTGACCGAGGAGGATGATCCTGTTATCAATGAAGGATTACGCTGGTTAGCCCTTGCTAGGGTTCACACGAATAAAACCTTCAGCCCGACGGTGTTTTACAGAGAGATGTGTGCAGCCTGGAATCCATCGAAGCAGGTGAGGTTCAGGCCAGTCGGACCAAACTTGTTCGTCGTTCATGCAGAGTGCCTTGGAGAGTGGGAGCGTATGGTGGAACTTGGTCCGTGGCTTTTCAGAAAATAGGTAGTTCTCATGTGCCCGTATGATGGATTTACTAAAGCAGAAGAGGTCCCCATGTTATTCATGCCAATATGGCTTCAAATCCATAAGCTACCCGAGGGGTTTTGTAGGAAGAATATTCTGGAATCGTTGCTGAAAAAGTCTGGAGATATCTTGGAGATGAGGTTGAACGGAAATACCCGGGGTGATTATGTGAGGGTTAGAGTTCGCCATGACATCCACCGACCCCTCACAAAATTCGTTAGTATTGTTAGAGGATAAGCAAGGAAGGTTTACTTGGTCCGTTATGAGAAGCTTTCCCACTTCTGTAGCATTTGTGGATTGATTGGGCATGATTTCAAAGAATGCGGCACCGGGGTTCATGAGGTGAAGGACATGAAGTTTAGGAACTGGTTGTATGCTGATGGTCCAAACAGAGCAAGAACTGATGAGTTTGAACGCAGCAATGATAAGCAAAAGAAGAAGCAGTGCACCCCAACAAAAGAGAAAGCTGGGAAGAAAGCTAATGACCCGGACATGGCCGACACAACATCTATCCCGTCGAAGACTGGCACCAGGGAGATGCAGGTTGACCCCCCCGGCTCATAAGAGGCTGGCTACGGATAGTGCCGGACTGGTGCTACCTAGTGTACCGGCTACTAATCTAGCTCTGACTCAAGGGCTAGGTGAAGATGGTGATGAGCTTTCATCGCCGAGCAATAGCTCGAACAATAAAAAGGCAAGGATTGACTCCCAAGAATTTTCGATGATAGATCGGCGGCCTCTCTTGAGGAGGACTGCCGGGCACAATGAGTATCCTAATGTGGAACAGCCAGGGGGGGGACCATCGTACATTTCGTGAGGTGTTGGCCCTCTCAAAAGCCAATTCCCCGGGGCTGATTTTCCTATCAGAAACACGTCAAGCCTCTAGTCAGATGGAAAAGCTTAAAAGGAGACTAAATATGAAGGGTTTTGCTGGTGTATCTAGTGCTAGTCTTAGTGGGGGGCTTGTATTATTTTGGGATGAAAACTTGCAAGTAACCGTGCTTGATTCCTGCGCACGGTATATTGATGTAAGAATTGTCGATAATGCTAATGACAAAACATGGAGAACTACCTTCGTGTACGGAGAACCGAGGGTGGAGCACCGACATTGTATGTGGAGTGCACTATCAAACCTACGGGCGGCCTCGTCTGACCCATGGCTGGTTTGTGGTGATTTCAACGAAGCAATGTGGCAACATGAACACTTTTCTCGGTCGCCTCGGTCTGAAAACCAAATGCTCCTCTTCCGAGTTTGTTTGGAAGATTGCAAACTTATGGACTTGGACTTCTCAGGGAACTCGTTCACATATGATAATGGACAGCAGGGCGGGAGGAATGTTCATGTTCGTCTAGACAAAGCGTGTGCGGATGAAGCTTTGAGGGAAATCTTCCCGTTTGCGCAAGTGGTGCAGTTGGCATCCTCGTGCTCCAAATGCTCCCATCATGGTTCGACTAGCTCTTGCAGAACCACAGCGCAATAAAAATGTACCTAGGTATGAAATAATGTGGGAACTACACCCTGGCCTCGAGGCAGTGATTGCGGAGAGTTGGGGCAAGAGCAAGCCGAATGGGCACTTGGGGCCGGTTCGAGATGCCCTGAAAGAGATGATGCAGAGGCTGCGAGCATGGAGGAAGGAAAATTTCGGCCATGTCATGTTCGAGATCGAAAAATTGCACAATGATCTAGCGGACCAGCAGCTTGATGATGCAGATAGGGCGGCCATACGGCAGAAGATGTATCAGTTGGACGAGTTGCTGCATCGTGAAGAGATGTTGTGGCTGCAACGTTCATGCATTACGTGGCTCAAGGAAGGTGAGAGGAACACTGCGTACCTCCACCGGCAGGCTGTGTGGCGTGCGCGCCGCAAGTACATTCAGCGGCTGAGGTGTACTGATTGGACGTGGTGCTCGTCCCCCTCTGAGACGGAGTTGATGGCCACATCATACTTCAAGGAGGTGTTTACGAAGGATTCGACCCTCTCCCCGGAATCGGTCCTAGAGATGATAACACTGAAAGTTACACAGGAGATGAACATGGCTTTATGTGCGCCATTTACGGAAGAGGAGGTGTCTGATGCACTGTTCGAAATAGGACCGCTAAAAGCACCAGGTACGGATGGATTTCCTTCTCGGTTCTACCAACGTAATTGGGCAGTTATGAAGGGTGAGATCATAGCGGCAGTTCTGGAATTTTCTAAAACAAGTGTGACGTCGGAGGGTGTGAACGATACTGCTATTATACTAATCCTGAAAGTTCCTTTCCCTAAGGAGCTCAAGGAGTTTCGTCCAATAAGTTTGTGTAATGTGATCTACAAGATTGTGTCTAAGTGCTTGGTGAACCGTCTACGTCTTCTGTTGGCGGAATTAATTTCAGAAAATTGGAGTGCATTCATACCTGGTCGGCTTATCTCAGATAATTCAATCATAGCATTTGAGTGTGTCAATCATATTCAGACACTGAAGATTAACAGTCCGGCTGCATTTGCGTACAAGCTGGACTTGTCAAAGGCGTATGACCGGGTGGATTGGGACTTCCTAGAGAAGGCCTTGGGCAGGTGGGGTTTTTCTGCAACGTGGATCACTTGGATCATGGCATGTGTAAAATCCGTCACATATTCCATGAAGTTCAATAGGAAGTTACTTGAGGTCTTCTCCCCATCGCGGGGGCTTCGACAAGGTGATCTGTTGTCTCCATTCCTATTTATTTTTGTCGCTGACACCCTGTCAGCTCTTATTACCAACTCTGTCGAGAATGGTGAATTGAGAATGACCATTTGTCGAGGTGCTCCAGAAATATCTCACTTGCTTTTTGCGGATGATACAATGTTGTTCTTTGAGGCTTCGAGCCAGCAAGCTAGCATTGTCAATAGTTTGTTGAACACTTACACTTCAGCAATGGGTCAACTTATCAACGCCGAAAAGTGTTCCATCCTCTTCTCTGACAACTGTAATGCGGTGGTGGCGGATGAGGTAAAAGTCATATTAGAAGTTTCACAGCAAGTGTTTGAGCCCAAATACCTGGGCTTACCAGTGCCAGAAGGAAGATTGCACAAAGGGCAATTCGAAACACTTCAGGAGAGATTGAGAGCAAGGTTGATATATAGACTGGAGTGAACAATTTGTATCTTTGGGAAACAAGGAAATTTTGATCAAAGATGTTGCGTAGGCCATCCCAACCTATGTTATGAGTGTCTTTAAGTTGTCAGTGTCCGTTTGTGATGACTTGACAAGGATGATGAGACAGTACTGGTGGGGGGGGGGGGGGTCGAGAATGGTAAGAGGAAAATGGCCTGGCTTAGTTGGAAGAAGATGGTGGTACCCAAGTCTATGGGGGGCATGGGCTTCTGTGACATGAGAGTGTTCAACCAGGCCTTTCTTGCTAAGCAGGCTTGGCGATTATTGGACTGCCCAGATAGCCTGTGTGCGAGACTACTTAGAGCCAAATATTATCCCCATGGTAATCTATTGTATACAGTGTTCCCGACCAGCTCGTCCACAGTATGAAAGGGGATTGTACATGGTCTTGAATTGGTGAAGAAAGGCATTATTTGGCGTGTGGGAGATTGGACACTAATTAGAACTTGGAGGGATGCTTGGATCCCGAGGCGTCATAATCTTCGGCCAATAACACCAAAACGTAACTGCAGACTTAATTGGGTGGCGAATTTCTTGACTGAACAAGGTGCTTGGAATGAGCAAAGGCTGCGAGAACATTTTTGGGACATGGACGTACGGGGGATTCTTAAGATCCGTACCTCACCGAGGAATGGCCAAGACTTCTTAGCCTGGTTCCCGAAAAGGAGCGGACAAGTTTCTGTGAGGAGTGCATAGAGGCTAGCTACTTTGAGCGTCGCCCCGGGTATGGCACCCGCGACTAGCAACAACCCTTCTGGGGAGCGGCCAGTTTGGCAGTGCATATGGGCAGCCAAGGTACCCCTCAAGATGAGGATCTTGTCATGGAAAGTGGTCTCGGGTGCACTAGCAACTAACTCATGCTAAAAGTATCGTCATATCTCTACAAGAGACACCTGCCCCCTGTGTGCGAAGGAATAGGAAACCAGCTTCCATGCCCTAGTCACATGTGATCATGCATAGGAAGTATGGCGACAGATGAGGATGGTGTGGAGCTTACCATGCTATGAATTGCTACAGGATACAAGGTAGGACTGACTGTTAAATGTGTTGACAAACTTTGATGAGTTTATGAGGGCGTGTGTGATCATGCTGATTTGGCGTATTTGATCTCTCCAGTCAGATTTGGCACATGGCAAGGAAGTACCTTTAGTGGCTACAATAGTTTCATATTTGCAGAGTTATATGCAGTCCTTAGGTCTCTCGAGAAAATATTCTACAGAGGAGATGATCAAAGGAAAGATGCCTATGTGGCGGGAGGAGCCGACTGTCGTGCAAAAGGAGGCCATAGTTCACCCATGGCTGAAGCCACTACCGAGGAAGGTGGCCCTGTCTGTTGATGGAGCTTTACTACAGTCTGATGGGTCAGCTGCGGCAGGGATGGTATTGAGGAGACATGATGGGAGTGTGATTATCTCGGCATACCGATGCATCTTTAACTGCAATGAAGCACTGGAAGCGGAGTTGCATGCGTTAATGTAGGGTATGGCTCTGGCTATCGAGCATTGTGGGCTACCTATCATTGTCCAGTCGGATTCTTCTGTCGCCCTTTTCGCCCTGTCTAGCGACAGTTTATCTAGATCTGCGTACGGGCATTTAGTCGCTGAGATTAGTCATCTTATGGTAGATAGAGTCTTTATTCCCTCGAAAATTAGTCGTGTACAAAATAGGGTAGCAGATCATCTGGCCATGTATAGTCGTACAGAGAGAACTACTGCTGTATGGCTTGGACGAGGTCCACCGTGTGTTGAGGATCTCTTGCCTCGTGATTGTAACCCTATGCCTATGAAATAAAATTCTTCTACCAGCGCAAAAAAAGAAATATAGTATCGTTCAGAAGCATAGAAAATTGAAGATAGACCGTGAGTCCGTCACCCCCACCCTGCTGGGCACCACGGCCACCTACAGAGGCGTGAACAATGTAGCGTATTGAAACAACGGAGGCAGTGGCCGCCTAATGCTGGGATGGCGCACATGCAAGGTGAAATCAGGGCAATCATGGAGGAGTGGTGTTGGGTAGCTGTCCAATCTGGGCAGCGGTCGCGTGGTGAATCGGAAGCAAGGAGAGGCACGGTGAACTCAACGGCGAGGTGGGTCGGAACTCGGAAGCAGGGCGAGATACCGGATCGAAGCAGGGAGAGATACTGGGTCAAAGCAGAGAGACGGCAAGGTCGGTCGGAAGCAGGGCGTAACACGGGATCGAAGTAGGGCGGCGCAGGGTGAGGTCGGCGGCTGGTGGGGTGAAGCAGGAGAGAGGATGAGGCAGTTAATTGGGGTAGAGGAGATTATGGAGAGTGGTGCGTGCTAACTGGAACATTTGAGGCAGATTTTTGCACACAAAAACGGAGCATTTTTGCACGAGATCTCGGCCGTAAGATTGTACATGAAAGAATGGCCAGCGATTGGTCTGACGATTGCTTCTTATCATACATATGATAGGAAGAGTTTCCCTTATAAGATTATTGTCTCTTGGATTATAAATTTCATGATATCAAATTATACGTACTGCAAATTTTCTCCTTTTTTACTTCTTGATTAATTGCAGCAGCAATGCACTGGTTAAATAGAATAACTAGATAATGATGCTCCATGCATAACTAGAGCCGCTGATAGCTTGTCCACCTAGATTATTTTACATTCCCTTCTTAGGAGAATTTAGCCTAGTTTATGAATGTACCTGCGAGTTTGAAACTTGAATTAATTCTACCAAGGAAAACTACAGGAAAGTGCTAATGGCTCGCTTATTCTTTGCAGAGGAACCCGGTCCTAATGATCGATACAATTTGTAGGTAAACGACTTGTAACTATTATAAGACATCCGTGCTCCACTGCTTCTTTTATTCCTATCATAGACATCGTTTGTACTCATCTCAGTAGGGGCACTTATCTTGATATAAAAGTGAATATATAAGACCTATACTTGAAATTGATTCAATGGTCCATCCTGTGTTTCGGACGAGACTTGCGTGCTCCCCGCACGTGCGCCCATCCGTGGTCCCGCATACGTGGCTTGATTTGATTGAAACAAAATAAGGCCCGGCCCCACCCCTGTTGGAACCGCCAGTCCCTCGCCGCTTCCCTCCTCTCTCTCTGTTGCCGTGGCTCGAACCAACGAAGAAGAAAGGGAGGAAGGAGGAAGAACATGGACACGGCAAGGATTTCCCGGCGCACGAACGCCTCAACCTTGAGCTCAAACTCAAGACCCCGCAGCCATTACAATGATCACCGCAGCATGCTTTATATCCGAGCAACACTGGGCCACAACCCACTCGCTACTGCCTACTACACTGCCTGGTCCGGCCCGCTCTGGACGCGCCCACGACTCGCTCTCGCGGCCGCTCCTCGTGTCGAGCCTTCAACAAACCAGCACGATCGCCGTGCACTGATCGCTAGTAACTACTCCACGCACACACCCGTGCGGTGTTGACCCACATGGACACACCCATGCACCACACGCACGCACACACTCACGCACGCCACGCAGACCCGGCGCGCCCGACGCGTCCAGTGCGCACCCCTAACACGCATCGGTCACGTCCGGCTCACCGCCGCGGCTTATTGCCCAACACACGCGCCCTAAGCCACGACACAGAGCAGCCCGGCGTTCTCGACGCCGTTGTCCACCATCAGGGCTCGCTCCGCCGCCGACGCCTTCTTCATCTGCGAGCATTCCCGCTTGAAGTGTCCACGGTTGCCGCATTTGTAACAGCGACCATGCCGGTTCCCGCCGAAGCCCGATTCTACTCCCACGCCCGCCACTGCGCCACCATGTAAAGCAGCTCGCCGTCAGCCCGCTCGCCGCCAGCCTGCCCGCGCCGACACAGCCGCTCATCGAACGCCTTTAGGCGTCCCAGCGTGTCCTCGAACAGCAGCGCCGAGAGGTCGCGGAACTGCTCCATCCCGGCGACCGCCGCGTACAGGCGATCCGGGACACAGTCCACCAGCTTCTTCACCATCGCCGCGTCGTCGAGGGTCGCTCCCAGCCCGGCGAAGCGCGCCACCATGCCGTTGATCTTCCCGGCGAAGGCGTCCAGCGACTCCCCGCCGTCCATCCGCAGGAGTTTGAACTCGCTGCGCAACGTGCCCAGCCGCGCCGCCTGGACTCGATCGGCCCCGACGAACCGAGCCTTGAGGCTGCTCCAAATCTCCGCCGTGGTCTTCTTCGCGGCCACATGCAGCAGTAGATCGTCGGCGAGCGCTCGGAGCAGGTAAGCCCGCGCGGGCTTATCCTTCTTGGCGATCACAGCCGACGCCGCGTCCTTCAGCGGCACCACCGCCTCCCACAGCCCGGCGGCGTCCAGATCGGCCTCCACCTTGATGGCCCAGGTGGTGTAGTTCCCCCGTGAGTACGGGTGCCGGATGCGACACCGAACTGCCCGCTCCGCCGCTGTACGGGACAATCGACACCGCCGGCGCGCCCTGACCTTCACGATGCTCTGATGCCAATTGTTGGAACCGCCAGTCCTCGCCACTGCCCTCCTCTCTCTCTGTTGCCGTGACTCGAACCAACGAAGAAGAAAGGGAGGAAGGAGGAAGAACAGGGACACGACAAGGATTTCCCGACGCACGAACGTCTCAACCTTGAGCTCAAACTCAAAACCCCACAGCCATTACAACGATCACAGCAGTGTGGTTTACACCCGGGCAACGCTGGGCCACAACCCACTCCCTCCTGCCCACTACACCGCCTGGTCCGGCCCGCTCTGGACACGCCCACGACGCGCTCTCGCGCCTGCTCCTCACGCCTGCTCCTCGCGCTTGCTCTCGCGCCCGCTCCTCGCGCCGAGCCTTCAACAAACCAGCACGATCGCCGCGCCCTGATCGCTAGTGACTATGCCCCGCACACACCCGTGCGGTGTTGACCCGCATGGACACGCCCATGCACCACACGCACGCACACACTCACGCACGTCTCGCGGACCCGGCGCGCCCGACGCGTCCAGTGCGCACCCATAACATGCACCGGTCGCGCCCGGCTCGCCGCCGCGGCTTATTGCCCAACAACCCCCTTAAAATCAGGGGGAAGATGATTAGATTAGAAAAGAAAAAGGAAAAAATACAGCCGTAGGATGAAGTGAGAGCACGGATGGGAGCATGGGGAGGGAGCAGGCAAGCCGGATCCCTGTGTTCCAGCCCCTTGTTTGTTTGTTATTAAGATATGGGGTGGGAGTGTTTATTTTTAGTTGCTCTTGCCAAAGTTCTCTGCAAAGGATTCAATCGAATTGGTAAGAATCAGTGGGATCCTGCTGGTGGTCGTGGCAAGCACACAGGGATAGGAAATGAAGATGAGATCAAATCTCATAATTCCATCTCTTCTCGGTCCCTGGAGGACGAGATTTGGGTTGAGTTGTTCGTTTGATCGACCACAATTTTTGGGTGCTTATCAAATATGCAATGCATGTACTGAGAAGCAAGACATTTAGTTTGATTTTCTCGGGTAAACCATACCCTCGACATTCCAAAATCCCTATACTATTACAGGTGTAATTTGATTGTTTAACCTCATACTTTGACCATAAATCTCTGAAGAAAAAATAGTTGATGGTTAAAAGTCATATGCTGCTTCATTGGACTATGAGATTGGAAAAAGAGTACCTACCTAATACCTACAGAGGTGGCTAATCCTTCCAATTACCTATATATGCAACTATAGGATCGATTCCAAGTTAGCCCATACTATTTGTGTCAATTTAGTTTATTCTGTTACCACTTGCCAATATATATTTCAATATAATAGAACTCCTATAGTGTTGTCTTAAATACAGAGGGAATAAATCTCTAACTAATATTTCGGCACATTCATGCTACCTATCTTTTGCATTTAAAATCGAACATGCAATAGGCAGTCATAGCAGATCTATATACTACACAAACCTTTACTTGAAAGGATTAAAGCACATAAATTGCCCCATCTATTATAATTGATGATTTCTATACAATCAACACGGCAAACAAATATTAGGCCAAATGATCACACACAGAACCAACAAAATCCTTAGTTCCATATGAAGTTGCCTAACTGAATCCGTAACTTACATCGACTAATAAAGCTCCTGCTTCAGTTTAACATTAGGGCGCAGTCAGGAATCACAAGCATATGGTTATTTATTATACTTGGAAAAGAACTATTGTTAAATCGGATCTGCAGTCAAGAAGTTTGTCAGTCTTAGCCGCTTCTATGGACACATGTGAAATTTCAATTTTTCATTTGTTAAAAGTTTGTATTAGTGTCTTTTTGGAGTATTGAATGTGCAGGAATTGATATAATAAAGTTCAATAAGATACCATCATTATATCCATTGTCAATTTAGCTGAACATTTATTGAGCAAAAATTCTATGTAACTTGTGAGGTATCATGTTGAAAATCTGCAAGGAATAATTAATGACCCTTTGACCAAATACACTTTGATCATTGACCAATTTCTATATGTCAGTTGTCCTACAAGGATCACCTATTCCTGGAACTTCCCTTGCTGTAGGTAAAACTAGAGAAGTATATCAACGAGGCCTTGGCGACTGGATCATGAAGCCCGAAAGCGCTTCGCACCACCACAGATGCTTGGTTGAAAGAAGGGTTGAAGCCTCAATGCATCACCAACGATTTGAAACGGGGCGTCCCTGTCCCACATGAGAAGTACAAGGATAAGGTTTGCCATCTGAGCACACAGAGATTCATTGAAAAAATTAGCTTGTCAATCTGCATTAGTCATGGTTTGCTACTGATTCTTTTTGGTTCATTATGTATCTTCCGCTACTAGGGAAAACATGGGCCTATCTACGTATTAAGATATGCGATGGGAGGGCGTATGAAGGCCTTGTGATCGGGCTACCCAATGGCGTCTCGGCCGCGAGAGGACACGAAGGATCGGACACACATACATGCAACTGGATGGATGCCAGCCATGTAGTATGAACTGATGGGTAATACAAAGGACGTGCATGTCCAGCCATCTCACATGCATGCACTACGTCCGGTGCCATTCCAGCCGACCGAGCAACTGGGCAATACCTAGCCGTCCCACATGCGTGCGCTCGGGCTGATGCCACTCCAGCCAACCAAGCACCTGGGCAGCATGCAGGTTGCACCCGCCCAGCCGATAAACGTCCAGGTGGCGTACACGACAGATGGTTTAGAAGGTCCGGTCTTGGGAGGCTGCATCCCCGACCCGACCGTTCCTGTTCAGGAGCTGGTGGAGCCGTGCAGAGCCGCTTCATCGTTGACGACGACAACCCCTTCTACACTGACCGCTATGACACCAACATTCACGTCTTCGACGGTTGCTGTTGGAGAGGGGATTTCTACACCACCATCACCCCCTCCGTCGGCAGCCATGCACTCGCAACAACCATCGTCCGAGGTAACGCCGATCCCTAACACGCTTCTAACGGTGGCCTCGTCGCTAGAGCCGGCGGCCGGGACTCTTGGGGAGGGGGTTGCTACTTCACCATCATCCCCTCCTTCAACAGCAGAGCCGGCGCCACGACCACAATTGGGGTTGACTCCTACACGCCGAAGTTGTCGGCATACGGTTGCCGAAGATGGTTCTACGGACACAGATGAGGACTCCTTAGCCAAGGCTATGCGGCGTAAAGCATCACACAACCTCGACAATTGAGGTATTACGTCGTCATCCAAATCCTTTTTAGCCTTTTCCAATACCACCATCATTTCTAAGTTGAATAATGTGGGTGTTAGTATTGGAAAGAATCAGGAGGAGATTTCTATTTCAACTAAGGCTTTGAAACATTTGGAATATGACCGATTAAAAGTTACTCCACGTGTTTCTAGCAAGTCTTATGTCTCCCGTACTGATGAGGAAGAGCTGCATGCCACATCAAATGGTCAGCTACACTCACATTTATTAGGGGCGGTTTCGGACGTGGGTCTAGATGAACCCGGGCTTAGTTCTGTTGGAGATATGCCCTAGAGGCAATCATGTATGATGATATTTCCTATGTGTTTATGAATAAAGATAGTCCTTGGACATTATCAATGATGTGTATCAGCAAGTACGTGACATGTTTGTGGGACTATGCATTGTATGATGACTGTCCTAAAAGGTCCCTAGTCGAAAGGGTTGTGTGGACGTGCAACCAACTAGACTAGCATATGAAACGGTCGATGGCTTGGTCTTACTAGCCATGGAGCATTGGATGCTAACCGGATAATATGGACTTGGAAGGATCTGGTCGGATTCGATGTAGTCGGATCCGAGTCGAGATAAGGTCCAAGTCGGACAGACCCAACTATGAGACACAACGATATGTCATTTGTGAGTCTCTAGTACAACATATGTTCTATGTCCTAAGACCTGAGCTGACGCATGTACTCGGGATGGTGACAGACTTGCTTTGGGCGGACCAAACGCTACTCCGTAACTGGGTAGTTATAAAGGTAGGTTTCGGGTTTGTCCAGAACCATGCTGCGAGACGTGGTCGAGCAAGATGGGATTTGCCCCTTTGATCAAGAGAGATATACTCTGGGCCCCTCGTGTGATCCGACCAGGATAAGCATGGCCATGCGACAAGGATTATGAGATAATCCGGTTTGTGGTCGGCATCACTGGAGCGAGAAAGAGGTCGGGCTAGCACAAGGATGACAGAATCGCCTTGAGCTCGACAACATATATCGTGTGGCAAAAGGAATGGAAGTGTGATGTACGGGTTCGCTAACCAGCTTCATAGTCTGCTTGGTGTTCGGCATGCCTTGCTAGAGGCCGCTGCCAACCGTGCAGTTCGGAGGTGATCCGAACTGCGACAAAGCCGACTTGAACCTAAGGGGTCGCGCGCTTAAGGGAAGGAACCTACGAGGTCGGATCCGAGGACACTGGTCGGATGTTATCCGAACTGTATTCGGATTGTGGCCGAGTAGACTTATGAGCTTTAGGGTCCCTGCGAGGCCCAAGTGCTGAGCCCGTGATGGGCGCCTATATATATAGTGGAGGTGCGACACACTCATGGGCTGATCGCTTCGGCCCTGTCACTAGGGTTTGCATGTGTTGCGAATAGACACCTCCACTCACCGCCGATTGTGTGATCGGACCTAGCAGTCCGCCACACGACGTTCCTCCTGCACGTGCGGATACCGTTAGAGGCGGTGCACTTGCGCCGCTCCGGCGAACCTGTACGTGGTAACCGACCACCGGTTGTATGAGGGAGATCGGACAAGGAGGAGACGATCCACGCGGACGCGCTGCCCCAACTCTTCTTCCGCTGCACGGCACTGCGCGTCTAGTGGTAACAAACTATGATCCATCTCCCGTAGCATGTTCTTGGTTGTTCTGCGTGTAGGAAATTTTAATTTGCAGTCGATGCACCTACCATAAATCCCAACAGTGGTATCAGAGCCTCTGCTATAGGATTTGGATTCAGATCATATGCATATTAAATATGTGGAGGCAATAGATGAGATCTGTTGTTATTGATAAGATTGGCTGTGTGCACGGTTGATGAGATCAACTGCACATGGGGATTGAGGTGGCTATGTTTTCTGTTGATTGGGATCGATGAGGTCGTGACACGATCTACCCCTACCGGTTGGTTATCCGCCATCGGGGTTAACAGTGAAACGTAAATCCGAATCAGATTCGTGATGATCGATGAGATCGGTCAGATCAGAGAATTCGGCGTGTGCGTAGCGCCTTGTATTTCATACACGATCACTCAAACCTGTAGAATGCGATTCTATGCATAACTTTATTTTGCAGGGTTTGATGTGAATAGTATGGCTCATGTGTATGTGATGCATGTGTGTAAATTATACATGGCCTGCGTGTCATGTTTGTTAGCCGGCAGGAGCCAAAGTGCTGTCATTATATTGTATAACGACCTGCGTGTCGACTTGTGACTCTATGTAAAATTCATTACTAGTTGTAGTAGTTGGATAATAGAGATCAGGTTGGTGGCTTGGCGTCCCGGCGTGACAAACAAGATGGAGTTTCTAGATGATCATCGGAGTTGGAGCCGACCTGGAAGAACATCCATGAAGGAGCCATACTATTTCACAATATGTATTTATTTGTGATTGTTATGCTTCCTTGTTTTCTATGCATGTTAGAATGGTAGAAAGATCCCTCATGAATATCAAGCGAATTGCCATCCCCGATGTTGCACCTTCGCACTCAAGTACGTCTAGTAGTGGGCTCATAAAATTGGGGTGCTGCTAGGTGTCCTTGAACTGAAGGGTTCGTGTCGGACACAGACATGCACTGCATTAGGTTGACTTGACAAGGCTATCAAAACGGTTTTGGGCCTTGTGGCAAAAGAGGTCGGGAGCCGGGGTATGAGATACCTACCCGACCGACATGAGTCGTATAGAGATATGATTAGCAAGGAGTTGCTTATCGGATAGGCATGTTGTCTAGCAGTGATGCTAAAGCTCACTAGTCGCATGTGCTAGTCGGATCCTGAATCACTGAGAGTTTGCGGAGGGATGCTGACTTCAGTGGGAGTATTTCTGTTTAAGGCTAGAATTACTCTACATAAACACATTGCTTAGTGATTGCATATTTTTCTGTTGTAGATCAATGGCACCACCTGCTCAACCCAACTTTGCATTGAAATCAATTCTGGAAAAGGATAAACTGAATGGAACAAACTTTACTACCTGGTATAGAAATTTGAGAATTGTTCTCAAGCATGATAAAAAGGAACATGTTCTAGAGGATCCGCTTCCAGAGGAACCTGCCGATAATGCTAGTACCACAACCAAGAATGCCTACCAGAAACTCATTGATGAATCAAACGAGATCAGCTGCCTCATGTTGGCTTGTATGGAGCCCGATTTGCAGCAGCATTTCGAAGACGTTGGGGCTTTCGATATGATCGAGAGTCTCAAGAGCATGTTTCAGGTGCAGGCTAGGACCGAAAGGTTCAACGTCTGGCGATCCTTGATGGATTGTAAGCTGAAGGAAGGTGATCCACTGAGCCCGCATGTGATCAAGATGATCGGATATGTGCAAGCTTTGGATCGGTTGGGCTTCCCGCTCTTGGATGAGCTGGCTACTGATGCAGTTCTGGGTTCTCTTCCGCCCAGCTATGGGACGTTCATCTCGAACTATCATATGCATGGCATGGATAAGAAGCTCACTGAATTGCATGGGATGCTCAAAGTGGCAGAGCAGGATATTAAGAAAGGCACGCATCAAGTGTTGATGGTGCAGAAATCGGCTAAGTTCAAGAAGAGTTGGTCTAAGAAGAAGGCTAAGGCAAAGGGCACGGAGATGGTAACCTCCGCCGCTGCGCCGAAGTCTGGACCGGACTCAAAGACCATTTGCTATCATTGCAAGGAAACTGGTCACTGGAAGAGGAACTGTAGCAAGTGGCTTGCAGAGCATGGCAAGAAGGCCGGGAATGCTGCTTCAGGCAAAGGTACACTTGTTGCATATGTTATAGACATTTACCTTGCTGACATACCTAGTAGCTCTTGGGTATTTGATACCGGATCGGTTGTTCATATTTGCAACTCGATGCAGGGGCTGGTAAGAACTAGGCGTGTGGCACAAGGGGAGATTGACATCAGGGTCGGCAACAAAGCAAGAGTTGCTGCGTTGGAGGTCGGCACGATGCAGCTCCAGCTTCCTTCTGGATTTATTTTGGAATTGAATAATTGTTATTACATTCCTGCACTTAGTCGGAACATTATTTCTGCCTCATGCTTGATGAGTCAGGGTTATGAATTCAATTTAAAGGACAATGGTTGTTCGATTTATTTGAATGGTATGTTCCACGGCTATGCACCCATTGTTGATGGGTTATTTATATTGAATCTAGAACAGGAACCGGTCTATAACGTGAATGTCAAGAGGCATAAGCCCAATGAGATAAATCCGACATACTTCTGGCATTGCCGGCTTGGACACATTAGTCTGAAACGCATGAAGAAGCTCCATGATGATGGACTCCTAACTTCGACCGACTTTGGGTCGTTCGAGACATGCGAATCATGCTTGCTCGGCAAGATGACTAAGTCTCCTTTCGCAAAGAGTTGCGAGAGGGCATCCGAGCTATTGGAATTGATACACAGTGATGTGTGTGGACCAATGAGCACAACTGCCAGAGGTGGCTATTAGTACTTCGTGACTTTTACCGACGACTTGAGTAGATATGGATATATCTATTTGATGAGGCACAAGTCAGAGACTTTTGAAAAGTTCAAAGAGTTTCAAAACGAGGTGGAGAATCAGCTCGGCAAGACTATAAAACTTCTACGATCTGATCGTGGAGGTGAGTACATGAGCCAAGAGTTTGATGATCATCTGAAAAGTAGAGGTATAGTACCTCAGCTCACACCTCCGGGTACGCCACAGAGAAATGGTGTATCAGAACGGAGGAAACACACCTTGTTGGACATGGTTCGATCTATGATGAGCAAGTCGGATTTACCCTTGTCATTCTGGGGATACGCTCTAGAAACTGCAGCTTTCACACTTAACAGGGTACCATCAAAATCCGTAGACAAGACACCACATGAGATGTGGACCGGGAAGAGTCCCAGTTTGTCTTTTCTAAAGATTTGGGGTTGTGAAGCATTTGTCAAGAAACTTATGTCAGACAAGCTGACACCCAAGTCGGATAAATGCATATTCGTGGGATATCCAAGGGAAACCTTGGGATATAACTTCTACAACTGGGAAGAGAACAAAGTGTTTGTTGCTCGGGACGGGGTTTTCCTTGAGAAAGAATTTCTCAGTCGGGAGGCCAGTGGGAGGACGGTCCGACTCGAAGAAATTCAAGGACCACTCGGGGACGGCTCGGCTGGTGATGAGATCATACCGGAGTCAGTCAGGGAACCCGTAGTGGAAGCGGCACCGGAACCACGGAGGTCGGAAAGATTGCGCAGAGTGCGCGATGTATTGTTGCTAGAAAGCGACGAGCCGACCACATATGCGGAAGCGATGGTGAGCCCAGATTCCGAGGCATGGCTAGAGGCCATGAGATCCGAGTTAAAGTCCATGGATGAGAATCAAGTTTGGGACTTGGTTGATCCGCCGCCTGGCGTAACGGCCATTGGTTGCAAATGGGTCTTTAAGAAGAAAACCGATGTGGATGGAAATGTTCAGATCCACAAAGCTCGGCTTGTCGCTAAGGGTTATGGACAAGTTCAAGGAATTGACTACGACGAGACTTACTCGCCGGTAGCGATGCTGAAGTCGGTGAGGATCGTACTAGCTATAGCTGCATATTTCGATTACGAGATATGGCAGATGGATGTCAAGACGGCTTCCCTTCATGGAAATTTAACCGAGGACGTGTATATGATACAACCTGAGAGTTTTGTTGATCCGACTAGCACTAGTAAGGTATGCAAGCTCAAGAGATCCATTTATGGGTTGAGGCAAGCATCTCAGAGCTGGAACATTCGTTTTGATGAGGTCGTCACTAGTTTCGGCTTCATCAAAAGTGAAGAGGACTCTTGTTTATACAAGAAGTTAAGTGGGAGCTCGATAGTGTTTTTGATCTTGTATGTGGATGACATACTACTGATCGGAAATGATATTTCGATGCTGAACTCGGTCAAGGAGTCATTGAATGGCAAGTTTTCGATGAAGGACCTTGGTGAGGCAATGTACATTTTAGGCATTAAGATCTATAGAGATAGATCAAGGAGGCTGCTCGGCTTAAGCCAGAGCACGTACATAGATAAAGTGTTGAAGCGGTTCAACATGAGTGAGGCAAAGAAAGGGTTCTTGCCACTCTCACATGGTATAAGGCTAAGCGAGACTCAGAGTCCTTCGACATCTGATGAGCGAAGCAGGATGAGTAGGATTCCATATGCCTCGGCAATCGGATCCATCATGTATGCCATGATATGTATGCGGCCCGATGTTGCTTTTGCAATAAGCCTAACAAGTAGATACCAGGCCAACCCAGGCGAGAGTCACTGGGCAGCGGTAAAGACTATTTTGAAGTACCTGAAAAGGACTAAAGAGATGTTCCTAGTTTATGGAGGTGAGGAAGAGCTCGTCGTAAGGGGTTACGCCAATGCTAGTTTCCAAACCGACAGAGATGATTGTCGATCACAGTCCAGATTCGTGTACGTCATGAACGGAGGAGCAGTGAGGTGGATGAGTTCCAAGCAAGATATGGTGGCCGATTCTACTACAGAAGCCGAATACATTGCGGCTTGTGAAGCTGCAAAGGAAGGTGTTTGGATCCGGAACTTTCTGGATGATCTTGGTATTTTCCCAGCCTCGGTAAAACCGTTGGACCTTTATTGTGATAATTCTGGTGCCATCGCACAAGCCAAGGAATCACCACAAGGTCAGACACATAGATCGGAAATATCACCTGATACGAACGATCATAAAGAGTGGTGATGTAGAGTTATGCAAAATTCACATGGATGCAAATGTTGTGGATCCGTTGACTAAGCCGCTTCCACAACCCAAGCATGAGGGGCACGTTAGAGCTATGAGCATTCGATGTCTATTTGATTGACTCTAGTGCAAGTGGGAGACTGTTGGAGATATGCCCTAGAGGCAATCATGTATGATGATATTTCCTATGTGTTTATGAATAAAGATAGTCCTTGGACATTATCAATGATGTGTATAAGAAAGTACGTGACTTGTTTGTGGGACTATGCATTGTATGATGACTGTCCTAAAAGGTCCCTAGTCAAAAGGGCTGTGTGGACACACAGCCAACTAGACTAGCATATGATACGTTCGATGGCTTGGTCTCACTAGTCATGGAGCATTGGATGCTAACCGGATAATATGGACTTGGAAAGATCTGGTCGGATTCGACGTAGTCGGATCCGAGTCAAGATAAGGTCCAAGTTGGGCAGACCCAACTATGAGACGTAGCGATATGTCATCTGTGAGTCTCTAGTACAACATATGTTCTATGTCCTAAGACCTGAGCTGACGCATGCACTCGGGATGGTGACAGACTTGCTTTGGGCGGACCAAACGCTACTCCGTAACTGGGTAGTTATAAAGGTAGGTTTCGGGTTTGTCCAGAACCATGCTGCGAGACGTGGTCGAGCAAGATGGGATTTGCCCCACCGATCAGGAGAGATATACTCTAGGACCCTCGTGTGATCCGACCAGGATAAGCATGGCCATGCGACAAGGATTATGAGATAATCCGGTTTGTGGTCGGCATCACTGAAACGAGGAAGAGGTCGGGCTAGCACAAGGATGACAGACTCGCCTTGAGCTCGACAACATATATCGCGTGGTAAAAGGAATGGAAGTGTGGTGTACAGGTTCGCTAACCAGCTTCATAGTTGCTTGGTGTTCGGCATGCCTTGCTAGAGGCCGCTGCCAACCGTGCAGTTCGGTGGTGATCCGGACTGCGACCAAGCCAACTTGATCCTAAGGGGTCACGCGCCTAAGGGAAGGAACCTACGAGGTCGGATCCGAGGACACTGGTAGGATGTGATCCGAACTGTATTCGGATTGTGGACAAGTAGACTTATGGGCTTTAGGGTCCTTGCGAGGCCCAAGTGTTGAGCCCGTGACGGACGCCTATTGAAAGTGCTAATGGCACTTAAGCTATATTTTGGTGTGATGACAATGTGGTTAGTTGAACTAATATCAGTTGCTAAAGTTTATCTCAGGTTATTGGTTCTAAGTGCCCGCGATGGAGATGTGTGACCCCCCATTTCAAAAAGGACAAAGGCATGGTCTTTCGACGCTTCGAAGGTTTAGTTTGGTTTGCTTCGAGTCGTAGGAAAGACCGCACTATTAAGAGGGGTCTGTGTGGATAAATGTCGTGTGGGAATGCCTTTGCCGAGCCTTACTCTCTTACCCTTCCCACTCCAACCACCTCAAATGAACCTAGTGTGTGTTGTGGTACTCAGAAAGTTGCAACAGTAAGTTACTGGGTACCCCATGCGCACGGGGTACTGGGTAACTCTTTGGGTACCCCGTGCGCACGGGGTACTGCGTAACTCTCTGGATACCCCATGCGCACGGGGTGGTGCGATTGTCTCTGGATACCCCGTGCGCACGGGGCTGACTTAGCCCATGCGCACAGGGTCCAACGGGCAGAAATCTCCACCAGCCCATGGACACTATAAAAATGCCTTTCTTCCAGCTCCAACCCTCAACCCTAATGTCTTGTTGAGCTCCACCATTGCTACACCCCATTTTGCTCAATACTCTCAATCCCTCCACCCAAACTTGTTGAAACTTTGGGGATTGGGAGAGCAAGACCCAATCTACAACTTGACCAAACCAAATCGCGTTCCCCGCAACATTTCTTCCCCATTGACTTGTTACTCTTGGAGCTTGGGCTCCTAGGCGGTTAGAGGTTCCTCCGGAAGATTCCTTGCTTGTGGTGTGCTCCGGAGAAGTTTGTAAAGGTGTGGTGGTCGCCTTTAAGACCAACCCCGAGTGGTTTGAGGCTTATTTGTTGGGGGTGACTCGAAGGAGAATACAGTGAGCCTTTGGTGGCATTCCGCAAGCTTTGGCTCCAGCACTGCTCCAAACGGAGATTAGCTCTTCCCCAAGGAAGAGTGAACTTCGGGTTAAAATCCGCGTCCTCGTCTCACTTGTGGTTAATCCTTTCCCGCACCTTTCTTTGTTGTTCTATGCTTGTTGGCTTGCTAAGTAGTTTGTTGCCTAGATTTTCTTCTTGGAGCTTGCTTTTCATATAGGTTGCATTCACCTAGTTGCATATCTAGTGAACTCTTTTATCCGCTAAGCCTTAAAATCTACCAGAAAGATTAAAATTTATAGTCTCCTATTCACCGCCCCCTCTAGTCGACCGTATCGATCCTTTCAATTGGTATCAGAGCCTCATGCTCTAATATAAGGTTTTACAACCTTAGAGGATATGGTCGATCTAGGGAATGAGGGAGGTGGCCTACCTGTTGCGGGGGATGGTCAAAACCAACCCCCCGCCGCGACTGAGACACTTGGTGCTCCGCTCATTGCTCCCGCCGCTACTACTAACCCGAATGTCCCCTTAACCGTGGCCGATCTTCTTTCAATGTTTGCGGACCTCAAAGTCTCTATGTTGAAAGAGGTTCGAGCCTCGGTCAAGGAGGAAATTGATGCTCGCCTAAAACCATCAACGTCCGCATCAAAATCATTTAATCCAAATGAGGTTCATGATGCGGATGACTCGAGGGAACCTCTTGCTTCTCCAGCTCATACTCAAGTTCCCCAGTACAATGCCGTGGAACCCTTTTACTCTCCTCAACCCTTGCAACATCCCCGCATTAATCCTGTTGGGCCTCCGCCCCCTTTGAAAGCTAATGCATTTGCTAAGTGGAAGCTAGATATGGAGTCTCACATGCGCAGTGCTTCAACTCAATTGTGGTGGATTGTGGTCAATGGATTCAACCCCAAGGACCCAATGAATCTCACTCCAAGGGAAGCAGTTGACGATCAACTCAATGCTACCGCACACAACATGCTTCGCAACACTGTGACTGAAGACTATAGTGATTCCATTGCTCTTCTCAAAACCGCAAAGGAAATTTGGGATTGCCTTGAGGAGGCTCTTGAAGGAGATGAAGCTATTCGAAGATCTCGGTTGTCCTTGCTCAAACAAGAAGTCAATCTCTTTGTGAGGAATGAGGGTGAGTCCGCAGAAGAGGTTTACCGAAGGTTGAAGTCCCTTGTGCTCAACTTGAGAACCTTTGGGTGCACTTGGGCAAATGATGAATTCATCAAGGACAAGTTCATAGATGCTATGGTTCTCACAGAACATACCATGGTCATGATGGTTCATTGTCAGAGTAATGGGCCACGGGTAGGCTAACCCGAGGCCCAGAACCTTTCAAGACATCGGGGCTGACTGCGCCCCTCAAGACACCAGGATGGAGAGCCGCCTTCTAGAGGCCGGCTAAAGGAACAGCCGACTTCCCGCATGCGGCCGAGTCCTGGAGGCGAGGTCAAGGCGGGCCGACTCCCGCCAGGTGGCTCCTAGAGAAGCCGGCCATGGGGAGTCGGCCCATGACACCAATAAAGCCCATGCCCATGTAAGGGGGGATGGGACAGGGAGTGGCAACAGTAAAGCCCACTCCCTCCCCGTTTCATGGGATGACAAGACCACAATGCACCGTACCAGTGGAGATCTCCGTCCGGCGGGGCACTGTGGCCGTGCCATCCCTGACATCAGCAACAGTAGGCGGAGCCCTGCACCCACGACGGCCTGTCGGTACGGTCTACGGATGATGGGCCCTATCGGTCAGCGAGAGTCCAGAAGATGGCAAGAGCGCCACCAGTCGAACCCGAAGGGAGCCGGCCCCCGGAAGTCGGCCTGCCCCTCCCACGGGTCCCACACACCATAAACCAGACGAGACGGGGAGTGGCTACAGTAATCGCCCGCCCGGTAGCAGGGCTGTAGCCACGACCCCATGACCAAGCCTGCGTCATTAGAAGCACGGCTACAGTAATCAGCAGCCGGCAATACCCGCAAGCGGCGGGTACGGCCTGTCGGCTCCGTACCAGACAAGTCGGCGGGCCCCAGCAGTCAGTAGAGAAGCCGGCGGACGAAGAGACTGACGGCTGGGCCCTGCGCCCAATCGGTTTACCAATGTACCCCCGGGGGGTAGGCCTATATAAACCCCCCGGGGCACCCATGCCAAGGGTTCGGACCCATTAGAACTAGACCAGACCTTAGAGAAGGAAGAGAGCTGGCCTAGCCTCCTCCTGTCCATAGATACAGCTCGAGGAGCACCATTGTACTCACTTTTGCCTTAGTGATCATGCGGAGACCCCGCAGAGCAGGACTAGGGGTGTTATCTCCTAGGAGAGCCCCGAACCTGGGTAAAGTTCACGGGCGTACGTGTCTACGCCTCATCTCGTTTCCAGGCACCGGCGACATTCTACTCGCCCCCACCATGATAAGCCATCCATTGTCATATGTCGCACCCAACCCCCGACATTTGGCGCCCGCCGTGGGGCATGGTGCACCGTCATCCGGAGACCTGTTCTGGACGGGAACCCTTTTCCTCCCTGGCGAGCGCAGCCGGCCCAGCACGCCAGACGGAGTCTGCGCCGACGTGCTGCATGGCGCTGAAATCGCCTGCGCGGCCAGTTGCCTTGCCGATCTTGTAGGCGAGGTCCGCCTTTCCGACGAGCCTGCATCCGAAGCGGGCACAGGCGGCCCCGAGAGCCTCCTCGCGGGCCTCCTCGATCAACTTCACGTCGCCAGCGAGCCAGCTGGGGACTTGGAGTCCGTAGGCTCCACTAATCCGATGTTGGTCGACTCCGACACCGTGTCGCTTGACACGTTCCCCACCAACATGGTGGTCTATGACGAGCCACTTCCTCGCGTGGAGAGTGGCGGAAGCACCGTCACGGAAGTGCTTTTCATCGATCATGGCGAGCACTCCGGTGGGGGTGATTACGACCCGCTCCACGCGGCGCTGCAAGACCTGGCAGCGCCCATCCCTGAAGATGCCGACGCCGAGACGCTGGAGGCACGCCGCCTTCAGCTAGTCGAAGGCGCCAAAAAGCTGGCCAGCATGAGACGCCTGTCAGAAGCCTATCAGCGCGAGATGGACCACGCGGTGGGTGGAACACCGGCTCCAGCTGGGCCTAGCCACCTTGGCACGATCCAGCAGCGCGGTGCGGCTATCGCCGATCTGTTCGGGGCAAATTGCCTCGTCTACGCCACACATGCGGTGAATATTCGAGCCGCCCAGGCGGCGGCGGACGAGCTGGACAAGTTCGAGGGCGAAAAGCATCGCTTGATGACGGAGCACGTGCAACGACTCCTTGACGCGGCTACTGAGCAGAACGAGGCCGGCTGCCGCACTGATGCGCCGCGCCGATGGAATGACAACTTGCTTCCACGCCGAGACCAAGGTGCGGAGTCTCGGACGCGACTGGCGGCGTCCGGGGAAGAAAAGACAAGGAGTCAGCTGCCAGCCGCAGTCGGGCTCGCATCACCATAGAGCGCGACCGAGACGGCCGCCCAAGAACAGTGGAACGACGGGACGACTGTCCGCCTCCTCCCCCTCAGAGGGAAAGGCGAGTCTCCCTGCCGCCTGTTGATCACCCGACGCTCGGCGACTGCCTTGGCCGCCGAGAGGGAGTTGGTGAGAACGACGCCCGCCATCGGATCGACCATCTCCATCGATCCCTGGCGCTTGAGGAAGAAGATGAGTTGGGTCCGTCGTGTTTTGGCCCCCGCATCCGAGACGAGCCCTTCCCCAAAGGGTTCACGCTCCCCAGAGACACACCCAAGTACACCGGGTCCGTGAAGCCGGAGGACTGGCTGGTCGACTACTCCACGTCCGTCAGCATAGCAAACGACAACAAGCGTGTTGCTGTGAAGTACGTTCCACTCATGCTCCAGGGCACGGCCCGGACATGGCTGAACAGCTTAAGGCCCCGCAGCATCAACAGTTGAGTCGACTTCACCGACGCCTTCGTCCGCACCTTCACCAGCACGTATAAGCGACCTCCCAAACCCCGCCAGCTCTCCTTGTGCGTGCAAGGCCCCAGCGAGTCAACTCACGACTACCTCACGTGCTGGGCCGAGCTTCGCAACTCTTGCAAGGGCGTGCACGAGGTGCAGGCTATTGAGTACTTCACTGCAGGATGTCGAGAGGGCACCCTCCTCAAGCACAAGCTTCTCTGCGATGAGCCAGAAACCCTCAACGAGCTACTGATCATAGCAGACAAATACGCCACGGCCGATTCCTCCATGAAGAAGGAGATTCAAGTCAGCGCAACCGGCAAGGTGGCTCCTCAGGCTCCCCGAACCCCAGCCGGAGACACCAGTCGGCGTCAACAGCAGAACGACCACAAGCGTAAAGCCCCTCCGCCGACTTCCACCAGTCGGCAGGTGGCAACAGTTGAACATCAACAGCCGGAAGGGCAGCCTCTGCCCAGACGTCAGAAGGGCGGCAAGTCCAACTGGCAGCAGAGTTTCTCATATGGGCAGACTCTGGATGGACCCTGCAAGTTCCACAGTGGCGCGAAGCCGTCCAACCACACCACTCGGAAATGCCATTGGCTCACCAGGATCGCCAAGGGAGACGGCCTTATGCCTCCCCCACCTGCTGGGCAGCCGCCTCCCCCTCCGCCCAAGCAGCCGGTGGTCAGACCAGTCGGCGCAGTGCAAGACGAGTACCCGGAAGAGGAGGGAGCATACGTCGTCTTCACCAGTGTGGCCAACGATCGACGCAGCAGACGGCTGTAGCTTCTGACACACCTGAGTTCATGCACTGGTCTGAGAAGCCCATCAGCTGGAGTCGGGCTGACCACCCCGAAGTAATGCCCAGACCCGGCTCCTATGCCTTGGTTTTGGATGCCACCTTTGCCACCGACAAGCGAGTTGCTCGTTTTTCCAGAGTCCTTATAGACGGCGGTAGAAGCATCAACATCTTGTACAAAGACACCATGGAGAAGTTGGGAATCAGGCAGAGGCAACTGCAGTCCAGCCGGACGGTGTTCCACGGCATAGTCCCTGGCCTTTCCTGCTCGCCAATAGGCAAGATCTTGATCGACGTCCTTTTCGGAGACAAAGATCATTTCTGCCATGAGTCAATATGGTTCGAGGTGGTGGACCTAAAAAGCCCATACCATGCACTGCTTGGCCAGCCAGCCCTGGCCAAGTTCATGGCCGTCCCCCACTATGCCTACCTCAAGATGAAGATGTCGAGTTCCAAAGGGATTCTGACCATAACTGGCGACTACAAGAATTCGTCCGCCTGCGCATCAGAGAGCAGTCGGCTGGCCGAGTCCCTCGTGATCGCAGCTAAGAAGCGGCTGCTAGATCAAGTTGTGGCGATGGCAGGCAAGTAGCCAGAGATGTCGCTTGATCCCAAAGAGTCAGAAGCTGAGGGCTCGTTCAAGCCGGCCAAGGAAACAAAGAAGATACCTTTGGACCCGGAGCACCCAGAGAGGTACGCTGTCATAGGCACCAACCTCGATAGCAAATAGGAAGGCGAGCTCGTCGATTTCCTCCATGAGAATCGAGACATCTTCGCATGGTCCCCCAAGGACATGCCAGGTGTCCCGACGGAATTCGCTGAGCACAAATTACACGTCCGTTCTGATGCCAGACCAGTCAGACAGCCTTTACGCCGCTTGTCAGAAGAGAAGAGGAGAGTTGTTGGAGAATAGATAGCCCGGCTGCTCGCAGCTGGCTTAATCATGGAAGTATTCTTCCCGGAATGGCCGGCCAACCCGGTCTTGGTACTGAAGAAGAACAAGCAGTGGCGAATGTGTATTGACTACACCAGCCTCAACAAAGCATGCCCCAAGGACCCGTTGGCCTTGCCAATGATTGACCAAGTGATAGACTCCACAGCCGGATGCGAGCTGTTGAGTTTCTTGGATGCATATTCAGGGTATCACTAGATCAAGTTAAACCCAACCAACAGGCTGAAGATTGCCTTCATCACGCCGTTTGGAGCTTTCTGCTACCTAACCATGACGTTCGGCTTGAGGAACGCCGGTGCCACCTTCCAATGATGCATGCAGAAGTGCCTCCTCAAGCAGCTCGGCAGAAATTCTCACGTCTACATGGATGATGTGGTGGTAAAGATGGAGAAGCGTGGAACACTGCTGGAAGACCTCAAGGAGACCTTCGACAACTTGTGCCGATTCTAGATCAAGCTCAACCCGGAGAAATGTGTCTTCGGAGTACCAGCCGGCCAGCTCCTTGGTTTCCTGGTCTCCGAACGCGGCATAGAATGCAACCCTATGAAGATCAAGGAGATTGAAAGGATGGAGGTACCCGGCTGACTGCTGGACGTTCACCGGCTGTTTGGCGTCCGTTAGCCGGTTCATCAGTTGGCTGGGCGAGAAGGCCCTTCCCCTGTACCAACTCATGAAGAAGATCACTTTTTTCGAGTGGAACCACAAGGCGGATGAAGCATTTGTCCAACTAAAGAAGATGCTAGCGACTCTACCTGTTCTGGCGGCTCCGACTCCTATGGAGCCCATGCTCCTCTACATCGCCGCCACCAGCCGAGTGGTTAGCACGGTCATTGTAGTAGAGCACAAGGAGGAAGGCAAAGCACTACCAGTTCAGAGACCGGTATATTATTTGAGTGAAGTACTGTCGACCTCCAAGCAAAACTACCCCCACTACCAGAAGATGTGCTATGGTGTGCATTTTGCCGCCAAGAAATTGAAGCCTTACTTCCAAGATCATCCAATCACTGTGGTCTGCACGGCTCCTCTAGCCGAGATCATCGGTAGACGAGACGCTTCGGGACGAGTGGCCAAGTGGGCCATAGATTTGGCCCCCTACACCATCTACTACCAACCTCGCACTGCCATCAAGTCACAAGCGCTGGCCGACTTCCTCATCGACTGGGCCGAAACCCAGTATCTACCACCAGCGCCCGACTCCACCCATTGGCGAATGCACTTCGATGGCTCCAAGTGCGCACCGGCTTGGGAGCCGGCATCGTCCTCACCTCTCCCAAGGGCGACAAGCTCAAGTATGTGCTGAAAATCCATTTTGCCGCCTCCAACAATGTCACCGAGTACGAGGCACTCATCCACGGGCTCCGGCTAGCCAAAGAGCTTGGCATTCGCCGGATCCTGTGTTATGGTGACTCCGACTTGGTGGTCCAGCAGTCGTGAGGAGATTGGGACGCCAAGGACGCAAACATGGCAAGCTATCGCTTCCTCCTACAACAACTCAGTGGGTATTTCGAGGGATGCGAGTTTCTCCATGTACCAAGAAACGACAATGACCAAGCAGACGCCCTGGCGCGAATCGGCTCCACCCGTTAGGCGATACCGTCTGGCGTCGCCCTTCAGCGCCTCCTCAAGCCATCCGTCAAGCCATCAACGGAGTTAGACTCCATCTTTGTGCCAGCTCCTCCTGAAGTAGTCGGATCTGACTCAAGAGCCCCCGCAGACGGTGCGAGTGTTCCGGCAGACGGCGCGGGGATCGTGGCAGTCGCACCCGGCCCGGGGACTGCGGCGTCCAGCCCGGAGACTTCAGAACCCGGCCCGGGGACTGCGCCAATCTGCTCGGGGACTTCATCGACGCAGCAAGCGGCTGCTGACTCCAACCCGCCACCTCCCGGCCCACCCACCCTCGTCCAAGTCGCAGTCTTGGCGGTTGCAGAAATTATAGCACCTTCATGGGCCCAACCCATCATCAAATTCTTGGCGAACAAAGAGCTACCAGCCGATGAGATCTCGGCTCGGCAAGTGCAATGCCTGGCGGTAGTGTACGCTATCATCAATAGAGAGCTCGTAAGGCACAGCGTCACTGGTATTCACCAGCGGTGTGTGGAGCCAGAGCAAGGCCAGACAATCCTCAAAGACATCCATCAAGGCGAATGTGGCCATCACGCGGCTTCAAGAGCACTCGTCGCCAAAGCTTTCCGCCATGGCTTCTTCTGGCCGACTGCTCTTGAGGACACCAAGTCTCTAGTCCAAAAATGCAAGGAGTGCCAGAAGTTCCGCTCTAAGCCTCATCAGCCGGCTTCAGCACTCAAAACTATTCCTATTGCCTGGCCCTTTGCTGTTTTGGGCCTGGACATGGTCAGACCATTCAAGACGGCGCGAGGTGGTTTGACTCATTTACTTGTTGCAGTGGACAAATTCACCAAATGGATAGAAGCAAAGCCAATCAAGAGTTTGAATGGTCCGACTGCTGTGACCTTCATCTCTGACATCACAATTCGGTACGGCATACCGCACAACATCATCACCGACAACGGCACAAACTTTGCCAAGGGTGCCTTGGCCCGTTTCTGCGCAACGCAGGGCATCCGACTGGACTTAGCATCCGTTGCCCATCTACAGTCCAACGGCCAAGTAGAACGAGCAAATGTCCTAATCCTGTCCGGCATCAAGCCCCGGCTGGTCGAGCCTCTGGAGCGCTCGGCAGGCTGCTGGCTTGATGAGTTGCCAGCCGTCCTCTGGTGCCTGCGCACGACTCCAAACAAGTCAACCGGCTTCACGCCCTTCTTCCTCGTCTACGGTGCCGAAGCCGTCATCCCAACGGACATAGAGTTCGACTCCCCTCGAGTCACCATGTACACCGAGGAGGAAGCAGAGGAAGCACGTCAAGACGGTGTCGATCTACTAGAAGAGGGCCGGCTATTGGCACTCAGCCGGTCCAGCATCTACCAGCAGAGCCTACGCCGATACTACAATCGGAAGGTCAAGCCGCGATCTTTCCAAGAAGGAGACCTTGTGCTTCGGCTGATTCAGCGAACAACTGGCCAGCACAAGCTCTCAGCACCTTTGGAAGGCCCCTTCATCATCATCAAGGTGTTGGGCAATGACTCCTACTACCTGATCGACGCTCAGAAGCCCCAAGCACGCAAAAGAGACGACTCTGGCAAGGAGATGAAGCGACCATGGAATGCAAATCTCCTTCGAAGATTTTACAGTTAATGCAGTATGTATCATGCTACCTTTTGTATTAAAGTACGAAAACTTCGGGCCCCTCGAGACGATCTCGGGGACTGCCTTCTTTTATCTATATGATAATGAGTTATGCCTATGAGTATGTTATTCTTTATCGCTTGGCACCGGGTTCGACTAGTCGGCCCGGGGACTGATGACCCACAAGTATAGGGGATCTATCATAGTCCTTTCGATAAGTAAGAGTGTCGAACCCAACGAGGAGCAGAAGGAAATGATAAGCGGTTTTCAGCGAGGTATTCTCTGCAAGTACTGAAATAAGTGGTAACAGATAGTTTTGTGATAAGATAGATTGTAACGAGCAACAAGTAACAAAAGTAAATAAAGTGCAGCAAGGTGGCCCAATCCTTTTGTAGCAAAGGACAAGCCGGAACAAACTCTTATAATAGGAAAAGTGCTCCCGAGGACACATGGGAATATCGTCAAGCTAGTTTTCATCACGTTCATATGGTTCGCGTTCGATACTTTGATAATTTGATATGTGGGTGGACTGGTGCTTGGGTGTTGTTCTTACTTGAACAAGCATCCCACTTATGATTAACCTCTATTGCAAGCATCCGCAACTACAACAAAAGTATTAAGGTAAACCTAACCATAGCATGAAACATATGGATCCAAATCAGCCCCTTATGAAGCAACACATAAACTAGGGTTTAAGCTTCTGTCACTCTAGCAACCCATCATCTACTTATCACTTCCCAATGCCTTCCTCTAGGCCCAAATAATGGTGAAGTGTTATGTAGTCGACGTTCACATAACACCACTAGAGGCTAGACAACATACATCTTATCAAAATATCAAACGAATACCAAATTCACATGACTACTCATAGCAAGACTTCTCCCTTGTCCTCAGGAACGAACGTAATTACTCACAAAGCATATTCATGTTCATAATCAGAGGGGTAATAATATGCATATAGGATCTGAACATATGATCTTCCACCAAATAAACCAACTAGCATCAACTACAAGGAGTAATCAACACTACTAGCAACCTACTAGCACCAATCCCGGACTTTGAGACAAGAATTGGGTACAAGAGATGAACTAGGGTTTGGAGATGAGATGGTGCTGGTGAAGATGTTGATGGAGATTGCCCTCTCCCGATGAGAGGAGCGTGGGTGATGACGATGGTGATGATTTCCCCCTCCCGGAGGGAAGTATCCCCGGCAGAACAGCTCTGCCGGAGGTCTAGATTGGATCCGCCAAGGTTTCGCCTCGTGGCGGCGGAGTCTCGTCCCGAAAAGTTCCTTCTTATTTTTTTCTCATTGAAAGACCTCATATAGGAGAAAATGGACATCGGAGAGCCACCAGGGGGCCCACGAGGCAGGGGCACGCCCTAGGGGGGCGCCCCCCACCCTCGTGAGCAGGGTGTGGGCCCCTTGGCCTTCATCTTTGGCGAGGATTTTTCTTTATTTATTTTAAGACGTTCCGTGGAGTTTCAAGACTTTTGGAGTTGCCCAGAATAGGTCCTAATATTTGCTCCTTTTCCAACCCAGAATTCCAGCTGTCGGCATTCTCCCTCCTTATGTAAACCTTGTAAAATAAGAGATAATGGCCATAAGTATTGTGACATAAAGTGAAATAACAGTCCATAATGCGATAAATATCGATATAAAAGCATGATGCAGAATGGATGTATCAACTCCCTCAAGCTTAGACCTCGCTTGTCCTCAAGCGAAAAGCCGATAACAACAAATATGTCCTCATGTTTAGAGGTGGAGGCGTCGATAAAAATAAAATACGGACATGAAGGCATCATGATTATTCTCATAACAGCAACATATATAGATTTTGTCATATGATTACTTATATTCAAGTGATGATCTATTCACAATGCAAAAGTATAAATCATAAACCTTATTAGGCTCCGACAAACTATAATCTCAGTCATTGAAGCAATTGCAATTTATCATAACATCGGAAAGAGTCTATGTCAGAGCTAAAAAGCAAGTCCACATACTCAACTATCATTTAGTCCTCCATAATTGCGAACACTCATGCGATACTTGTGGTTACGGAGTTTTAATCAGACCCAGAGAAAGATAGGGACTTATAGTTTTGCCCCACAACCTTTTACCTCAAGGGTAATGTCAACAATAATGGTTCATGCTCCCCTACATCCAATTAGATATATATATATATATACACACACACACACACACATATATATATATATATATATATATATATATATATCATGTTCTTTCCAACATTCTGAGCTTGCCAAAGGATAAACTGAAAAATAAAAGGTGAAGATCACCATGACTCTTGCAGAAGGTAGAAGATAATAATAAAGGATAGGCCCTTCGGAGAGGGAAGCAGAGGTTGCCATGCGCTTTTATGGTTGGATATATAAAATCTCAATGCAAAAGAATGTCACTTTATATTGCCCCTTGTGATATGAACCTTTATTATGCAGTCCGTCGCTTTTATTACTTCCACATCACAAGATCGTATAAAGCTTATTTCTCCCACACCAATTAATCATACATATTTAGAGCAATTTTTATTGCTTTGCACCGATGACAACTTACTTGAAGGATCTTACTCAATCCATAGGTAGATATGGTGGACTCTCATGGCAAAACTGGTTTAGGGATATTTGGAAGCACAAGTAGTATTCCTACTTGGTGCTGACAACTTGGCTAGCATGAGGGGGAAAGGCAAGCTCAACAAGTTAGAGGATCCATGACAACATACTTTATCTCAGATATAAGAAAGACATGACTCATTACGTTATCTTCCTTGTCCAACATCAACTCTTTAGCATGTCATATTTTAATGAGTGCTCCCAATCATAAAAGACGTCAATGATAATATATCTATATGTGAAACCTCTCTTTCCTTATTACTTCCTATTAATTGCAACAATAACCAAAGCTATGTCTGCCAACTGCCAAGAACTTTTAATCATCATACTCTTTCTATGTGAAGTCATTACTCTCAATAAGATCAATATGAACTTTTTGTTTCTTTTATTCTTTTTCTCTTTTCTTTTATTCACCCAAGATCATGGCAAAATAATCAAGCCCTTGACTCAACAATAATCTTTATTATATATAGCTCACGGACTCGATTACATAGAGAGATCATAAAGCAAAACTCAAAACTAGATCATGCCATAAATTTTATTCTACTAGATCAAGATACTACTAATAGGATCGAACTAAGAAAAACGGTAAAGATAGGAGTTGTGATTGTGATACGATACCGGGGCACCTCCCCCAAGCTTGGCAGTTGCCAAGGGGAGTGCCCATACCCATGTGATTATGTCTCTTTTGTCGGTGAAGAAGGTGGTGGTGATGTTGGTTTAGTTGATATCTTAGGCTTCTCCCTTAATTTGCGCTTGAGGATGGCATTTTGATCCCTCAGATCATCAATCTCCCACTCCAGGTTAATATCTTTTTGCATAGGTCCTGCTTATTTTCCTGCAAGAGACGAAAAGGGATAAACTCAAACTTGGGTTTCTTTACCCTATCAGGGAGACTTGACTTTTTGAACTCCACATGCATGTCCCCAAGTTGAGGTAATGGTGCTTCATCTTCATCTGAGTTCGTCTCCTCCTTCCCCTTGGGTTCATAGTCCTCTTCTTCCTCCGTGGTCCATCCATCATGTTCCACATCTCCATAGACCTTTGGATTTGCTAAGTAATCATCCACATAGCTTTCCCCTTCCGAATCCTGGGAAGACATGTTGATTTAATCTGCAACGGGACAACTCGAAATGAAAACAGCGGATATTTACATGATACGGGAGTCAAAACCTTTGGGATGTTATATAATGAATTTTTACCGACCAAAATACGTATCGTGCAAGAAAACAGAGTCCGGAAGGCACACGAGGTGCTCACGAGGTAGGGGGCGCGCCCAGGGGGGTAGGGTGCGCCCACCACCCTCGTGTCCTCCCCGGACTGCAACTTATTTTTCTATTTTTCTAAATATTCCAAAACGGAGAAATATTGTCTTAAAATTGTTTTGGAGTCGGTTTGCTTACCATACCACATACCTATTCCTTTTCGGAGTCCGAAACGTTTCGGAAAGTGTCCCTTATGTATTCCTCCGGGGTTACGATTTCAATAATATTGGTTTCAACATTTATGGGATTACCTGAGATATAATGTTTAATTCTTTGATCGTTTACCACCTTCGGATTTGTGCCCTCGAAGTTGTTGATTTTTATGGCACCGGAACGATAGACCTCTTCGATAACATAGGGGCCTTCCCATTTAGAGAGAAGTTTTCCTGCAAAAAATCTTAAACGAGAGTTGTATAGCAATACATAATCACCTACATTAAACTCACGCTTTTGTATCCTTTTGTCATGCCATCTTTTAACTTTTTCTTTAAACAACTTGGCATTTTCATAAGCTTGGGTTCTCCATTCATCAAGTGAGCTAATATCAAATAACCTCTTCTCACCGGCAAGTTTAAAATCATAGTTAAGCTCTTTAATGGCCCAATATGCCTTATGTTCTACTTCGAGAGGTAAGTGACATGCTTTTCCATAAACCATTTTATACGGAGACATACCCATAGGATTTTTATATGCAGTTCTATAAGCCCACAATGCATCATCAAGTTTCTTGTACCAATTCTTTCTAGACCTATTAACAGTCTTTTGCAAAATTAATTTGAGCTCTCTATTGCTCGACTCTACTTGATCACTAGACTGAGGGTGATAAGGAGATGCAATTCTATGATTAACATCATATTTAGCAAGCATTTTACGGAAAGCACCATGAATAAAGTCTGAACCACCATCAGTCATTAAATATCTATGTAGCGACCCGACCCGAATGGATCAAGTCTCTATGCTTACGTGTCATCCCTGGATCGGTATGCTGACACACACAATACTCGAAGGATTTATAACAGAGGTAAATCACATGTATAAAGTAACGTAAATACTATTACCTCAATCCAAATAGCGGAAGCAACAAGGTTGTGGATTCCCATCAACACCAACGGCAAAGTTGAGTGTAGAAATCGTAACCCTAACGTAACACTTACTCGTCGTAAGATAATCCTGCAACATGAGACGTTGCAGCCCAAAATGGGTCCGTACATTGAATGTACTGGCAAATTCACACCATAGAGAAAATGATGAACAATGGCTATCACTATATGCATATTTGGCTGGTGGAAAAGCTCTATGGTTATAAGGTTTTTGCGTAAAGCCAATTTTTCCCTACTACAAAGGAATAAATTTATTTAACTATCATGGTGGTTGTGAAACATTGAGAATGGTTGACAGCATCCTCAATCCCAATTAAAAATAATTAAAACCCAACAACATTAATTAGAAGTAACATGTTGAGATTCACATGATATTCAAGTACTAGATACTCAAGTTGTCCATAACCGGGGACACGACTAATCATGATTAGTTTGTACACTCTGCAGAGGTTTGCGCACTTTTCCCTGCATGACTCGATCGCTTCCGTTTGTTTTCCCGCACTACATGGTGTTTGAGAAACGGATGACCGAGACATAGTCTTTCAGAAGCGCTAGCACCTTACATGTGGGGTAGACCGTACCACCTACAACCCCTACATCTGCTAGTCCACCCCGTAAGAGTTCACACAACTTAGTCAACTATGCCAGAGCCCATAGTAGCATGTGGCTGCACACTGAAGTTTCTAGCATGAATTATCTTATGATCCCTTTGAGCCTGGGTGGCGGTCCAAAAAAAACAGGCAAGTCCTGATAGACATCAGGTGCCTCAATCCACCCAGATGTGTGTTTAAGTTGCCACCTTAGATAAACCATTAAAATTATCAACTCACATCTGTCATGGATATCACTCACCCAATCCACGTCTACTAGCATAGCATGGCATAATAAGCAAACGTAGAAGTAACTCCCAAAGGTTTCATAATAATACAGGTAATAGGTACTACCTCATCTACTTCCCATCCCACAATTTAATTAGATCCTAATCATGCAATGTGAGAGGATTGATCTAATGCAATAAAACTGGGTTGTAGAAAAGGTATGATCAAAGTGTGAACTTGCCTGCAATGTTGATGAAGATGATTCGCACTTCAAAACTCTTGATAGATCTACTCGTCACACTCCGGTCAATCTATCGTAAGCAAACAATAGTAACCACACAATAAGTACTCATCTAATGCACAAGTAAAATTCGAACGAAAGAACGAACCAGATAGTTCAACTTAATAACTCCGGTTGCAAAGAAAGAATGAATCGAACAAAGAAACGGAAAACAAACGGCAAAAGAAAACAACTCGGTTCTAGCAAGTTGAAACTAGGTCAAATTTTATAGTAGCAAAACTTGTTTAAGTTGATTAGACGGAACGGCGGTTTCGAGACGAAACTCCAGGCGCTTGAATCACGTGATTCCGATAAACGGGCGAGAAGATAAACTAGAACGAAGATCGAATCTGAGATCGCGATCGCGGAATAAATTCGACGAAAAGAAAGAGACAAACGGTTAAACGAACGGGCGTCGTTAACCGGGAAATAATTGGTGATCACGTTCGTTGAGACGAACGGTCCGAAAGAAGAACAAAAACCAATCTAGGGATTTCGGAGAAAAAGACCGGAAAGAAACGGAAAACCGATCTAGAAAACCGGAATGGTTTAGCGAAGAACCGGAAAGAAAAACGAATCGGTGGAGAAGAAAAGAATCGGAACGATTTATAAGAAAACCGATCCGGGGAAAAGAAAAGAGACGCGGCGCGGTACCTCCGGCGAGGTCTCCCATGAGGGTCTCCGGCAGAGGCGGCGTTGGGCGGCGGCGGCGGTGGTGTGGGTGAGGGGCGGCGGCGGTGTAGGCAAGGCGCGGCGGCGGCGGGTGACACAGGGCGCGGCGCGGGTGAGAGGCGCGGGGTGAGGCGCGGCTTGGGTGGTGGAGAGAGGGGTTTTGATTTGATGTTTAGAGGGGGGGTGCTTGGGTATTTATATTGGGGAGGGGGGGTTTACTTGGGGTAGGGGACAAGAAATAGAGTAGGAATAGGAATAACGAAATAAGGAAAAAGGGGCAAGGGGCGCCCTAGAATCCTTTTAGGATTTGGTACAGGAGCAAGAGGCGGCGGCCTAGGGCGCTCCTGGCGCCTGGCGCTGCGCTGCACGCAAGGAGGCTGCGGCTTGGCTTGGGCCTTTGGCCCGGCTGGGCCTTGGTCCAGTTTTTTTTAACTGATTCCGCGCGCAGAAAAAAAAACGAAAAAGAAAACTAAACGGGCTCCAAAATTCTAAAAGTAAATTTTCCCCGACTCCTAAAAATGAGTCGAACAAAATAAACTTTTCTCCGGACCTAAAATAAAATTTTCAAAAACGCGCATTTTTCCCTATCCAAATAAAATGCAAATAAACACCGGAAAACCAAAATTTGATCTATTTATTAAATCTTCATTTTTCCTATATTTTGGGAAAGTCATATTATTCCCTCTCTCATATTTTTGACACGGAAAAATAATTGAAGATGAAATAAATAAATCAAATGATCCTCTTTTTCCAATTCGAGAAAACTCTCAAATAAGAAAATAACGAAATCTCCAACTCTCTCCGAAGGTCCTTGAGTTGCGTGAAATTTCTAGGATCGACCAAAATGCAAGAAAATAAGATATGCATGATGATCTAACGTATAACATTCCAAATTGAAAATAAATTCAAAAGAGCTTTGAATTTAATTCTTTGAAACTCCCAACTCATATTTCATATAATTTGAAGAAGTCATTTTATCTTCTCTCGTGAAAATCATTGAGTCGCATAAAGTTTCAGAATTGGAATATTTCCAAATGAAATTCAATTATTTTTCAAACACCCTTTTCATTTTTAAATGGAAGAAGTCATGTCATCTTCTCTCTAGGGTTTTGTGTTTGAAAAGCATTTGAATTCATGGAGATCAGAAAGCAAATATGAAAGTTTGGGAAAGTCCTTTTATTCCCTCTCATTTAACTTTCAAAAGTTTCGAATTCACTCACTTTCAGACAATCAATCCAACAATCAATCAAATCTATCTATTTGTTTATAACATTCCAAAATTTAGAATTTTGGGATGTTACAAACCTACCACCCTTAAAAGGAATCTCGTCCTCGAGATTCGGAGAGGCTAGCAAGAAAAGGTTAGGTTTTGGGGGTCTCCTCAAATTCCATCAATCATCACCGGGGTCTGGGGTGCTACCACCCTTAGAATCATTGTTACGGTTCCATCGAAACTCATATACTCCATCCTTATTCTTGACAGTGTCGGTCTTCTCAGATCTTCAGGATAATTCCTTATCCGGCTCTTCCGGTAGTGGCATAACCTTTTCCTCAATTCTTCTGTCATTTCCTCTTAGTAAGGTTATTCCGAGATTGGGTCTTTTTAGCTGACGGGTCTAGCGCCAAAACTAAACAACTATCGATATCTCATGGTGGTCAACAATTTGTGGTTTCTCCTGCAGGAAATGGGTCTTGGTTGATCCTCACCATATAACCTACGGTTGGCACAACTGCCGTGTACAAGGGAAAAATACTTATACCATTCTAAGGTTTAAACAAGGTTTAATATCGCCGTCTCTCTACTATAGGTAAGTCACTCAGATTTACCATCCCATATAGCAAGGCGAACAATAAGAGTAAGTCGGTATGGTGATCAATCCATCCCGCACCCAAATCATTACCTTGTATACAGTTTAGCGAATCTTGCATTCTAACACTCGGTCATCCTCACAAGCATTGCAGAATCTCTCTTGTCGACGAACCAAGTTCGGATAACTCCATAGATTCTGCAAGCCAAACAAACATCTATTGTTCCTTCACAACTCTCAGGTTTTGCGTTACTCCTCTAAGATCGTCTATCGACAAAGGTATATCCTCTTCCAGGGTCCTTCCTTCAGCAAGAATGTGCTTGCTTCTTGGCAGGTCCTGGGGCCTGTGGGTTATGGCCCATCTCATCACTTGTAGTCCTTGAACTTATCATCGGGCAACTGATCATTATTCCAACTTCCTAGTATTCTTAAATCCATCCAATTGTACTTTCTTCCTTCCTTCTATTGGCACCAAACTAGGACCTGATTACTCATACTCATCATGGAATTTCCATTGATCCATATTTCCGACATCATACCTCCTTTATATCAAATAGTAATCCATCTCTTCATCCTCGTGGGTTATTCCACATACCGAGATAAAAACTTATACTTATGAAGTCCATATTCCACTTCGTGGAACATCATTATCCTTTCCGCGGTCAAACATCCTTACAGGGGAATATTGGCCATCTCTTCATGGCACTTCTTCAACTGGGAAACGTGAAACACATCTTGAACTCCTGACAGTCCTTTGGGTAACTCCAACTTGTAGGCCACTTCTCTCATACGCTCCAAAACTCGGCATGGTCCTACAAATCTCGGGGCTAACTGTCCCTTAACTCCAAATCGTTTAACTCCTCGCAGAGGGGTCACACGAAGACATGCTCTATCTCCAATTTTCATAGACTACCCCCTTGCGTTTTTGAGTGTACATAACTCTTCTACCCTGGACTGAGCTACCTCCAGTCTATCTCGAATCAACCTAACATTCTCTTCTGACTCCTTGATCACATTTGGTCCAACAACTGACGGTCTCCAACTTCATCCTACATACTCTTGGGGCATCACACATATCGAGACAAAACTTGTATTCATTTTGTCCGAAATCCACTCAGTGGAGTATGCTTATCTTTTCCAGGGGTCAACGGTTCTTACAGGGTACTACCACCCTTAAAATACACAAACCTTCCATAGACCATATTTCTCTTATCCTCAAAATGGTCAAAATCCTTCTTCATAGAGTAACAACTCATAAAATCCATATCAGTACCAACGATGCTAACTTTATTCATTCTCAATTATTACAATCTCCTGTTTTTCCATTACATGCCTCAACTCAACACCTCAATATAAAGGAAAATGTCCTCACTACTACGACTATATTTCTTCTTTACAAACTCAACTACTTATCACAAGTCTCCTTCTCCTTCGGACAATCTCTGGCAAAGTGCCCTGCTTTATTACAACGAAAACATATTACTTCTGACAAGTTTCGAGGTTTCCTTGTGATTATATAGCCTCCTGGGGTTCTTGGCTTCCTTTTTGGGCAACTGTGGAGGTAGTGCCCTGTCTCCTTGCACCTATAACGGGTGATATGACTTAGGTCCTTCCTAGAATCCAATCGATTTCCCTTTCTGGACTTTTCCATTCCAATCAGGGCTTCTATTTCCTGTGGGTCATACTCTATTTCCTCCGTCGGGAATTCTACTAGATCCCCATTCATACAATTCTGGGAGATGTGTCCTTCTTCTCCACATGAATAGCATGACTTGGTGCAGGGTTTAATTGGTTCCTCTTTGGGTGTGTCCTCCACCTCTTTCTTATTCACAGGTTCTCCTAAACTTTCCATAAGAGCTCCTTTCATTGCTTCTTCCTTCTGCTGGATGGTTCTTTGTACCATGGGGTAAATGTGACACTAAGCAGGATAGTGGGTAGTCCCTTCACACAAGAAACAAGTGATCTGCCTAGTCGGGCATTCTTCAACTGGGTGACTTCCTTCACAATTAGGGCACTCATCCTTGTGTTCTTTATGGGTGTGTCCGATTTCTCCACAAATCTTGCATGCACAAGGTTTCTTCATATCCTTTCCATAAGGCTTCAACTTCTGGGACACAAACCGAGACTTTAGCAAAGTCAACTTAAATTCTTTCCAAGTGGTTACTCCTTGCCATCCATTGATGGTTTGGTACATCCTCCACCAAGTAGCAGCACCTCTTTCAAAGCATTGAAGAGCATGCTGGGCCATATCCTTTCCGACTATAGGGTTGTTCTCCATATGATCCTCCATGTTCTGAATCCATCGGTTTGTCTCCAATTGACTCATCGGTCCCGTAAATACAAGCTCATATCCATTCATCCTCTATTGGGTCCATGGGTTTGGGGTGAGATAAGAGAGATCAAGAGAGAGGGATGCACACAATTCAAACAAAAGTTTTGAAAAGACAGATTTTTGTTGTGGCTGTCGAAAAACATCAAACAAATGACAGCTCACAAATCGTCGCATCTAACGTAGGTGTATAACAGGGGTTTGGTCTTCTAAGGTCAATGTAGCCAAACTCTTCAACCCTTGTTCATGCCTCCAATGGCTTCTTCCAATCATGCTTGTCTTCTCAAGTTCTTTTGCCAGATCAATCTTTGTTGATGTGAAATCTCTCGTGACATCCTTTAATATTCCGAAGTTGCATTTCAAACTTCTGGGTTTCATTATCCTTGGCATGAGCCATGGTCATACTGTCCCTTAGTTCCTGACAAATCTCCGGTATCTCGAGGTTGTAGCTCCTCCAGCTTGGCTACTTTCAGCTTTTGGTTCCTGAGTTCTTCACGAAATGCTTCCTTGTCTAATATGCTTTCATGGAGCTCCACCTTAAACTTCTTGATGTACTACTCCAGGTCTTGGTGATACACCAGCTAAGTTTAAAACTGCATCCTTTGCTGATAGATGCTCCATCAGTCTTCTACCATCCGATCCTTCTGAAGGAATGCATGCTTAGCTCAGCTCAGTGACCACAGTATCAAGGTGATGACATCACGGATAACCGTGTTTCTGCCCTTGTCATTGCCATGAGCTATCTTGCCAGTTGATATCTCCTGCCTTAGGGTTTCTTTGACAAATCCTTGAGTTCTCCATTCTCCATGTTTTGGTCTTTCTCCGATACACCTTGATCTCGGGTATTGACAACTTCCATAGTCTGTCAAGTTCCATCAGGGTAGCAGTCCTAGGTCATACAAATCTGGGATTCTTCAGAGCCTTCAAATTCTACTTGTCTTCGGCCTTCAACCGTTGTAGTTTCCATTATTCAGATGCACGGAAAATACTCTCATTCCGAGGTGGTCATAGTTGTCTGATACCTTGTACTTCTTGGAGTGGTCTCATCAGTCGAATCTTCGTGTGGTCAAAAGGGGAAAGGGGTATGGTCTCGCTAAAGGGAATTTTTTGAATAAGTTCGGAAGAGAAGAGAGGTAAAATCTTTTTGAAAGGGAAAGTTGTAGAGAAAAATCCTTGCTATGGGCTTGCCAATTTCTAGGGTCACGTCCTACAGTCAACATGTGCTCTGATACCATCTTGTAGCGACCCGACCCGAATGGATCAAGTCTCTGTGCTTACGTGTCATCCCTGGATCGGTATGCTGACACACACAGTACTCGAAGGATTTATAACAGAGGTAAATCACATGTATAAAGTAACGTAAATACTATTACCTCAATCCAAATAGCGGAAGCAACAAGGTTGTGGATTCCCATCAACACCAACGGCAAAGTTGAGTGTAGAAATCGTAACCCTAACGTATCACTTACTCGTCGTAAGAAACATGCAACATAAGACGTTGCAGCCCGAAACGGGTCAGTACATTGAATGTACTGGCAAATTCACACCATAGAGAAAATGATGAACAATGGCTATCACTATATGCATATATGGCTGGTGGAAAAGCTCTATGGTTATAAGGTTTTTGCGTAAAGCCAATTTTTCCCTACTGCAAAGGAATAAATTTATTTAACTATCATGGTGGTTGTGAAACATTGAGAATGGTTGACAGCATTCTCAATCCCAATTAAAAATAATTAAAACCCAACAACATTAATTAGAAGTAACATGTTGAGATTCACATGATATTCAAGTACTAGATACTCAAGTTGTCCATAACCGGGGACACGGCTAATCATGATTAGTTTGTACACTCTGCAGAGGTTTGCGCACTTTTCCCCACATGACTCGATCGCCTCCGTTTGTTTTCTCGCACTACATGGTGTTTGAGAAACGGATGACCGAGACATAGTCTTTCAGAAGCGCTAGCACCTTACATGTGGGGTAGACCGTACCACCTACAACCCCTACATCTGCTAGTCCACCCCGTAAGAGTTCGCACAACTTAGTCAACTATGCCAGAGCCCATAGTAGCATGTGGCTGCACACGGAAGTTTCTAGCATGAATTATCTTATGATCCCTTTGAGCCTGGGTGGCGGTCCGAAAAAAAACAGGCAAGTCCTGATAGACATCAGGTGCCTCAATCCACCCAGATGTGTGTTTAAGTTGCCACCTTAGATAAACCATTAAAATTATCAACTCACATCTGTCATGGATTTCACTCACCCAATCCACGTCTACTAGCATAGCATGGCATAATAAGCAAACGTAGAAGTAACTCCCAAAGGTTTGATAATAAACAGGTAATAGGTACTACCTCATCTACTTCCCATCCCACAATTTAATTAGATCCTAATCATGCAATGTGAAAGGATTGTTCTAATGCAATAAAACTGGGTTGTAGAAAAGGTATGATCAAAGTGTGAACTTGCCTGCAATGTAGATGAAGATGATTCACACTTAAAACTCTTGATAGATCTACTCGTCACACTCCGGTCAATCTATCGTAAGCAAACAATAGTAACCACACAATAAGTACTCATCTAAAGCACAAGCAAAACTCAAACGAAAGAACAAACCAGATAGTTCAACTTAAGAACTCCGGTTGCAAAGAAAGAACGAATCAAACAAAGAAACGGAAAACAAACGGCAAAAGAAAAAATCTCGATTCTAGCAAGTTGAAACTAGGTCAAATTTTACAGTAGCAAAAACTTGTTTAAGTTGATTAGACGGAACGGCGGTTTCGAGACGAAACTCTAGGCGCTTGAATCACCTAATTCTGATAAATGGGCGAGAAGATAAGCTAGAACGAAGATCGGATCTGAGATCGCGATCGCGGAATAAATCCGACGAAAAGAAAGAGACGAACGGTTAAACAAACGGGCGTCATTAACCGGGAAATAATCGGTGATCACGTTCGTTGAGACGGACGGTCCGAAAGAAGAACGAAAACCAATCTAGGGTTTTCAGAGAAAAAGACCGGAAAGAAACGGAAAACCGATCTAGAAAACCGGAACGGTTTAGCGAAGAACCGGAAAGAAAAACGAATCGGTCAAGAAGAAAAGAATCGGAACGATTTATAAGAAAACCGATCCGGGGAAAAGAAAAGAGACGCGGCGCGATACCTCCGGCGAGGTCTCCGGTGAGGGGCTCCGGCGGCGGCGGCGTTGGGCGGTGGCGGCGGTGGCGTGGGTGAGGGGCGGCGGCGGAGTAGGCAAGGCGCGGCGGCGGCGGGTGACGCAGGGCGCGGCGCGGGTGAGAGGCGCGGGGTGAGGCGCGGCTTGGGTGGTGGAGAGAGGGGTTTTGATTTGATGTTTAGAGGGGGGGGTGCTTGGGTATTTATATTGGGGAGGGGGGGTTTACTTGGGGTAGGGGACAAGAAATAGAGTAGGAATAGGAATAACGAAATAAGGAAAAAGGGGCAAGGGGCGCCCTAGAATCCTTTTAGGATTCGGTACAGGAGCAAGAGGTGGCGGCCTGGGGCGCTCCTGGCGCCTGGCGCTGCGTTGCGCGCAGGGAGGCTGCGGCTTGGCTTGGGCCTTTGGCCCGGCTGGGCCTTGGTCCAGTTTTTTTTAACTGATTCCGCGCGCAGAAAAAAACGAAAAAGAAAACTAAACGGGCTCCAAAATTCTAAAAGTAAATTTTCCCCGACTCCTAAAAATGAGTCGAACAAAATAAAATTTTCTCCGGACCTAAAATAAAATTTTCAAAAACGCGCATTTTTCCCTATCCAAATAAAACGCAAACAAACACCGGAAAACCAAAATTTGATCTATTTATTAAATCTTCATTTTTCCTCAATTTTGGGAAAGTCATATTATTCCCTCTCTTATATTTTTATACGGAAAAATAATTGAAGATGAAATAAATAAATCAAATGATCCTCTTTTTCCAATTCGAGAAAACTCTCAAATATGAAAATAACGAAATCTCCAACTCTCTCCGAAGGTCCTTGAGTTGCGTGAAATTTCTAGGATCGACCAAAATGCAAGAAAATAAGATATGCATGATGATCTAAGTATAACATTCCAAATTGAAAATAAATTCAAAAGAGCTTTGAATTTAATTCTTTGAAACTCCCAACTCATATTTCATATAATTTGAAGAAGTCATTTTATCTTCTCTCGTGAAAATCATTGAGTCGCATAAAGTTTCAGAATTGGAATATTTCCAAATGAAATTCAGTTATTTTTCAAACACCCTTTTCATTTTTAAATGGAAGAAGTCATGTTATCTTCGCTCAAGGGTTTTGTGTTTGAAAAGCATTTGAATTCATGGAGATCAGAAAGCAAATATGAAAGTTTGGGAAAGTCCTTTTATTCCCTCTCATTTAACTTTGAAAAGTTTCGAATTCACTCACTTTCAGACAATCAATCCAACAATCAATCAAATCTATCTATTTGTTTATAACATTCCAAAATTTAGAATTTTGGGATGTTACAATCTAGGGACTCCAAACCTCGGGAAAATAACTTCCTTAAGCATTTTAATAGAAGTGTTATGATCAGTACTACTTGTTGGAATAGCTTCTACCCACTTAGTAACGTAATCAACAACAACTAGAATATGTGTGTATCCATTAGAGGCAGGAAAAGGTCCCATATAATCAAAGCCCCAAACATCAAAAGGTTCAATAACAAGTGAATAATTCATAGGCATTTCTTGACGTCTACTAATATTACCAATTCTTTGACATTCATCACAAGCCAAGACAAACTTACGGGCATCCTTTAAGAGAGTAGGCCAATAAAAACCAGATTGCAATACCTTATGTGCAGTTCTATCTCCAGGGTGGTGTCCTCCATAAGACTCGGAATGACACTTGCGTAGGATATGTTCCTGTTCATGCTCAGGTACACAACGTCTAATAACACCATCTACTCCTTCTTTATAAAGATGTGGGTCATCCCAAAAGTAATGTCTCAAATCATAGAAGAACTTTTTCTTTTGTTGGTATGTGAAGCTAGGTGGTATAAACTTAGCAACAATATAATTAGCATAATCAGCATACGATGGAGTACTACGAGAAGTACTTATAACATTTAATTGTTCATCAGGAAAGCTATCATTAATAGGTAGTGGGTCATCAAGAATATTCTCTAACATACACAAGTTGTCTGCAACGGGGTTCTCAGCTCCCTTTCTATCAACAATATGCAAATCAAATTCTTGTAGCAAGAGAACCCATCTAATAAGTCTAGGTTTAGCATCTTTCTTTTCCATCAGACATTTAATAGCAGCATGATCAGTTTGAATAGTTACTTTAGAATCAACAATATAAGATCTGAACTTATCACAAGAAAATACAACCGCTAAAATCTCTTTTTCAGTAGTAGCATAATTTCTTTGAGCATTGTCTACAGTCTTACTAGCATAATGAATAACATTTAATTTCTTATCAACTCTTTGACCTAGAACAGCACCTACAGCATAATCACTAGCATCACACATAATTTCAAAGGGTAGGTTCCAATCAGGTGGCTGAACAACAGGTGCAGTGACTAATGCTTTCTTAAGTATTTCAAATGCTTCTACACAATCATCATCAAAGACAAATGGTATATCTTTTTGCAATAAATTAGTCAGAGGCTGATACATTTTCGAGAAGTCCTTAATGAACCTCCTGTAAAATCCGGCGTGACCAAGGAAACTTCTTGTACCTTTGATGTCCTTGGGACATGGCATCTTTTCAATAGCATCAACCTTGGCTTTATAAACTTCAATACATCTTTCAGAAACTTGATGCCCCAAGACAATACCTTCATTAACCATAAAGTGGCACTTTTCCCAATTCAAGACAAGATTAATTTCTTCACATCTCTGCAAAACTCGATCAAGATTGCTTAAGCAATCATCAAAAGAGGAACCATAGACGGAAAAGTCGTCCATGAAAACCTCACAAATCTTTTCACAAAAGTCAGAGAATATAGCCATCACGCATCTTTGAAAGGTAGCCGGTGCATTACATAAACCAAAAGGCATACGTCTATAAGCAAAAGTACCAAAAGGGCATGTAAAAGTAGTCTTTGATTGATCTCTAGCTGACACAGGTATTTGAGAGAAACCGGAATAACCATCTAGAAAGCAATAGTGTGTATGTTTGCATAATCTTTCTAGCATTTGATCAATAAAAGGTAAGGGGTAATGATCTTTCTTAGTAGGTTTATTTAATTTGCGGAAATCAATTACCATCCTATAACCTGTGATAATTCTTTGTGAAATCAATTCATCTTTATCATTAGGAACAATAGTAATACCTCCCTTCTTAGGGACACAATGGACAGGAGTTACCCACTCACTATCAACAACGGGATAGATTATACCTGCCTCCAGAAGCTTTGGTATTTCTTTTCTTACCACTTCTTTCATTTTAGGATTCAGACGTCGTTGAGGATCACGAACTGGTTTGGCGTCTGCTTCCAAATTTATTTTATGTTGACATAGAGTGGGACTAATGCCCTTAAGATCATCAAGAGTATATCCAATAGCAGCACGATGCTTCTTCAGAGTTTTCAATAATCTTTCTTCTTCATGCTCTGAAAGGTTAGCACTAATAATAACAGGATATATCTTCTTTTCATCAAGATAAGCATATTTAAGATTATCAGGCAAAGGTTTAAGCTCAAACACGGGTCACCCTTGGGTGGAGGAGGATCCCCTAAAATTTCAACAGGCAAATTATGTTGCAGAATAGGTTCCTGTTTAAAGAATACTTCATCTATTTCCCTTCTTTCATTCATGAACATATCATTTTCATGGTCTAGCAAATAGTGTTCTAAAGGATCACTAGGAGGTACGGCAATAGAAGCAAGACCAATAATTTCATCCTTACTAGGTAATTCTTCCTCACGATGTTGTTTAATAAATTTAGAGAAATTAAACTCATGAACCATATCATCCAAGCCAATAGTAACAACATTCTTTGTGCAATCTATGGTAGCATTGACAGTATTTAAGAAGGGTCTACCAAATATAATGGGACAAAAGCTATCTTGCGGAGAAGTAAGAACAAGAAAATCAGCATGATATTTAGTTTTCCCACAGAAGACTTCAACATCTCTAACAATTCCAATTGGTGAAATAGTATCTCTATTAGCAAGTTTAATAGTAACATCAATATCTTCTAACTCAATAGGTGCAATTTCATTCTTAATTTCTTCGTATAAGTCAATAGGTATTACACTAGCACTAGCACCCATATCACATAAGCCATGATAACAATGATCTCCTATTTTAACAGAAATAATAGGCACGCCTACCACAGGTCTATGTTTATCTTTATCACAAGGTTTAGCAATTCTACCAGTTTCACCTTTGAACTGAATAACATGCCCATCAATATTATCAGACAAGAGATCTTTAACAATAGCAATATTAGGTTCTACTTTAACTTTCTCAGGAGGTGTATAAGTTCTAATATTGCTTTTACGAACAACAGTTGAAGCTTTAGCATGATCCTTTATTCTAATAGGGAAAGGTGGTTTCTCAATATAAGAAGTAGGAACAATAGGATCATTATAAGTGACAGTCTTTTCTTCAACTTTAATAGGTGCAGCTACTTTTACTTCTATGGGAGGATGATATTTAAACTACTTCTCCTTAGGGAGATCAACATAAGTAGCAAAATATTCACAGAAAGAAGCTACTATCTCAGAGTCAAGTCCATATTTAGTGCTAAACTTATGGAAAATATCGGTATCCATAAAAGATTTAACACAATCAAACTTAGGTGTCATACCTGACTCCTTACCTTCGTCGAGGTCCCAATCTTCAGAGTTGTGTTTAATTCTATCCAATAAATTCCATCTGAATTCAATAGTCTTCATCATAAAAGAGCCAGCACAAGAAGTATCGAGCATGGTTTGATTATTATGAGAAAGCCGAGCATAAAAACTTTGCATAATTATTTCTCTCGAGAGCTCATGATTGGGGCATGAATATAACATTGATTTAAGCCTCCCCCAAGCTTGAGCGATGCTTTCTCCTTCGCGAGGCCAGAAATTATATATATAATTGCGATCACGATGAGCAAGATGCATAGGGTAATACTTTCAATGAAATTCCAGCTTCAATCTTTTATAGTCCCATGATCTCATATCATCACATAGCCTATACCATATCATTGTGTCTCCCTTCAAAGATAAAGGGAAGACCTTCTTCTTAGCAACATCATCGGGTATACCTGCAAGCTTAAATAATCCACAAACTTCATCCACATATATTAAGTGCTCATCAGGATGCTTTGTTCCATCTCCTGTAAAAAGGTCAGCTAGCAGTTTTTCCATCATACCCGAAGGAAATTCAAAAGGAGTTTCATTTTCAATAGGTTCAGTAGGTTGAGGAGCAACTCTTTGCTCTACTGGATGGGGTGAAGATACCCAGAAAAAGCCCCTCAGAGAATTACTTTCCATAGTAACAAGTGACAGTAAATTTCAGCACACTATATAAATTTTTCCTTACCAAATTCCACCTACCAAAGGCGCTACACTCCCCGGCAACGGCGCCAGAAAAGAGTCTTGATGACCCACAAGTATAGGGGATCTATCGTAGTCCTTTTGATAAGTAAGAGTGTCGAACCCAACGAGGAGCAGAAGGAAATGATAAGCGGTTTTCAGCGAGGTATTCTCTGCAAGTACTGAAATAAGTGGTAACAGATAGTTTTGTGATAAGATAGATTGTAACGAGCAACAGGTAACAAAAGTAAATAAAGTGCAGCAAGGTGGCCCAATCCTTTTGTAGAAAAGGACAAGCCGGAACAAACTCTTATAATAGGAAAAGCGCTCCCGAGGACACATGGGAATATCGTCAAGCTAGTTTTCATCACGTTCATACGATTCGCGTTCGATACATTGATAATTTGATATGTGGGTGGACCGGTGCTTGGGTGCTGTTCTTACTTGAACAAGCATCCCACTTATGATTAACCTCTATTGCAAGCATCCGCAACTACAACAAAAGTATTAAGGTAAACCTAACCATAGCATGAAACATATGGATCCAAATCAGCCCCTTACGAAGCAACGCATAAACTAGGGTTTAAGCTTCTGTCACTCTAGCAACCCATCATCTACTTATTACTTCCCAATGCCTTCCTCTAGGCCCAAATATTGGTGAAGTGTTATGTAGTCGACGTTCACATAACACCACTAGAGGCTAGACAACATACATCTTATCAAAATATCAAACGAATACCAAATTCACATGACTACTCATAGCAAGACTTCTCCCTTGTCCTCAGGAACGAACGTAATTACTCACAAAGCATATTCATGTTCATAATCAGAGGTGTAATAATATGCACAGAGGATCTGAACATATGATCTTCCACCAAATAAACCAACTAGCATCAACTACAAGGAGTAATCAACACTACTAGCAACCTACTAGCACCAATCCTGGACTTTGAGACAAGAATTGGGTACAATAGATGAACTAGGTTTTGGAGATGAGATGGTGCTGGTGAAGATGTTGATGGAGATTGCCCTCTCCCGATGAGAGGAGCGTGGGTGATGACGACGGTGATGATTTCCCCCTCCCGGAGGGAAGTATCCCCTGCTGAACAGCTCTACCGGAGCTCTAGATTGGATCCGCCAAGGTTCCGCCTCGTGGCGGTGGAGTCTCATCCCGAAAAGTTCCTTATTATTTTTTTCTCATCGAAAGACCTCATATAGGAGAAGATGGACGTCGGAAAGCCACCAGGGGGCCCACGAGGTAGGGGGCACGCCCTAGGGGGGGGCACGCCCTTCACCCTCGTGAGCAGGGTGTGGGCCCCCTGGCCTTCTTCTTTGGCGAGGATTTTTCTTTATTTATTTTAAGACGTTCCGTGGAGTTTCAGGACTTTTGGAGTTGCGCAGAATAGGTCTCTAATATTTGCTCCTTTTCCAGCCCAGAATTCCAGCTGCCGGAATTCTCCCTCCTTATGTAAACCTTGTAAAATAAGAGAGAATAGCCATAAGTATTGTGACATAAAGTGAAATAACAGTCCATAATGCGATAAATATCGATATAAAAGCATGATGCAGAATGGACGTATCAGGGACTTGCCGTCTTGGGCTATGAAATGACTTCCTGCAGCCGGACAAGTAGTGTGTGGCACTCAAGCTGTCTCCTATTAGAAGCCGCAGATCGCAGAGCGACTAACTGGAAAGCAGGAGTAAGGTAGATTGGGTGTCCATATGAAAAATCACTACTAGGGAAAAGGCTGGCAGCAGCGCGGGTTTTAGGTGTATCAGTAGCGCGGGTACCGGCGCTACTAATAAGGCACTACAACTAATAGTTAGTAGTAGCGTGGGAGGAACCCGCGCTACTACTAACAAACTCGCGCTACTACTACTGCTATTACAAACTCGCGCTACTACTAATGAAGTAGTAATAGCGTGCCTACAATACCAGTGCTACTAGTATCCTAAATACTAGTAGGGCACTTTTTTTCCAACGCTACTAGTAGAAAATTAGGAATTAAAAAAATAAAAATAGATGTAGTATTCATGAATGGAGATCCGAGACACGTCCAGTGCAAAATAAATTTCACAGAACCATCTTAACACTTTTAGTGTTCATGGATGCATCATTCAACATCTCAACTCGAAGAGATCGCGAGGACACACACAACCATCATCAAAAGGTTGGTACCTTCTCTAGCATTTCACCACCAACCTAACCAGACCACTTCTCTAGATGTATGTACAAAGCGTCGAGGTCCTCCACCTTGAGGAACTCCGGACGGTGGCATCGTCCTCCACCTCGGTGACGTCCGGACGGTGGCGTCGAGGTTCTCCACCCCGAGGACCTCCTACGTCGCAATCACCTGGACGATAATCTGTATGACACGGTCGCGGGGCTTCACGGTGAAGTCTGCCTCCGAGTAGTTGAAGAGCACGACTCCCATCGGGCCGCAGTAGTCCTCATCGATCACCATGCACCCAGTCGAGAAACTGAAAACTTGTTAGTTAGCTCCTGCTTGCGCAGGGTTCACAGAAGGGTTCGGCCACTTCCAAAGACGATAATAAGATACAATAACTATGTCCAGGCTTGGAAGATTGAAAATAAATTAAAAGAGAAATGTCCTTGCCCCCGGTCACTGGCTATATCCCAGTCTCACACGTCCTCAGCTAGGATTTCATGGTTGTTGAACCTTTTTGCTCTGCAGGGAAGCATTATGGACAAGATAAAAGATAGTTTAAGAGACAGACCATAATCCCAGTTCGCTACAGGGTATCATTTCAGCTTTAAATTATTGAAAATATCTTAATATAGGCGAACATATGTTCACCTTTCTGATCTGTAGCAGCTTCACCTGCATCATATTTGGTTACACCTTCTGCCTCAGCCACACCGTTGACAACATCATGACGATGTCATTTGCAGGTGCAAGAAACCCATCAGATGAATGACAGTATGTGCAGTGTGAGTAGTGCAAAATAGAAACATCTCTTGTCCTAATTTACCAGTTAGCATCATGGTACATGTGAGAGTTGATTGCAACAGTCACAGGGATCAAAAGGAACAACAGGATAAAACAGCAAAGAATAAATCATATGGACACATAGAACTAAATGAGCAAGGCTGTTCATTCAGGTTCAGAGGCAAACAACAAGATTACTAGTGAGGCGTGGCCCTCTCGCATTTCCACTGATTAACACAACTGGCTAAGACGACGACGCGCATAGAGCAGCCTAGGCCCTCTCGCCACGGATGCGGCGTGCGAGCTGCAGAACAAAGTCTTGGTACTGTGCATATTCACTGAAGGTTAAACATTCTTTTTTACTGAAATCCCAGCTGCAGAACAAAGAAAGCACCTACTGCTGGTAGCAAAACCAATATGTTTATGAGGAATATATAGATGTTTCAAATCAAAAGACCAAGTAGAATAGATAAATTTAGTCAGGAATCTGTTGTAGCATGGCAAACCCCTTGTTTCTATATAACATGTATGCTAGTCCGTAGAGCTAGTTCACTGGGATTATTACTATGGTTTGTATGCTGGTTCACTTTCCATGAATTTCCCTCTAATTCAGCTTATCGACGGATGATTTTTTTAAGAGAAAACTAACTTTACATATACGTCACACATAGAAAAGGTCATATGCCATAAGGTTTTTCTGTTAATTAGTGTGCTATCGCAAGAAAACTTAAATGAGAATGTACAAAAAGTAAAAAAAATCCTGCAAGTCATAAGGGCATGGCCAATACTTCAGAGTGGACAGCTGCCCTAGTATCCACGTAGGTTCGAGTGGTCCGGAAAGGTTAAAAATGTTGTGCTCAGAATAAAGTGGGTGCTTGCAGAGGAGGCTGCCTCCTACTGCCAAAAGCTTTGCTTTGATGGTGGGAGCTGTGTGTGTGCGAGGCTGCATGCCATGTTGTATTGAAGGAAAGTGAGAGAGAGAATGGAGACATAAAGAAAGAAAAGAGGATAGATGGACCCTCAAAGGAGTCTGTAGCGTTTTCTAAGAGTAATTTCATATGGTGGTTTCAGTTTACAAACCTACGTGGATGGGCTGGAGCAGCACCAAAGTGCTGCCCCCATTGTACATGCCCTAATATGGCTAGTCTGTACGTACTGGAACTGAACCACTTTGAATAATAAAAGCATCAGCAGGCAAAGACCAGAAGATCAGAATCTATTGTCTCTAAGGGCTTAGATCTCAAAGAATATATAAGATGCGTATGTAAAATATGGCAAAAGGGGAACATACCATGCATGGAGTCGCTGTAATGATATTTCAGTTATCTCACCAGTCCGCTGTAGTTTTTCCACTCGACAGCGTCCACCGTCAACGTAGTTTCTCCACTCGGCAGCGTCCGCCGACGGCGGCGGCCTCCTGATTTGCTACAACCTGCCATTGGTATGCCTCCTCCGCTGCATCGTCCATCACTCATCTATGAGAAATAAATTAGATGTTGGATCTTCATATGTTCAGAACTTGGAACTAAAAAGATTAAAATTCTACTCAAAAGAAAAAAGATTAAAAGTTTGTGCTGAGACGGGATCAGAGAGAGCCGGGAGATCCTGGATCGAGTCATATAGCTTTTCTATATTGGTTACAACTTGTGAGGCGGCGGCGACGATGCCGGTGTGGAGCCGCGGGGCCTCCCGATCTCATCCTCCGCCTTGACTCCCGGCCTCTGCACGGTTGGCACTGCACATTGGGAAAAAAACTCCCGCATGAACTGAGCATTTGCAGATGATACAACATGATAGTTGCCTACAATAATCTGTACACGTTTGATTTAGATGAGGACCACAGCTCCACAGCAGTGAGGGTCGCTCATAAACGTTTATTTATATCTCTGCTGAAAGTTTCAGTCTGTCACTAATTTTTACGGCACCCAGCAAGCAGCAGGAATAATAAGATTACCAGCCAACTGATGATGAGAGATCATAGAGAAGAGTGGAGGGGCTTACCAGAGGCGCGGGCAGGCATGGGAAGCCGACCAGGAGCAGGCCAAACGTCTCCGCTCCGAGGTACGACCAGCATCAATGCCGTTGTGCGCCGCGCCGCTCCGCTGGCTAGGGTTGGGCACTGGTGGTGTCTGCCGCATGCCTGCACCTGCGTGTTGAAGGGAACGACATATCAGGGAAGGGAGGAAGGGAAGGTGAGAAGAGCAGATCGAAGAGGAGAAGATGGGAAAGAGATTACCTTGATGGGCAAGAGATGGGTGAGGAAGAGCTGCGTGCGTCACGGGCGAGTAGAAGCCAGCTCGCGAGCTTCTCCGTCCAGGACCTTGACAACGGCGGATGGATCTGGGGGCGCCATGGCCGCCGCTCGACCTGCTCACTCGATCTCTCTCTTCTATTGTCTTCTGGTGAGGTGATTGGATGGGAGAGGGTGGTGGCGAAGGCTGTGGGGGAGAGAGTGGAGGCCATGGCCGGCGGCGAGGTCGACATTGGGTGGCAGCGGTGATCTGGGACTGGGAGGAGGGAAGGGGACGGACGGTAGCTCTCTCCAAGATAGAAAATTTTACCAGGCCGACGAGTAAAGAAAATTTGATGGCTGCTCTCTTCTCTATATCGCGGGCGGCATGATGAGACCACGTAGTAGCGTGGGGTTTATACACCGCGCTACTACTATCAAGTTAGTAGTAGCGTGGGTTTATACCCCGCGCTACTACTACTGCTTGTTCCGTCGGGCATGGTGAAGACCACTTAGTAGTAACGTGGGTTTATAAGCCGCACTACTACTATCAATTTAGTAGTAGCGTGGGTTTATAACCCGCGCTACTACTAATTAGCAGTAGCGTCTCTTTTTATACCGCGCTGCTGGTAAGATCCTGTGTATAAGGTTTTCCCAAGTAGTGAATGGCTAAGGACTCAAAGCATGCACATAGCTTAAAGCCGGTTTCCAGCCTTTCGCAACCGACTCTCGAGCAACCGGCTCACCATTTTCTAAATTAACTTGCTAAAAACTCTAAATGGCTAAGTACTTGTCTCCCAAAGAAGCCAAGTATTTGATCTAGCGGTAGTCCGCAGAGCGGCTGTCCGACTAGCCAAACGACAACCAAGGGAAGGCAGCAGAGGAAAAAGCCAAAGAGCAATAAGCAAGAAGAGATAGAACACGGATAAATATTTACATAGGAAGGCCCTTGGCTGAATCATCAAATAGGAGTTCAAGATACACCCACACCCAGTGGGTGGAATTGTGCAAAATAACAAGTTCGTTGAGACTACTAAGCAGGAAAAACAAAGATAAAGTGGCAGCCTAGGAAGCCACAGACGGGCTCGGAGGACCAGAGGGGTCGGCGGTGCTAGTTGGTGGGGCAGTCGGCTGGTTGGTCTCCACTTGATCACCCCTGGCAACAACTGGCTCAGTTGTGCGCGGCTCGTTGCTGGAGGCGCGGTCGGGCTGGGGATGGCCGTCTGCCTTGACCTCTGGCGCCTCCTCCTCGTCTCCTTCCTCATCCTCGCCTTCCTCTTCGCCACTGGAGTCGATCACCTCCGCCGAGTCCTCGCCATCGTCCGGGTTTAGCCCGAACCACTCCGGCGGCGCCTCCTCGCCGTTCTCAGCCCGCTCTAGGACGAAGACACTGGTGTCGGTGTACTCAGCGATCAATGTGGCGCGCCTGACGAGATCGTCCTCCACCGTTGCCAGCTCCGCCTAAGCTTCCAGCCGGAACGTGGCTAACTGGGCTAAACTCAGCCCAGGATACCACGCCTTGGCGAATTCCAAGGTCCGGCGGGCTCCAGCCCAGGCTGCAGAACCCTTCCAGGCCTCAAGACGGCTGGCTGCCACCTCCAACCAGTCGGCAGTCCGGCTGGGGGTGCGTGGCGCCTGCATGTCCGGCCACAGGGCGGCAATCGCCTGGGCGCCGACACGCTGAAGCCGGCGCAACATCCGGTGGGCAGGCCGAAGACGGGCTTCGATGCTCAGAATCTGTTCGTTAAGAGTTCGGGGGGCGTCGACGGCGACCTGTGCGTTGTCCGCCCTCTGTGCTTCACGATCAGCCTCGATGTCCTGATTGGCGGCGTCAGCATGGCCAGGGAAGAAATCTGCTAAGGAAGAAGAGCAAAGAAACAAAGTTAAAAATTTAAGGCCGACTCGACCAGCAGTCGGCAGCCCGGAAAAGGAAACAAATGGAAGCTCACCATCGACAAGATCTTCGATCGCCTGGAAGCCGGAGACTAGCGTCGCCTCCTTGTCAGTCCAGGAGGAGCGCTCGGACTCAAATTCAGCGAGAAGGGCGGTCTCCTTGTCCTCCACCTCCTTCTAGGCCCTCTGGAGCAGCTCTTTCTGCTCCGCTAGCTGCATAGCCAGCCGGTCGCGCTCCTCCGTCAGCCGGCCGCACTCCTCCCTAACGCTCAGCGCGGTTTTGACTTCGCCTAGCTGCTGCTGAAGGGCGGCGTTGGCCTCTAAAAAAAGAGGGGGAGGGATGTCAGTCGTCAGCAAAGAAGAAAGGTCGCCGGGGGGATCCGGCCCGACTGCTCCGCTGTCGGCCTGAATCTCGGGGATTACAACCCGCGGGTGCGCCAGCGCGCCCCCGCAGAGGAAAAAGAAAACTCACCCCGACTGTCCGATAAGTCGGCGGTCCGCTTGGCCAGCTCCTCAACATTGGCGTTGAAGGTCACACGAAGATTGTGGTAATCCTGCATCAAAATTTCAGAAAAAAAACGTTGGTACTTGGAACTTGCCGATTGGAGTTCCGAGCCACCTGCTCAGCAGCCGACCCGAAACTCGAGGACTACACGCAGTGGGTGCGCTTGCGCGCCCCCACAAAGAAAAAACAAGGAAGCAAAGAAAAGAAAGGATGCGTACCCGGATGGCCGTTCATGACGCCAGGTATACCTTGGTGCACTCCTTGATGGCATCGCCCTCGGCCCAGAGCTTGGCTTGGACGTCCAAGAGCTCCTGGTTCAACGGGCCCGTCCTGCCTCCCCGCACCCACCCGGTGGGCGCAGCGCTCGACACCTCGGTGTCCGGGATCGAGGAGCTCGCAGCGCCGCTATCCAGAGGACGCGGCGCTGAGGCCGCCTTCGCGAGACTGCGGCGCGACGGTGGACTGACCTCGAGGGCCAGGCCCGTCGCCGCCGCGCCTCTGGTTGGCGGCACCGGCGGATCCGTCAGTTGTCCGCTGGCGTGCCTCCGGAGGGTGGCAGTGTTGGCACAACAACCTCCGGCGTAGTGGTGACGTTGGCGTCCCTCTCCATGACCGGGTTCTCGTCGCCGTCTTCCCCAGTCTGCGTCGAGAACTCCGGTGGCGGCGGTGCGGAGTTCAAGGGGACGAAAAACACTGCCGACTGGTGGCGTGCATCTTCTTCCGCGCGCTTCTTCTCCGTATCGGCGGCTTCGGTTTCCGCCAGCTTCTTCAGAGCGGCAGCCTCCGCCTTGTCGGCTTCCGCCTTCTTCAGGCGGGCGGCTTCCCACTCCTCATGGGCCTCCCACGCGTTCCGCTCCGTCGCCTCCCGAAGGTCAGCGGCGGGGTCAACCCACCGAGTGGTGGAGGAGGTCTCCGCCGACTTCCCGATGGAGCCGGCGGCCGACTTTTCAAGAGAGAGAGGGGCCCTAAAGCCGGAAAACAAAGTGAAGAAATTTCAGACAAACTCAATAAAGAAATACGAAGATACGAAGGGAGGTTGTGCTTACGCTGAAATAAGCTGCAACGTCTTCACCACCTTGTGGAAGCGGTTGGCCTTTGCGGCCGCCTCGTCCTGCTTGGTCGCCGCGGCTGAGCCCTTGGGCTTCTTCGACTGGCTGCCAAACAGGCTCGCCCCGGCCCTGCGCTTCTTGTCGCTGCCTTGTGCGTCTGACGGAGCTGACGAGCCCGCGCCCGACTAGCTGGCTCCTGGCTGGTGGCGTGGGACGACCTCCTCGTCATCATCGGGCCAGTCCTCGAGACTGGCCCCAAGTCTCGGGCCGCCCGCTGCGCCGCCTCCTCCCTCGGCGTCATCCTCCAGGGCCGCCGCCCCAGGTCGGGGTCATCAACATCACTCTCTACCCGGTTGGGGAGGAATTCGCGGTCCGGCCCCGCGGTGCCGGCTGCTGGCTGCAGGAGGGGGTTCTGACCAAAGCCAGCTGGTCAGATCAGACAAAACGGACTCGGCAATGAAGAAGTCAGAGAGAAAGAGAAAAAGAAAACGACTCACCAGAGGCGGAGGGGCGGCACGTGAATACGGCTCCTTGCCGAATTGCCAGTCTTCTTGAAGGTCGCAGATCGCCAGATAATTCACCATATAGGCCACCTCCTCGCGAGGCATCTCCTTGGTGCACATCCGACTCGGGTCCCGGTGCCCGCTCATCTGGCAGATCATGTGGGGGCGACTTTGAAGAGGGAGCACTCGGCGGGCCACGAAGGCGGCCAGCAAGTCCGGCCCTGTCAGGCCCTCCGACTGCGCCAGTACTCGAAGCTGCGCAACGGCACCGGCTCCCGCTTGCGTCAACGTCCGGGCCCGGTACGACCAGTTGGGTTGCCTCCCAGCTGGCGGGCCGGCTACGAAGGCCGGCAGGTTGATCTAGTCGCCCTCCGCGGAGACGTTCTTCATGTAGAAGTACGACCGCTGCCACATCTTCACCGACTTGATCAGCTTGATGGAGGGAAACGGGTTGTCGGCCCCCGACCTCCGCACGGCGATGAACGCGCCGCACTGAGCCGGCACGCCCGCGGCCTGGGTGCCGAGCTTGGAGAAGAAGAACTCCCCCAGAGCTCCATGGTGGGGAGAACGCCGATGAAGCCCTCACACAGGGTGACGAAGGCGGACAGCAACACCATCGTGTTGGGAGTAAGGTGGTGAGGCTAGAGTCCGTAGAACTCAAGGAAGGAGTGGAAGAAGTTGCTCGCCGGTAGGCCCAGGCCGCGCAGGCAGTGCGAGCGGAAGACGACCCGCTCGCCCTCCTGCGGCGCCGGCGAGGTCTCTCCCCTCTGCACGAGGCGGACCCTCACGAGGTCCTCGCCAGGCAGTCGACGCGTCTTGCAGAGGAAGTCGATGTGATCCTCGTGGACCTACGAACCATTCTAGGTGTGGGAGTGCACCGTCGGGGGCATAACGGCGGAGGAAGAGCTCATCGTGAGTGGACCGCCGCGACGTTCGACGAGGCTCGAGGAGCGAAGAGGGAGAAGAAGGAGAAGAAGCAATTGGGAGGTGGGACGCGCGTGCTCCGCCGCTTCCCCTCCTCCCCCTACTTATAGCCCAGTGGCTGCGAAGCCGAGGGGGCAGTAGTGGGAATTACTGCACGCGGTAATTCCGTGGGAACCTCAACCGCCCCCCACGGCCGTAGCAGATCCGCTCGCTCGCCGAGGCGTGGTAGTGGTGGGCCCCACCTGCGGGCATGTCCCATCTCGCGGAGGGGTAGGCAGGCTGGCCCGGCCATTGGTTGCCACATGGAGGGCACGGAGTGGGTGGCGGTCAGGAAGCTTAGCTCATATGCTACCGAGTTCCCGCTGGGGAATTCGAAAGCATTTCTGGACTAGTCAAGGTCAGGCGACTCCGACTCCTACCAGTCGGCCCAACAGAAGTCAAACAAGGTCTCACCTCAAGCACTCGGAGAAAGAAACTGTTGAGGCTCCTCACCAGCTTCGGGACTACTGTCGGAGTAATGGGCCACGGGTAGGCTAACCCGAGGCCCAGAACCTTTTAAGACATCGGGGCTGACTGCGCCCCTCAAGACACCAGGATGGAGAGCTGCCTTCCAGAGGCCGGCTAAAGGAACAGCCGACTGCCCGCATGCGGCCGAGTCCTGGAGGCGAGGTCAAGGCGGGCCGACTCCCGCCAGGCGGCTCCCAGAGAAGCCGACCATGGGGAGTCGGCCCACGACACCAACAAAGCCTATGCCCACGTAAGGGGGGATGGGACGGGGAGTGGCAACACTAAAGCCCACTCCCTCCCCTTTTCATGGGATGGCAAGACCACAGTGCGCCGTACCAGTGGAGATCTCCGTCCGGCGGGGCACTATGGCCGTGCCATCCCTGACATCAGCAACAGTAGGCGGAGCCCTGCACCCACGACGGCCTGTCGGTACGGTCTATGAACGATGGGCCCTACTGGTCAGCGAGAGTCCAGAAGACGGCAAGAGTGCCACCAGCCGGACCCGAAGGGAGCCGGCCCTCGGAAGTCGGCCTGCCCCTCCCACGGGTTCCACGCGCCATTAACCAGACGAGACGGGGAGTGGCTACAGTAATCGCCCGCCCGATAGCAGGGCTGTAGCCACGACCCCATGACCAAGCCTGCGTCATTAGAAGCATGGCTACAGTAATCAGCAGCCGGCAAGACCCGCAAGCGGCGGGTACGGCCTGTCGGCTCCGTACCAGACCAGTCGGCGGGGGCCACCAGCCGGCGGGCCCTAGCAGTCGGCAGAGAAGCCGGCGGACGAAGAGACTGGTGGCTGGGCCCTGCGCCCAGTCGGTTTACCATTGTACCCCCAGGGGGTAGGCCTATATAAACCCCCCGGGGCACCCATGCCAAGGGTTCGGACCCATTAGAACTAGACCAGACCTTAGAGAAGGAAGAGAGCTAGCCTAGCCTCCTCCTGTCCACAGATACAGCTCGAGGAGCACCATTGTACTCACTTTTGCCTTAGTGATCATGCGGAGACCCCGCAGAGCAGGACTAGGGGTCTTATCTCCTAGGAGAGCCCCGAACCTGGTAAAGTTTGCCGGCGTACGTGTCTACGCCTCATCCCGTTTCCAGGCATCGGCGATGTTCTACTTGCCCCCACCATGATAAGCCATCCATTGGCATATGTCACACCCAACCCCTGACATTCATCAATGTCCAGACTATCACAAGTTGACTTCGGCTCAAGTTGTTTCCACCTTCTCTACCCATGTTCTTTTTGAAACCAAGTCCAAGAAAACATTTGCAATAGCTCAAGCAACCAAGAACTCCAATCTTGCCTTGAAGGCCAAGAAAGTGATGAGCCAATCCTCAAGGGAGGAAGAAGTGAGTGAAGAGATATGTGAGGAGGATAATGATACCTCGTGCCCGGCAAATGATTTTGTAGTAGACTTGGCTCTCTTAGTCAAGAAGTACTCTGGGACCATGGCAAACAAAGCAAGAAATCTTCAAGGAAGATCTTTTGGACGAAGGAAATGCTACAATTGTGATAGCCCAAGACACTTTGTTCATGATTGTCCATATGAGAGACATGAAGACAAGTCCGAGAAGCTTGTGCTTAAGAAGAAGAAGTTCACCAAGTTTGCAAAGAGGAAGGATGACAAGGCTCTTGTTCATGAAGAATACATGTCTGGAGATGAAGATGACGGTGATGATGATCAAGTGGGCACGGCCGCCTTCGCCATGCATGCCACTACCTCCTCCTCCACCACCGGCCTCTTCGACTCTCCAAACAAGGACAAGCCATTCACTCATCGATGCCTCATGGCCAAAGAGGTAAAAACAAAGTCCAAACCCAAGAGACCCGACAACTACACTCCCAATGTCTCATGTGAGATAGTGGAGGATGAGTGTGAGGAGGGTGTGGATAATGATGAGGAATCCTTAATGGCTTTCATGAAAACTCTTCATGGTGAAGCTCATGCTCGTTTTGGCGATCTCCTTAAGTCACTCGCCGAACGCGATGACTTTATTGAGAACGTTGAGAACCTCCTTATAGAGGAAAAAGAGAGCGTTGATCTCCTCGAGCACGAACTTAATGAAGAGAGTGTCATGAGAGCATCACTTGAGGAAGCCTTATCTGCTCATCAAATTGACTTTGTTAAAACCAACAATGCTTTGCAACTTGCTCTTGAGAATAAAGATGCTCTTAACGTTAGAGTTGAAAAACTTCTAGTTGACCATACAAGACTTGTTGAGGAGCATGAGTTCCTTGTGATTAGGTCCAAGGTTGTCAAAGGTGACCTCACTGCTCTCACCGAGTCTTATGCTCAATTAAAAGCTACAACCATTAATGCTCTCACTTCCATACCTCATATTGATTTAAATGATGATTCTTGTACGGCTAACTTTGCTCATGATTGCACCTCCCTTCAAGAGGAAAATAAGAAGTTGAAAGCTCAAATTGAGAAAGGGCTTGTATCATGCATCCAAGGGGAGAAAACCCTAAACGTTCCCTTGAGCAACCAAAAGGAGTGTGTTGCCAAGGAGGGAGTTGGGTTTAATCCCGCATCTAAGAGTGGTAAGAACAACAAGAAGAAGAAGAACAAGAAGATCGGTCCGACTCCTTCCCCTCCCCAAAAGGTAGTGTTTGTCCAAGAAGGGCACAAGGAGAAGGAGAAGGAAATGAAGGGTGTTGGGAATGGTAAGGTCATTAGGGACAAGGCCATTCCCAATAATTTTGCCGGCAAGAACAATCCATCATATGTTCTCATGAGGGGAGATGATGGCTATACCTTTGCAAAATTGTTGGAACTTACTATGATGATTATGCTTGGACTATTTGGGTTCCCAAGACCCTTGTTGCTAACTCACCAGGACCCGTTGCAAAATGGGCACCTATAACCAAAGCTTGATTATTGTAGGACTATGTCTCCGGTGGAACTCAATGGGTGATCGACAGTGGATGCACCAATCATATGACCGGAGAAAGGGAGATGCTTGTGGAGTTCGTTGATTCACTCAAGGCCTCTTCGAACATCTCCTTCGGTGACAATAGCAAGGGAAAGGTATTGGGTTTGGGCAAGGTGGTAATCTCTAATGATTCATCTCTTGCAAATGTTATGCTTGTCCAATCCCTTCACTACAATTTACTTTCCACTATTCAATTGGCTCGTGTCGGATATGATTCACATTTTGGTGAACTCCATGTGACCGTCTTTAAGAGGAGCAATCTCAAAGTGGTCTTTGTTGGGCATGTTGAAGACAACGTTTACGTGGTTGATTTCTCGAAAGAGAAAACTCATCTTGCAACATGCCTAATGGCCAAGGCCGACGTGGGGTGGCTATGGCACCGTAGGCTAGCCCACGTGGGCATGAGAAATTTACAAGCTCTCTTAAAGGGGGAGCACATTCTTGGACTAACCAATGTGTCTTTTGCGAAAGATCGTCCTTGTAGTGCTTGCATTGCCGGAAAGCTTCATGAAAAATCTCATAAAGTGAAGACTATCATCACCACCTTGAGGCCCCTCGAGCTTATCCATTTGGATCTATTTGGGCCTCCAACATATGATAGTTTGGGAGGAAGGATATATTGCCTTGTCATTGTTGATGACTTCACAAGATATACTTGGGTGTTCTTTCTCAAGACTAAAGATGAAACTCAAGAAACCTTCATCAACTTTACAAAAGAAGCTCAGCGTCAACATAACTGTGAGATCAAGGCAATCCGAAGTGATAATGGCACCGAGTTCAAAAACTATACAATGGATGAATTCTTGAGTGAATAGGGGATAAAGCACCAATATGCCGCACCATATACTCCCCAACAAAATGGTGTTGCAGAGAGGAAGAATCAGACTCTTATTGAGATGGCTAGGACCATACTTGATGAGTACAAATCACCATACAAGCTTTGGGCAGAAGCCATCAACACCGCATGCCATGCTTCAAACCGGCTTTATCTTCGCAAGCTCAAAAACAAGACCCCTTATGAGCTCCTAATTGGGAGAAAGCCCAATGTCAAATACTTTAGGGTATTTAGTTGTAATTGTTTCATTTTAAACAACAATCCCGGTTAGCTAAATTTGAGTCTAGAACTTATGAGGGCACATTAGTTGGATATGCATCAAACTCTCATGCTTACCGAGTTCTTAATAAATCCACCGGATGCATTGAGGAAATGGTAAATGTGGAGTTTGATGAAGATAATGGCTCCCACACGGAGCAAATTGTTCCTAGTGTTGTAGGTGATGAGGCTCCTTCACAAGCTATAAGGACAATGGGGATAGGCCACATTCTCCCACAAGAAACACCCCATGTCCAAGTAGAAGAAGAAGGAGTAAGAGCCCCTCTTGAGGATTTTCCACAAGGGAAGTCATCACCGACACCACTAGTACAAGATGCCTTGGGAAGTAATGAACCTATCCAAGAACAAGATCAAGACCCTCACATTCCTGAGAAAGATCAGGATCAAACTCTTCCAAATAATGAAGAACCAATCGTTGAGGCTCAAGATCAAGTTCAAAGTCATGATCAAGATCTAGATCAACCCCAACCACAAGTGTCTTCATCGTCATCACTTACTACTGAGCAAGAACCTGTGGTTGCAAAGAGAAGAGTGTCTCCAAGGCTAAAGCAATCTCAAGGGCAAGCTTCTTCGTCAAGTCCAAAACCAAGTGAAGAAGAGCTTGACCGCAAAGAGAAAAAAGTGGCCGCCAAGCTAAAACATCTTCAATACCTCACCGAGAACATCCACGGAAGCATCAAAAAGGGGGTAACTACTCGTAGACGTTTGGCAAACTTTTGTGAACATCACTCGTTTGTCTCTTGTGTTGAACCCCTTAAGGTGGAAGATGCCCTTGACAATCCGGATTGGATAGATGCCATGCATGAAGAACTCAACAACTTCACACGCAACAAAGTGTGGACCCTTGTAGAAAGACCCAAGGAATTTCATAATGTCATTGGAACAAAGTGGATTTTCAAGAACAACCAAGATGAATATGGACAAGTAATAAGGAACAAGGCAAGGTTAGTGGCACAAGGTTTCACCCAAGTTGAAGGTTTGGAATTTGGTGAAACTTTTGCCCCTATTGCCCATCTCGAATCCATTCGCATCTTGCTTGCTTATGCCTCTCATCATGATTTCAAATTATATCAAATGGATGTTAAGAGTGCATTTCTTAATTGTCCTCTTAAGGAGTTGGTGTATGTCAAGCAACCTCCCGGTTTTGAAGACCCCGATCATCCCTCTCATGTTTATGAACTCCATAAGGCACTCTATGGACTCAAACAAGCACCTCGTGCTTGGTATGATCACCTTACGGCATTCCTAAGCGAGAAGGGGTTCCAGATTGGGGTAATAGATTCCACTCTCTTTACTAAGAGGGTAAAAGGAAAGTTGTTTGTCTACCAAATATATGTTGGTGATAGTATCTTTGGGTCAACTAACCATGCTATTAACGTTGAGTTTGATAATCTTATGACTAAGCAATTTGTGATGAGCATGATGGGAGAGTTGAAGTTCTTTCTTGGTTTTCAAGTGAAGCAATTGAGAGGCGGAACCTTCATCAATCAATCTCGTTATATCCAAGACATGCTCAAGAGATTCAAAATGCAAGATGTCAAGCTAATGAAGACACCCATGGCCACAAATGGTCAACTTCATCTTGGTCCAAATGGTAAAGAAGTGGATCAAAAGGTATATCGCTCTATGATCGGTTCCTTGCTTTACCTTTGTGCATCTAGGCCAGATATTATGTTGAGTGTGTGTATGTGTGCAAGATTTCAATCCGCTCCTAAGGAGAGCCACTATTCGGCAGTGAAAAGGATCCTTCGATATTTGGTTCATCCCCCAAACTTGGGCCTTTGGTATCCCGAGGGATCATCATTTGAGTTAATGGGTTACTCGGATTCGGATTGGGCCGGAGACAAGGTTGATCGCAAGTCCACATCCAGCTCATGCCAATTCCTAGGGAGATCGTTGGTAAGTTGGTCTTCAAAGAAGCAAAATTGTATATCTCTCTCCATAGCCGAAGCCGAGTATATTGCTGCCGGAAGTTGTTGTGCCCAATTATTATGGATGAGGCAAACTTTGATGGATTACGGTGTCAAATGTGACTAAGTGCCTCTTTGGTGTGACAATGAATGCCATCAAGATCGCCGAGAATCCGGTTCAACATAGAAAGACCAAGCATATTGAGATTCGTCATCATTTCATTAGAGATCATGTGGCCAAGGGAAACATTGAGTTACTCCATGTAAACACCGAGAATCAACTAGCAGACATCTTCACCAAGCCCCTTGACGAAGCAAGATTCCGCGAGTTAAGGCATGAGCTAAATATCGTGGATATTAGTAACTTCGGATGAAACTCTTGCTTGCACACACATACTCATGTACTATCTTGCTTAGTTGTAGGCACATGTCTAGGGGAGCTAGCTCAACTCATGAGCTATCTTATCCTAGAAGTGCATAAAACAAACACAATCTTTCACATAAGCCACTTTAGGTGGTACTTGTGCTTCAAAGATGAGTATTCGTCTTGGGCCCAAGGTTCATATCTTCACGGTGCCATACCAAGTAAACTCAAACATGGTGGCCTCGGCCATCACCCTCGCTTGAGGGTTGTGTCCGTGTTTGTTTCGCATGTGTGGTGTGGTGTTTCTTTTCTCTTTTGGTTGGTTCTCCTCACTTCTCTTTTGGTACAAGTGCTCCACATATACCCTTTCCATAGTGATAGGACTTTCCTCGCGGCGTGTACAGAAATGTAGACCGAGTGCCTTGAGAAGTAGGGGTAAGAGTATACAATCAGCCTTGTATTTAAAGATCCACTCATGTCAATGTTCCTGAATACCCCATGCGCACGGGCCTGTACCGTGCACACGGGGCTCACTTAGCCCGTGTGCATGTGGTTTGTGGTTTCTGGTCCTGAAGAGGTGGGGCGTGGGGGGGCTCGGGTTCATTCCCACCCATTCGCCCCCTCCACTCCCCAGGAAGCCTCCAGAGCCGCCGCCGTCGCCTCCACTCGCCAGAGCTCCTCCGGGCTTTGTTGGAGTTCTTCCTTCGTGGATCTGGATCCTGATGGGGTCCTCCTCCGGTTGGTCTTGTCCCCTTGTTCCATATCCTTGAGTTCCTTCTTTTGTTCTAGCTTTAGGGTTTCTTTGCTCCCTAGATTCGTTTGGCCTCAACTAGTTTGTACATAGAAGTCTAGTGCTTAGATCCTTTGGTCCCTCTGCTGCACCCACTCTCGGAGTTCTTTCTGGTAGTGGCAGCCGCTGGGAGACCCCCGTGTCCACCGGGTGTTTGACCCCCGTGCGCACGGGGCCCCGTGCCCACGGTCCTGTACCGTGCGCACGGGACCCCCGTGCACACGAGCTATCCAGGAACTTTTGCCTAGATTTTTGTCTATCTCCTTGCCATTTATCTTGCACTTGTACTCATTTATGCCTCGTGCTTTGTGTTTCAGACTCCGCTGACAAGAGGTGTGAGCTTCGTCGCAAGCGTGCAAAAGGAGGATCAAAGGACTTCACCATTGCTCGTCCTCTGCCGTCTGAAGGCATGGGTTAGGGGTCTGGGACAGGTCAGGGCCGTGCTCGCCGTGCAGCCTCAAAGCGGCCCGTTGTTGAGGCTTCCAATGAATCTGAGGAAGAATATGACTCACAAGATGATGAGATAGAAGAAGAAGATGATCGTGGTGAGGAAGATGAAGAAGATGATCATGATGAGGAAGGTGAAGAAGAGGAAGAGGAGTCTAGTCCGGAGGAAGCCACTCCGGGCAGGCATGACCTCCGGAATATGCCTCTTGTCAAGTGGACCAAGCCAGAGATCTGGGCTGAGAGACAGAACCATCCGTATGTTAGGGCCACGAGGATGGGAATGGATCCCCGTTTCAAGAATGGGTTTCAGCAAAGAATCTATCATGAGCTTCTTATGACCAAGTCAAAGAAGTTTCCTCCTCACAAGCAAGTCAACACTGAGAGTTTGCGCGACATGATCATCTATATCCCGATGTGTACTCCGCTCTTGGACGACTGGGTCTGATTCCGTTTGTCACCTTCAACCACCCCTACAATTAAGATCTAGTGATGCAGTTGTTTGCCACTCTGTACTTCTCTAATGATTCTACTTGCACCCTCACATGGATGTCCGGAATGTATCAGTGCTCAGCTCCTATGGCAAAGTTCTCCGAGATCATTCCCTACCCTTTCATGGATGAAGAGACTGTTTCTGATGAGTTTGGCATTGTTCGGGAAAGTGGGTAGCGCACTAAAGATGAGATTTCCTTTGCTTACAAACAAGAGAAGTTGTTTTTCACTGGGTCAATCAAAGACCTCTTGCCCCTCTATGACACCATGCGCCATATCCTGCGGTATACACTCACTCCAAAGGCCGGGGATTCCCATAACATTCGGAGCTCCATGCTTGATGTCTTTGTGTATCTTCATCAGAAGAAGAAAGTGGATGTTCTAGATTTCATGTACTACGAGTTGCGTCAGTGTGTACAAGAGAACAAGTCTTTGATCTATGCTCCTTTCATACAGGCATTGATTGAGACCGTCTGTCCAGCAAAGTACATTGCTAGCTTCAAGACTATTGTTTCCAAGCGCAACTCCAACTGGACCCCAGCTGCTCCTGCTCCCTATGTGCCCATCAAGCAGGGGCGCAACCCTAGGCCTGAGGATCGTGCTACTTACACTCCGGGCATGTCCTCTACTACACGGATCCCTCGTGGTAAGGCCAAGTCTGTTGGCTCTGAGGCCATCTTTGCCAAGGGAGAGAAGAAGTCGCTGTTCAACACCTTGAGCAACATGTTCAAGATGTGTCAGTTGATTCAGCGTCGTCGGATCAAGGAAATCAACAAGGAGAAGCTTGTTCAGCGTGAGCAGAAGGAAGCAAGGGTTGCTGCTGGTGAGGAGGTCGGTCCAGGTTCTAAGGACGTCGACAGTGAGGCCACTGCTCGGTCTTTCCCAATGGCCGGGTGGCGTTTTCATGATGATGATGATGCCTCGAGTGCTCCTCCTCTTGTCTAGTGGGTCTCGTGTGGCCATTTGTCTCCTTTTTGTTGTCTTGATGACAAAGGGGAAGAAGTGGTGTGTGTGGTTGTGTGTTCGTGGGTGTGTTGAGATCTCAAGCCTCGTGTTTCTCGCTGTTGGTTGGTTTTAGTTGGCTTGAGATACTCTTATTTCCTTTCCGTCTGTGTGGTTGTGAGCCTCTAGCGTTATTGTGAGACTAGCTTTATTATTGAACCTTGCTATTATCCTCTTATGCTTATTGGGTATCACATTATTTGCTCACCACACTGTGTCATGAGATCTAGGCACCGTTATAGGTTTATTTTGATGAATCTCATGACTTATCAATAATGATCTTGGTCGAACCTCCTATGGGTGTACTACATGCATTCTTGTTTTCGGGCACACATATAGGGGGAGCTATCATGATCATTATTTGTTCCATGGCTTTCTATATGTTTATCCTCTTTGCCATGCTCTAACCACGTTGTCATCAATGCACCAAAAAGGGGGAGATTGAAAGTGCTAATGGCATTTAAGCTATATTTTGGTATGATGACAATGTGGTTAGTTGAACTAATAGCGGTTGCTAAAGTTTATCTTAGGTCATTGGTTCTAAGTGACCGCGATGGAGATGTGCGACCCCCCATTTCAAAAAGGACAAAGTCGTGGTCTTTCGACGCTTCGAAGGTTTAGTTTTGGTTTGCTTCGAGTCATAGGACAGACCGCACTATTAAGAGGGGTCTGTGTGGATAAATGTCGTGTGGGAAAGCCTTTGCCGAGCCTTACTCTCTTACCCTTCCCAGTCCAACCACCTCAAATGAACCTAGTGTGTGTGATGTGGTACTCAGAAAGTTGCAACAGTAAGTTACTGGGTACCCCCTGCGCACGGGGTCTTTTGACCCCCGTGCGCACGGGGTACTAGGTAACTATCTGGGTACCCCATGCGCATGGGGTCTTTTGATCCCCGTGCACACGGGGTACTACGTAACTCTCTGGATACCCCATGCGCATGGGGTCTTTTGACCCTCGTGCGCATGGGGTGGTGCGATTGTCTCTGGATACCCTGTGCACACGGGGCTGACTTAGCCCGTGCGCACGGAGTCCAACAGGCAGAAATCCCCACCAGCCCATGGACACTATAAAAAGGCCTTTCTTCCACCTCCAACCCTCAACCCTAATGTCTTGTTGAGCTCCACCATTGCTACACCCCATTTTGCTCAATACTCTCAATCCCTCCCCCCAAACTTGTTGAAACTTTGGGGATTGGGAGAGCAAGACCCGATCTACAACTTGACCAAACCAAATCGTGTTCCCCGCAACATTTCTTCCCCATTGACTTGTTACTCTTGGAGCTTGGGCTCCTAGGCGGTTAGAGGTTCCTCCGGAAGCTTCCTTGCTTGTGGTGTGCTCCGGAGAAGTTTGTAAAGGTGTGGTTATTGCCTTCAGGACCAACCCCAAGTGGTTCGAGCCTCATCCGTTGGGGGTGACTCAAAAGAGAATACGGTGAGCCTTTGGTGGAATTCCGCAAGCTTTGGTTCCGGCACCGCTCCAAACGGATATTAGCTCTTCCCCAAGGAAGAGTGAACTTCGGGTTAAAATCCGCGTCCTCATCTCACTTGTGGTTAATCCTTTCCCGCACCTTTCTTTGTTGTTGTATTCTTGTTGGCTTGCTAAGTAGTTTGTTGCCTAGCTTTTATTCTTGGAGCTTGCTTGTCATATAGGTTGCATTCACCTAGTTGCATATCTAGTGAACTCTTTTATCTGCTAAGCCTTAAAATCTACCAGAAAGATTAAAATTTGTAGTCTCCTATTCACCCCCCTCTAGTCAACTGTATCGATCATGTCACCTATATATATAGTGGAGGTGCGGTACACTCATGGGCCGATCGCTTCGGCATTGTCACTAGGGTTTGCATGTGTTGCTAATAGACACCTCCACTCGCTGCCGGTTGTGTGATCGGACCTAGCAGTCCGCCACACGATATTCCTCCTGCACGCACGGATACCATTAGAGGCGGTGCACTTGCATCGCTCCGGTGAACCTGTACGTGGGAACCGACCACTGGTTGTACGAGGGAGATCGGACGAGGAGGAGATGATCCACGCGGACGCGCTGCCCCAACTCTTCTTCCGCTGCACGTCACTGCGCGTCTAGTGGTAACTAACTGTGATCCATCTCCGGTAGCATGTTCTTGGTTGTTCTGCGCATAGGAAATTTTAATTTGCAGTCGACGCACCTACCGTAGATCCCAACAAGTTCATTGATTGAGCTTACAGCATCCAGACGTAAATCAAAGACTGCATGTTCGAAAAAAGATAGTAAGTCCCATAAGAGGGCAAAGTGTTCTAAATCTCCTATTGTTTCCTCATGGATGGAATGTTTTTTAATAGCAGAGGTCTTCGTGACTTGGCTAAACATTTATTCATTGAAGAATGTAATAGGGAATACAATTTAGATTTTTTGGCTATCTCTGAAATGGGAAGACTTGATTTCTCAGTAAGTCTGCTTAACCGTCTTTCTGGCGGCATAGACTTTACATGGGTTTCGCGACCGCCTAGAGGTCGTTCTGGGGGCATTTCACTTGTCGTAAATACAGGGACTATGGATGTTTTGGCTAGTTCGAATGGTGAGTTTCACGTTAAGCTCCATATTCGCAACAAGGCGGACAACTTCACATGGACCCTCGTCGCCGTGTATGGGGCAGCCCAGGATGAGTTCAAGGCCGATTTTCTTCGTGAATTGGTTAATATGGCGAAAGATAATCCCTATCCCATTCTTATAGGTGGGGATTTCAACTTTCTTTGATTTCCAAATGAGAAAAGCTGCGGTAGGTTCGATAATCATTGGCCTTTCCTTTTCAATGTTGTCATCGACAGTCTAGATTTGAGAGAGGTTTCTATGATTGGAAGACAATTCACATGGGCGAACAGTCTTCCGGAACCGACATATGAGAAACTAGATCGCGTTTTAATGGATACCGACTGGGAATCAAAATTTCCTATGGTTTTTGTTCATGCTCTACCTCGTATCGAGGCTATATCAGACCACACACCCATTCTTCTAACTACTGGGTTGCCACGACCAAAACATAGATGCAAGTTCAAGTTCGAACTTGGGTGGTTGCTTCGGGATGGCTTCCATGACATGGTCAAGGAGGTGTGGGAGAAACCAGTCGCCAGGCCTACCCCAATACACAGATAGAATAACAAATTGTGTGCATTACGTAAATTCCTTGGTGGTTGGGCCAGACATACGGTGGGTATCCTCAAAAAGGAGAAGCTTCGTATTTCATCTATCATTGATGAATTAGAAGCTTTGGCAGAGGTTAGACCTCTATCTGAGCATGAAATCGAGATCAAGAATCATTCGAATGCACAGATAGCTAACATGCTGCGTGAAGAGGAACTCAAATGGTACCAACATCCTAACTCTCAATTTATCTTGAAAGATGATTCAAATACTAGATATTTCCATGGAGTCCCCAATGGCAGACATAGGAAGAAAATTATTCATTCCCTACAACAGGATGAGGGAGTGATTGAGGGGCATGAGCAACTTAAATATTATATCACTAATTATTATAAAAATCTGTTCGGAGCCCCAGAGGAAGGAAACTTCTCGATGGATGAGACCCAAACAGATGACATCCCTCAGGTCTCTGATGAGGAAAACAACCTTCTAACAGCCCCATACTCTGAGGAGGAAGTTTGAAAGGCGGTTTTCCTAATGGAGCATAACAAAGCCCCGGGCCCGGATGATTTTCCTGCTGAGTTCTATCAGAAATTCTGGGAAGTCATCAAACAGGATCTCCTACTTTTGTTTACCGACCTACATGCTAGCCAACTAGAATTGTTTAGCTTAAACTTCGGTGAGATTATTTTATTACCTAAGGTTAATGAGGTTGAACGGATACAACAATATAGACCTATTTGCCTCCTTAATGTTATTTTTAAAATATTCACGAAGGTTGCGACTATTAGGCTAAATTCGGTTGCTGAACATGTGGTCCGACCTTCACAGACAACTTTTATGCAAGGCAGCCACATCCTAGATGGAGTTGTTATCCTTCATGAAACAACCCATGAATTACAATGGAAAAAGTTAGATGAGGTGGTACTCAAAATAAACTTTGAAAAGGCCTATGAAAAAGTCAAGTGGCCTTTTCTTCAACAGACTCTTAGAATGAAAGGATTTTCTGCAGAGTGGAGCGCTATGATCCATAGCTTCATTTCTGGAGGTAGTGTTGCCATTAAGATCAATGATGACGTTGGACACTATATCCAAACGAAGAAGGGATTGCGACAAGGTGACTCGGTATCGCCCATGCTATTCAATATAGTGGCGGATATGCTAGCGGTCAGGATTGAGCGTGCCAAGGTTGATGGCCAAATTGATGTGGTAGTAAATCATCTAGTTGATGGTGGTCTCTCTATACTTCAATATGCCGATGATACGATTCTCTTCATGGATCATGACCTCGAGAAAGCGAGAAATCTAAAACTGATTTTATCAGCATTCGAGCAACTCTTGGGTCTAAAGATCAATTTTCATAAAAGTGAATTGTTTTGCTTTGGCGAGGCTCAAGACGAGGCCCACCTGTACGCTGAACTATTCGGATGTGGGTTGGGTCAGTTTCCGATCACATATTTGGGGATATCGATACATTATCAGAGACTCACAAATGCTGAATGGAAACATGTCGAGGAGAGACTGTAAAAAAGACTTAGCAGTTGGAAAGGTAAACTGTTGTCTCTGGGTGGAAGATTGTGTAAGGCCATATTTATCCCTAAGGTGTTTTGGTGATTGATGACAACACGTTTGCGGACTAATCGTGTGCCTTGAGTATCCGAGACATTTCATCGCTAGGCACAAGACGGTTGGGTGCCCCTCGAAGACTGTTGAAGACGACGTCTTTTCTACGTTTCTTTTTGGTGGATTTGAGTCGTAGGAAAGCTGTACTATTAAGAGGGGGTCCGCATCGGAAAGGTTTGGGTGGAATCATCACGTACACGTTTCTTCCTTGTCCCCTCCTTTCCCTTGCACCTTGGAGCTCGCTCCATTGTTTATCTCTTCACCTTGTTTCTGGCTGCTGTGTTGGCCTGCGCTAGTACTGCTCCCAGGTGAGCGGTAGTACCGTAGGCACCAGCGGTAGTACCATGCTGCAGCGCGGTAGTACCGTAGGTGCCCACGGTAGTAACGCTCCCCTGGAGCTGCACTACCATGGCCCACCATGCTAGTACCGCTCCCCCGCAGTAGTATGGGCGGATGTAATTTTTTACATCCACGCCTACCACAATAGTACCACTTTCATTCCGCGGTAGTACCGTGCTCAGCTTCCAGGTGATAGTACCGCCCCTCTGCGGTAGTACTGTGTCGGGTTTTTGCTTCTTCCATTTTTCATTGGAAGTAGGCACGGTTGTTTCCTTATCCTCTCTCTTCCCAGGCTAGGGGATTCCTGCCTTGCGGTAGTACCGCAAGGGGGAGCGGTAGTACCGCGCCCGCGGAAGTACCGCCCTCAGCACTTGTGCCTCAGGTCTGCCCTAGCCGTTGCTGCTGCAGCAGTAGTACCGCCGGCCTGCATGGTTGTACCACGTGTCCTTGCGGTAGTACCGCTTGGTAGCAAGCGGAAGTACCACGTGGCCCCACGGTAGTACCGCTTGCCTGGTGCGGTATTACCGCTGGCCGCCGGCTGGTAGGTGGATAATGGCTGGATCTTTGTCCCTCACTATTTAAGGGATCCCCTTCTTCCCCGTTGACCTAGCTCTTCCAACCCTAAGCTCCATTGTTTCTCTAAGCTCCATTTTTGCCCGATCTCACTCCCTAGCCAATCAAACTTGTTGATTTGCTCGGGAGTGGTTGAGAACGCCTCGATCCACACTTCCACCAAGAGAAATTTGATTCCCCCACTAATCCCTTGTGGATCTTGTTACTCTTGGGTGTTTGATCATCCTAGATGGTTGAGGTCACCGCGGAGCCATAGTCCATTGTGGTGAAGCTTCGTGGTGTCGTTGGGAGCCTCCAATTGAGTTGTGAAGATTGCCCCAACCTTGTTTGTAAAGGTTCGGTCGCCGCCTCCAAGGGCACCAATAGTGGAATCACGGCATCTCGCATTGTGTGAGGGTGTGAGGAGAATACAGTTGCCCTAGTGGCTTCTTTGGGAGCATTGTGCCTCCACACCTCTCCAACGGAGACGTACTTCCCCTCAAAGGGAAGGAACTTCGGTAACACATCCTCGTCTCCACCGTCTCCACTCTTGGTTATCTCGTGCCTTTACTTGTGCAAGCTTGTTTGTGTCATATCTCTTGATTGCTTGTGTTCCTATCCTTGTTGCATCATATAGGTTGCTCACCTAGTTGCATATCTAGACAACCTACTTTGATGCAAAGTTTAAATTGTTAAAGAAAGGGACAATTACATTTGAGCCCCTAGTTGTGTCACACCCGTGTGTTTTGCCCCTAAATTCAAAAAACCCTTGTTTCTGCCCGAGCTCGTTTGCTCTTCTTATGTTTTTGCCCTTTGACTGTTTGACCGTAACTTTGAAAACTTCATAACGAATTCATACTAACTCAGAAAAGTGCATATAAGATATCAAAATGTCCGAAAAAACATCACCTATATGTGCATGTCATTTGCATTCATGACAAAAAGGGCATTCATGACAAAATACATCATATGAGCTCAAACTGAGATAGGGACTTTTCAGTACTTTTGTCATGAATGCAAATGGCATGCACATATAGGTGATGTTTTTCCGATCATTTTGATATCTTATTTGCATTTTTCTGAATTAGTATTAATTCGTTATGAAGTTTTCAAAGTTGCAGTCAAATGGTCAAAGGGCAAAAACATAAGAGGAGTAAACGAGCTTGGATAGAAATGAGGGTTTTTTGAATTTAGGGGCAAAACACACGGGTGTGACACAACTAGGGGCTCAAATGTAATTGTCCCTTAAAGAAAAGCTAAAAATTGTTAGTTGCCTATTCACCCCCCTCTAGTCAACCATATCAATCCTTTAAATTGGTATCAGAGCCTCGTCTCTTTATTAAGGACTTTACCGTCCGAAGAGTATGGTTGATACCGTAGACGGTGTGGAGGAACACTCCGGTGTGAATCCGATCTTGTCTACGGGCGATGGGGAAACCTCGGTATCTCGTGAGGAGTTCAATGTGGCCTTGGAGACATTGAAAACCTCCATGACGACCGAGGTTGAATGCATGTTTGCTAAATTCCTTGAAGGGCTTAAACTATCCACCGAACCGTTGAAAGTGGGTAATCCCACCAACAAGGTGATGGATGCTACCTCCGATAAGGGGGAAGCTAGTAGTGAAAAGGCTCCTTGTTCTAGTGGTAAGAATGGCACCGGTATCTTTGCTCATGTGGAACCACCACTTGTTTATGGTGGACCGGTTCCTTCCACTCATTTGAATCATGCCGGTCCTCCCCCTAATATTGTGAAAAATGAGGACTTTGATTCTTGTGTTTACCGCTTTAAACGTCATTTAAATCATGTGAACACTAATCTTTGGAGAATCATTGAAGAAGGTTTCTATCCGCGTGATCCAAGCAACTTCACTCCTCGAGAAGCCACGGATAATCAATTCAATGAGAATGCTCTCTTCATCATTCAAGATGCAATCCCACCCGAAGACCTACCTCATCTTCAGCCCTTTGCCTTGGCCAAAGATGCATGGCTTTGTGTTGTCTCTCTCTACCGGGGAAGCGCAAGCATTCAACGCTCCAACTATGAAGTGGTGCAAGATGAGCCTGATGAGTTTGCAATGAAAGAAGATGAAGAACCTCGTGAGCTTTATCGGAGAGTAACCAAACTCGCGGTCTCACTCCGAGATCACGGGAGCAAGGACACGGATGACAATTGGATCAAGCGCAAATTCCTCAAGGCAATGATGCCCTACCACAAGGCCATGTCCTCCTTCATTCGTCAAAGACCGGACTTCCACACTTTTACCTCAAGCGAAGTGGTGGATGAGTCTGTTGCCATGAACATTTTGGACAAGACCGCCGACAATGCGGTGCTTCATTATCAAAGGGCAAAGAAGCCCAACCTTGCATTGAAGGCCAAGCTCTCCATTGAATAAGAAGAAGAAGAGGAAGAAGAGGAGAGCAATCCCGAAGATACAAAGTATGCATATCATGAACACATGGCACTCGCTTCAAGGCAATTTTGGAGCAAGAAAAACTCGAGGCCAAACCTTAACAAAAACAACTCAAGTGGCACGAAGAGCAAGCAACGTGTAAGGACTTCCTACAATTGTGGCAATGTGAGTCATTTGGTTGCCGAGTGCCCGTATGAGAAGAGGGAAGACAATGGTGGCAATCTCATCCGAAAGGACAAGACCAAGTCGTTCCCCAACAAGAGCAACTTCACCAAGAAGACTCCTCCCAAGGCATTGTTGGTACAAGAAGAGTACAATGAGGATGATGACGATGATGAAGATGGTGAGTTGGCTGCCATGGCCTCAGTTGTCATTGCGACGACTCCACGGGTGTCTCTCTTTGACTCACCCAATGAGAGCATCACCGCCAAGTGCCTCATGGCTAAAGCCACCAACAAGCTAACCCCCAACATCAAAACTACCATCATTAATCATTCTTCTTCGACGGATAGCATTAATGAACATGAGGGAGCTAATGTGGAGGCAAATGAGTTTGAGGCCTTCATGGGCAAACTTAAGGGTAAATCCAAGAAGCACTTTGTTGCTCTCTTGGAACAACTTGGTGAAGCCAATGACATGATCGAGGCTCAAGAAGATACCATCACTAAGATGGAAGGGCATAGTCGTGACTATGCCAATGAGATTTCAGATCTTTCCAATGCTCTTGAGGAAGAGCGTGGTCTTTGTTTGGCTCTTGAGGAGTCACACAACGTTGATCATGCTAAGTTAAAGAAAGATTATGATCATGTTCTCATTGTTTCTCATGTGCTAAACTCCGAGAAGGCCGAACTTGAGGTTGATCTTGCTAGACTCAAAGAGGAGTTTGATCTACTTGACAAGGCTCACAAGGTCTTGAAGGGTGCTCATGCTAGCCTCAAAGAGTCTCATAATCAACTTCAAGTAAAGCTAACCAAGGAAAAAGCCACTTTTCCTCGTATGATGTTTATTGATAATGCAAATGCTACTAACCCGTGTTGTGAGCATGTGCATCTTGTTGAGAAGAACGCTAAGCTAAAGGGGCAACTTGAGAGAGGTCTTGCGACTTGCATACAAGGCAAGAAGAACCTCAATGACCTCTTGATCAACCAAAAGGGAGTTGTGGCCAAGGAAGGGGTAGGGTACGTGCCCGAGTCCAAGAACAAGAAGAAGAATGACAAGACCAAACGACCTCCTCCTCTCATGCAAACCTTTGTGAAGGAGGGAGAGAGTGCTTCCAAGGAGAATAAGAATAATGCAAAGGGTGGCGCTGTCAAAAAGGGCAATGCCACTCCTCTCATCAAAGCCGGCGACTTTAATCCTTCTTATATGTTATGTCGTGCTAGTGATGGGCATGTCTATGCCAAATTTGTTGGTTCTCCTCATGAATACATTGAATGGTGTATTTGGGTTCCAAAGACCCTTGTTACTAACATCAAAGGACCCATTACAAATGGGTACCTAAAACCAAGCATTGATCTCTTGTAGGTGTTTGCTTCCGGTGGGGGATCATGGTTGCTCGATAGAGGAGCTACAAATCATATGACCGGAAGCAGGGACTTGGTGGTGGACGTGCACAAGATTCCATCTATGCCCACCAATGTCGAGTGGGGTGACGCCTTATCTTCTAAGGTATTGGGACTTGGCAAGGTGGTCATTTCTCATGATCTCACGATCGAGAAGGTCATGCTTGTTGAGTCCCTTGCATACAATTTACTTTCCCTTTGTTAACTTGCAATCATGGGCTTTTCCACTTTCTATGATATCGATACCATGGCCCTCTTGTGGAGCAAGACTCTTAAAGTAGCCTTTGTTGGGCATCTCGAGAATGGTCTATATGTGATTAACTTTTCGGAGCGACCCACTAAGACCGCGAGATGCCTAATGGCTAAACTTGATGTGGGATGGCTTTGGCATCACCGTCTAACCCATGTCAATATGAGATCTTTGCAAAGTCTTCTCAAGGGGGACCATGTCCGTGGACTAACGAATGTTAGTTTTGCTAAAGATCGTGCTTGCAGTGCTTGTATCGAAGGAAAGCTACATGAGAAGGCTCACCCTCCCACGACTATCATTTACTCAAAGAGGCCTTTGGAGCTCCTTCACTTGGATCTCTTTGGTCCTCCATCCTTCGATAGTCTTGGGGGTAGGAAGTATTGCTTGGTGATTGTGGATGACTACTCAAGACATGCTTAAGCGATTCAAGCTAAGTGATGTCAAGCCGGCTTCCACTCCAATGCCCACCAAGTGCCAACTTGACATAGATCCCAATGGTAAAGCGGTGGATCAAAAGGTATATCGTTCCATGATAGGCTCCTTGCTCTACCTTTGTGCATCTAGACCGGATATCATGTTGAGTGTGGGAATTTGTGCACGGTTTCAAGCCGCACCTAAGGAAAGTCACTATGTTGCGGTCAAACGAATCTTTCGATATTTGGCTCATACCCCAAACTTTGGCTTATGGTACCCAAGAGGAGCAAACTTCAAGCTTGTAGGGTATTCGGATTCCGATTGGGCGGGAGACAAAGTGGATAGGAAGTCCACTTCCGGAGGGTGCCAATTCCTTGGTTGCTCTTTGGTAAGTTGGTCTTCCAAAAAGCAAAGTTGTGTGTCTCTCTCGTCCACCGAAGCGGAGTATGTGGTGGCCGGTAGTTGTTGTGCACAACTCTTATGGATGAGGCAAACTTTAAAGGATTACGGTGTCATTTGTGACAAAGTGCCTCTTTGGTGTGACAATGAAAGTGCCATGAAGATCTCTCTCAACCCGGTGCAACACTTCAAGACGAAGCATATTGAGATATGGTATCACTTCATCCGGGATCACATTAGGCGAGGAGAGATCAAGCTCAACTATGTCAACACTCATGATAACCTTGCAGATATTTTCACGAAGCCCTTGGATGAAGCAAGATTTCGCGAGTTAAGGCATGAGCTAAATATCATTGATTCGAGCAATGTTGCTTGAACCCTTGCACACCCCACCATACTCAACTTGTTGTCTTGTTTAGATGTAGGCATGGACATAGGGGGAGTGTTGTTCTCTCAATGAACTCTCCCTCCCCCCATTATGCATAAATTGATCAAGTCTTTCACATTAGCCATGTTTGATGGTACTTGTGGTTCAAAGACGAGTTTTGGTCATGGGCCCAAAGGATAATTCTTCGTGGCGCCATACCAATTGACTCAAACATAGGTGGCTACGGCCACCGCCCTCTCTTTGGAGAGGTGGTGTCTCGTGGTTGTTTCGTTTTGTCGTTTGTACTTCTACCTTTGTGTGTTGCGTGGTCTTGTGGTGTCGTGTTGCCTCAGAGTGTTCGTGCAAAGACCTCTTTTTTGTGTGCTTGCCGCGGTACTACCTCTTTGAGAGGCATGGTACTACCGCGCCAGAGCGCGGTACTACCGCTCAGGTGCGGTACTTCCGCCGAGCGGTACTACCACGATGAGGCACGGTACTACCGCGCCATCGAGTGAGAGTGGGGGTTATGACTCGGGCAGGGGAGTTCCAACTCCCCATACCCATTCACTCCTCTCTCTCCCCACGTCTCTCTCTCTCTCTCTCTTGCTCAAGAACGGCTCCGGAGGTCCTCGCCGGATCTCCTTCTCCGGCCACTCTCCTCGGATTCCGACCGGTGGGATCGTTCCCCACCACTTCCTCTTGCCATGGACAAAGGTTTTTCCCCAAATCCCTCTTTTTCTTGGTTGTTCTCTCGCTTCTAGGTTTTTGGGGAGATGCTTGTTGTTCTTGAGATTTTAGTCCAAATCTATGCAAGAGTAGGATGTAGGAGAGTCGTGTTGCATAGGAATCATACTTGATATGTTGTCTTGTGGTAGATTTGTCCAACCGTAGTACCGCCGCGGTTTCGCAGGCTTTTCTTAGATTTGAACTTGTTCGGATCTGACGCGGTGCGGTACTACCGTGTCTCATGTGCGGTACTACCGCTCATGCTGTACTACCGCCCATTAGGTGCGGTACTACCGCGCTAGCTCATGCGGTACTACCGCCCATCAGACGCGGTACTACCGCGCTAGCTGTGGCACTAAGATCCTACTACCTCTCCTAGACCCGATACTACGGTGACCTTACACGTTACTACCGCGACTAAGAGCGGTACTACAATCTTAGTACCGCAGCACTTGGCAGTACTACCGTACGGGTCAAATCTCTCATGGCAATTATCTTGTGTGCTCTCTGCATGTTTCTTTTGCTTTGTTGTGGTCTTTGCATTGATCCTTCTTGCTTGTCGTGTGTGTTTTGTGCTTTGTGTCTTAGGTGGTGGCTCTCGCTGGTCCCATCCCAGTCGTGACACTGGCTCCAAGCGTCTGCGCAATCCCCAAGATGAAGCACCAGAGGGCTCCAATGCCCCCAAGCGCAATGTCAAGACCACTGCCAGCAAGCAAAAGGAACCTGCTAAGGGCATGGACGAGATTTCAGTCAATGAGTATGTCGAACGCCGGAAGATCAATCCCTATGTGAATCCTCGGGCTGTCCTCAGAGGCACCGAGTTGTTCTAGACCAAGCAACAGGCTCTGATCTATCTGGATGTGATCAAGAACAAGCAGAATACCTTTGTGGATGTCAAGTGGATAGACATGAATCACATAAGGAAGGACAAGTTTCGTAACTATTTTGGAGAGGCTTTGGACTTGGTGGAGCAGTTTGCTATTGAGCCTGTGATCTCCTTTCACCTTGACTATGACCCTGAGCTTATCTGTCAGTTCTTTGCCCCAGTTTACTTTCATCTCGGGGATGAGCGGAGGATGACCTGGATGACCAACGGCCGTCAGCTGTCTGCTACATGGAAGGAGTTCATGGATCTGCTTCACATTCCTGATGACGGGCTTCACACACCCGTTGGTGTTCGCCCCCACACTAACTCTGAGTCTGCCAACAAGAACCTGCTTCAGCCATTCCTTGTTGAGAAGGTGCTCCCCAATGGCAAGTCGACTTGGGTGCTGAACTCCTTTCTGGATATCATGCATCGCATCTTCCGCAACACTCTATTCCCACGCATTGGCGACAAGGACAAGGTTCATTCTTATCTAGTGGACATGTTGCTCCTGTGTGCAGAGGCACGTTCATCTCAGACTCAGCCACTTGATGTCTCACACATCATGTGGTGTGAGCTTCGGTTTGCGGTGTTCACTCGCAAGGTACCTATCTATGGAACCGTACATGTTTCTGTTGCTCTCCACAGCTTGGGAAAAGATGTACCCTGGTGATGAGTTCCTTGCTCCAGACTGGATTCGTCATGAGTCCATCAGTCTCCGCATCAAGCCCAACTAGGCCAACACTACTACCCGTGCTGAGGCTTCTACTGCTAGGAGGGCTGTTGGTGAGGAGGAGGCTGGTGGAGAGAATGTTGCTGAGGACCGTGCTGCTAGGTCTACGACTCCTTCCTCTGAGCCGACGTGGGCCAAGAAGTTAAAGGACAAGATGAAGACTCTCTTATGCATGCAGGCAAAGGGATAGTACAGGACTCATGTGGCTGACAAGGAGAGTCGCCGCCGGGACAAGAAGGTTATGAGGCTCTTTGGAGAGGATGTGTCTGGCGGTTCTGAGGACGTCATCACGCCAGAGGCTACCTGGATGGTGAAGCAGGGGTACAAGTGGACCAGTTCAGAGGAGGACATTGAGGAGTCTGTCCCCGCCGCTGAGTCTGACGAGGCACACAAGGAGCGGTGGGATGACTTCTTTGCCTGAGCCACCCCGTGTGTGTAGGTGTCCTCTCTGCCTTTTTGGCGTCTCGATGCCAAAGGGGGAGAGAGTGTAGGTATTTGCGTTGTGTCGTGCTTGGTGTGTTTGCTTTGTCGTTTGAACCTCATTTTCCTCGTTTGCCTTTGTTTGGTTTGTGCCTTCGATACTTATCCTACATATGGTGTAAGACATATGCACTATATCTATCTTAGTTAACTTATGTTTGTGCTATCTTGTCTAGTGTTAGCCTTCCTATTACTAGATATGCCTTGTCTCTATAATATGCTTTGATCCTAGTATGTGTGCCGTGCAGTCCAAAGCACCCATCTAGTTGGCACACATCTAGGGGGAGCCCGTCTATATTCTAGAGAGGAGAGGTTTGCGGTTGCTTAATATTATTTCCCTTGTGCAAATCCCGTATTGTCGTCAATCCACCAAAAAGGGGGAGATTGTAAGGGCATATTTATCCCTAAGGTGTTTTGGTGATTGATGACAATGCGTTTGCGGACTAATCGTGTGCCTTGAGTATCCCAGACATTTCATCGCTAGGCACAAGACAGTTTGGTGCCCCTCAAAGACTGTTGAAGACGGTGTCTTTTCTACGTTTCTTTTTGGTGGATTTGAGTCGTAGGAAAGCCGTACTATTAAGAGGGGGTCCGCGTCGGAAAGGTTTGGGTGGAATCATCACGTACACGTTTCTTCCTTGTCACCTCCTTTCCCTTGCACCTTGGAGCTTCCTCCCTTGTTTATCTCGTCACCTTGTTTCTAGCTGCCGTGTTGCCCTGCGGTAGTACTACTCCCAGGTGAGAGGTAGTACCGTAGGCACCAGCAGTAGTACCATGCTGCGGCGTGGTAGTACCGCAGGTGCCCACGGTACTACCGCTCCCCTGGAGCTGCACTACCGTGGCCCACCAGGATAGTACCACTCCCCCGCGGTAGTAGGGGCGGATGTAATTTTTTACATCCGCGCCTACCATGGTAGTACCGCTTTCATTCCGCGGTAGTACCATGCTCAGCTGCCAGGCGGTAGTACCGCCCCTCTGTTGTAGTACTGTGTCGGGTTTTTGCTTCTTCCGTTTTTCAGCGGAAGTAGGCATGGTTGTTTCCTTATCCTCTCTCTTCCCAGGCTAGGGGATTCCTGCCTTGCAGTAGTACCGCAAGGGGGAGCGGTAGTACCGCGCCCGCGGAAGTACCGCCCTCAGCACTTGTGCCTCAGGTCTTCCCTAGTCGTTGTTGCTGCAGCGGTTGTACCGCTGGCCTACACGATTGTACCGCCTGACCTTGCGGTAGTACCGCTTGGCAGCAAGCGAAAGTACCGCGTGGCCCCACGGTAGTACCGCTTGCCTGGTGCGGTAGTACCGCTGGCCACGGGCTGGTAGGTGGATAACGGTTGGATCTTTGTCCCTCACTATTTAAGGGGTCCCCTTCTTCCCTTTGACCTAGCTCTTCCAACCCTAAGCTCCATTGTTGCTCTAAGCTCCATTTTCTCCTGATCTCACTCCCTAGCCAATCAAACTTGTTGATTTGCTCGGGAGTGGTTGAGAAGCCTCGATCCAAACTTCCACCAAGAGAAATTTGATTCCCCCACTAATCCCTTGCGGATCTTGTTACTCTTGGGTGTTTGAGCATCCTAGACGGTTGAGGTCACCGCGGAGCCATAGTCCATTGTGGTGAAGCTTCGTGGTGTTGTTGGGAGCCTCCAATTGAGTTGTGGAGATTGCCCCAACCTTGTTTGTAAAGGTTCGGTCGCCGCCTCCAAGGGCACCAATAGTGGAATCGCGGCATCTCCCATTGTGTGAGGGCGTGAGGAGAATACGGTGGCCCTAGTGGCTTCTTGGGGAGCATTGTGCCTCCACACCGCTCCAACGGAGACATACTTCCCCTCAAAGGGAAGGAACTTCGGTAACACATCCTCGTCTCCACCGTCTCCACTCTTTGTTATCTCGTGCCCTTACTTGTGCAAGCTTATTTGTGTCATATCTCTTGCTTGCTTGTGTTCCTATCCTTGTTGCATCATATAGGTTGTTCACCTAGTTGCATATCTAGACAACCTACTTTGATGCAAAGTTTAAATTGTTAAAGAAAAGCTAAAAATTGTTAGTTGCCTATTCACCCCCCCCCTCTAGTCAACCATATCGATCCTTTCAGATTGGTCCTCATAAATTCAGTACTTAGTAATATGGTACTATATATGGGTTCCTTCTTCCAGTTACCGAAATCAGTTTTACATAGATTGGATTACTTCCAATCAAGATTCTTTTGGCAAGGAGATAGCGAGCGAAAGAAATATTGACTGGCTAAATGGAGTGTGGTTTGCTGTCCCAAAGACCAAGGCAGGTTGGGCATTCATGACCTTCAGGTTAAGAATAGGGCCCTCCTCGGCAAATGATTGTTTAAATTACTAACGAAAGATGGTGTATGGCAAACCCTCCTAAGGAGGAAATATGTGGGTTCCAAGGCGGTATCCCAAGTATATTGGAAGCCAGGGGATTCCCACTTTTGGGCCAGTCTAATGGCTACAAAGAAATATTTATTCTACTATGGATCCTTCTCGATTAAGGATGACCCGTAAATTAGATTCTGGGAGGACAAGTGGCTAGGAAATGCCACACTCCGAGAACAATATCCGGCTCTATACAACATTGTGTGCCACAAAGGTGATACTATCGCCACGGTAATGGAATCATTTCCGCCAAATGTGACGTTCAGAAGAGACTTAATTGGACCCATACTCCAATCGTGGAATATCCTGCTACATCGGTTTTCCACGGTGCAATTGTCACATGGGTCTAATGTATTCTGATGGAACCTCCATGGGAATGGACAATTCTCATTGGATTCTATGTATAGAGCGTTAATCCAGTCCGATGTGCCAGTTTTTAATAACAAGAAGATCTGGAAGATGAAGATACCTCTTAAGAATAAAATCTTTGCATGGCATCTTCGTCGCGGAGTCATTCTTACTAAAGATAACCTTATTAAGCGGAATTAGCATGGAAGCCTGCAATGTGTATTTTTTCACCATGAGAAGACAATAAAACATTTATTCTTCCAATGCAAATTGGCCCATTCTATATGGTCACTCATCCAAATAGCTTCTGGCTTGTATCCTCCCTGTAGTGTTGCTAATGTATTTGGCAACTGGTTACATGGGATTGATCACATGTTTAGAACTCTTCTCAGGGTGGGAGCGCTTGCCGTTATTTGGTTGCTTTGGCTATGTAGAAATGATAAGGTTTTTAACAATAAAACTACTTCTCTGTTGCAGGTTATCTACAGATGTACCGGGACTCTTCGTTTATGGTCCTCTCTACAACGCGTGGAGAATCGAGGCCTGTTTACAGAGGTGTGTACACGATTGGAGGCTACGACAAGGGATACTTTTACCCAACATGGGTGGCAGCATGATCTAAGGATTGGCCCCCATCCACATTAGGCGTTATACGGAATCTACATGTTTCATTGTAATTCGCCTTTTTATTTTTATTTTGTGTGAGAGGATCTTATTTGGCTGTGTGCATCATAGTTATGCAGAGGCTGGGTGTAATGCTTAAATCTTAAAAGTAATAAAGCGCCCCTTTTCAAAAAAAAGGGAAAACCATAGTAGTAGCGCGGGCAAAGGACTAATAGTAGCGTAGGGGCCTGCAATACTGCTAGCATGCTACAACTAGCTTGTAGTAGCACGGATTTGAGGAGGGTATGAAAATGACCTTCAATATTGGCATTGCTCAAGATAAAGGCATTTGGGTGGATCTGGACATGATTTCAATTCTACCTCTGTGTGAGTTTGTTAAACAAATTTGTTAAGTAATCTATATTGATTATTTAAAATAGTTTTTTTTCATCCCTATTAAACTAGTTTTTTTAATAATTGGTAGCTTATTTCCTTTCTTCAAGAGATATACGAAAGATAGTAGACATGACATACTATAGTTATGGCTCAGAGCCAACTTGAGAGGAGAAGAATTCTCCCCTTTGGTAATGATGTTTTAACTTTTAAGATCATTTATGGAGCTGGCCAAAATTATAGTGGATATGTGCCACTACTCCACAAGTTGAGCGATACTAACATTTGTGCAAATAGCATGGTAAGATTTTTTACTATTGGGTCACTATTCCATCTTTTTCATACATTGTTGTTGAGTAAACTACATTGTTAACTATGTTACTATTATGTTCTTCAATAGAAGCTCCCGAGTGATGTTGTGCCTCCGCTGATGTATGTCAAAGGTGAGATGAAAATTGTTAGAGTATGACCATAGACGGGGGCTTTTGAGAGAGTAGAGTAGGCAATGTTTAGGGTACCCTCCCAGGCCATGCTCCGATTTTGAATCATCATAGAGGAAGCAACCATTGCCTACTCTACGATGATTATTTCCAGCTCACAAGCCCACTTTTTAATGCCAAGCTTTTCCTGCGACGCTTTTGAACAGCAAGGCATGTGTTCAACCATCTTTAGGATGGAGTGATGGAGTATGATGATTACTTCCAATGCAAGCCCGATGCGCTTGGAAAGGTTTGCTTCTCCTCTTATCAGAAATGTGCTGCAGCTGCTCGAATGCTTGCATATGGAATTCCCAGTGATCTTGCAGATGAGAAGCTCTACATGAGTGATTCCACATGCCTTGAGGCATTGTACATGTTTTGCAAAGCTATGGTTGTAGTGTTTGGTCTGGAGTACTTGAGAGAACCAAATGTTGCAGATACAACTCAGTTGTTAGCGACTAATGAATCAAGAGGCTTTGCAGGGATGTTTGGAAGCATAGATTGTATGCACTGGGCATGGAAGAACCGTCGGTTTGCTTGGAGGGGCAATATAAGGTACTCCGTCCGTTTTTATTTACTTCGCGTATTAGCTTTGATCAAAGTCAAGTTTTATAAACTTTGACAAAATTTATAGACAAAAATATTGGCATATACAATAACAAATCAATACCATTAGATTCGTTGTTGAATGTACTTCCACATCATATAGATTTGTTATGGTAAATATTCATATTCTTTTCTATAAACTTGGTCAAACTTTAGAAAGTTTGACTTCAGTCAACTCTAATATGCAGAGTAAATAAAAACAGAGGGAGTACATGTTAAGGCTTGCACGGTCATACTTGAAGCTGTGGCATCTCAAGATCTCTGGATTCGGCACTCTTTCGGTATGGCAGGTTCTCACAATGACATCAACGTGTTTCGGTGCTCTCCGGTGTTCGCTAGGCTTTGTGAAGGCCAATCCCCATATGTCAACTTTGAGGTCAATGGCCACCAATACAACAAGGGATACTACCTAGCTGATGGTATCTATCCTCAGTGGGCAACTATTGTGAAGACAATCTCGGAGCCTGTAGGATAGAAGAGGGCTAGTTTGCCCAAGAACAAGAGAGTGCTAGGAAGGATGTGGAGTGTGATTTTGATGTACTCCAATATCGATGGGCTATTGTTTGGCACTCTGCTAGAACATGGAGCACTCATAAGATGTGGGAGGTGATGACATGTCGTGTTATCATGCACAACGAGATCGTAGAGGATGAGCGTGATGATAGCCTCTTTGACCAAGGGTTTGATTTTCAAGGTGAGAATGTTGAGCCTATGTATGGCGCAGTAACCTATGCACAATTCACCCATTTTCACCAAGAATTGTGTGATTGGATGATACCTCTTGAGCAATGTGTTGGTTTTCCCTTGAAGAGGAAAGGGTGGTGCAGTAAAGCAGCGTAAGTATTTCCCTCATTTTGAGAACCAAGGTATCAATCCAGTAGGAGACCACATGCGAGTCAGCTCGTACCTACACAAACAAATAAGAACCTCACAACCAACGCAATAAAGGGGTTGTCAATCCCTTCACGACCACTTGCAAGAGTGAGATCTGATAGATATGATAATAATAAGATAAGTATTTTTAGTATTTTTATGACATAGATTGAAATTAAAGATTGCAAAATAAAATAGATTGGAAACTTGTATGATGGAAAATAGACCCGGGGGCCATAGGTTTCACTAGTGGCTTCTCTCAAGATAGCATAAGTATTACGGTGGGTGAGCAAATTACTGTCGAGCAATTGATAGAAAAGCAAATAATTATGAGAATATCTAGGCATGATCATGTATATACGCATCACGTCCGTGACAAGTAGACCGACTCCTGCCTGCATCTACTACTATTACTCCACACATTGCCCGCTATCCTGCATGCATCTAGAGTATTAAGTTAATAAGAACAGGGTAACGCCTTAAGCAAGATGACATGATGTAGAGGGATAAACTCATGCAATATGATATAAACCCCATATTTTTATCCTCGATGGCAACAATACAATACGTGTCGTTTCCCTTTCTGTCACTGGGATCGAGCATCGCAAGATTGAACCCAAAGCTAAGCACTTCTCCCATTGCAAGAAAGATCAATCTAGTAGGCCAAACCAAACTGATAATTCGAAGAGACTTGCAAAGATAAACCAATCATACATAAAAGAATTCAGAGAAGATTCAAATATTGTTCATAGATAATCTGGATCATAAACCCACAATTCATCGAATCTCGACAAACACACCTCAAAAAGAAGAGTTACATCGAATAGATCTCCAAGAGAATCGAGGAGAACTTTGTATTGAGATCCAAAGAGAGAGAAGAAGCCATCTAGCTAATAACTATGGACCCGAAGGTCTAAGGTAAACTACTCACACATCATCGGAGGGGCCATGGAGTTGATGTAGAGGCCCTCCATGATCAATGCCCCCTCCAGCGGAGCTCCGGAAAAGGCCCCAAGATGGGATCTCTTGGGTACAGAAGGTTGCGGCGGTGGAAATAGGGTTTCGTGGTGCTCCTGTATGTTTGTGGGGTATGTGAACATATATAGGAGGAAGAAGTAGGTCGGTGGAGCTACGAGGGGCCCATGAGGGGGAGGGCGTGCCCGGGGGGTAGGTGCGCCCCCTGCCTCGTGGCCGCCTGTTAATAGGTTAGTCCAAAAATAATATAAAAGTTTAAAATAAAGCCCATTAACATCCAAAACAACTCATATTCAATTTCAAAATGATTTGGTTGAGCATATGTGGACTTACATAGGCAACCAAGAGATATATTTCTGCTCCTTTTCTTTCATTGTATTTGATAAAATTTCAAATTCTTTTGGTTGTAAACTATGTGATTTTTATTTATTTTGTAGTAATAAAAATTATTTGACTTATTTGTTTAACTAGGAGTGGTGTTTCCTTTTTATTTGCTCATTTAATTAATATGTATAGATTATCGAATTTGAGAAAATTTGGCAACAAAACGGATGAGATGCACCAAATGGGTTGGCCGGTTGGGTGCACTGATCAGAATGATGCGGATAAGGCCGGACGTGCGCCAAAGTGATGATGCAAACTAACGAAAAACAAACAAAACAGATGTTCGTTTGCGTCCATGTATGAGAGTTGGCCTTACCCCCCACATGCCTTGACATATCTCGAGACGCCAGACAGGGATAGATGCCCAGGCTAACGCCACTCCTGAGCATATGTCATACACGTCCATGGTTAATCCATGGTTGGACGCTCCCTGATTTTGTTAAATGTGTAGAGCATCTATCGTCAGGCCTAGTTAATCCGGCCCCTAAACATCCATCGTAACATGGAGCATGAGGTGTGCAGAGAGTGACCAGTCACTGAAATGTCCGGTACCAAATCCTTAAATCCATACACTTTAACATAAAATCTAGCCTAAATGTTTACCAACTTTCATGCTCTAAGTTCTTTTTGTTCCATTTCGTATCTATATCCCGCAGGCGTGAGCTCCGATAAATGAAGGTATCGTCACTAGCAATGAAGAGTAGGACATGGAACACATACTGATTCACATTGGACACGAGGTGTCGCCGTCTCCCATGTCCTACTCTTCCTCGCCGGAGCCCGTGGCCAGGATGTCGCTGGTCGAGGTGAGGTCCACGATAGATGTGGACCGATGGGCCCGCCTCATGGTCACCGTGCGCGGGTCTGCCTGCATGGGCGGCGTGCGACTCCACCTCCGCAGCCTCACACACCCTCTGCCTCGCATGTAGCGGACGGGCCCCAAGGCATGCCGTCCACTGTTATAGCGACGTGCTATACAAACGGTTTTTAACCCCCTTCCGCAATGACATTTGAAACTGTCGCCAAGTGAGTGTGGGCGATAGGGGGTCCTTCCCACACGACCCAGAAATCGTCGAGGATAGGCCCTCCTGGGACACAGGCTGGAGCCGTGTGCGATCGGGCGAGGCATTGAAACCCAATCATTTCCGTAGGTATGTACATCCCACATGTTAATCCAAGAAAAACATTTCCGTAGGTATGTACATCCCACACGCCGAATCCCAGAAAATCATTTCTGTAGGTATGTACATCCCACACAGTGAATCCCAGAAAATCATTTTCGTAGGTATGTACATCCCACACGGTGAATCCTATAAAAACATTTCCGTAGGTATGTATATCACACACAGTTCTTTGTGTGGAAACGTTTGTGCAAGGTGGCCTAACGCAAACAGTTCGCTGCCGGAAGCCGTGTGTGATTGTTAGTTGAGTAAACACGCCTACTTTCTAGAAACCGTGCAAATTGTTTGAGTCCATCGCCCACAGTGCTGTCTGAGTAACCATCGGCAATAAAAAAACCCAATAAGCAGGGTAATTAGCCTATTATTGATAATCCATGTACTAATCAAACCGATATTTCTTATAAAACACGTAGAATATTTCACATCCGTATAAAAGCAACCGGGATTTCATAATCAAATTACATCAGATAGCTTCAGCACTTAGTTACGCCATTACACAACAGAACAAAGTTTCACATGCAACATAAAAAACCTTTGGAAAGTAGCATCATACACTGTAAATAGACAGATGAATCTCATCTGGGAAACTGCAGAAGCGGAAGGTAGTGATGTTGAATGTCCTTGCAACTATAGGCAAGTGGCTATGGATAATTCCCCGCCCAGCCTTCATCCTCTTCAGCAAGACTTCAATATTGTACTGTGGGTGTTGAATGAATACCTTCCTTGCCTCTTGACCATGCAGGTGGTTTGAGAGGTAATCATCGGTGAACTGCTTTGAAAAGTACTGAAAACAAAGCTATGCATAAATTGCTGTTGTAAATTTTGAAATGGTGCAAGGGGTAAAAATAAGGTAAAAGAGTTGGTACCATCCTATAGTTTACTGATGTCTTCTTCATTGTGCAAACAAAGATCTTGTTGTTATTCATTGCGAGTTTCTTCATCCTAACAATCTTTCTGAGTTTCTTGACTTCATTGATATTCATGGACATCTCATTTCCCCATATGCAAAATGGGTCGAATAGTGGGTCTAAGCCTCTGACAACAAGACCTACATGTGCAAGACCAAATTGTAAGAAACCTAAATATTAGAATGATTCCTGCAACTGCACAATAATGTGTTATTAGCCAAAGGACCCTGCTTGAACAAACCTTGATGGTAAACCACAGTGTCACCCATTGTTTCCCTGCAACACACATAAGGAAGATCTTGATCAGGTTAACTGAGAGTTGCCATACTATTAGTAGAATATGTATTGAGTACAACCAAATTTGATTGGTGTCACATGCATAACAATACAAAATTGTACCCACATCAATGAAAATGAAATTGCAGAACTGAACCAAACAGGTAAATGGACAACCAACGAAATGAACCAAAATAGTTAATTGAGCACAACATTGCAGAATAGAAACATGTACTAGAAGATAAGACAGGTAACAAAACAAAGAATGCTTAAGAACAATACTATGAAATGTAGCAATTGTTGGACCAAAGTGTTAACTGAACATTACATTTCAGAGGACCAAACTGTTAACTGAACATCAGATTGCATATTAACATTACAGAGGACAAATCACTAGAAGGCACTGGCGGTGGCCTCGAGAAAACAACATGAACTGTATTTTAAAGTAGACAACCGTCTGGCGGTGTCGACAGTGGCGTCGAAGACGAGGTGCTCCTCCAAGATTTGGCGGTCGACACGCATGGCAGCCATAGCGACCTCGTGCGCGCGTGTGGCCGCATGCTACCGAGCTCCATGTTATACTGCGTGCAAAATGGCTATTGACGGTGCTTAATTGCAGGAGGGGGCAATGATTTCGGTGGAAGGTGTTGCGCCGTCGGTCGGGGCATGTGGGACAGGAAAGGGGGAGGATGGTGTGGGTGGGGTGTGGATTACCTGACCATATCGACGAGGCCACACAGCAAGAAGAAGGGTCGCTAGCAAGGAGGCGGCGCTGCAAGAAGAAGGGTCGCCGACAAGGAGGCGGCACTTCAAGAAGACGGGTAGCCGGCGCTGCAAGAAGAATGGTCGCCGGCAAGGAGGCTGAGCTGTCAGTAAGCAGGAGTGAAGGTTTGAACTTGGAAAGCAAGGAGGGACAGTGGAAATGTGGATTTTGGTAGGAGGGAGGGGTTGGGGAGATAGATATTTCCGTGGTGGCAAAAAAAATTCGCTCGGTGCCGCGAGAAACTGGCGCGTAAGTGTGGTTCAAGCGGGGGCGGTGGACTGTAGATGACGAAACTTCCTGCGTAAGCCAGAGAAGACGGTGCGCCAAGATATTTTATATCGCATCCCACACGATTCTTTCTAGTGAACTATTTGTGGTACACCTGATTTTTTCATTATGTTTCGAAAGACAAAATGGTGTTACGGAGGGAAAGGATGGTGTTTGAATTGCTAGAACATTTACATACAGTGAACATGCAACAAGTACATGAGTGTCGTGTTTAAATTTGGAATTATTCTGGGTTCGTTTGGCATTTTTATTCATTAATTGAATTTATGGGGATTTAATGTGCATAATTCCAATTTGAACTACAAGCACATGCTCCAATGCACCAACGTTTGTTGAAAAATCACATGTGTGTCTTTGGGTGAATTTTTAGGTCCCATGCAAGAAATGAGAATGAAATTCAAACATCTGGGTGCCGTGGCTCGGCCGGAAAGATTGAGAAATTTGGTTTCTTAATTCCTGTAAATCCAAAACACGTCTGAAAATCCTGAAACTTGGGATGGTGTCATAACATGACACCAACATGTTGCGGTAATTTATTTGGCCGAATTGGGACAAGCTTTGCTGTAAGCTTCTTGCAAACCGGAGTTTCCCTCAAGAAGGCTCGTGGTTCCAAGAGGGCATGTGTCACCTCCGTGTGCGAAACGAGATGCGTACACTGCCTTCTCCTGCCTTAATTTTTTTACACAGGCAGATTAGACCAAATAGAAGTATCGTGCTAAATTTTGCAATTATTCCGGGTTCGTTTGGCCTGTTTATACATTAATTGAGTTTCTGCACATTTAATGTGCATAATTCAAATTTGAACTACAAGCACATGCTCCAGTGCACCAAAGTTGGTTGAAAAATCACATGTGTGTTCTTGGGTGAATTTCTAGGTCCGAAATTCAAACATCTAGGCATCGTGGCTCGGCCGAAAAGACTGAGAAACTTAGTTTTTAATTCTTGTAAATCCAAAACACGTCTGAAAATCATGAAACATGGCATGGTGTCATGACATGGCACAAACATGTTGTGGTAATTTTTTTGACCGAATTGGGACAAGCTTTGGTGTAAGCTTCTGGCCAACCGGAGCTTTCCTCAAGAAGGCTCGTGGTCCTAAGAGGGAACGTGTCACCTCCATGTGTGAAACAACATACATACACTGCCTTCTCCCTCCTTAATTTTTTTACACAGGGAGATTAGACCAAATAAAAGTATGATGCTAAATTTTGGAATTATTCAGGGTTCGTTTTGCCTTTTATAAATTAATTGCGTTTCTGCGCATTTAATATGCATAATTCAAATTTGAACTACAAGCACATGCTCCAGTGCACCAAATGAAACATCCACAATGCGGCTATATCTCCCACGTGTCGGGGCACGACTTAGAGGCATAGCCGCATGGTAGGTTTGTCGCAAGAGGGGTAATCTTCACACAATCCCATGTACTGAATAAGAATGGGATAAAGAGTTGGCTTACAATCGCCACTTCACACAAATACAAGTTAAACATACATCATTTAGAAAAACAATCAAGGTCCGACTATGGAACCAAAATAGAAGAAGACAACCCCAAATGCTAGATCCCCGATCGTCCCAACTGGGCTCCACTACTGATCATCCAGAAAAGAAACTAGTAACGGCCGGAATCCTCGTCAAATTCCCACTTGAGTTTGGTACACTAGTGCAGAACCGGGCAATAGCACCGGTTCGTGAGGCCCTTTAGTGCCAGTTTGGTAACCGGCGCTAAAATGTAGGCACTAAAGCCCCCCCCCTTTAGTACCGGTTCAACATGAACCGGTGCTAAAGGGCAACCACGTGGCACGAGCCAGCTTCGGGGGCAGGGAGCCCTTTAGTACCAGTTGGTGTCACCAACCGGAATTAAAATGTTGGGGGGGGGGTTGGGTTTATGATTTCTTTTTCATTTAATTTTGTGTTTTCCATTTAATTCTTTTTTGTTTGCTGGTATTTTACGATACTACATATTGTACACATTATGCATATATATAAAATAGAATTTCTAGTAGAACCGATCAAAAATATATATATATATATATATCATCGAATGTATCACACAACTTCCATTATTTAATTCACACATATATACACACATGTATATATATATATACAATTTCTCCTAATTGGTGCCTTCGGAGCCAGTGGCATTAGCCTAGCTAATTGGTTCCTTCGGAGCACGATAATAATTGGAAGTGGTTCATGGGGGCGGTAGTGGGTAATAGTATTCTCCTTTGGGATCTATGATCTGGTCGAGCAAAAATCCCGCTATTTCCACTTGAATTGCTTCTATGCGGTCCTGTGCTAGGAGCTTGTCCCGCACCTCTCTGAACTGTTAAGAAGGAGATCAATATGCATGTGTATTAGTTGTGTGACTAGATATCGATAATGGTGTAAAAATAGTGAATAGTGTTCTGACAATCGATATCGTACCCACTCCTGTCTTTGAGATTTGCTCCTTTCGGACGCCATCATGCGAATGTTCTCGCAAACGTAGTATGCACATAGATCATTCCCCAGCGCCTGCTTCAGGGCCTTTACGAGAATGGAATTTGATCAGATAATAATTAATCAAGCATGATAATTAAAGAGATGGCAGCTAGCTAGTACTACTTAATTACTTACCTTGGGTCAATACCATTTCAGCTTTTGTTTCCATGTGCCTGGAGTGGCCCTGATGAACTTTGCCCAAGCCCTGCCACGCCGACAAAGAAAATGAATAAATAGGTTATTAAATAGTTGTTATCAGGAAATGACGAACTAATTAAATAGGCCAAGATATAGTTAATAATGATTGAAATTACCTGTTGACTATCCCCTTTACGATGGTGTAGTCACTTGCTTTCTTAAGTAGCAAGTCTAGTACTTCAACTGTTCCTTCATCAACTTTAATGATTAACAAGATCTAGTGAAATCTGCATGCACACACGTTTGCATGTCTTAAATAAGCGGACATATGTAAGCAAAAACATGTAGCTAGCTAGTAGGGAAAAACAGAATTTGTAGTACAAGACAGTGTGACTCACTGGAAGTTGTAAGGAAGTAGTATATCTTCATTGTATTTGAGTTCCTTGAAGAACTATAGCATGCTTTCCTCTACAATTTTTTCGTGATATGGATCTATTTTCCATGTGTATTCATTAATGGTATTTGGGTCAACGAACCCAATGCCATAGCGTCCACCTTTTTTCATTTCATAAATCTTTATCCTGCATAATACCACAGAAAAGAATATAGTGAGGATAATTACAGGTAATGATTGATCAAAATGATCACTACAGCTAGCTTGAGACTTAAATTAAAGAAAGAAATCACTTACAGACAATAGCAACTGACGATAGATTTGTCGAGTGCGTCTTTATTGTATAGCTGAAATAGTTCTGAATACTCAACGGTCACAGCTTTCTCATGGTAGTAATGATCCTTCTTGACATTCACCATGAGGGACTCTTAATTGGAAATCTTGGTAATGTCCATGTACCGTTGATGCAATTCATACATTCTCGTTGGGAGCTTATTGACCTCCTCTGGCTCGACCAAAGGTTGGCCCCGGGCATATTTCCGTTTTATTTCCTCCCCTCTAGTCGGAGACATGGGCTCGATATCGAGGAGTTGTCCAACAGTGATCCCGATCGATTCAGGCTGCGCAATATGCTCCTCGGTTATTACCACATCGCCCACCCCAGGAACGTTAACAGTTAACCCACAATAATATTGGGTGCGCCTACTCTCATGTGTTGTTGGCACAACAAGCGGGGGGATTGATTGCGCCGCCTGTTCTCCCAGCTGGGGAACGGTTTTACCGCTCATTTTGCCAGCTAATTTGCTCGAGCTCGAGCTCGCCTCTTTCTGTAGACGTGCTCGATTTAACTTCCTGAGGTGGCGCTCATAGTCTGTGTCAACAGGCTTGGGAGCTGGTGGTCTAGCCATACGAATGAAGTGGTCAATCTTTTCCACAGGCACTTTCTCCCTTGGCGGCGGTGGCGGTTTTGGTGCAAAATGGGCTTCCACCTCGGTCTTCGATATGGCTACGTTTTCCTGCTCGGACTTGTCATAAGGCCTCTGCTGAAGAGGTGCGAGGCTTGGACCATATTGAAATCGCTTGCCTCCGCCTGTACCTGCAGTACTACCTCGACTTGTACCGCTACGCACCATAGCTGAGGCGGCTCTCTTCCGTGATAGATGAGGCGGCGAAGACGGCTGACGTGGCTGAGTTGGAGGAGGAGGAGTGGCCTGAAGCTGTGCCGGACTTGGAGGAGGAGTGGCCTGAAGCTGTGCCAGACTTGGAGGAGGAGTGGTCTGACGCTTTGCCGGACTTGGAGGAGGAGTGGCCTAAAGCTGTGCTGGACTTGGAGGAGGAGTGGCCTGACACGTTGGTGGACTTGGAGGAGCGGGAGTCTGCTGACTCGGTGGCGGACTACGACGAGGAGTCGGATGACGCGGTGTCGGTGGCCTTCGAAAGATGATGCAATCCTTTCTCCATAGGATGATACGATGGTTAGCCTCTCCTAGTGTGCGCTCATCGTCACCTCCAGGAATGTCAAGCTCTAGCCCCGAATATTGGTCCACCACCTCATCAACCAAGACATGAGCATAGCCCGCTGGAATCGGGTTGCAATGGAAGGTTGCCTCGGGGGGATTTGTAAAAGCAAGGGCGTCCGCCACCTTCATGGATATGTTCTTCATTTTGAAGTGTAGCTCGCAGTTAGTGTTTCCATGATGTCATCCACTAGGTAGCTATCCAGCAATGCGTCGCCTGGGGTGGAACCCACGCTGCTTCAAGGCATTGATGGGACGGTGCTATCCATTGGTGGATCATCCGCTAGCTGCTGAGACCCCCTTTGCTGGCTAAGTGAGTCGATCTGCTCCTGCTGCCGTTGGAATTTGATTGCCAAGTCCACATGTGCTGATTCTAGGCCTTGAAGGCGTTCATAGTTTAGCTTCCTCTGCTCCTCCATCTTCCTCTTCTTCTCCTCCGAAATCTTCTTTCTCGCACGGGTTCTGTAGTCGGCGTTCCAGTCCGAAAACCCCTCATACCACGGAATAGCGCCCATGCCTCGTGTTCTTCCCGGGTGTTCAGGATTTCCCAGGGCACGTGTAAGATCGTCGTTCTCTCTATTGGGCTCGAAGAACCCCGATCGAGCCTCTTCTATTGCAACAAGTAGCTTATCTTCGGCTCCGTCCAGACATGCCTTCTTCGAAACTTTGCCTGTCTTCGGGTCCAACTCCCCTCCATGCGCATAGAACCAAGTCCTGCACCTGGGGGGCCAGCTCAATGTTTCTGGAGTGACACATGCATTGAGAATCTCTTTCTCAGACTTATCCCACTTAGGCATTCCCACCGCATAGCCACCTGGCCCCAGCTTATGGAACTTATCCTTTTTACGGAATTGGCCTTGTTTATTCTGGACCGTTCCTTAGATAATTCCGAATCCTTGAATTTCACGAAATCGTCCCAATGAGCACTTTGCTTCTCTAGTGTTCCCTCGAATACTGGAGTCTTCCTTCCTCCCTTGACGTACTTGGCCCATTCACGAATCTTGTGGTTCTTGAATGCAACCGCCATCTTCCTAAGAGCAGCGTCCTTGAGTTTCTCCACATCTGCATCTGTGAAATGATCTGGTAGGGTGAAATGTTCCATGAGCATTTCCCAAAGCAAATGTTTTTGTCTGTCGTCAACAAAAGTAACTCCTGGACGTGGCTTTGCTGGCTCTCTCCATTCTTGAAGGGAGATCGGCAGTTGGTCCTTCACAAGAACTCCGCACTGACGAATGAACTTGTCCGCAATCTTCTTAGGCGCTAATGGTTCGCCATTAGGTCTGATTGCCTCGATATTGTACTTTACGCCCTCCTTCAACTTTTTGTTTGGGCCTCGTTTCGTCCTGTTGCCTGAAGATTTGCTGGATCCGGATGGCTAAAAGAAGAAAGATCGATTCGTTAATATATCTTCAAGTCATTTAAAACATGTGATGATCACCAGATGCCTGCTTATATAAATATATATACCTCGCCGGTCTTTGTTGTTTCAACATCAACATTTTCTTCATCATGTTCATAGTTCATGACTTCATCAATTCGGTCGTCGCGATCGAATATCATATCACCCTCCCCGGTGTTATTTAGATATTCGGAGCCGTCAGAATCTTCTTCATTCTGATCATCATCTCGCCCGGGAGGATTGCGTATGATATTGAACAGGGCCTCTTCTCCCTCTCTGCCGGTATTGTCCGCCATAGGTTTTGTTTAACTAATCCAAAAGAAATATATTCAAATTACAATGCATGGATGCAATCAATTAATAAGGAAAAACTGAATCAATCATAGTACATAATAAGCATCATCAAATATAATCACGAATACGTCGTCTCGAATAATAGATATAATCTCGAATACATCGTCTCGAATAATAGATATAATCTCGAATACATCATCTCGAATAATATATAATCTCGAATACATCGTCTCGAATAATATATAATCTCGAATACATCGATGGATCATGCGGCGTGGGCGGTGGACACCCAAAGAGAAGGAACCCTCACAAGATCATAGCTGAAGTGAGATCCCTGAAGAAACTGCCAGGTATTGGAGAACCTGCCGCCCTCTAACGCAACCATGTAGCGATGGATGTGCTCGTCCTCCTCCCTGACACGGCGACGTACCACCTCCGGCGGGGCCGGCTCCCTCCGCACCGAAACTGGCCCACGCGAACGCCACCAAACGAGATCAGGGTCGACGACCGGGGCCGGGTTCCTCATCAAGCAGCGCGACCCTCTAGGCAGCACCTCCCAGTGCCAGCCCGGCGGAGCCCAGTCCCGGACACGGGTCAGCCGGACGTCGTCGCGGACGGGTCGACAGCGAGGATGCGGGCCGGGCATCGTCGAGAACAAATACTAGCTATATGCCCGCAAAAAGTAACATTTTTTCAATGATTGGATTTTTATAACTAAAATTTCTAACATTTCTATATAACTAACATTCCTATAACATTTCTAACAATGCTATATATAACTAACATTTCAATAACATTTCTATAACTAAAAAATAGAAAAAAAAATTATAACATTTCTATATATATAACTAACATTTGTATAACATTTCTAATATTTCTATAACTAAAAAAAGAAATATTTCTAACTTTTTTATAACTATTTCTATAACTAAAAAAAAGAAAAATTTCTAACAATTCTAAAATTTCTATAACATTTCTAACAATGCTATATAACTAACTATTTCTATAACTAAAAAAAGAAAAATTTCTAACATTTTTATAACTAATTCTATAACTAAAAAACTAAAAAAAATGTATGTGTGTGTGTGTGCTCACAGGTGAGGCGAGAGGCGACGGGGGGCGGCGATGGGGACGGCGACGGGCGCTGCGACGACAGGGATGGCGACGACGGGGACAGGGAGGGGCGGCGACGACGGGGACGGGCCGGGGCGGCGACGACGGGGACGGGCCGGGGCGGCGACGATGGGGACGGGGCGGCGATGAGGGGGACGGGGACGACGCGGGACGGGCCGAGATGGCGCGGCGGTGATGACGGGGACGACGGGGACGGGGACGACGGGGCGGTGACGACGTGGACGGGGCGGCGACGAGGGATATGGAGAAGGGGGCGGCGGGCGACGGGGCAGAGGAGAAGAAGCAGATGAGAAACTGAAATTTTTGGAGCCACCAACCGGTACTAAAGGCATGTTTTGGCCAGGCCAAGCGGCGGGAACCGCACCCCCTTTAGTACCGGGTGGTGGCTCCAACCGGTACTAAAGACCCCCCCTTTAGTACCGGTTTGAGCCACCACCCGGTACTAAAGGGGGTGCGCTGGCGTAGGTGCGGTGCGAAATGTTTAGTCCCACCTCGCTAGCCGAGGGGCGTCCGCACTGGTTTATAAGCCCCAGTGCGGTAGCTCCCTCGAGCTCCTCTCCAAAGCAGGCCTACTGGGCCTAAATGTTCTATGCTGCCCTGTGGGCCTACTGGGCCTTTGCGAGACTGCATCCTGGCCCAACAACAGGTTGGGTTTCTAGTCGTATGCAGGCCGCTCTGGCCCTGTAGGCGGGCTTTTTTTATTTTTTTGCTTTATTTATTTTTGAGTTGTTTTTTTGTGTATTTAGAGTTTCTTTGTGAATATTTTTGCTTTAGGTACAAAAAATTACAAACTTTCTGTTAGTGCCCGTAGTTTTCAAATTTGAATAGTTTTAATTTTGAATTATTTGAAATTAGTGTGAATCACTAGTTTGTGAATAACTTAACTTTAAAAATCAGTAAAGGCATGAAAGAATTTGTTTGCACATAAAATTTATTCGCGTTTCAAATGCCAAAACACATAACTACGCTAACTATTACAGAGATTCCCTCCTGGGTGTGAAACACAGAAGAAAGTGATGATAGTGAAGCCGATCACATCCCAGATCTTTGGGTGTGAAACTTTTTCTTCGTGTGTGTCCCTTTGCGCCGTAACCATGGAAAATCTTCATCATTTAACGAGATGCTCGGGTCAATATTCACAGTGAATGGAGCAATTTCATCAAACTTTTCTTAATCTTCTGACATGTCTGTCTTGTCATCCACTCCCACGATGTTTCTCTTCCCAAAAAGAACTATGTGCCGCTTTGGCTCATCGTACAATGCATTCGCTTCCTTATCTTTTGTTTTTCTTGGCTTGGTAGACATGTCCCTCACATAGAAAACATGTGCCACATCATTGGCTAGGACGAATGGTTCGTCTGCATACGCAAGATTGTTGAGATCCACTATTGTCATTCCATACTACGGGTCTTCCGTTACCCCGCCTCGTGTCATATTAACCCATTTGCACCGAAACAAAGGGACCTTCAAACCACGTCGATAGTCAAGTTCCCATATGTCCTGTATATAACCATAATATGTTTCCTTTTCCGTCTTGGATTCTGCATCAAAGCGGACACCACTGTTTTGGTTGGTGCTCTTCTTATCTTGGGCGATCGTGTAAAATGTATTACCATTTATCTCGTACCCTTTGAAAGTCATTATATTCGAAGATGGTAACTGGGACAGCAAGTACAGGTCATCTTCAATGGAGGTGTCACGCATGGTACGTGTCTGCAACCAGCTGGCGAAACTCCTGGTTTGTTCACATGTAATCCAGTCATCAGACCGCTCGAGGTGTTTGGAGCGTAGAAAATTCTTGTGTTCATCCATATACGGAGCCACCAAGGCGGAATTCTGTAGAACTGTGTAGTGTGCTTCAATGAGAGAATGTCCGTCCATACACATTATTTGTTCCCCTCCTAGCGTGCCTTTTCCATCCAGTCTGCCCTTATGCCGCGATTCAGGAACACCAGTCGGTTTAAGGTCAGGAATAAAGTCAATACAAAACTCAATGACCTCCTCATTTTCATGGCCCTGGGAGATGCTTCCTTCTGGCCTAGCACGGTTATGAACATATTTCTTTAAGACTCCCATGAACCTCTTAAAGGGGAACATATTGTGTAGAAATACAGGACCCAAAACATTAATCTCTTCGCATAGGTGAACTAGGACATGCGTCATGATGTTGAAGAAGGATGGTGGGAACACCAACTCGAAACTGACAAGACATTGCACCAAATCATTCTCTAACCTTGGTATGATTTCTGGATAGATTACCTTCTAAGAGATTGCATTGAGAAATGCACATAGCTTCACAATGGCTAATCAAACGTTTTCTGGTAGAAGCCCCCTCAATGCAACCGGAAGCAGTTGCGTCATAATCACGTGACAGTCATGAGACTTTAGGTTCTGGAACTTTTTCTCTGCCATGTATATTATTCCCTTTATATTCAACGAGAAGCCAGACGGTACCTTAATACTAAGCAGGCATTCAAAGAAGATTTCCTTCTCTTCTTTGGTAAGAGCGTAGCTTGCATGACCCTAATGTATGCCGTCTTTTCCGTGCATACGTTGCTAGTCCTCCCGTGCCTCAGGTGTATCTTTTGTCTTCCCATACACACCCAAGAAGCCAAGCAGGGTCACACAAAGATTCTTCGTCACGTGCATCACATCGATTGCGGAGCGGACCTCTAGGTCTTTCCAATAGGGCAGGTCCCAAAATATAGATTTCTTATTCCACATGGGTGCGCGTCCGTCAGCGTCATTCGGAACAGGTTGTCCACCAGGACCCTTTCCAAAGACCACCTTCAAATCCTTGACCATATCATGTACATCAGCACCAGTACGGTGGCGAGGCTTCGTCCGATGATCCGCCTCACCTTTGAAATGCTTGCCTTTCTTTCTTACGGGATGCCTACTCGGAAGAAATCGATGATGTCCCAGGTACACATTCTTCTTACAATTAGCCAAATATATACTATCGGTGTCGTCCAAAAAGTGCGTGCATGCGCGGTATCCCATGTTTGTCTGTCCTGAAAGGTTACTAAGAGCAGGCCAATCATTGATGGTCACGAACAGCAACGCCTTTAGGTCAAATTCTTCCCCCATGTGCTCATCCCACGCACGTACACCTGTTCCATTCCACAGTTGTAAGAGTTATTCAACTAACGGCCTTAGGTACACATCAATGTCGTTGCCGGGTTGCTTAGGGCCTTGGATGAGCACTGGCAGCATAATGAACTTCCGCTTCATGCACAACCAAGGAGGAAGGTTATACAAACATAGAGTCACAGGCCAGGTGCTATGGTTGCTGCTCTGCTCCCCAAAAGGATTAATGCCTTCTGCGCTTAGACCAAACCATACGTTCCTTGCGTCATCTGCAAACTCCTTCCCGTACTTTCTTTCGATTTTTCTCCACTGCGACCCGTCAGCGGGTACTCTCAACTTTCCGTCTTTCTTATGGTCTTCTCCGTGCCATCGCATCGCCTTGGCATGCTCTTTGTTTTGGAACAAACGTTTCAACCATGGTATTATAGGAGCATACCACATCACCTTGGCAGGAATCTTCTTCCTGGGGCGCTCGCCCTCGACATCACCAGGGTTATCGCGGCTGATCTTATAGCGCAATGCACTGCATACCGGGCAAGCGTTCAAATCCTTGTACTCGCCGCGGTAGAGGATGCAATCATTAGGGCATGCATGTATCTTCTGCACCTCTAGCCCTAGAGGGAAGACAACCTTCTTTGCTTCGTACGTACTCTCGGGCAATTTGTTGTCCTTTGGAAGCATATCCTTTATCATTACCAGCAACTTTCCAAATCCCTTGTCAGATACACCATTCTCTGCCTTCCATTGCAGCAATTCCAGTGTGGTGCCCAGGTTTTTCTTGTCACCTACGCAATTCGGGTACAACAATTTTTTGTGATCCTCTAACATGCGCTGCAACTTCTTCTCCAAATCACTTGCGCAGTTTCTCTTTGCATCGGCAATGGCCCGACCTAGATCGTCAACGGGCTCATCCGATGCCTCTTCTTCAGCTTCTTCCCACATTGCCGGCTCAGCTTCTTCCCGCATTACCGGCTCAGCTTCTTCCCTCATTGTTGTATCATCGTATTCAGGGAACCCATGGCCAGGATAGCTGTCGTCGTCCTCTTCTTCTTCATTGTCTTCCATCATAACCCTCTTTCTCCATGCTTGGTCCAAACATTATAGTGGGGCATGAAACCGGACTCAAACAGGTGGACGTGAATGGTTCTTGACGTAGAGTAATTGCGACCATTCTTACAGCCAGCACATGGACAATGCATAAAACCATCCGCTCGCTTGTTTGCCTTAGCCGCAAGCAGAAAAGTACGCACGCCATTAATGAACTCGGGAGAGCATCGGTCATCGTACATCCATTGCTGTCTCATCTTCAATACACAGCACTGAAAACATCAAATTAATACAATACATAAAGTTCATACATAAAGATCATACAACAATTAAATGCAACAAACAAATAACTCTCTAGCTAAAGAATTTAAATGCAACTACAAATGCGATCAAGATCGCAACTAAGGTAACAATTGATCCAACAGCATAATGATACCAAGCCTCAGTATGAATGGCATATTTTCTAATCTTTCTAATCTTCAAGCACATTTTCTCCATCTTAATCTTGTGATCATCGACGACATCGGCAACATGCAACTCCAATTCCATCTTCTCCCCCTCAATTCTTTTCAATTTTTCCTTTAAATCCTCGTTTTCTCTTAGAACTAAATTTAACCTCTCGACAATAGGGTCGGTTGGAATTTCTGGTTCAACTACCTCCTACATACAAATATCTATGTCAACTTGATGGCCATAATTTGTCATAAACACGAAATACAATGAATAGTTTTAAAGGAGAATATACCACATCCGAATCATAACCCGGACGAGGGCCGACGGGGACGGATATCAAAACCATGGCACTATGCATAAGAAACAACGTATGGGTAAGATAATTATATGAGTAACTATATATCCAAATCACAAAAACATCAATTTTTTATATAAAACTTCATGAACAAGAGGCTCACCACAAGGTGGTGCCAGCGACGGGACGTTGCGAGCGATCGACGGTGGTTACGACGGAGATTTAGAAGGTACTAAGTAAACCACACCTACATATGCAAAACTAAGTGTTATTTTTGACCTCAAATTGCATATAAATCAAATACTAAACTCAAAAATTACTAAACTCAAAAATTCCTCCCAAATTACTAAACTCAAAAATCAATCACTATATAAAGCATTGTGATCATTTGAATGGATGGGGGCCTTCAAATCTTGGGCAAAATGTGTGATGAGCTTGAGAGGAAGAGGGAAAAGAACAGAGAGGAGAGGGGAAAGGGGAAGAATAGAGCGAGCTCAGGTGGACGAAGGGTCTATGTAGGACGACCTTTAGTACCGGTTCGTGATACGACCCGGTAGTAAAGGTGCTGGAGGGGCCCCGGACTGACAACATCCTGCCACCACTCACTTTAGTACCGGTTCGTGGCACGAACTGGTGCTAAAGGTTCGCCACGAATCGGTACTAATGAGAGCGGCCCGGCTAGCCGTTCGAACCGATACTAATGTACACATTAGTGCCGGCTCAAATTCAAACTGGCACTAATGTGCTTCACGTTTGACCCTTTTTCTACTAGTGGTAGCGTCCCCTGCACTGGCATCATCGGCACCTGCATCTGTTTGGAAGTATCTGTAAGTCATGGGGACTCAGCAATCTCACACCCGCGAGATCAAGACTATTTAAGCTTAAGGCTAGGAATGGGTTAGTGAGGTGGAGCTGTAGCAAGCACTAGCGCTAACTTACGCAAAAGAGAGCAAGAAGAGAAGCAAAGCACGGCCGATAAGCTAATAGTGATCAAGAAGTGATCCTGAATCTACTTACGATCAAGCATAACACAAGAACCGTGTTCACTTCCCGGACCCTGCCGAGAAGAGACCATCACGGCTGCAAACACGGTTGATTCATTTTAATTAAGGTAAGTGTCAAGTTCTCTACAACTGGATATTAACAGATTCCCATCTGCCCATAACCGCGGGCACGGCTTTCAAAAGTTCAAAACCCTGCAGGGGTGTCCCAACTTAGCCCATAACAAGCTCTCACGGTCAACGAAGAATATTCCTTCTCCCAGGAAGACCCGATCAGACTCGGAATCCCGGTTACAAGACATTTCAACAAAGGTGAAACAAGACCAGCAAGACCGCCGATGCGCCAACAAATCCCGATAGGAGCTGCACATATCTCGTTCTCAGGGCACACCGGATAAGCTGATGTGGCATAAACAGAATTATGAAGGCATCTTTGCAAGATCGATTCACTCACCACAAGGCATTGCATGACAAAACAAGCATAGAATCAGCAAGAAGACATGTTCATGAAGCTAACCATGGCAAGAGAAAGTTCATAGCATGCTTGGATCACTAACAACAACCATGGCAAATTTGATTAACTTGTAAACAATATGCCAGGAAAATTTTATAGCAAAAGTAGAGCAAGATTAAGACATGCTAGGGCACTCTGTAATTGCAAACATTGGCATGGATGGATAGAGCATAACCATATGCCCAAAACATCTTTACTGAAGCAACTCAAAACAATCATGGATCTCACTATAGCATCAAGGTTACATGGCATAAAAATAACAGCAGGAAGAATGACTTAGCAAAATCCTAAGTCCCTGAAATCAGAAATATCATGAAGGCTACTTTGCATGCTTGTGCTAGTCACCACAGTGATCACAAAAATACATGGCAAGCACCCCTGTAAAGATGGCATGGCATAGATCAAAACACATGTAGAGCTCATACCCATATGAAGCACACACCAAATGTGACAAACATGACAAGTCCTCATAATCTGCTAAGTAACAGCACCTAACAATTTATAGCACTGTTGAATCAACGATTTGGGCATCAAGATGAACTCAAACAAGCATGCCACAATGGAACAAAATGCATAGCATCTTGTGATGAACATTTTGATATATCGTGCACATGAAACGGAGCTACGGTCATGGAGTTATGACATGATGAAGTGGGCATCAAAACAACAGGATTTGAGGACTTAGAGAAAAAATACCACTCCGAGAACGGATCTAGGGTTTCACGGTTTTCGATGCAGAGTCGGATGTCGCTGGAGACGAGACGACGGCGGCCGAAGTAGGTAGGGAAGATGGCCGAAGAAGTGCCGGAGGAAGGGGTCGACGACGGCCGGACGACGAGGTCGCCGGATCCGCGAAAGGACGCGACGGGGCGGCACACGAAGCGGCGGCACGGAGCAGTGTCGCAAAGCGGCGGCGGGCGAGCGGTGGCTGAAGACAAGCTGCGTGGCGGTGGCGCGCGGGCGTGGTGGCCGGAGGCGAAGGCGGGGCGGCGGGCGACGCCAGCAAACGAGCGGCGAGGCGCGGGGGCGGCGAGATGCGGGCGGCAGTGCGCGGGCGCGGAGGTGGCCGGCGAAGAGCGAGCTGGGCGGCGTGGGCGGACGACGAGGCGCGCGAGGTGGTGGGGCGGAGCGGGCCGGGAGGCTGCGAGATCTGGGCCCCGCGGGCCTGCAGGGCCGGCGCGGTGGAGAGAGAGAGAGGAGGAGGAGGCGACGTGGCGGCGCACGAGTGGAGGAGGAAGTCGGTGGTGCTGATGTGGTGACCCCTCATTGGTCGGAGCGACGTGGCGGCGGCGTTGGACGCGTCCGCCGGCGAGCAGACATGTCCGGCGGCGCGGAGGGAGGTAGAAGTTAGGGTTTCATCTGCGCGAATTTTCGGAGGGAGACACATATTTATAGGTAGGAGGAGGTAGGAGTGTCCAAATGGAGTGTAGTTTTCGACCACGCGATCGTGATCCGACGGCGGAGGACATGGTTGGGCCGTTTTGGAGGGGTGTTGGGCTGCAACATACACGAGGCCTTTGCGGTTCCCCGGTTAACCGTTGGAGTATCAAACGGACTCCAAATGGCACGAAATTTGACAGGCGGTCTACCAGTGGTGTACCTAGGCCACTTGGCAAATCTCGGTCCATTCTGAGAACGTTCAACACCCTCTCACGTAAAGAGACAAGAGGGGGATGCCGGTGCACGTAGGAGTGTCGAATTGCAAAACGGACAACGGGAAAAATGCTCGGATGCATGAGACGAACATGTATGCAAACGCGATGCACATGATGACATGATATGGAAAGCAAGACATGAGAAAAATGCAAAATGAAGACAAAAACCCAACCACAAAGGGAATCTCATATCGCATCTCCGGAAAAGGCAAGAGTCGGAGTTACGAATATGGAAAGTTGTGTCCGAGGCGTTACACCAAAGTTGTTTGAAAAATCACATGTGTGTCCTTGGGTGAATTTGTAGCTCAATTGCAAGAAATGGGAATGAAATTAAATCAGGGCGTCGTGACTCGGCCGGAAAGATTGAGAAACTTGGTTTTTTAATTCCTGTAAATCCAAAACGTGCCTAAAAATCATGAAGCTTGGCATGGTGTCATGACATGACACCAACATCCTGCGGTAAATTTTTTTGGCCGAATTGGGACGCTTTGGTGTAAGCTTGTTGCAAACGGGAGCTTCCCTCAAGAAGGCTCGTGGTTCCGATACGGAACGTATCACCTCTGTGCGCGAAACGAGATACGTACACTACTGCTACCTCTTGAGCATGCGTTGGTTTTCCCTTGAAGAGGAAAGGGTGATGCAGCAAAGTAGCGTAAGTATTTCTCTCAGTTTTTGAGAACCAAGGTATCAATCCAATAGGAGGTAACACGCAAGTCGCCTAGTACCTGCATAAACAAACAAGAACCTCGCAACCAACGCGATAAAGGGGTTGTCAATCCCTTCATGGTCACTTACGAGAGTGACATCTGATAGAGATAATAAGATAAATATTTTTGGTATTTTTATAGTATAAATTGGAAAATAAAGATTGCAAAATAAACAACGATAGAAGTAGCAAGTAGATATGAAAATAATATGATGGAAGATAGGTTTCACTAGTGGCTTCTCTCAAGATAGCAAATTCTACGGTGGGTGAACAAATTACTATCGAGCAATTAATAGAAAAGTGCATAGTTATGAGAATATCTAGGCATGATCATGTATATAGGCATCACGTCCGCGACAAGTAGACCAAAATGATTCTGCATCTACTACTATTACTCCACACATCGACTGCTATCCAGCATGCATATAGAGTATTAAGTTCATAAGAACAGAGTAACGCATTAGGCAAGATGACATGATGTAGAGGGATAAACTCAAGCAATATGATATAAAGCCCATCATTTTTTCCTTGATGGAAACAATACAATACGTGCCTTGCTACCCCTGCTGTCACTGGGAAAGGACACCGCAAGATTGAACCCAAAGCTAAGCACTTCTCCCATTGCATGGAAGATCAATCTAGTAGGCCAACCAAACTTATAATTCGAAGAGACTTGCAAAGATATTAAATCATGCATAAAAGAATTCAGAGAAGAATCAAATATTGTTCATACATAGTCTTGATTATAAACCCACAATTCATCGGATCTCGACAAACACACCACAAAAATAATTACATCAAATAGATCTTCAAGAGAATCGAGGAGAACTTTGTATTGAGATCCAAAGAGAGAGAAGAAGCCATCTAGCTAATAACTATGGACCCAAATGTCTGTGGTAAACTACTCACACATCATCGGAGAGGCTATGGTGTTGATGTAGAAGCCCTCCGTGATTGATTCCCCCTCCAGCGGAGCGCCGGAAAAGGCCCCAAGATGGGATCTCATGGGTACAGAAGGTTGCGGCGGTGGAAATAGGGTTTCGTGTTGCTCCTAGATGTTTTCAGGGTACATGGATATATGTAGGAGGAAGAAGTAGGTCGGTGGAGCTGTGAGGGGCCCACAAGGGTGGGGGCGCGCCCTCCTGCCTCGTGGCCTCCTCACTTCTTTCTTGACGTCCACGCCAAGTCTCCTGGATCACGTTTCTTCCAAAAATAAATCTCCAGAAGGTTTCATTCCGTTTGGATTTCATTTGGTATTCCTTTCCTGCGAAACACTGAAATAGGCAAAAAAAAACAGCAATTTGCACTGCGCCTTCGGTTAATAGGTTAGTCCGAAAACTAATATAAAAAGGTATATTAAAGCCCATTAAACATCCAAAACAGATAATATAATAGCATGGAACAATCAAAAATCATAGATACGTTGGAGACGTATCAAGCATCCCCAAGCTTAATTCCTGCTAGTCCTCGAGTAGGTAAATGATAAAAACAGAATTTTTGATGTGGAATGTTACCTAGCATAATTCTCAATGTAATTTTCTTTGTTGTGGCATGAATGTTCAGATCCGAAAGATCAAAGACAAAAGTTTAATATTGACATAAAAGTAATAATACTTCAAGCATACTAACAAAGCAATCATGTCTTCTCAAAATAACATGGCCAAAGAAAGTTATCCCTACAAAATCATATAGTCTGGCTATGCTCTATCTTCATCACACAAAGTATTTAATCATGCACAACCCCGATGACAAGCCAAGCAATTGTTTCATACTTTTGATGTTCTCAAACTTTTTCAATCTTCACGTAATATATGAACGTGAGCCATGGACATAGCACTATAGGTGGAATAAAATGGTGGTTGTGGAGAAGACAAAAGGAGAAGGTAGTCTCACATCAACTAGGCGTATCAACGGGCTATGGAGATGCCCATCAATAGATACCAATGTGAGTGAGTAGGGATTGCCATGCAACGGATGCACTAGAGCTATAAGTGTATGAAAGCTCAACAAAAGAAACTAAGTGGGTGTGCATCCAAATCGCTTGCTCACGAAGACCTAGGGCATATTGAGGAAGCCCATCATTGGAATATACAAGACAAGTTCTATATTGTAAAATTCGCACTAGTATATGGAAGTGACAACATAGGAGACTCTCTATCATGAAGATCATGGTGCTACTTTGAAGCACAAGTGTGGTAAAAGGATAGTAACATTGTCCCTTCTCTCTTTTTCTCTCTCTTTTTTCTTTTTTTTGTCCGAAGTGTCATCCCGACTTGTGGGGGAATCATAGTCTCCATCATCCTTTCCTTACATGGGACAATGCTCTAATAATGATGATCATCACACTTTTATTTACTTACAACTCAAAAATTACAACTCGATATACTAGACCAAAATATGACTCTATGTGAATGCCTCCGGCGGTATACCGGGATATGCAATGAATCAAGAGTGACATGTATGAAAGAATTATAAAGGTGGCTTTGCCACAAACATGATGTCAACTACATGATCATGCAAAGCAATATGACAATGATGAAACGTGTCATAACAAATGGAACGGTGGCAAGTTGCATGGCAATATATCTCGAAATGGCTATGGAAATGCCATAATAGTTGGTATGGTGGCTGTTTTGAGGAAGGTATATGGTGGGTGTATGATACCAGCGAACTGTGCGCGGTATTAGAGAGGCTAGCAATGGGGGGAGGGTGAGAGTGCGTATAATCCATGGACTCAACATTAGTCATAAAGAACTCAGATACTTATTGAAAAAATCTATTATTTATCGAAACGAAGTACTACGCGCATGCTCCTAGGGGATAGATTGGTAGGAAAAGACCATCGCTCGTCCCTGACCACCACTCATAAGGAAGACAATCAATAAATATATCATGCTCCGACTTCATGATACGTCTCCGTCGTATATACTTTTCCAAACACTTTTGCCCTTGTTTTGGACTCTAACTTGCATGATTTGAATGGAACTAACCCGGACTGACGCTGTTTTCAGCAGAATTGCCATGGTGTTATTTATGTGCAGAAATAAAAGTTCTCGGAATGACCTGAAACTCCACGGAGATTATTTTTGGAAATAATAAAAAATAATGGCAAAGAATCAAGGCCAGGGGGCCCACACCCTAGCCACGAGGGTGGGGGCACGCCCCCCTGCCTCGTGGGCCCCCTGGAGCTCAACCGACCTTAACCTTGACTCCATATATTCGTGTCCGGGGAGAAAAAATTAAAGGAGAAGGATCCATTGCGTTTTACGATACGGAGCCACCACCAAAACCTAAACTCTCTCGGGAGGGCTGATTTGGAGTCCGTTCGGGGCTCCGGAGAGGGGAATCCGTCGCCATCGTCATCATCAACCTTCCTCCATCACCAATTTCATGATGCTCACCGCCGTGCGTGAGTAATTCCATCATAGGCTTGCTGGACGGTGATGGGTTGGATGAGATTTATCATGTAATCGAGTTAGTTTTGTTAGGGTTTGATCCCTAGTATCCACTATGTTCTGAGATTGATGTTGCTATGACTTTGCTATGCTTAATGCTAGTCACTAGGGCTCGAGTGCCATGATTTCAGATCTAAACCTATTATGTTTTCATGAATATATGTGAGTTCTTGATCCTATCTTGCAAGTCTATAGTCACCTACTATGTGTTATGATCCGGCAACCCCGAAGTGACAATAATTGGGACTACTCCCGGTGATGACCATAGTTTCAGGAGTTCATGTATTCACTATGTGTTAATGCTTTGGTCCGGTACTCTATAAAAGGAGGCCTTAATATCCCTTAGTTTCCACTAGGACCCCGCTGCCACGGGAGGGTAGGACAAAAGATGTCATGCAAGTTCTTTTCCATAAGCATGTATGACTATATTCGGAATACATGCCTACATTACATTGATGAATTGGAGCTAGTTCTGTGTCACCCTATGTTATGACTATTACATGATGAACCACATCTGGCATAATTCTCCATCACCGATCCAATGCCTACGAGCTTTCCATATATTGTTCTTCGCTTATTTACTTTTCCGTTGCTATTGTTATCATCACTACAAAACACCAAAAATATTACTTTTGCTATCGTTACCTTTTGCTACCGTTACCACTACTATCATATTACTTTTCTACTAAACACTTTGCTGCAGATATTAAGTTTCCATGTGTGGTTGAATTGACAACTCAGCTGCTAATACTTGAGAATATTCTTTGGCTCCCCTTGTGTCGAATCAATAAATTTGGGTTGAATATTCTACCCTCGGAAACTGTTGCGACCCCCTATACTTGTGGGTTATCACTCCATCACATAACGGTTCACCATACGTGCATGCTACGGGAATCACAAACATTAGAACAAGTATTTCTCAAATTCACAACTACTCAACTAGCATGACTCTAATATCACCATCTTCATATCTCAAAACAATTATCAAGTGTCAAACTTCTCATAGTATTCAATGCACTTTTTATGATAGTTTTTATTACACCCATCTTGGATGCCTATCATATTAGGACTAATTTTATAGCCAAAGCAAATTACCATGCTGTTCTAAAAGACTCCCAAAATAATATAAGTGAAGCATGAGGGATCAATAATTTCTATAAAATAAAACCACCATTGTGCTCTTAAAGATATAAGTGAAGCACTAGAGCAAAATTATCTAGCTCAAAAGATATAAGTGAAGCACATAGAGTATTATAATAAATTCCGATTCATGTGCATCTCTACAAAAGGTGTGTACAGCAAGGACGATTGTGGTAAACTAAAAAGCAAAGACTCAAATCATACAAGACGCTCCAAGAAAAACACAAATTATGTGGTGAATAAAAATATAGCCTCAAGTAAAGTTACCGATAGATGAAGATAAAAGAGGGGATGCCTTCTGGGGCATCCCCAAGCTTAGGCTTTTGGTTGTCCTTGAATTTTACCTTGGGGTGCCTTGGGCATACCCAAGCTTAGGCTCTTGCCACTATTTATTCCAAAATCCATCAAATCTTTACCCAAAACTTGAAAACTTCACAACACAAAACTCAACAGAAAATCTCATGAGCTCCGTTAGTATAAGAAAACAAATCACCACTTCAAGGTACTGTAATGAAATCATTCTTTATTTATATTGGTGTTAAACCTACTGTATTCTAACTTCTCTATGGTTCATACCCCCCGATACTAGCCATAGATTCATCAAAATAAGCAAACAACACACGAAAAACAGAATCTGTCAAAAACAGAACAGTCTGTAGTCATCTGTAGATTTGGAATACTTCTGTCACCTCAAAAATTCTTAACTAAATTGGTGGACGTGAGGAATTTTTCTATTAATCATCTGCAAAAATAATCAACCTAATCGCATTCTCCAGTAAAAAATGGAAGCTAATCTCGTGAGCGCTAAAGTTTCTGTTTTTTACAGCAAGATCGCAAAGACTTCCCCCAAGTCTTCCCAAAGGTTCTACTTGGCGCAAACACTACTTAAAAATATAAAACAACATATAAATAGAAGCTAGATGAATTATTTATTACTAAACAGTAACAAAAAGCAAAGAACAAAAATAAAATTGAGTTGCCTCCCAACAAGCGCTATCGTTTAACACCCCTAGCTAGGCATAGAGATTTCAATGATGCTCACATGAAAGACAAGAATTGAAGCACAAAAAGAGCATCATAAAACACGTGACAAACACATCTAAGTACATACTTCCTATGCATAGGCATCTTATGGGCAAACAAATTATCAAGGCAAGCAAAAACTAGCATATGCAAGGAAGCGGAAAGAAATAATAGCAATCTCAACATAACGAGAGGTAATTTAGTAACATTAAAATTTCTACAACCATATTTTCCTATCTCGTAATAATTACATGTAGGATCATAAGCAAATTCAACAATATAGCTATCACAAAACATATTCTTAACGCGATCCACATGTATGCAAATTGACACTCTTCCAAAATAGTGGGATTAACATTAACTAAAGTCATGACCTCTCCAAACCCACTTTGATAAAAAAAATCATAAGATTGAACATTCTCCAAATATGTGGGATCTAAAGTTGACACTCTTCCAAACCCACTTTTAATAATGTTGCAAACACTATTATCAATCTCATATTCATTATGGGGCTTAAACAAATTTTCAAGATCAAAAGAAGAATCACCCCAATCATGATCATTGGAACAAATAGTAGTGATAGCAAAACTAGCATCCCCAAGCTTAGGGTTTTGCATATTATTAGCACAATTGACGTTATAGAATTTATAATAACATCATTGCAATCATGATTTTCATCGAAGGAACTATCAAGTATGGGTGCAATAGCAACGATCTCATGTTTAACATAAGGAACTATAGCAAATTCATCTTCATAAATATTGGCATCATTGCCACAAGAATAGCAAGCATCAATGCCACAATATTGACCTCTCTTGTTTTTGTAAATATGATTAGTTCATCGTTCCTGATTCAGCCTATTATGAATAAACATGTTTGCAATGACAATTAGAGATTATAGTTTCTTATGCCATGCTTAATTAGCTAGGAGCTTATAATGGTTTACCTTGCGTGCCAACATGCTATTAAAATGGTTGTGATGTGGTATGATAGGGTGGTATCCACTTTTGAATGATTCGAGTGGCTTGACTTGGCACATGTTCACGCATGTAGTTGAAACAAAATCCACATAGCCTCTACGATATTTATGTTCATGGTGCATTATATCCTACTCATGCTTGCATTGGGTGTTGATTAATTTTAATGCATGTTCATGACTGTTGTCGCTCTCTAGCTGGTCGTTTCCTAGTCTTTTTCTAGCCTTCACCTGTACTAAGCGGGAATACTGCTTGTGCATCCAATCCAATAAACCTCAAAGTTGTTCCATATGAGTCCACCATACCTACCTATATAAGGTATCTACCTGCCATTCCAAGTAAATTTGTACGTGCCAAACTCTAAACCTTGAAATAAACATTCTATTTTGTATGCTCGAATAGCTCATGTATCAACTAGGGTTGTCCGTATCTTCCATGTTAGGCGGGTTATTCTCAAGAGAAGTGGACTCCGCTCCTCACTCATGAGAAAATGGTTGGTCACTGGGATGCCCAGTCCCATGCTTTATGCAAATCAAATCAAAATAATTGCAAACAAAACTCCCCCTGGGACTGTTTTTAGTTGGAGGCACTCGTTGATTTGAGCAAGTCATGGATTGATGCTTGTTGGTGGAGGGGGAGTATAAACTTTACCATTCTATTTGGGAACCGCTTATAATGTGTATAGCATGGAAAATATCGCCATCTCTTGGTTGTTATGTTGACAATGAAAGTATACCGCTCAAAATATTATTCACCTCTATTTCAAAATCGAGCTCTGGCACCTCTACAAATCCCTGCTTCCCTCTGCGAAGGGCCTAACTTTTTATTTTTATGTTGAGTCATCATCCTCTTATTAAAAAGCACCAGTTGGAGAGCACCGCTGTCATTTGCATTCATTACTGTTAGTTTACATTGAGTATGACTTGACTGGATCTCTTTTATCATGAATTACAATGTCTAGTCAGTCCTTGCTCTTCAAAGGTTCTCTGCATTTATGTTTTACGGTCTCAAAAAGGGCTAGCGAGATACCATCTTGTTATATCATATTATTATTGCTTTGAGAAAGTGTTGTCATCCGAGATTTATTATTATTGCTCGCTAGTTGATTATGCCATTGATATGAGTAAAAATGGGACCTAAGAGTTATTGTGAATATGGTTAGTTCATAATATTTGCTGAAAATTTGAATGCTGGATTTACATATTTACAACAACAAGAGCAAACAGAGTTTGTAAAAGTTTTTCTTTATCACTTTCAATTTGTCAACTGAATTGCTTGAGGACAAGCAAAGGTTTAAGCTTGGGGGAGTTGATACATCTCCATCGTATCTACTTTCCAAACACTTTTGCCCTTGTTTTGGACTCTAACTTGCATGATTTGTATGGAACTAACCCGGACTGACGTTGTTTTCAGCAGAATTGCCATGGTGTTATTTATGTGCAGAAACAAAAGTTCTCGGAATGACCTGAAACTCCACGGATATTATTTTTGGAAATAATAAAAAATACTGGCAAAGAATCAAGGCCAAGGGGCCACACCCTAGCCACGAGGGTGGGGGCGCGCCTGCCCCCTGGGTGCGCCCCCTGCCTCGTGGGCCCCCTGGAGCTCCACCGACCTTAACCTTGACTCCATATATTCGTGTTCGGGGAGAAAAAAATAAAGGAGAAGGATTCATCGCGTTTTACGATACGGAGCCGCCGCCAAACCCTAAACTCTCTCGGGAGGGCTAATCTGGAGTCTGTTCGGGGCTCCGGAGAGGGGAATCTGTCGCCATCGTCATCATCAACCTTCCTCCATCACCAATCTCATGATGCTCAGCGCCGTGCGTGAGTAATTTCATCATAGGCTTGCTGGATGGTGATGGGTTGGATGAGATTTATCATGTAATCGAGTTAGTTTTGTTAGGGTTTGATCCCTAGTATCCACTATGTTCTGAGATTGATGTTGCTATGACTTTGCTATGCTTAATGCTTGTCACTAGGGCCTGAGTGCCATGATTTCAGATCTGAACCTATTATGTTTTCATGAATATATGTGAGTTCTTGATCCTATCTTGCAAGTCTATAGTCACCTACTATGTGTTATGATCCGGCAACCCCGAAGTGACAATAATCGGGACTACTCCCGGTGATGACCGTAGTTTGAGGAGTTCATGTATTCACTATGTGTTAATGCTTTGGGGTACTCTATTAAAAGGAGGCCTTAATATCCCTAAGTTTCCACTAGGACCCCGCTGCCATGGGAGGGTAGGACAAAAGATGTCATGCAAGTTCTTTTCCATAACACTACTAGGGAAAAGCCTACCAGCAGCGAGGGTTTTGGGACTCTTAGTAGCGCGGGCACCGGCGCTACTAATAAGGCGCTACAGCTAACGTATAGCAGTAGCGCCAGTTGTCCCACGCTACTGCTATACATGAATAGTTGTAGCGCTCTTTGGGAAAGGGCGCTACTGATATTATCTGCAGCGCTGTTTGCTGGGACGCGCTACTGACAATGCGGCGCTACTGCTAAATTTCCCCCCTAGCTACTACTAGTTTATTTATTAGTGTTTTTCCTGCATATTTGTTTTGTATTTGTTTTGTATTTGAATAGGCTTTATACAATAATCTTTAGCATATCATACACATACAAATGTAATCATAGCATATACATACAATTAGTCTCATCAAATCATGTCATCATCATAATCATCATCCAACACAAAGTGGTCTCTCGTCATCATCTCGAAAATAGCGATACAAGTCTCGAATGATATGCAAATACATCGTCATCCATCTAAATAATGATATACGCGAGAAGAGCTATCACTTTGAGAACATGAGTTCGTATCCCTCTTTCGCATTAGCGTGAACCTCTAAACTAACTACTGCCTATCGCTCGGAAACCGGAAGGGCCTGACACTCTAGCCACTTGTCGTATATATACTCCTGGTATAGCACTTCTTCGCCATCTATGATCTATGCACCTGCATCATCACATGAGTCGATGATATGCAACATATATAGTTGAGCAACAGAAAGAGACAGACTTGGCAAAAATAAAAAAAACATATCATAAGCATAAATAACAAAGTTCATCGTACCCCAAAATGCCCTAACTAGAGTGATTTTCGCTAGTCGAGGAGGAGGACGGTTTAATTACATCACAAATAAAGTTTCACCGTGCATAACTCAAAGTTTTGTCATATAGAAAGTATGGACTAAACGGACACATTGTCATATATCGACAATCACTCCAACATGTCGTTCCATCCATCGAAGTCAGGGAGATAGTCCCCGAGCCTAGTGAAAGGCTTCAGGTCGAGACACTGAGAGGCTATCCATGTTCGGACGTCTTCCCGCAACATTTGTCCTTCTCCGTAGAACATCCTTGTTTTTCCAACGACCTCCTTCATGATGATTTGGGCAAGTTCGCGCTGGATGTTATAGAACTCAGCTCGAAGTCGATGATCCTTGATATCTCCTATGTCCTTTGCCCATTGCAGAATATGGGCATCGCCGGATCAAGGTGACATGCAAAGGTTCTGGTGATCCCGTATGTACTCCAGCATGTGGTGTAGGACATAGAATCCATCATTAAGAGAATCGTTTGGTTGCTGGACGCAGCAGAAGTCGGTCTTATGGCCGAAGGCGACCCTGCCGCCCCTTCTCTTCTTGCCCCTGACCTCTCCACCCCTTGCTTGGTAGTAAAACATAGCATTGTCGAGAACATCCTTGATGTGGGTGTAATCCTTTTTGTGAATGTTCTTCGACGAGTCCAAGTAAAGAGCGTGGGAGAATCGGGGGTAGAGGATGATGAGGACGGCGCGCCCGCCGCTGCGCAAAATAAGTCCTCAAATTAATTAGCCTCCACCATGCAAATGAATGATTGAAATCGAAGGAAGGATAGCAGCGCGGATGACTTACACGGGATGATAAGGCACGAGAATCGCCCCCTTGTCCTTATTGCTGAGCATGAAATTGACGATGTAATCCCTCACGTATTCACGGTGATTTGCGCAGACTCCCAAGAAGCCCTCGTGCATGTAGTACGGGTCAGCGACACAGATATGAGATATCTGCTCAACCCCGATGATGTAGTTCATGTGCAAGGCATAAAGGCGGACAAACATAAAATCCAACTTCTTCACGTGAAACATGTCGAATATGTAATCGAATCGGAGGAAGAACTTATCCGCGGGGAAGCTGTCGACGTACCACATTTGCCGCGGAACGCTAACCACGTAGAGTGGGTATCCTGGATCTTTCAAGGCGATGAGGTCTTTCTCTAACCGCAGCACATCGTCATGAAGTCTCTTTAGATCGCCGAATCTGGCCCGTAGTGCTGTTGCAGGTAGGATTGGTTGACCGGGGATATGCCATTTATCGGCACCGGGGATATCTATACGGTCTTGAAGCCGAGGCTGCTGAGGCGGCTGGATCATAGAAACAGCTTTTTTGCCTTTCCTCGCTCTCTTCCTAAACTTCTTTACTACCGGAAGGTCGTCCATAATATGTTGAGACGGCAATTCAGGCACCGACTCGTGACGCTCAAACCCTGAGGAGGCGCCAGTATAGACATACTGTTCAGCAGCGCCATCGTCGTCCTCATCCTCATCCATGGCAACGTCATCTGCGACTAATGGAGCCTCCTCCTTATCCCGTCCGCTATCACCCAACCCGGCACCCGACGGTAATTGGGTAGGTGGGGTGTTGATGTTCATACCTTGCTGAGGCTGCGTGCTCGTGGGTGTGCTCCCGGCCGCCTCTAGACAAAGAAGACTCTTTGGCCACAACATGACCCACCCAGCATTGCAACAATCACCAAGCCGCCCCGGTGTCTCGTCGTCATCCCCCAGTAGTACTGGAGGAGGCAAATTCTCATGGCCCGGTTTAACACTGGCCACAGAAACCTTGAAGACGTTCGGGGGGATCAGCCGGCTGTGGAACAATGGTTCCTTCGGCTCCATTATCATCGCCTTCCCCACGTCCACCTTCTGGTCGCCGATGGTGTACAATATGGTGCACGGGGTTTCGTCGGCCTGCAAAGAAAAGTCTGCGACGTGAGACATTCGAAAGGCAACGAAAACGGGAGATTATACATTTATATTGAAGGGGGCCGGTGTGACAGATACCGTGAGGGCGTCGAGCTCAGCCAAAGATGAAGCACCGCCTAGCACGTCCGGTGCGGGAGCCGGTGCGGGAGCAGGTGCAGCTGCAGGTGCTGGTGCAACGCTAGTCGAGCTGCTCCCCGCCAAGAAGTCAGCAAGGGGAAAGTTCGCTACATCTTTTTTTGGATTTTGCCTGGTCCAATTGAAAACGGCCGGAACCAAGGTAGTAAAAATATCTAAAGCCACCTGTTTTGCGGCAGCTATCGCTGTTGTGACTGTCTTAGTTGATTTCTTCTCAACCGCAATCTCAACCCTCTTGTCGATGTTTTCTTCATTTAACCTCCGTCTTTCCTTTCTCTCCTCCGGGGTCTCACGGTAGTACTTCTTCCATGTGGCGCCGTCTCCGACACCGTGCACGCGTCCATACGACGGTCGAGTATCCACCGGTTCTTGTTTCAATATGTTCAACGCCCGGTTGAATGGAGTGTCCCACTTGGGCCTCGCCAATGCCTCAGACGGCGAGTCGCTTTCGGCCGCAATCTTGTGTTGCTCTCTCTGCAAAAGGCACAATGATCGTTTACAAATATGACTAATGTGTGCAGTCGAATTGATCAGAAACTAAAATTACCAGCACTCTCATGAACTCCGTAATGACCGGTGTTGTCTCGTAAACCTTTTTCACTGGGTCCCAACGATGCCGGGCCCTGAGGACGTCACGCTCCTGCGGGACGGTGAACTCCGCCAAGGGGTCTGGGATGCCCAGACTCGCGGCTTCCGCGTCCTCCTTGGCCCATTTGGACCTCTTTCCGCCGTAACCACGGCTTCCGAGGTAGTGGCTCCCAATGTTCCTCTCTTGAAGCCCCTTCATGTACTTAGAATTTTTTTGGCATCTTCGGCCTCGCAAGCCTCCTTGAATATTTAAAACTGCTCTTCCGTGATTGTCGGATTATCCTTTACAATCTCGGAGTAGGGTTCCTTTTTGTCGATGATCCTTGCTTTCACTCGATTTTTTTAGGCGGCCAACGCGTCGCTAAACTTGGTCATGGCGTGTTTGTTTATCTTCTTCATTGCCGGGTCCTCATCTGGATCTTTATAATCCTTCTCATTCCGGTCCGGGAACAAGAATATCTGGTGAAACTTCTTTAGGAGGGAGCTCCTCAGATTTTCTATCTTCTGTAGTTTCTCATCGTTGATGGTGGCGGTTGTCCGTACGATGCAGCCTATTTGATTGCCGTAGCATCGACGCGCTTCCTCGGGTGCCGTTGGCTCAAAATTGCCGTCGTCCACCTCCGTGACCACCACTCTAGTAGTCCTGAGTTTGTTAGGAACCCGTTGCCTCTTTGCTTTCGGTTCTACACCGGCTCCGCTCCCCGAGGTAGCGCCGGTCTCAGTCTCAGCGCCGGTCTCGATGCCGGTCTGAGCGCCGGTCTTAGTCTCAGCACCAGTCTGCGTGTCGGTCTCAGTCCCCGATGCCACTGGTGGGCCCAGCAATAACATCGGTTGATCATCGGTAAGGCTAAAAAATTCGTCTGCCGCCCGGTAGGCGTCGTCGTAATCACCAGAACCCTGTCCTTCATCGTTGCTAGCCATGTTTCCTATGATTAAATCTAGTCAATTAATTCAAGACCTAATAAAATGAATAATGACATAAAAAAGGCCTATGTTTTTGCAGGAATGTTGACTCCTTCCTGGTGCGGCAAATCACGGGCACTCGATATGTCCTAGTTTGTAGCACAAGTCATGCCGAAATTCACGGAAAATTTCGGCATGAGCTTTGCTAAAAAGTGGACAAATCGAGAACCTGAAATTTGCCGGAAAAGAAATGAATCAACATTCCGGCAAAACATAGGCCACTAAGCATCATTCCCTGCAAACAGTGTCCAAGTATACACGAGCAACCACATGTCCAAATTTCGCAAGCTAATTCAAAAACAAAGTGTAGAAGAAAATTCATTTAACTACTAATAGAACAAAATTCAGTTAACTTTAGTGCTCTATAATGATGAAAGGAAAAAAATTCAGTTAACTACTAATTTCATTCATTTGGGTTATTCATTTAACATCACCTAATTAACCTACTGTGCCAATACTACTAGCAGCACTACTAACCTAATTAACCTAGCAAAACTCTAGTGCCCTAACTGAAAAACATCTAATTAACATCTAATTTTTTCTCTAAAATACAGAGAGAGAGATCAGTGAGGGGGGAGGGGTGGGGGACTTACAGAGAGCGGAGAGACGGTGGCGGGGAGGTGCTCGGTGATGGAGGCAGGGGTGGAGAGGGCGGGCTCGGGCACGGGCAAGGGCGGTCCTGGGCGGGCTCGGGCGGCGGTGAGGTGGAGGGCGCCGACGATGACTTGGAGGGCGGCCTTGGGCGGCGGCCGTGAGGGTGAGGGTGGCCTCGGGCGGCGGCGGTGAGGCTGAGGGCGGCCTCGGGCAGCGGCGGTGAGGAGACGGCGGCGAGGGCGAGGGACGATTTGGGGAAGAATTGGTGGCCGGGGGGCGGGGTGGGGGAAACCGCTGTTTAAGTGAAACGTAATGGTAGCGCGTTTCCAGAAACGCGCTATAGCTAAGTTAGCTATAGCGCGTTTACTGAAACCCGCTACTGCTATTCCTTTCTCCTTTTTTCCCTTTTTCAATTTATTTTATTTCCATTAACAGCAGCGCTTTACACGTAAGCGCGCTGCAGGTAAGGAGATTAGTAGTAACGCTGGGCCATTATACGCGCTACTGCTAGGTTGGGCTAGCCATGTGCGCCCAGTTCGAACATAGCAGCAGCACTTTTCGCTAGTACGCGCTACTGCTAAAGTCATAGCAGCAGCGCGGTTTATTCACACGCGCTGCTACTAAGTAGCAGCAGCGCTTGATTTTGTACAGCGCTACTGGTAAAATTCTGTGTATAGGCTTTTCCCTAGTAGTGTAAGCATGTATGACTATATTCGGAATACATGCCTACATTATATTGATGAATTGGAGCTAGTTCTGTGTCACCCTATGTTATGACTGTTACATGATGAACCACATCCGGCATAATTCTCCATCACCGAATATTTGCCTACGAGCTTTCCATATATTGTTCTTCGCTTATTTACTTTTCCGTTGCTATTGTTATCATCACTACAAAACACCAAAAACAGTCTGAAGTAATCTGTAGGTTTCGAATACTTCTGTCACCCCAAAAATTCTGAAATAAATTGGTGGACGTGAGGAATTTTTCTGTTAATCATCTGCAAAAAGAATCAACCTAATCGCACTCTCTAGTAAAAAAATGGCAGCTAATCTCGTCAGCGCTAAAGTTCCTGTTTTTTTTACAGCAAGATCTCAAAGACTTCCCCCAAGTCTTTCCAAAGGTTCTACTTGGCACAGCCACTAATTAAAAACATAAAACCACATCTAAATAGTAACATGAAAATTTCTACAACCATATTTTCCTATCTCATAATAATTACATGTAGGATCATAAGCAAATTCAACAATATAGCTATCACAAAACATATTCTTAACGCGACCCACATGTATGCAAATTGACACTCTTCCAAAATAGTGGGATTGACATTAACTAAAGTCATGACCTCTCCAAACCCACTTTTATGAAAAAAAATGATAATATTGAACATTCTCCAAATATGTGGGATCTAAAGTTGACACTTGTCCAAACACACTTTCAGCAAACACTATTATCAATCTCATATTAATTACGGGGCTTAAACAAATTTTCAAGATCAAAAGAAGAATCACCCCAATCATGATCATTGCAAGAAATAGTAGTGATAGCAAAACTAGCATCCCCAAGCTTAGGGTTTTGCATATTATTAGCACAATTGACGTTATAGAATTTATAATAACATCATTGCAATCATGCTTTTCATCGAAGGAACTATCAAGTATGGGTGCAATAGCAACGATCTCATGTTTAACATAAGGAACTATAGCAAATTCATCTTCATAAATATTGGCATCATTACCACAAGAATAGCAAGCATCATGTTCATCAAGGGATATTTCAATCAAATCATCAAAATCATAATTATCTATAGATTCATGCATATAATTATTTTCTTCCGAAGCGACGGTCATTCTTTCAATAAGTTCCTTGACATAGACATTATGAGCATAGTTTTCATAGCAATATTTAAGTATGTCAAAATTTTCAGATTCGTAGAGAGTAATATCATTCTTTTCAATCAAAGAAGCAACTTCATAAGCACCCTTAAAAGCAACAAATTCTTCAATTTGTTCGATATCATAGTAACTATAAAAACCCTTTGCATAAGAATATAAGATTTCATTGTCATTAAACTCACATAAGTAGGGGAGGTGTTTTTTAGGGTTCTTAGAGCAACAAGTAAAATCACAAATTTCACAAAGATTCCAAGCATAACACAACAATCTGTTTATTTGATCCCATAAGAGTGTCACTTTTTCAAACAAACGGTGATGCACAAAATGAGCATGCTCATCTAAAGATTTCCCATCAACTAGGCTAGTTGGGGTTTCAGCACGAGCGCATAAGGATCGAAGATGATCCAAGTAGAACACTTTAAGTGGATCCATATCAACGGATTTTTAGCAAGCAAAGATGCAAGCAAATAGAAGGCGCATGGAAACACAAATAAAATACATACGGGAAGAAGGCAAAGAAAAGGCAAAGGTTTTCGAAAATCGTTTTAGAACTGGGGGAGAGGAAAATGAGAGGCAAATGGAAAATAATGTAATGCGAGGGATATGAGTTTGTGATGGGTACTTGGTATGTCTTGACTTGTGCGTAGATCTCCCCGACAACAGCACCAGAAATGGCTAGTTGCTGGGAGATCAAATCTTGACTTGACTTGGTGTAAGCCTCCATGACAACGGCGCCAGAAATCCTTCTTGCTACCACTTGAGCATGCGTTGGTTTTCCCTTGAAGAGGAAAGGGTTATGCAGCAAAGTAGCGTAAGTATTTCCCTCAGTTTTTGAGAACCAAGGTATCAATCCAGTAGGAGGTAACACGCAAGTCGCCTAGTACCTGCATAAACAAACAAGAACCTCGCAACCAACGTGATAAAGGGGTTGACAATCCCTTCACGGTCACTTACAAGAGTGAGACCTGATAGAGATAATAAGATAAATAGTTTTGCTATTTTTATAGTATAAATTGGAAAATAAAGATTACAAAATAAACAACGATAGAAGTAGCAAGTAGATATGAAAATAATATGATGGAAGATAGACCCAGGGGCCATAGGTTTCACTAGTGGCTTCTCTCAAGATAGCAAATTCTACGGTGGGTGAACAAATTACTGTCGAGCAATTGATAGAAAAGCGCATAGTTATGAGAATATCTAGGCATAATCATGTACATAGGCATCACGTCCGCGACAAGTAGACCGAAACGATTCTGCATCTACTACTATTACTCCACACATCGACCGCTATCCAGCATGCATCTAGAGTATTAAGTTCATAAGAACAGAGTAACACATTAGGCAAGATGACATGATGTAGAGGGATAAACTCAAGCAATACGATATAAACCCCATCTTTTTATCCTCAATGGCAACAATACATTACGTGCCTTGCTGCCCCTGATGTCACTGGGAAAGGACACCGCAAGATTGAACCCAAAGCTAAACCAAACTGATAATTCGAAGAGACTTGCAAAGATATTAAATCATGCATAAAAGAATCCAGATAAGAATCAAATATTGCTCATAGATAATCTTGATCATAAACCCACAATGCACCGGATCTCGAAAAACACACCGCAAAAAGAATTACATCGAATAGATCTCCAAGAGAATCGAGGAGAACTTTGTATTGAGATACAAAGAGAGAGAAGAAGACATCTAGCTAATAAATATGGACCCTACGGTCTGTGGTAAACTACTCACACATCATCGGAGAGGCTATTGTGTTGATGTCGAAGCCCTCCGTGATCGATTCCCCCTCCGGCGGAGCGCCGAAAAAGGCCCCAAGATGGGATCGCACGGGTACAGAAGGTTGCGGTGGCGGAAATAGGGTTTCGTGTTGCTCCTGGATGTTTTCAGGGTATATGTATATATATAGGAGGAAGAAGTAGGTCGGTGGAGCTGCAGGGGCCCACGAGGGTGGGGGGCGCACCCACCCCCTGGGGCACGCCCTCCTGCCTCGTGGCCTCCTTGCTTCTTTCTTGACATTCACTCCAAGTCTCCCGGATCATGTTTGTTCCAAAAATAACTCTCTCGAATGTTTCATTACGTTTGGATTCCGTTGGTATTCCTTTTCTGCGAAACACTGAAATAGGCAAAAAAAACAGCAATTTGGACTGGGCCTTCGGTTAATAGGTTACTCCCAAAAATAATATAAAAAGGTATATTAAATCACATTAAACATCCAAAACAGATAATATAATAGCATGGAACAGTCAAAAATTATAGATACGTTGGAGACGTATGAACTGCCTTCTCCCGCCTTAAATTTTTTACACAGGCAGATTAGATCAAAGAGAAGTATCGTGCTAAATTTTGGAATTATTCCGGGTTCGTTGGCCTTTTTTATACGTTAATTGAGTTTCTGCGCATTTAATGTGACAAATTCAAATTTGAACTACAAGCACATGCTCTAGTGCACCAAAGTTGGTTAAAAAATTACATGTGTGTCCTTGGATGATTTTATAGGTCCCATGCAAGAAATGGGAATGAAATTCAAACATTTGGGCGTCGTGGCTCGTCCGGAAAGATTGAGAGACTTGGTTTTTTGATTCCTGCAAATCGAAAACACGACTGAAAATAATGAAACTTGGCATGGTGTCATGACATGGCACCAACATGCTGCAATAATTTTTTGTCTGAATTGGGACACTACTAGGAAAATGGCTATAGATGGGATTGACACTAATGGCGCACCAGAAAGATGGTGCGCCATTAGTATATACTAATGGCGCACCACAATCTGATGCGCCATTAGAGTTTAAACAACTAATGGCGCACCATGCTACGGGTGCGCCATTAGTATCAAATTTTTTTTTAACTAGTGCGCCTGTCCAAACATACTAATGGCGCATCCCGGCAAAGTGCGCCATTAGTAGTTGTAACTACTAATGGCGCACTAGGCAGCAGGTGCGCCATTAGTATAGAAATTGTTTTTTTTGAACTAGTGCGCCTATCCAAACATACTAATGGCGCATCCTGCCCAAGTGCGCCATTAGTAGCTGTAACTACTAATGGCGCACCAGGCAGTGGGTGCGCCATTAGTATAGGATTTTTTTTGAACTAGTGCGCCTATCCAAACATACTAATGGCGCATCCTGCCCAAGTGCGCCATTAGTAGTTGTAAGTACTAATGGCGCACCATGCAAGAGGTGCGCCATTAGTAAGTGGGCAGCAACAAGATATTTGGGACAGCCTCTCCTACCCACACACTCACTTTCTCCCCACTTCATTCTCTCCACCTCCTCCTTGTCTCGGGTGCCTCCTCTTTTTCACCTCATTTCCACCATAGATTCATTCAAATTAAGTGGTTAAATTACCTTGTTTTAATAGGTAAGTAAGGGGGGAAGCTATATTTAGGTTGTTCTCCTTACAACAATGTGCACATGCACTTTTTACGGCCTAGCTAGATCTATGTATGTTCGTGGTGTTGCATATGTTTGTGGTGTTGCATATGTGTTTGTGTTTGGAGGTGTACCGGTATTTGATATGCGATAGTTGCCAATATTTTGCCGGAATGTTGATTCATTTCCGTTTCGGCGAGAATTTTGGCATTAAGCATTCTTTTTTGTCCTATTTTTAGGGAAGGTCATGCCAAATTTTTGTTTGGTTCTAAAATATCGTTTTGCTCTACCCCGCAGGCGACCATGGTCCGCACGATGACCGAAGGCATCGTGAATAGGTTTTTGAGGTCCGCGAAGGCCGAGATGCTTCAAAAGAACGAGACGGAGATAAGATGTCCGTGTCGAAGATGCAAGCTGAAGAGCCTTATTGCGGACCCAGATTCCGGGCAGGTGCGGGACCACCTGCTGTTGCGTGGTTTCATGGATGGCTATCGGTGGCAAGGTGATTAAGATGACTACGAAGTCGTCCATGCGGGCCGGGCAAGATATGAGCAAGGGCAGCAAGACAACCACCGCGGCTCGGGCGGGCGAGAAGACGAAGAATCCCCAGGAGATGATCACGACTGTGATGCTGTACACAGTCATCATGTAGAAGATGCAGGACATGATGATGAGGAAGATGCCGGAGCAGGCGACGGGCATGATCATGAAGATGATGATGCCGGCGGAGCAGACGACGCTGGACCATCGATGGGCTGGGTGCAGGACCCTCATATTCAAGAGCTGCTTCTCAAGCAGACGGATAACGCAAGAGCTGCCGCCCGAGAGAAAGCCAAGATGGATCAACTTGAGTTAGACGCGGTTACTCCATTGTATGAAGGATGCAGGCCCGAGGATACCCGCCTGAAAGTAACGCTCATGGCCCTGGAGATGAAGGTAAAACACAAAATGACCGACGCATGCTTCGACGAGAACATGTCATTCTGGCACGAACGTCTTCCCAAGGGGAACAAGTGCCCGACCAGTTTGGAGGAGGCGAAGAAAATCGTGTGTCCTCTGGATTTACCGCACGTGAAATACCATGTGTGCATGAACAATTGCATCATTTATCGGGACGAGCACGCGGAGTCTACAATATGTCCGGTGTGCGGTGTCACTCGATACAAGAAGAGGAAGAAAGCTCCTCGAAAAGTGGTGTGGTACTTTCCGATCACTCCTCGTCTGCAGCGGTATTTCGCGGATCCTAAGGTAGCAAAGCTCCTACGTTGGCACACGGATAGGGAGGAGAAGAAGCGAAAAGATGACGCAAATGATCCGGAGATAGATAAAAAAGACAAGATGCTGAGTCACCCTAAGGATGCGAGCCAGTGGCAAGCATTGAACTTCGAATACCCAGAATTTGGGAACGATCCAAGGAACATCGTGCTGGGCGCGAGCACCGATGGAGTCAATCCGTTTGGCAGCCAGAGAAGCACACATAGCACCTGGCCTGTGTTTGTGTGGATGTACAACCTTCCCCCCTGGTTGTGCATGAAGAGGAAGTACATTCACATGAGTATGCTAATTGAAGGGCCGAAACAACCAGGGAACGACATCAATCTGTATCTGGGGCTGCTGAAAGAGGAGCTTGACACGCTGTGGAAAACGCCAGCCAATACGTGGGACGCTGCAGAGAAAGAATATTTCCCTATGAGAGCCGCACTGCTCACGACGGTGCACGACTATCTCGGTTACGGATATCTTGCGGGGCAGGTAGTCCACGGATTTTCTGGATGCGTAAGGTGCATGGATGACACAACGTATCGCCAGCTAGATAGAGATCCCGGGTCTTCGAAAACCATGTTCATGGGACATCGAAGGTGGCTTCGCGACGATGACCCGTGGAGGAAACGCAAGGATCTGTTCGATGGTGAAACCGAACCCCGAAAACGCCCGTGTACGAGGAGCGGCGAGGAAATAGACAAGCTGTTGAAAAATTGGAAAGATTGCCCACTGCCGGGAAAGAAGCAAAAGGCGCCAGAGCCGGGAAAGAAGCGAAAGGCGCCAGAGCCGCTGCTGAAGGTATGGAAAACGAGGTCTGTTTTCTGGGACTTGCCGTACTGGAAGATCCACCGTGTGCCTCACAGCCTTGATGTCATGCATATCACGAAGAACGTGTGCGAGAGTCTGCTTGGTACCCTGCTCAACATGCCAGAGAGGACCAAAGATGGGACGAAAGCAAGGGCAGACTTGAAATCAATGGGCATCAGGCAGGAGCTTCACGCTATATATGATGATGATGATGATGATGATGATGATGATGATGATGATGAGGCGAAGCAGGACACAGAAAGTCGTCGCAAAGGCAAAAAGGCCAAGAAGACCGGAAATGACTACCCTCCCACGTGCTTCACTCTAAGTCAGGAGGAGATCGAGCAGTTTTTCACCTGCCTCCTAGGAGTAAAACTTCCTTACGGTTACGCGGGGAAGATAAGCAGATACCTAGACCCAGCGAAGCAGAAGTTCAGCGGGATAAAGTCTCACGACTGTCACGTGCTGATGACGCAGATACTTCCAGTTGCAATCCGTGGGATCATGGACGCGCACGTCCGTGAAACGCTATTTGGCCTATGCAACTTCTTCGACGTCATCTCTCGGAAGTCGATTGGCGTGAGGCAACTCAGAAGGCTACAGGAAGAGATCGTGGTGATACTATGCGAGCTTGAGATGTACTTCCCGCCCGCATTCTTCGACGTTATGGTGCATCTGCTAGTCCATATAGTGGAGGATATCATCCAACTCGGGCCGATGTTCCTACACAGCATGATGCCGTTCGAAAGGATGAATGGTGTCATCAAAGGATACGTTCGCAACATGTCACGTCCAGAAGGAAGCATAGCCAGGGGCTTTCTGACCGAAGAGTGCATCTCCTACTGCACGAATTATCTAGGCATCGAGAACCCCGTTGGTCTGCCCGTCAACAGGCACCTCGGCAGGCTCGCTGGATGGGGTCACCGTGAGGGTCGCCGCGAAATGCATGTCGACTTCGAGGGTCGACTCACCGACTTTGAAAGAGCAAACCTAGTCGCGCTACAACACATAGACGTGGTCGACCCTTGGTTGGTAGAGCACAAAACCTTTATTAAAAAGACGTACAATGACCGAGGCCAACAGAGGACGGACGGAGATATACTCAAAGAGCACAACTCATGTTTCACGCGTTGGTTCAAGCATAAGCTTCTGTCGTACCCTTTACATGAGGATTCTTCCGCGGAAGAACAACTCATATTCGCCTTGTCACAGGGCGCCGAGCACAACCTGATGACCTATGAGGCGTACGATATCAACGGCTACACATTCTACACCGAGGCCAAGGACATGAAGAGCGATGGTTATCAGAACTCCGGGGTAACGATGGAATCCTACACCGGTAACGACAAGGACAGATACTACGGAAGGATCGAGGAGATGTAGGAGCTGAGCTACGCTGGAGAGAAGGTCCCGATGTTCCGTGTCAGATGGGCCAAGAACGTCATAAAAGAAGACCGGTATTTCACCACCATGGTTATACCCGAAGCCAAATCCAAGACCGCGGGCACAAACGTCACCGCGAAAAATGAGCCATGGGTACTGGCTTCCCAAGTGGACCAATGCTTCTTCATTACCGACCCGCCAAAGCCCAGTCGTGTTGTCGTGAGGAGAGGCAAAAGGAAGATCATCGGAATGGATGGAGTAGCCAATGAGCAAGACTTCGACAAGTACGGCGACCCGAGGATCGAACATGACGACGATGATGAAGTAGCAGCATACACCACAAGAAGAAGCAGGACCACCCTACCTAAAGGACGTCCGTTCCATAGAAGAACTCCATTTGCGAAAAAGAAGGGCAAGAAGATTGTGAACAGATAGCTAGCTAAGATCGATTGTATTTAAATCGTAGCCTTCATTTCTCGACTGTATTTCATGGGTACTTTTTGAACTATCATGAATATTTTTAAATTTCATGGACACTCGATCTCGATCCCCCTCCATCTCGATCGCTATCCCACCTTGCCAGATCCGGCCCCCCTCGCCGCCGAGCACCCCCCAGTCCACCGGCCGCCGCCGCCGACCCCCCGCACCCTCGATTCCCCTACCCAACCGCCGCCGCCGACCCCCCGCACCCCGCGCACCGTCTTATAAAAAAAATTAGTATCAAACAGCTTTTTAAATGCTACTGTCTTATAAAAAAATATTACTGTTATTATTTAAACAAGTTGGAACATATTTAAACACAAATAAGTATCAAACAGCTTTTTAAATGCTAAAAAAAATTTGTGGAGCCCACCTCGATCCCCCTCCATCTCGACCGCTATCCCACCTCGCCAGATCCGGTCCCCCTCGGCGCCGAGCACCCCCCAAGTCCACCGGCCGCCGCCGCCGACCCACCGCACCCTCAATTCCCCTACCCAACCGCCGCCGCCGACCCCCGCACCCCGCGCACCGTCTTATAAAAAAAATAAGTATCAAACAGCTTTTTAAATGCTACTGTCTTATAAAAAAATATTACTGTTATTATTTAAACAAGTTTGAACATATTTAAACATAAATAAGTATCAAACAACTTTTTAAATGATAAAAAAAATTTGTGGAGCCTGGGAGTCGAACCCAGGACCTCCTGGTGTGAGAACTGGCTACTGACCAGTCGAGCTAGTAGAGGGGACTTGGTGTGGATCAGGTCAGGTGGGAGATAACCTGTTGGCTCGAGCAGAAATAAAAAAAAATACTAATGGCGCACCAGGGTGAGGTGCGCCATTAGTGTGGATATACTTATGGCGCACCGGGGGGTGGTGCGCCATTAGTATTGTGCCCCCATCCATATTTTTCCTCCCCGGCCCTCGATCCCCTTCTCGCCCTCGCCCTCGATCCCCTTCCCCTCTCCTCTCCTCTCCCGACGCCGCTGCCCCGCCGCCTCGACGCCGCCCCGACGCCGCGACGCCGCCCCGACGCCGTGAGACGCCGTGACGCCGCCCTCTCCTCTCCCGACGCCGCCGCCCCGCCGCTTTCCCCACGGAGAAGGAGGAGGAAGAGGGGGCGCTCGCCGTTGACCTCGCCCGGCCGACTCCGGTGGCCAGGCCGACTCGCCATCGCCCCGCCGCCCTCGTCGCCGGTGGCCCGGACGCCGCCCCGTCCACACCACCGTCGCCGGAGCACCCACACCACCACCCGGACCTCGTCGCCCCCGTGAGCTCCCCCTCCTCCTCTCCCCCTATCCCCCTCGCATCCCCTGTGAGCCCCATCTCTATTTCTTCTTGTCACCAGCACCACCACCACCGGTTGCCATTTTGCCCCACCTCGGATCTATGTTGTTGGTTTTTCATGTTTGTTGGCAGTCAGACAAATGTCACTGTATAATTTGGTCAAATATAGCAACCTAGTTGAAATTAGTGCCTATATATTGCTCTGAACCTTGGCTTGTCACCACAGGTTGGTGCATTTTGTGTTGTTCTATTTTCGAAAAGATGGAACCTAGAGGGGCAAGAGTTCGTCCAATGTAACTGCTAATGATCATGTTCTGTGATAAGTTTCATTGTCATGAGTATGTAGGGATCTCTTTTCTTCAAACAAAAAAGGGAAGAATAGTGTACAAGAATGAGAAATAATGAGAACAAGAGGAAGAGCCCCCATTAGATAGATGGAAACTTAATGAATATAGCTGCTGTATTTGGAGATAAACGCAACTCTAATTCAGTATCTAATTATCTACAAAGTAAAACTCATAATTACCATATATGCACAATTGGTTCCAGCGATGTATGCCAGTTGCCATTTTGGATTCTGCATCAATCATTTTTATTCATATGATTCATTTGTATTAGGTTTTGGCAGATATTGTTAACTTGACTTCATGGCTGCGCTCTATCCTGTGTTGCGCCTGTGCTCGTTGCTACTGATGCACTTCATGGCTGCTACTGTGTACAGTAGGAAGTGGAGTTAAGAACAATATTGGTCAGCTGTCCTAGTAAGTAAGATAAATTTTGCAGACTGGATCTGCCAAACACTCCATCCTTAATTCAGATTAGCTGTCTAGTAGTGCATGAACTTAGAACTATTAGGAAGCTCTCTGCAGGCAAACTATTAGTGCATGAACTTAGAACTACACATATGCTAGTGGAATTAAGAACACTGTCGATTAGCTGTCTAGTACAATCTTTTGCTTATTTGCCTCGGATGAAAAAGAACGCATTTACTGATGCAGATCGCAAACCAACATCTGTGAGAGAATAAGCAATTTTCTCTTTTATTTTTACCTTGATAAGAGTTGTAGCTTCAGTGCATGTGCAAGCATGTGCTGGTTTCGTCTGTGGCTCTTGGTTGGCTCAGTCATTAGTTGCTCTTTTGTTTATGGCTGTTGGTATGTACACTAGGTAATGGAATTAAGAACATTGTTGATCCAGTAAGTAGGACAAAGTTTGCAGACTGGATCTGCCAAACACTGCATCTTTAATTCAGGTCGACAACAACCCCAGTCAAAGAAAAACCGTCCCTGACAACCTTGTGTTTTCTTAGGACTAAAAACGAATCTTGATGCACAATAGCTACGCTAACTACGGATCGCCTATAACAAAACCTGACAACATGACCTATTTGGTCCCAAACACAGCAAGGTCCTATTTTACTTTCAACATGACCTGACAACATGACCTGACAATAGTTCAGTTTACAGCTGAGGACAAAGATTTTGTGCAGGACAAGGCTATTTGTTATCGATCAAATAAATGATTTAGAAACCATCAATAAGTAGGACTAGTGATTTATTATGAAGTTGCTTGGGTTTATTATGAAGTACTTTGATCATGTCTCTTTATTTGTACTGCTGCTAATATACTTTATATGATGATGAAGTGCTACTGAGTTGTGTGCAAATTTCGTTAAATCAGTGATGTGTATGTGTGCTGTCAGTTATGTGTATGTGCTTATTTTAATCCAGTGAAATATGGCACTGAACTGTAGCTAGCTAAACGGTAGTTTTGCTTAAATTGGTGAAATTTGGCACTGAAATGTAGCTAGCAATGCAAATATCTCAATGAATTCAGCTCTGTTTTCTGTGTGAAACTGTTGTTGTTAAATGAAGCCACATTCCAGTCCACATGCCAATGTATTTTCCATGTTGTGATGGAGGCCTTTTTTGCCTTGTCCACCCGAGAGGCCCTTGAGTTTGCTGGAATGTCGATTAACTTCCGTTCCAGCAAATTCGGGTACTCCATATGTCCTATTTTCAGCAAAGGTCATGCTGAAATTTTCCGTGAATTTTAGCATGACTTTGCTAAAAATAGGACATATGGGGTACTTGTGACTAATGCATGGGCCGGGGTATCTTAGTAGTTAATTAAGTAGGATCAAGTGCCCCGGCGTACTTGTGACTAATGCATGGCTTTTAGGGTGCCTCGGTGTCGATAAAAACCGAAATGATGAAAAGTTAGGCTTTTAGGGTGCCTTGGCGTCGAAAAACCCTCAATGATAAAAGCTTAGATTTTAGGATGCCTCGGTGTCGACAAACCCTAAATGATGAGACCATGATCTTGTTCCTTGACAATAACCAACTTTTTGACCAAACTTTGTTTCTATTTAGAGAGAAACATGGCCCACAACGATGAGGCCGGGGGTTCGGGCGGCAAGGCATTCTGGGAGCTGTCCCAGGAGATGGAGGAACAACCTCACTTGTATGAGGCCGCCGCCTTCCCCACCGATCCTGAGACCACGGATGGTGCCGCCGAGGATGACCACACTGATGCCACCACTGATGGTGCCGCCGAGGATGCCACCACTGATGATGGCGGCGCACGCACAGATAGCAGCCAGCCGAAGAGGCAACGGAAGGACCGGCGCCCGATCGTGCTCCGCACCCTCAAGGAGGAAGTTACTGATGTGGACTCCAACGGGAATCCAACGGCGCCCGAACGAATAGTCAAGGGGTACTCGCTTCAGCTCGGGTGCATTGTCCGGAGCACCGTCTCGATCAACACCGAGAACCTGAGGCATCCTGACCGGGGGAATTTGCGCCACCTCCTCTTCACGAAGCTGCACGAACGATACAAGTTCCCCGCTGAATTCGAAAACACGAGCCTCAAAGGGAATAAAGTGAACAATGCTGCCCTCACGAAGATGAGCAAGGCCCTGTCTACTTGGAAAAGCAATGTGAAGAGAATGATCGAGAAAGGTGAGAGTTATGAGAAGATCAAGGAGAAAAATCCTTCGATCACCGAAGATGACTACAACGACTTCAAGATCAATTGCTCGAGCACCGCAAGCTCCCAATCAAGTGAGTGGGGGAAACAAATGCGGGAGCTGAACATAGGGGAACACACACTCGGTCCCGGCGGTTACAGAGTGGCGGAGCCTATATGGGACAAGGAGGAGGCGGACCGTGCCGAGCAAGGCCTACCGCCCCTCTTCGATAAATACGGTGACAAGCAGACCAGGAACTTTGTCAGGGCCCGGTACAAGAAGGACCCGAAAACAAAGGAGCTTACCACGGATCCGAAGACCAGGCAGCTTGAGCTTGTTCTGGTAAGGAATACACCCCCGCGTAATTAGCTCCATATGGTTGCATTCTAATTAATGAAGCCGAATTTCTAAATGGTTCACATTCCTTCCGCAGGCGACTGAAAGCAGTAGCGCGGGGTCGACTCAGAGCAACCCTTGGGACACCACTCTAAATAGGGGGTTGAATATAATGAAGAACAAGGATAAGCTCAGTAAGCCGACGTCAGCTGGTCGTGTGGCCGGCAAAGGCTTGTCGACAAAATGGGGGTCATACTATACCGCTGGTGTGCGGAAGGAGAAAAAGACCAGCTCGGAAAGCCAGGCGCGAGAGGTTCAAGAACTCAAGGCACAGGTGGCGCGGATTCCGGAGATTGTCCAAGAGCAAGTGGAACAACGACTCGGAGCGACGATCACCGCCCTTGTGCCTACCTTGATCTCGGGGTTGAGTGCGTGGATTGCGGGCGGCCAACAGGGGCCGCCCCCGATTCCTAGCTTCACGGCCAGCAACTCGCATAATGCGATGGCGGGGCCATTGGTGCCTCCGGCGGAGGCGGCATTGGTGTCTCCGACGCCGGCATGGGAGCTTAATGCACCCGGGTGTACGCCGGCCGGCACCTCTTCAGCAAGCGGCCGCTCCGTCAACTGCACGCCCGCCGTTGGCGGTGCCTCGACATTAGCCGAGCTCGACGCCATCATCACGGTAACTAATTAAGCCTCTCTCGGCCGAGGACTTCATCTCCTTGCCTTTGACTGGGCATCCCTGACGCCCTACATGTTTTCGCAGGGCGCCGCCGACGTTCCGTGCACTCTCCTCCACTTCGTGAACAACGAGTTGGTCGATGTCGCCAAGGGCAAAATCGTTCAACCGGGCAACCCCTTGTTCCACGGTACCCAGATGCCACCCAACTTGTTTAGGGTTCAACTGGTTCGGGTGCTGCCAGGCTGCGACGACTTGTTACCTCCGGTTCGACCCGTCGGGGCCGACGATGATGACGTGATGACCCTCAGCGCCTGCCTGAGCTGGCCCCTGCTTTGGCCGAAGAGCCAGATTCGTTTGGGGGCGGGGGACACCACCCCAAATACAACACCGCCAGTCGTGCCGGCGCCAAGTCGTCCGCATGGCAAGACCGCTGTAACGGTGCCGGACATCCCTATGCCACTGGATCCAAACATGCATATGGCACAGGATCAGAACGACGACGACGATGACGATGATACATTTGGCAACGTCGATCAGTACTTTGCCGAGCATGGGTACGATGGCGACTTCATGGGGCCTCCTTCTCAAGAACCAAACCCAACAAAAGACGTGTGCGATCTAGCTCGTACCGCGGAGAAGCCAAGTTGCAACAGGCGCCGTCTGGCATTCAGCTCTCAGGAGACGCCTCCAGCTGCCGACTTCACCGAGCCTCAGATAGGCGAGGTGCGAAATATTATCAGCCCCAACACACTCAAGAAGGCGGTCTGTGAGCAGAACTCGGTCCCATTATAGGAGAAGAAGAAGGCACGCAAAAGAAAGACTAAGAAGGGTGCGAGCCAGCCGGCACCGAGTACGATCCGTGCTCAGGACGGGCCACCTTCACCGCAGGATATCTCGAGAAGGGTGCATGTGGCGGGTAGGGCGATGCTACCACCAAATATGCTCAATGCTGCAACCGGTGCTATGCGGAGTCTGCACGACAGTGTTCTTTCTTTGGAGAAGCGGCGTCTCAGAGAGAAGGATGTGGCATACCCGGTTTTCGTGGCCAAGGTGCCAGAGGGCAAGGGCTTTGTGGATGGCGACATCGGGGGTACGATCGTCCTGCGGTTTGATGACATCTTTGCTATGTTTAACCTTCATCCGCTGCACTACACCTTCGTTCGGCTATTTTCGCTGAGTATGGAGATGCGGATCATTCGCGACAAGACCTCGGACATCGTGATAGTCGACCCCTTCTACATGCGTGCCAAGATCTTGGGCAGCGCTGGGGACCGGCAAGTCGCGAGTTCTTACCTCGAAGGCGTCATTCTGGCAAACCAAGATAAGGATAACTTCCTCGTGCCTTACTTTCCCGAGTAAGTCCTCCCCTCAACCGGCCCGTAACATATGAATTCTTACTTTTCGATCGTTTTTCTTTTAACATTCCGTGTTTTCTGCAGTGACACACGTTGCACGCTCATCCTCCTAAGCCCCAAATATTCCATGGCCACGTATTTCGACCCGGACCGTCAGTCGAACGTAGACTACACAAATGTCAAGAAGGTTCTTGATGATGTTCTCCCCGGCTACGCCCAATCTGGAGGCACCTTCACCAGGCCTATTCGTAAGTACGGCAAGCACGTGTTCTCCCACAATACGACGTTCTGCTGCGTCAAGCAGCCGCCTGGCGGTCAGAAGGGTGCCTACTACGCCATCCATCACATGCGGGCGATCGTACGGGACCATCATCAACTTCTGCTACCGAGTAAACTCCAAGATTGGGCCGCGAGCGTGTCGGCAATCCAGGACGCGGACCTCCGACAAGAATTCTTTCGCATCCAGTCGGAGTTTGCGGAAATCATCCATCAAGATGTCCTTCGTACCTCGGGGCAGTTCTACCTCAGAAATCAACCGTCCAACAGTGACATCGACACAATGCTACAAATGCAGGATGACAACGCCCGTTCTTTCATGACTCCCACGATAGACGGCGGCTTCATCCACGCTCCGGTCCCTTGAGTCGAGTTGTCTAGTTCTGAAACATCGATTGGCTCATGTTGTAATTAAACTTTAATGAACTTGTAGTATGTCTCTTTGGTTTTGAGAGTCGTTCAACTTAGATGTAATCGATGCTATTAATGTCTTGCTTTTCTCTTCCGATCGTTCTGTTGCATAATTATATATTGCTTATGTATTGTCTGTGAATTGGTACTAACGTTTCGTTTGGCTAGTGCATAGTGATGCCGACGTATGTCGTGTACAAGGGTAAGGTTCCCAGAGTCTACGATGACTGGGAGGAGTGTCGGAGACAGGTTCACCAATTCAGCAGTAACAGTTACAAAGGGTACACCACTAGGGCCGAGGCCGAATCTAGATACGCCCGCTATCTAGCGGGAGAGGGGAGGGAGCGTTGGAGGAACCGGATGAAGACGAGTTTCATCGTGATGATGCTCATCGTGATGACCGCAGCTCTCTTCTATGTGATGGTGGTTTAGATGATCGATATCGACTTGTAATGCGAAGACAAACTCGCTACTCGCGGTCTCGAGACTTGTAATATAATGTTCTATCTTTGTTCGGTCTTTTTAATTCGGAGACTAATATGATGAATTGTATTCGGAGACTAATATGATGAATTGTATTCAAAGACTAATCTTCTATTGTATTTGATGAATCTATTGTTGATGTGTGCTGTCTATATTTTGTCAAATTATACATTTTGTAACCTGTGCAAAAAACAGAAAATAAAAAAATAAAAAAAACCTAATATTCATACTAATGGCGCATCACACGACAGTGCGCCATTAGTATGACAGTGCATACTAATGGCGCATCACCGTGCAGTGCGCCATTAGTATGCTGCGGTTACTAATGGCGCATCCAGAGGTGGTGCGCCATTAGTATGCCAAAGCACCTGGGTGTACATGCCAACTGGGAGGCATACTAATGGCGCACCCTCGCATATACTAGTGGCGCACCAGGTGGTGCGCCATTAGTATACCAGATACTAATGGCGCACCAGCTCGTGCGCCATTAGTAAAAATTACTAATGGCGTGCTATCAGTGGCGCACCAGTGATGCGCCATTAATGGCCGTATTAGGTGCGCCATTAGTAGTGGTATTTCTAGTAGTGGGACAAGCTTTGGTGTAAGCTTCTTGCAAACCGGAGCTTCCCTCAAGAAGGCTCCTGGTTCCGAGAGGGAACGTGTCACCTCCGTGTGCGAAACGAGATACATACACTGCCTTCTCCCGCCTTAATTTTTTTGCACATCCAGATTAGACCAAATAGAAGTATCGTGCTAAATTTTGGAATTATTCTGGGTTCGTTTGGCCTTTTTTATAGATTAACTGAGTTTCTGCGCATTTAATGTGCATAATTCAAATTTGAAATACAAGCACATGCTCCTGCACCAAAGTTGGTCAAAAAATCACATGTGTGTCATTGGGCGAATTTATAGGTCCCATGGAAGAAATGGGAATGAAATTCAAACATTTGCGCATCGTGGCTCGGCCAGAAAGATTGAGAAACTTAGTTTTTTTATTCCTGTGAATCGAAAACACGCCTGAGAATCATGAAACTTGGCATGGTGTCATGACATGGCACCAACATGTTGCGGTAAATTTTTTGGCCAAATTGGGACAAGCTTTGGTGTAAGCTTCTTGCAAACCGGAGCTTCCCTCAAGAAGGCTCATGGTTCCGAGAGGGAACATGTCACTTCCGTGTACGAAACGACATACATACACTACCTTCTCCCGCCTTAATTTTTTACACATGCAGATTAGACCAAATAGAAGTATCATGCTAAATTTTGGAATTATTCCAGGTTCATTTGGGCTTTTTTATACATTAATTGAGTTTATGCGTATTTAATGTGCATAATTCAAATTTGAAATACAAGCACACGCTCCAGTGCACCAAAGTTAGTTGAAAGATCACATGTGTGTCTTTGGGTGAATTTCTAGGTCCCATGCAAGAAATGAGAATGAAATTCAAACATCTGGGCGTCGTGGCACGACCAGAAAGATTGGGAAACTTGGTTTTTTTTAATTCCTGTAAATCCAAAACACGCTTGAAAATCATGAAACTTGGCATGGTGTCATGACATGGCACCAACATGCTGCGGTAAATTTTTTGGCGGAATTGAGACAAGCTTTAGAGTAATCTTCTTGCAAACCGGAGCTTTTCTCAAGAAGGCCCGTGGTTCCGAGAGGAAACATGTCACCTCCGTGTGCGAAACGAGATATGTACACTTCCTTCTCCCACCTTAATTTTTTTACACAGGTAGATTAGACAAAATAGAAGTATCGTGCTAAATTTTAGAATTATTCCAGGTTCGTTTGGCCTTTTTTATACATTAATTGAGTTTCTGCGCATTTAATGTGCATAATTGAAATTTCAACTACAAGCACATGCTCCAGTGCACTAAAGTTGGTTAAAAACTCACATGTGTGTCCTTGGGTGAATTTATAGGTCTCATGCAAGAAATGAGAATGAAATTCAAATATCTGGGCGTCGTGGCTCGGCCGGAAAGATTGAGAAACTTGGTTTATTTATTCCTGTAAATCGAAAACACGCCTGAAAATCATGAAACTTGGCATGGTGTCATGACAAGGCACCAACACGTTGCGGTAAATTTTCTGTCCGATTTGCGAAGACGCACACATTAACAATCAACAAAGCCATTTTGGAACAAGTGTTGTCACGTTACAAATCGGAAACACAAGTATTATTGAAACCGTGGGCGTTCTACTTACCAATTACGTGCCGCCACGCGTCCCTTTTTTTATTGGCTAGGAGGTGCCGTGCGAGGTAGCTATTTGAGTATGGGAAGCGTGCGATCAAACCTCTGCGCGTGCTCATTGTGAGGAGAGCCTTTGACCGCTACCCGCCGCGCACCTCCCTCCCAACGTCTCCAATAATGGCGCCCGAGCCCCTGTTCTATGGCGTGGCTATATGTCTCACTAGAATGAGATTTAAAAGAGAAAAATGAAAATCTGAAAAGAAAGTATTGCATGGATCTTGATGTAAGATCTGGCGGATCTATATAACATCAACTGCGACTTATAGCAAGCATGATGAATATAAGGACGATGATAGTGGATAATAATTGTCTTACATATTTAGGAACAAAATTAAAAAAGCCAAATGCAGCAACGCCCGAAATATACAAGGGCAAAAGAAGAAGGAAGACAACGATCTGGCTCGCGGATCTCTATGTTGTTGCAGGCCATGGGAACTAGGCTCCGCGATGAGCGGCGATGACTCTTTCTTGTCCTCAATATGCTGCTTGAGAGCATCCACGGATTCCTCCACCAGCTTTCTGCGCTTGATGCGCAGCATGGCATTCTCGTCCATAAGTTTCTCGACGATGACACCGGTCCTCTTCAACAAGGCAGTGGTCTCCTCCTGCTGCTCCACACTTCCGACGATCTTCGCTCTCAGCAGGTTGCGCTCGGCCCGGAGCTTCGCATTGCTCTCATTTAGTTGCCGGATGAAGCTGGCAAAAGAGGCTTTCATGTCGTCCTGCAACCTCGCCCAGCCGGAGATCTGATCCATCTTCCTATGGACGATCGCATGCATGCGCCTGTAAGAGTCCTCGCCTGCCCGCGAGACATTTTCCCAGGCTGCTGCAGCGCGGAAGGACATCTCTGCTGCATTCGCGGCGCGGCGGGACATCTCTTCTGCTTCCGCAGCGCGGCCGGACCAGTCTGCCGCATCGACGACGCGGCGGGACCTGCGTGTTACTTCAACGGCGTGGCGGGACCTCTGTGCTGCTAAGGCTGCACGGTGGGACATGTCAGCTGCGTTCGCGGCGAGGCAGGACATCTCTCATGCTTCCGCTTCCATGCTCGCATCTCCCGGGTGACAATCTCTCAACCCACTGGCCATGGCAGACACAAAGGGAACGATGATGAATGACTTTGTTTTTGTGGATGAGGAGTTGAGGAGGAATGTGCAGTCATCTTGGAGTAGTAGTATCTATAACCGAGTAGTAATACCCTCTTAAGTGGGAAACTGTTTAGGTTTTGATCGGTGTGAACAGGTTTGTAATTTGGAATGTGACTGGAGGCATGCTCAAAATTTACTGACGGTTAAAAGTGCGGCACTATTTCCGGAAGGCGTAACATGGGCATGTACGCCTTCTCGGCCGCGTACGTGACATTTGCACCATAGGGTGCACCGCAATAGGCAATGTCAGCACACGTCTTGTTCCAACAACCATGCGCGCTCGTTATTATCATCACGCACGGTTCTTTTAATTAGAATGTGTGTGTCCGTCTAGCGCACACACGTTGATCTATCTAACTGTTTCAATTTATTGTGACTAATCGCAAACAGTTCATCCATGTGAAATGTATGCCGTCAATCACACACACTTTGATCTGGCTGACCCGTTTTTGTTCTGTTGCCTAATCGCAAATAGTTAATCCTTCTGAAGTTTATGCCCTCAATCACACACACCTTGATCTGCCAGACCGTTTCTTTTGTGTTGCCTAATCACAAACAGTTCATCCGAACCGTATGCTATATATCGCACACGCCTTCATCAGGCAGCCCGTTTCTTTTGTTCTGCCTCATCGCAAATAGTTCATTGAACTGAACCGTATGCCCTGCATCGCACAGGCAACTAAAATCGGAAACGTGTTTGATGACTCTGCGATCGCAAACGTTTTGCACCTTTTTAACGGTTCTTTTACATCACCGTTTGCGATTGTTGCATCGCACACAGTTTCATCGAAGGGTCTCTGATCGTAGTGTCGCGTTAGCAGCATCCTGCAGTAGTGGTCGTTTACCTTCGACTAGGAGCCCGCCGCCGTGGGGACAATGCCACCGAAGGGGTTGCGGTTCCAGGCGGTGGTAACCACCTTTGGGGAGGCCGCGGGCACGCGCCTGGAGCCACCAACCCTAGTGGATCCAAGCGCCATTTTCGTGGAGGCAATGGATTCCTGCTGGATGGAGTCTGACCGCGATAGGGCGGACTCCTCCCGGGACTGATAGAAAGCCATGTGGATGGTCATCTCCTCCTCGTCCCTGCATGGGGTGAGGTCACAATCAATGGATCAGGAGATCTTGGAGTTGTATCCATTGTCTGTTATGCCGGAGAAGGCCAGAGATTGTCGGAACGAAGCTTGGGGGTGTAGTAGAGTGGAGTGGCTAGGGTTTCGTCCGGGATACGGATAGAGATGAATATACGTGGGGTTGTGGTGGGCTAGTATGAGCTGGATCCGAAGACGCACCTGGGCACGTCCTACCTCTCCATATCCGCCTTAGATATGGACTAGATATGAGGGGTGCTGGTCAGCCCAGACATATAGGGCTTGTATGAGGGGTGCAGTTGGGTCGAGATTTTGTGACCGGTCACTTACCAAGCAATCGGACTTATATGGAGTGTTCGAGAAGTCCGGCTGTAGATGCTTTAACATGTGCTAATTGTCACTCCAATAGTCTATATAAACCATGCATGTTCTTTGCTCTGGTAATTCACACTTTAGCTGCGTTACATAGTTGTAGAGCAACAAGCTACTTGTGGCCGAACCGCCGGAGGTATTCTTCCAAGTTCCAAGATCCGTCTCTGATCTCTCTCCAATTGTTTGAAGGTAATACTGTCTCCCAGTTCATCTCGTGCATGATCTTCGAGCTTTTCCTACATGTCCCGTGTCGTATGAGCATTTGTACTGAAAGAGGGAGGGGACCTATTTTGTGCTGAATCGGACATTTCAGATTCTTCTGTGCAACACTGCAACTATGGGAAGCAAAGGGACATTTCAGATGCCGGTGCAGGAGCTTGCTGGCGCCCTCGGCACGCCCGACGTGCCAGCTCAGTACATCGCGCGCGCGCACGAGGAGCAACAGCTCGCGGCGGTGGTCGTAGCACCAGTCCCTGTCATCGACCTCGTCTGCCTTTCGAAGCACGGCGACGGCACCTCCGACGAGGCGGCCAAGCTGCGGTCAGCCATCAAGTCATTTGGCCTCTTTATGGTAAGTAACAACTCCACCAGTACTACTTTGAAGCAACACCAAGCATGCATATCCATGTCGTATCTTCTTGCAGGTCAGTAGCCACGGTATAGACGCGGTAATGGACAACATGATGGCCGCGTCAAGGGAGTTTTTCCGGCAGCCGCTCGAAGAGAAGCAGAGATACGCCAACCTGAACGGCGGCGAGCGGTTCCAGTTCGAGGGGTATGGAAACGACTGGGTGAGCTCGCCGGACCAAATCCGTGACTGGACTGACCGCCTCTACCTCAATGTGGAGCCAGAGGATGAGCGGAGCATCGCCCTCTGGCCAGCACATCCCGAAACCTTTAGGTGGCCGACCTCACAAATTTCATGGCTCGAGGGAGGATTCGTTGACTGATCATGTCATCATGAGAAATTGAGAACATACATTTTGTTGCAGGAATGCTCTGCACGAGTATACGAAGAAATGCGGGGAAGTGAAGGACGATGTGCTCAGGGCAATGGCGAAGCTGCTGGAACTTGACGATGATGATTACTTTGGGGAACACTTTGGGGAGAAGCCTCTCACTGACGTGAGATGCAGCTACTACCCGGTGTGCCCGAGGCCAGAGCTCGTGTTTGGCCTCAAGCCCCACTCCGATGCAACTGTTGTTACAGTCCTTATGGTCGATGACAGAGTGGGTGGCCTACAAGTTCTCAAAGATGGGGTCTGGTGGGATGTACCGATCGTACCTCACACGCTACTCATGATTATAGGAGATCAAACTGAGGTACGCTTGCAAAATAAATCTATATTCGGAAAAAGTATTGTTTGGTGAAAAAGTTATATGGACGGAATCTCGAAACTTCAAATGTTCAACATTGTGAGTTTTCCCCAAAATGTATAACCTCTTGGACTGATGAAGGGTCAATCTTTTGTGACGCAGATAATGAGCAATGGGATCTTTAAGAGCCCTATGCACAAGGTCGTGACAAACACAAAGAAAGAGAGGCTATCGGTGGCACTAGACTACTATGTTGATCCTGAGAGAGAAATCGAGCCATCGGCTCAGTTGGTCAATGAGAAGAGGCCGGCGTTGTACTCAAAAGTGAAGGTTAAGGACTACTTTGCCAGAAGTTACAACGCTTTTACTGAAGGGAAAATGGTTATCGATACAGTGAAGATCTAACTAAGTATGCTATCATTGCTTTCATTCAATAAAATGTTGTCATTCTGCAACAAATGTTTGTATCATGTATGTATTCATGTATCGTTACACCCCTGAGTGTATTCACTTCCTTTGTTCAATAACACATGTTCTCTTGGTTAGCCTGGTCTACATATGCAGATTTACACTTGTGAAAAGTAAATCCAGAAACAAAATACTAGGGGGAAAAATCTGAATTTGTCTTGTAACATACATGGTATACTCCTGTATGAAGTTTGGCAAAGAGGTAACATGATCATATGTGTGTTTTTACCTTGAAGTACATCTTGTGGCGGCCGCCATACCTTCTGTGGTGGGAAAGAATGACATGTATCAATGTATGGCAAGTCATCTCCCACAACAGACATAGCCTAAATATTGGTCACTCTAGAATCTGTCATGATGAGTACCAAACATAGCAAAACCTCAATTGCAATGTTTCTACAGTACTACTAGGAGGTGGTGGGGAAAATTCTCACAACTCTGTAATAAGTACCAAGCTCTTGCCCGTTTTTACCGTGTTGCAGTTGTTGTCAGCCTTCTGTGCTGTCAAAAGTTATAAAAAATTAGATATAGCACTTACCAAGTGACCAAACAAGATACAATATGAAAAGTGGAGCTTGGTTACAATTACAACAACTCACAGTATCAACGGCACAATGTAGCAAAAAGTAATGCAATCTGAATAATTGCTCAAACTCGTAACTAGGCGGGCAATCGACTAGTAAGAGACAATATAATTTAAACCCAGATACTAAATCAAGTGAGTAAAATTTCTGGAGTATAATGAAGCTCAAACCGGATGATGTGATGTGGTAGTCAAGCTCGCAACTGCAAAAAGGATGCCTAAAACAGAATTTATTTATTTTTACCCCAAAACATATGCTAGCCGGCCTGATTTTATTTTCACGTTTTCTTTTCCTTCTCTCTTTTTGTCTGTTTTGTCAAGCCGGTTACTAGCAATGGAGACGTAGCACACAATTTAGGTCAACAAGGACTCGAAAGATTCTCATCGTTGGAACTTGCGTGCAAAACTCACGGTGATGGATGCATGCAAGAGAAACTTTGTGAGGAAAACAGCGGCGCCAAGGGCCAGACAATGTTTGCCCTGGTGTCGGGGGCAGAAGGATGGGCGGCGCTGCGACTGCGAGGATGGTGCCTGCCTAGGCGAGGCGCAAGCGACGGGCATCACGGGTGCCTCTGTCTCCGGTATTTCGTGGCACAAGACGAGCGAATCTGGCGTAGCTGTGCGTGCTGCAAACAAAACAGCCAAGAACCTCGGACAGAGAGAGAGATGGGCGTTAACACCTTGCGTGCATGGCGTCCAAAAATCATGGCAGCGAGGAGGAACAAGCGAGTAGATAAACACGTCCAGAAAAACAGATTTTTCTTGTGAGTACAGGAGATTCAAACTCTTTTTTTTTGTTCTTCTTGATTGAGGATTTTTTTCGTGAATACGCAAAAGGCTTGCGTATCATTATATTGATAGGAGGAAATAGAATGATGGTTACAGGGGTGATCTCATGAGCACATGCGCAAAGGAGATGGTGTGAATGAGAAAAACAAAGGCACGGCAGAGGGGGTGCCGCACGACCCGAACATAGCATCCTACGTCTCGTCGATAATCTGGCCAAGCCCCTTGGCCCCGGCGCGCACCCAAGCGCGGGCGTCTTCCTTGATGCTGTCGGAGAGTCTGGAGATAGAGGGGTTGGCGGCGTTGAACACACAATCATTGCGGTGCTTTCAGAGTCTCCAGGTGGTAAGGATGATGACACTGATAGAAAAAGGGCCTGTTGTCCCGGTTCGTAAGGGCCTTTTGTCCCGGTTCCTGAACCGGGACTAAAGGGTCGGTACTAATGCCCTGTCCCTTTAGTCCCGGTTCAATCCAGAACCGGGACTGATGGGCCTCCACGTGGCCTCTGCGCGGAGCCCAGGCATGAGACCCTTTGGTCCCGGTTGGCACCAACCGGGACCAATAGGCATCCACGCGTCAGCATTTTTGTGACTGGGGTTTTTGTTTTTTTAAGGGGGGGGGGGGGGGGGGGGTTGGGGGTTTTGGGGGTTTAATTTAGGTGTTTCATATATTGTGTTAGCTAGCTATAATTAATAGAGAGAAGTGTCCTCTCTTATGTCCGTGCTTGGTCGACGCTACATACTATACATACGTATAGAGAGGACTAGACACGCTAGTTAGCTAGTAAGCAAACGAAGGAAACAGAAGATCGTCATGAACATATATGCATACAGAGAGAAGTGATATCGACCACCTCTCCTTCTCCGAGAGATTGGTCGAACAACAAGTTCTCGTATATCTATCCGACACTACCGGCTACATATATACAATAATTATCTCTTACAAATATAATCATACGGACTCATGGTCCACATAGTATTCTCCGTCTTCAGCAATCACGTGGTCAAGAAAGAATGCCGCCAATTCCTCTTGAATTGCTCGCATGCGAGCTGGTGCTAGGAGTTCATCCCGCTTCCGAAACATCTAATTTGAAGAACGGGGTCAATATATATATATATATGAATGAATGAAACTCAACACAAATGATGGTAATAAAATAAAATTGTGAATGTTGTTATTTACGTACTTCATATTGTTCGTCAGTGTAGCCCCGCTCACAGGTCGTGTGGCGGATGGACTCGCAAACATAGTATCCACAGAAATCATTCCCTTGTTCCTGCCACAACCATTTTACAAGAAATAGAGGTCAATCAAAGTGATAAGCAAGAATGCCAAATCAATAGGAGATGCGCGGAACATGCTACTATAGTACTTACTTTCGGGTGTCTAAATTGCAGCTTCTTCGGAAGTCCTGGAGCTTTTTTGGAGAATTTTTTCCAAACCCTGCCAGACAAAGAAAACAATTACTTGATATATCAGGAAATGAACAAAGTTGCTGATATGATTGATAATGATCGATTTAACTTACTTCTCGAGCATTTAAGTCATGTCCGCATAGTCCTGGGGATCTTTTCGTCTTGAGTCTAAGACAGTTACTAGTCCCTGCTCAAGCTTAATCTCTGGGAGAATATAGTGGTAACTGCACACACATGCATAACTCATCAATTACATTACTATAACCTTGATTAATATATAAGGGAAACCGAATACGCACAAGACAGTAACACTCACTTGAAGTTGTAAGGAAAGAGTATTATATCTTTGCTTTCATTTATTACCAACGATCGTAGCAAGTTGGCCTCGGTAGCTACGGCATGAAATTTAACCTGAGTTGCATCTATGAGATATGTGTTAATGAACACAATATCACCGACTTGTCTTTTCTTCAATTCGGCGATCTTCAATCTGCATAATATAGTGAGGATGATTATAAATACATGCAATGAAAGAGCTGAGCTATATAGAAAGACTTAATGACAGAAGTAGTACTACTTACACACAGTAGCAGGTGACCGTTGTTTTATCAAGGGCCAATTGATTGAAAAACTGAAAGAACTCCTCAAATGGAACAGGCAACAGTTCAATTCCAACGAGGTCATGCTCCTTTTTAACTTTCACACACAAAGTACTCCTCCCCCCAGAGTCTCTGCAGATTTTCAAGTACCAATCATGCAATCTTCGCATCATCGTTGATAGAGATCTTTCATCTTTGATGAGAGGCTTCCCGTACTCGTATCTTTGTATCTGCACCTCCATGAAATCATAATGTACATCGTCGGGCAGGTAATCGCCAAGATTGCTATAACCGGGCACCATCCTCGGATCATTAGCGACGTTTTCGCTTGGCACCTTGAGCGGGGGGCACGATTGCTTCGCTTGTTAGGTCGTCGTTCTTTCAGCCTTTGATCACAGACAGTACTTCCTGACCGCTCCGCTTCGGCAAATTCCTTTTCAATAATGCGCTCATAGTTTCCTTTCGGTGGAGACTTGGGTGGTTTTTTCAGGGCAGGCAGAGTGCGCTTCGCTTTCACCGGATCTACCTTCTCCTCCGGAGGTGGATGTTTCTTTGCTTTCACCCCTTCAAAGTAATTCCTCACTTCTTCTCGTGCGATCTCGACATTCTCCTCCGGGGTCCTCTCGTATGGTAATTTCTCTGGAGTCTTCAGAGAAGGACCGAATATGTATTTTCTCCCGCCTCTGGCTGTACTGCTAGGCGCCGGCAGAGCAGACGGAGCGGTTGTCTTCTTTACTTGCTTACGAGGTGGAGGAGAAGGACTATGACGCGCCGGAGCAGCCGGAGCGGCGGCAGGTCTCTTCCGCCCTTGCTGGCGAGGCGGAGAAGGAGGAGGCTGGCTGCTCGAGTGCGTCGGCGCAGGCGGAGAAGGAGGCGGAGTGCCGCCACGCGCCGGAGAAGGAGCTGGTCAAGTGCCCTGATCGTCACTCGCTGGAGGAGGAGGCGGTGGAGGAGGCGGGGTGCACTGACTCGCCGGAGGAGGAGGCGGTGGAGGAGGCAGAGTGCCCTGGCTTGCCGGAGGAGGAGGAGGAGGCGGATGCGTCCAGTTCGGAAGGTTGATGAGCTCCTTCCGCCATAGGCATGGAGTCTTCGGAGCAGACCCCAGCCTAGTCTCCCCTTCACTAGTAGGGTGGTCAAGCTGGAGGTCCTCAAATCCCTCTGTTATTTCATCCACCATCACCCTAGCATATCCTTCTAGAATCGGCCGGCAGTGAAAAGTTGCGCCGGGTTCAGTAGGATAAACAGAGCCAACAGCCGCCTTGACCTTCAAATTCATCCATTACGTTATAAGGTGGCAATTTTGAGACTCCGTAATAGCATCCACGGGATAGCTGGCAGGAGCCGTCAAGGCATCCTCCGGCTGAAGCAGCTCGGTGGAAGCCACGCTGCTTCTCCGCTGAGATGGCGGGGTAGCTTCGGGGGAAGTTTCGGCAGTACGTTTGCTGCGATTTGCTTCTCGTTCCTATATGGCTTGTACCCTTGCTTGCAGCGCCTGCATTTGGGTCTGCTGCAATTTTTTCCTCCTCTCCTGGGATTGGTAACCGCCTGCGTCCGGAAACCCAACCTTCCACGGAATGGAGCCTGGCGTGCCTCGTGTCCGTCCAGGGTGCCCAGGATTCCTGAGGGCCATTGTGATCTCGTCGTTCTCTCTATCTGGAAAGAACGTCCCTTGTTGCGCTGCTTCGATATACTGCTGAAGCTTCCTGACTGGTATGTCCATTTGATTGTTTGTCCAAATGCACTTCCCTGTTACAGGGTCCAAGGTTCCGCCAGCCCCGAAGAACCAAGTCCAGCAACAGTCTGGCCAGTTAATTGTCTCTGGTTCAATCCCTTTATCAACCAGATCATTCTCAGTCTTGGCCCACTTAGGCCGGGCTATAAGGTAGCCACCTGACCCCGTGCGATGGTGATGCTTCTTCTTCGCAGCATTTTGCTTGTTTGTCGCCGACATCTTCTTACTCTTTTCCGATGTCTTGTGAGCCACAAATGCGGGCCAGTGATCTCTGATCTTCTTATATCTGCCCTTGAATTCTGCTGTCTCTTTATTTTCGACAAACTTATTCAGCTCTTTCTTCCACCTCCTGAATAGTTCTGCCATCCTCTTAAGAGTAAAAGACTTGATTAATTGCTCTTTAACTGGCTTCTCTGGATCATCCTCTCGCGGTAGGGTGAAATTTGACTTCAGCTCAGTCCAAAGATCATTTTTCTGCATATCATTGACATAAGACACCTCAGGGTCTTCTGTAGCCGGCTTTAACCATTGCTGGATGCTGATCGGGATCTTGTCCCTAACAAAAACCCCGCACTGAGCAACAAATGTGCTCTTTGTCCGGAGGGGTTCAATCGGTTGGCCGTCGGGCACGATTGCTATGATCTCAAACTTTTCATCCGAGCTCAACTTTTTCTTCGGGCCTCGTCTCTTTACCGAAGTTGTGCTCGATCCGGAGGGCTAGAAAAAAGAACAAAGACTTAATTAATATGTGTACATACCAAAATAATGAATGCATCAATTAGCTAGTCAGCAGAAGCTTAACTAATATATATATACCTGGCCAGACTCGGTTCGGACACCGGAGACATCATCACGGTCTCCTTCTTGCACCGGCATTGGGTCACCGGAGCCGTCCTCACGGTCTCCTTCTTGCACCGGCATTAGGTCACCAGAGCCATCATAATCATAGCCAGCTGCTTCCAGACCATCGGTGTCATTGAGAAACAACGAGACGACGGCATCACTTCCTCGTGCGGTTATGTCCCCCAACAACTCTTCTTGTACTTCGTCTCGGGCGGTGTCCATAGTTTCTACAAATATTGACAACATGGCAATTATTATTCAAACATGACAGATGGATATATTAGTGGCAAACGTAGAACTAATATTAATTAATGGCCTCAACGCTGCTTCTCTAGGGTTTGGGGTGGCCTCGACGCTGCTTCTCTAGGGTTTGGGGTGGCCTCGACAACGCTTCAAGGATAAAAAAGAAGAGGAAGAAAAAAAAGAGGAGAAGAAAGAATAGAGGAATGAGAACTCCTCTATTCTTTCTTCTCCTCTTTTTTTCTTCTTCTTCCTCTTTTTTTTATCGGGAACAAGGGTTGTCGAGGGTCACCGAGCGGTAGAGGAAACCCTAAATAGCAAGTATCGTGGGTGTGAGATACATGTGGCCGTCGGTGTCGGACACTACATCCACGTCCCACAAGTGATGTGGGCGTCGAAGCCCGCGCCACTTGTGGGACGTGGATGTAGTGTCCGACACCGACGGCCACATGTATCTCACACCGACGATACTTTCTATTTAGGGTTTCCTCTACCGCTCGGCGACCCTGACCCTCGACGACCCTCGTTTCCGATAAAATAAAGAGGAAGAATAAGAAAAAAAAAGAGAAGAAGAGAAGAAAAAAAAAGAGGAGAAGAACTCGGCGACCCTCGACGACCCTCGTTCCCGATAAAACAAGAGGAAGAAGAAGAAGAAAAAAAGAGGAGAAGAAGAACTCCTCTATTCTTTCTTCTCCTCTTTTTTTTCTTCTTCCTCTTCTTTTTTTATCCTCTTCTTCCTCTCATGTTCGACGACCCTCGACCCCTCGGCGACCCTAGACCCCCTCTCGACCCCCTCATGTCGAAGTTATCGGGTAGGGGGTATATCGACGATGACATACCCGATACATACATACATACATACATATCACATGCATCCATACATATATGAACAAAATTAATATATACTAATTAACAACCTAAATAAAAAAACTAATACATATAGGAAGAAGAAAAAAAAGAGAAGAAAGAATAGAGGAGAAGACTTCCTATCCTTCCTCTCCTCTTCTTCTCCCTCTTCTTCTCCCTCTTCTTCCCCTTCTTCCCTCGACCCCCTAAACTAGTTCTCAACCCTCAACCCCCTAAACTAGTTCTCAACCCTCGACCCCCTAAACTAGTTCTCGACCCCCCCTCATGTCGAAGTTATCAGGGAGGGGGTATATTGACCCCCCTCATGTCGAAGTTATCTGGGAGGGTTACATCGACCCCCCTCCTGTCGAAGTTAACAGGGAGGGGGTATATCGACAATGACATGCATACATGGAAAAAGTGCTATCCATCTATACGTACATAGCCACATACATATATACATGGAAATAATGCTTTGAAAAAACTATGAACAAAAAAATGCTATGAACAAAAAAATAATACACATAAACAAAAAATACATATATGAACAAAAAATGCTCTGAACAAAAAAAATAATACACATATATGAACATCTATACATACATATAGCCACATACATATATACATTATATATACAACAAAAAATGAAAAAAATGATAAACAGGTGGTGGGGGCTCACAGCAGCGAGGTTGACCGACGAGGGCGACGGCGGGGCGGCGAGGGCGGCGGCGAGGGTGTCGGCAAGGGCGGCGGATGGCTCGGGGAGCAGGGCGGCACGGGCTCGGGGAGGAGGGCTCGGGGACGACAGCGAGATCGGGGGCGACGCGGGCTTGGGGACGACGGCGAGCTCGAGGGGCGGCGTGAGCTCGGGGAGGAGGGCTCGGGGACGATGGCGAGCTCCGGGGCGGCGCGGGCTCGAGGGCGGCAAGGGCTTGAGGGCGGCGCGGGCTCGAGGAGAGGGCGACGGCGGCGACGAGGAGCGGGCGGTGACGGCGAGCACGGGCAGCCTGGCGGCGTCATCGGGGCGGGATCGAAGAAACTGAACCAAAATTTTCACAAGTGTGGCTTATATAGACGGAGCATTGGTCACGGTTCGTGGCACAAACCGTGACCAATGCCCCCTTTTAGTCCCGGTTGGTGCCACCAACCGAGACCAAAGGCCTCTTTTCAGCAGCCCAAAGGGCGGGAAGCGGCGGCCTTTGGTCTCGGTTGGTGGCACCAACCAGGACTAAAGAGAGGCATTGGTCACGGTTTGTGCCACGAACCGTGACCAATGCCCCCCTTTAGTACCGGTTGGTGCCACCAACCGAGACCAAAGGCCTTGTGCAGTGGTTTATAAGCCCCACTGCCGCACCCCTCTCGAGCTCCTCTCCATTGCAGGCTTACGGGCCTAATTGTCACTGCTATGCCTGTGGGCCTACTGGGGCTCCTGCGGGCCTGAATCTTGTCCCTTGGATGGGTTTCTAGTCGTATTCAGGCCGTGGGGGCCGAGTAGGTGACATTTGTTTTTTGTTTTTTGTTGCTTTATTTATTTTCTTTTGTTTGTTGCTTTATTTTTTAATTCTTTATGCTTTTAGTTTTAGAAAAATTATAAACTTTTTGTTAATGCCATTAGTTTTCAAATCTGAAAACACTTTTTTTGTTTTTTTTGTTTTCTTTGTTGCTTTATTTATTTTATTTTGTTTCTACTTACAACAAAATACTTATTGTTGCTATTTTTTTCCAGTTTTTTGTTTTGTTTTCTGCATTATTTATTTTCTTTTGTTTTTTGCTTTATTTTTTTTATTCTTTTTGCTTTTAGTTTTAGAAAATTTATAAACTTTCTGTTGGTGCCATTAGTTTTCAAATTTGAAAACACTTTTTTAGGTCTTTTGTTTTCTTTGTTGCTTTATTTATTTTATTTTGTGATTAACTTTACTATAAAAATAGTTTTTTTCCTATCTTTTTGATTTGTTTTTTGCATTATTTATTTTCTTTTGTTTTTTGCTTTAATTTTTAATTCTGTTTGCTTTTAGGTTAGCAAAATTGTAAACTTTCTGTTAGTGCCATTAGTTTTCAAATTTGAATAGTTAAAATTTGAATTCTTTGGAATTTGTGTGAATCACAAGTTTGTGATTAACTTACTAAAAAATGAGAATAGATGGGCTTATAGAGAAAATTCAGCCTAAATTCATAGTAAATTTCTATCAATTTCAGAGAAATTCACTATGAATTTAGGTTAAACTTTTCTCTATTAGGGCATCTATTTTCACTTTGAGAGGAGCACAACAAGGCAGAGAGGGAAGGGCTTATAAACCGGTGTGAGCCCCCTTCGGTTGGCGAGGTGGGACTAAACTCTGCCAGCAACGAGGACAAACCCTTTAGTCCCGGTTTGTGGCACAAACCGGGACTAATGGTCAATGGCCAGGGGCGAGGAGCAAAATTATAAATATTCTGTTAGTGCGATTAGTTTTAGAAAGTTGAAAGTTGAAAGTTGGCATGGGCCAGGGACTAATATTCATGGTATTACGAGGGCCGAACCATAAGACATTAAAGCATTTCAAATGAACTCTGAAAAAGTTGAAAGTTGGCATGGTATCATAATTTCACCCACATAGCATGTGCATGTACAAAACGGACAATGGTAGCATGTTCGTGTGTTACAAAGTTGGCATGGTATCATCATAATAGTTGCGGGAGAAAGTCTTCACTTTTTCTTCGCTTGTGTCATTTGCTTATTGCGCCGTAACCATGGATAATCTTCATTGTTTATCAGGATGCTTGGATCAACCTTGACATTGAAGGGAGGAATTTCATGAAACTTTTCATAATCTTCAGACATGTCTGTCTTGCCGTCCACTCCCAGGATGTCCCTTTTTCCTGAAAGAACTATGTGGCGCTTTGGCTCATCGTATGATGTATTCGCTTCCTTATCTTTTCTTTTTCTCGGTTTGGTAGACATTTCCTTCACATAGATAACCTGTGCCACATTATTGGCTAGGACGAACGGTTCGTAAGTGTACCCAAGATTTTTTAGATCCACTGTTGTCATTCCGTACTGTGGGTCTACCTGTACCCCGCCGCCTGACGGATTGACCCATTTGCACTTAAACAAAGGGACCTTAAAATCAGGTCCGTAGTCAAGTTCCCATATGTCCACTATGTAACCATAATATGTGTCATTTCCGCTCTCGGTTGCTGCATCAAAGCGGACACCGCTGTTTGGGTTGGTGCTCTTTTGATCTTGGGCGATGGTGTAAAATGTATTCCCATTTATCTCATATCCTTTGTAAGTCAATACAGTCAAAGATGGTCCCCTGGACAACAAGTACAACTCATCACAAACAGTGTTGTCACCTCTGAGACGTGTTTCCAACCAACTGCTGAAAGTCCTGATGTGTTCACATGTAATCCAGTCGTCGCACTGCTCCGGGTGTTTGGAGCGCAGACTGTTCTTGTGTTCATCGACATACGGGGTCACCAAGGTAGAGTTCTGTAGAACTTTGTAGTGTGCTTGAGACCAAGAATATCCGTCCCTGCATATTACTGAGTCTCTTCCAAGAGTGCCTTTTCCAGTCAGTCTCCCCTCATACCGCGATTTAGGGAGACCTATCTTCTTAAGGCCAGGAATGAAGTCAACACAAAACCCAATAACGTCCTCTGTTTGATGGCCCATGGAGATGCTTCCTTCTGGTTTAGCGCGGTTACGGACATATTTCTTTAGGACTCCCATGAACCTCTCAAAGGGGAACATATTGTGTAGAAATACGGGCTCCAGGATGACAATCTCGTCGACTAGATGAACTAGGACGTGCGTCATGACATTGAAGAAGGATGGTGGGAACACTAGCTCGAAACTGACAAGACATTGCGCCACATCACTCCTTAGCCTTGGTACGATTTCTGGATCGATCACCTTCTGAGAGATTGCATTGAGGAATGCACATAGCTTCACAATGGCTAATCGGACGTTTTCCGGTAGAAGCCCCCTCAATGCAACCGGAAGCAGTTGCGTCATAATCACGTGGCAGTCATGAGACTTTAGGTTCTGAAACTTTTTCGCTGGCATATTTACTATTCCCTTTATATTCGACGAGAAGCCAGTCGTGACCTTCATACTGAGCAGGCATTCAAAGAAGATTTCTTTCTCTTCTTTCGTAAGAGCGTAGTTGGCAGGACCTTTATACTACTTCGGAGGCATGCCGTCTTTTTCGTGCAAACGTTGCAGGTCCTCTCGTGCCTCAGGTGTATCTTTTGTCTTCCCATACACGCCCAAGAAGCCTAGCAGGTTCACGCAAAGGTTCTTCATCACGTGCATCACGTCGATTGAAGAGCGGACCTCTAGGTCTTTCCAGTAGGGTAGGTCCCAAAATATAGATTTCTTCTTCCACATGGGTGCGTGTCCCTCAGCGTCATTCGGAACAGCTAGTCCACCGGGACCCTTTCCAAATATTACGTAGTGTAAATCATTGACCATAGAAAGTACGTGATCACCAGTACGCATGGCGGGCTTCTTCCGATGATCTGCCTCGCCTTTGAAATGCTTGCCTTTCTTTCGACATTGATGGTTGGTCGGAAGAAATCGACGATGGCCCAGGTACACATTCTTCCTGCATTTGTCTAGGTATATACTTTCAGTGTCATCTAAACAGTGCGTGCATGCATGGTATCCTTTGTTTGTCTGTCCTGAAAGGTTACTGAGAGCGGTCCAATCGTTGATGGTCACGAATAGCAACGCCTTAAGGTTAAATTCCTCCTGTCTGTGCTCATCCCACGTACGTACACCGTTTCCATTCCATGGCTGTAAAAGTTCTTCAACTAATGGCCTTAGGTACACATCAATGTCGTTGCCGGGTTGCTTAGGGCCTTGGATGAGAACTGGCATCATAATGAACTTCCGCTTCATGCACATCCAAGGAGGAAGGTTATACATACATAGAGTCACGGGCCAGGTGTTGTGATTCCTGCTCTTCTCCCCAAAAGGATTAATGCCATCCGCGCTTAAAGCAAACCATACATTCCTTGGGTGCTTTGCAAACTCATCCCAGTACTTTCTCTCAATTTTTCTCCACTGCGACCCGTCAGCGGGTGCTCTCAACTTCCCATCTTTCTTTCGGTTCTCACTGTGCCATCGCATCAACTTGGCATGCTCTTCATTTCTGAATAGGCGTTTCAACCGTGGTATTATAGGAGCATACCACATCACCTTCGCAGGAACCCTGTTCCTGGGGGGCTCGCCGTCAACATCACCAGGGTCATCTCGTCTGATCTTATACCACAATGCACCGCATACCGGGCATGCGCCCAGATCCTTGTATGCACCGCGGTAGAGGATGCAGTCATTAGGGCATGCATGTATCTTCTCCACCTCCAATCCTAGAGGGCATACGACTTTCTTTGCTGCGTATGTACTGTCCGGCAATTTGTTATCCTTTGGAAGCTTCTTCTTCAATATTTTCAGTAGCTTCTCAAATCCTTTGTCAGCCACAACATTCTCTACCTTCCACTGCAGCAATTCCAGTACGGTACCGAGCTTTGTGTTGCCATCTTCGCAATTGGGGTATAACCCTTTTTTGTGATCCTCTAACATGCGATCGAACTTCAGCTTCTCCTTTTGACTTTCGCATTGCGTCCTTGCATCGACAATGACCCGGCAGAGATCATCATCATCGGGCACATTGTCTGGTTCCTCTTGATCTTCAGCAGCTTCACCCGTTGCAGCATCATTGGGCACATCGTCTGGTTCCTCTTGATCTTCACCAGCTCCCCCGTTGCAACATCAGCGTATTCAGGGGGCACATAATTGTCATCGTACTCTTCTTCTTCGCCCTCTTCCATCATAACCCCTATTTCTCCGTGCCTCGTCCAAACATTATAGTGTGGCATGAAACCCTTGTAAAGCAGGTGGGAGTGAAGTATTTTCCGGTTAGAGTAAGACCTCGTATTCCCACATTCAATGCATGGAGAACACATAAAACCATTCTGCTTGTTTGCCTCAACCGCATCGAGAAACTCATGCACGCCCTTAATGTACTCGCAGGTGTGTCTGTCATCGTACATCCATTGCCGGTTCATCTACGTGCATTATATATAATTAAGTGTCCAAATTAATAGAAGTTCATCATCACATTAAAACCAAAGTGCATACATAGTTCTCATCTAACAACATATAGCTCTCCAGGCATCTATTTAATTAAACCATACATTGAAACTATGTAAAACATTTCAATGCGAAAACAAATGCGATCATAATCGCAACCAAGGTAACAATTGATCCAATGGCATAATGATACCAAGCCTTGGTATGAATGGCATATTTTCTAATCTTTCTAATCTTCAAGCGCGTTGCATCCATCTTGATCTTGTCATCATCGACGACATCTGCAACATGCAACTCCAATATCATCTTCACCTCCTCAATTTTTTTTATTTTTTCCTTCAACAAATTGTTTTCTTCTTCAACTAAATTTAACCTCTCGACAATAGGGTCGGTTGGCATTTCCGATTCACATACATCCTACATAAATAAAATGGTGTGAGTGTCACCCTGATTGAATGGAAGGGTGTGTGTGAGCCTTTTTTGGGGAACTGATTGAAGCTTGGGTCCTAATTGAGGGCATTCCTCCCAAGTGGTGCACATGGAAAGTTTTTTCTCAAATTGCTTCACTCTTTGGGGTGTTAACTGATGTTGATTGGAATGGCATGTTCAAGACTTTCTTTGAAAATGTCAGGATTAAGATTGCATGTAGAGATCCCACTAAGATACCCTTTGAGAGGCTGATTGAGATGAAGAAGAAACTCTTCCTCCTGGGTTTTACTGTTGAGGGCTTTGAACAGGTGGGTGGAGTAGACTCTGTCATTGATATTGATGATGAGGATGGTGATGAGGAAGAAGGAAAAGCTGAAGAGGATCGAACAAAAGAGGGTAGAGAGGCTCATGGAGAACATACTTCTGATGGATCGGGAGATGGTGGTTTGGCTATTGATGAGATGGGAAAAGCCAACTTTTCAACCAAACATGGGACTGCCAGTAAACGTGTGACACAGGGTTTGGTGCTCTCACCAATGGATCTTTATCCTGACTCTGACCAGGAGAACTTTATTCTGAAAAGTGATGATCTATGTGTAGGCAAGGATGGTACAATGGTGGGAGAGAATCTGGTTCAAAAAACTCTTGCCATTTTTTGGAAAAATAGGAATGCAATAACATATGGGGAGAGATCGGGCAGCATGGACTACTATGAGGACCTGCTTAGGTCTGTGGACCTTTCTGATTCTGAAAATGAGGAACCTAAGGAGGAGGAGCTGGGGTCCCCCCCCCAGAGGCCATTCATATCCTGCAGACTGAGACACTGAAGAGATCCTTGTTATATTCACTTAACCAAGTTCATAAGGAGGGAGTTATCCCAGTGAAAAGATCTAAATGGGGACCTGTTCTTGCTCAAAAACCTAACACTAGAGGGCATGGAAACATCAACATTATGGACAAAGCTGCTGCATACAAAAGGAATAAAAATCTGGAGATTCCTGAAAATTTTAATGGTAAATCTTTTTCCACTGTTGATAAATCTACTCTTGCTGACCAATTGGGACAAATGAACTTAACTATTGGTGGTGGTGAATCTCAAAAGAATAACGTTATTGATGAGATGTTGGCCGAGGAGAGAGAGAGATGTCTGGTTTTTGCCAATAATAACCCTGAAATAGTTCTTCCTGAGAACCTTGATATTGAAGTAAATGATTTAGTTAGCACACATGTGAGTGATTCTTCCTGTAAGCCAGTTGGCATTGCTGGTACTTGTAGGAAAACACCCATTGTTCTAACTAAGGCCAACCCTTGTGGCTTATCCCATCCTTTTAAAATTGCTTAGTTATGATAGGTCTTATATGGAATATTAGGGGCCTTGGATAACCTGGGAAAATACAGTGCCTATGTGATACTATTGCCAAAGCTAATCCTGACTTTATTGGGTTTCAAGAGACTAAAAGAGAGATTATTTCTGAGGGTTTCCTCAAAACTATTGATAAATTTAATAATTTTGTTTGGCATTTCTTGCCTGCTGATAATACTGCTGGTGGGATCCTTTTGGTTTTAAGGAAAATGTTTTTTGAGGTTATTGGCATTATTAACCAAAGATTTTCTATTGTGGCAACTATCAAAAATAAAAGTGATGGCTTCGTTTGGCAGATGGTGTTGGTCTATGGTTCTGCTTATTTGGAATTCGAAATGGATTTTGTGGCTGAACTTCATGATACTTTGAATAATGCTTCTTATCCTATTATGGTTTGTGGGGATTTCAGTTTGGTTTGAAGTGAAGCTGAGAAAAGCAGTGGGCAAATTAACCAGCAAACTAATTTCATCTTTAATGATTGGATCAATAGATGGGCCCTGATGGAGATTTCTATTTCCAAAAGAGTCTTTACCTGGTCTAATAGCCAGAGTTCTCTGATTTTTGCCGTTCTTGATAGAGTGTTCACTTCTGTGGACTGGGATGCACACTTTCCCTTTTCAACTCTAACTGCGCTCCCTAGGGTTGGGAGTGATCACACGCCTTTAGTCCTTGACACTGGTGCTAGAGCTCCAACTAACCCCAAACCATTTAGGTTTGAAAAATGGTGGTTGTCTCAACCTGGGTTTCATCATATGGTTGCAGAAGCTTGGAACTCTGTGTCCTCTTCTAATTCTTCTGCTGACAACTAGATGACAAAAGCTAGGTGTCGGTGTCAAAACCGGCGGATCTCGGGTAGGGGGTCCCGAACTATGCGTCAAGGCCGGATGGTAACAGGAGACAAGGGACACGATGTTTTTACCCAGGTTCGGGCCCTCTCGATGGAGGTAATACCCTACTCCTGCTCGATTAATATTGATGATATGGGTAGTACAAGAGTAGATCTACCACGAGATCAAGGAGGCTAAACCCTAGAAGCTAGCCTATGGTATGATTGTTGTATATGGAGTTGATGTCCTACGGACTACAACCCTCCGGTTTATATAGACACCGGATAGGGTTAGGGTTACACAGAGTCAGTTACAATGGTAGGAGATCTTGAATATCCGCATCGCCAAGCTTACCTTCCACGCCAAGGAAAGTCCCATCCGGACACGGGACGAAGTCTTCAATCTTGTATCTTCATAGTCCTGGAGTCCGGCTGAAGGTATAGTCCGGCTACCCGAACACCCCCTAATCCAGGACTCCCTCAGTAGCCCCTGAATCAGGCTTCAATGATGACGAGTCCGGCGCGTAGATTGTCTTCGGCATTGCAAGGCGGGTTCCTCCTCCAAGTCCTTCATAGAAGATTGTAAACACCAAGAGTAGTGTCCGGCTCTGCAAAATAAGTTTCCACATATTGCCATAGAGAGAATAATATAAACACAAATCAAATCTGCTGACGTATTCCGCAGTGCGTCATCACACTACGGCCAAGTCCTTTACTCGAATCGTTTTTACTTTTCCACCTCGGCACGTTTTGTGAGGCGGTTTCCTTGACACGTCTTGTCAAAGCAGAGAACGTGTACCCCCTTTATGGGATTCTCATCAGTATGGACGTGGGTAACCCAACTGCGCCTTTTATCACGGCGCTTGGCAGGCAAGCGAGTTTTACTAGGCTGGTGGGGACGCACAACCGCATCCACCCATATAAGGGGATAAGGATCCACCTTTTTACCTACGCCTTTTTCCTCCTTTGTCTATCCATCTCCTGCGTACTCGAGCTCCAGCGCCCAAGCCCGCACTTCCCACCTCAACCTTCTCCAGCAATGTCCGGAGCGGGAGGCAAGTGGATGGTCTCCTCCGCTACGGAGGGCCAAGTGAAGAAGCTAAGGAAGGCTGGATACCTGGCTAAGGACATCGCGCACCGGCTTCCCGAAAAGGGGCAGATTCTCCCCACCCCAAGGCCCCATGAGAGGGTAGTATTTCTTCCCCACTTCCTCCGCGGACTGGGTTTTCCACTACACCCATTTGTCCGGGGGCTCATATTCTACTACGGCTTGGATTTCCACGATCTGGCCCCGAACTTCATCCTCAACATCTCGGCGTTTATAGTCGTGTGTGAGGCTTTCCTCCGCGTCTGCCCTCATTTCGGCCTCTGGCTCAAGACCTTCAACGTCAAGCCCAAGGTGGTGCGCGGCAGCCAGGCGGAGTGCGGAGGTGCCATGGCGGGCAAGATGGCCAACGTCCTATGGTTCGAGGGCTCTTTTGTGGAGACCCTAAAGGGGTGGCAATCCGGGTGGTTTTACATCACCGAGCCACGCGATCCGAGCTGGATCGCAGCCCCCGAGTTCCGATCCGGACCCCCCATGCGGCATATGTCCTGGAAAGAGATGGGCCTGTCGTGGGGTGACGAAAAAGAGGTGACCGGATTGCAAACATGCATCCAGTCCCTGGTGAACAAGCCAATCTGGCTTTTTAATGTAATCCAGGTTATGCTCGTCCGCCGGATCCTCCTGTGCCAACAACGGGATTTTAATCCGTGGGAGTTCGACCCGGCGCAGCACCAAACCCTTAGCAGGATCTTCGACACGACGTACGAAGATGGCTGGAAGGTGCTATTCAAGGGCGCCGAGGCTCCCGCATCCGCTTCCGAGGACCGCGGATATAGCTCACAGCGTCACGCTAGCGAGGTAAGCTATCTTCACCTTTTATAGGATGTTAAGCTTTTTTCATAGTTTGACTCTATGCGGGATCTAAACTCCCTTACCTTTGACAGGCTTGGCGAGCGATATCCGGACCGATTAACTGTCCGGCTCCGCTGCCCGAAGACCCAGCCCCAGCTCTACTAGTTAAGCTGGTGGTTCCGGCGCCTTATGTGGGGCCGGAGAAGAAGGCCAAGAAGAAGAAGACCACAGGGACTCGAAAGAGTGCCTGTAACGTGGTGGTGTCGGACTCGTCATCCGACGAGTCCGAGACGCCCTCTTCCCGTGAAAACGAGGAGGAGGAAGAAGAAAACTCTCCCCCCCCCAGCGGAGGGAGGAGAGAAGAGGAAGGCCGCCCCAACGGGGGAGGCCGAGGGGTTTAGGAAAAGGAAGACCCCTCCACCGGACTACTCCCCCGACGCCGAAGAGGGCGGAGAGGAGTGGCCAAACAGGGCCAAGCGTCCGGTGAAATCGTAAGTTCGGATATCAGAGTAACTCATGATGTTCCTTTGTTGCACAGCTTTCCCTAATGCCGAACGTAATTATGCAGCCCGCCCCGGGCCGAATTCAACGAATCGTCGAGTGGCTCCCTGGACTCATCGGACGTGAACTCAGTTTCGCCCGCTGTCTTCCCCCGCACTGAAGACGACGCTGAAGTGGTGTTGCGACAAGCTCCAGGGCAGGGGGAGGTGGTCCCGGAGGAGCCGCAAGGCAACCTCCTGGACTCCAGGAGTGAAGGGGATAAGGCCCCCCAGGGCTCCAAGTCTGGCTTTGTGCTGGACACTGCGCCGAAATCTTCCACAGTTCCGGACCGCGGTAGGCGAACTCCTTCCAAGAGGAGCAAGCCTTCTGAGCCGGCGGCCTCCGTCCAACCGGAGGTGCCAGACAATCTGCTGGAGGTGCTTGACGGCGCCTCCATCGACGAGGGGCACCGTACTATTATGAGTACGGTGATCCAGAAGGTTCAGTCCGTCAAGAGTGGACTGACTGAAGCTTTCGCTAGCCTTCTAACAGGCTTCGAGGTAAGTAAAAATATGTAAAAATATTACCGCCTAGACAGTAGCCCCTGATGCTTTGTTTGGCATTCGGAAAGAAAAGACGAATAGAGGATCTATTAAATATCGCAGGAGTCTAACAAAAAAGAGTCAATATGCGTATGCAGGCTTCGCTGCTATCCACCGCCGCACTGACTGCGGAGGTGGGTGTCCTGAAGCAGGACCTCGAGCGGACCGAGCAAGAGCTCGGCCTTGCCAAGCGGCGGCTCGAGGAGAAAGAAGGTAAGAAATACCTTACAGAAAAAGTGCCTATAAAAAGGCGTGATTGCAAAAAAATAACAGGATTGTACTGCTTATTGTATGGGCCACGACTGAGGTTGCGACCCTTAAGCAGGCGCTGTCTGAGGCCAAAAAGAAAACGGCCGCGGAGCGCACCGAGCGAGACAGACTTGGGGCTCAGGTCGGCGAGGTGCAGCAAGAGCTTCAGGCTCTCATGAAAAAACATGAGAGTTTGGAGCTTGAGTCAAAGGCGCAAGCATCCGAGCTCGCGACGGCCCTTGAGACTGCCAAGTCTGCCAAGGCCGAAGCCCAAAAGGCCCTCCAAGAGTTGGAGGAGATGAGGAAGATAGCAGCGGGTAAGGCATTCTTTATGCAAAGCAGAAATATAAAAGTAAACTACTTGTTACTTACCCGAATCCGAAGCTCTCCAGGGGCATTTGCAGATCTTCCCCGCAGCGTATCCGCTGCCACCGCATTCTACCGAGCTGAAGAGGGCAGCTCGACGGAGAAGGTGTTCTGGTCTCAGTATTCTGAGGCCGGACACCCTGTGCCTTGAGCGACCAGCTGAAACAGCTGGTCGAGCTCCACAAGGCGGCCGAACAGGCCATGAAGGGCTTCATAGTTCGGCTGTGGCCCGAGAGGCCCTGCCAGGGAGCTATTTCGGGCTGGTGCGGCGGCTGGTGGAGGCCTGTCTGAGGCTCGAGGTCATCAAGCGCTCCGTCTGCATCGAAGGTGCCCGTTGGGCCCTTGCCCGTGCAAAGGTGCACTGGGGTAAGCTGGACGGTGAGAAGCTTGTGAAGGACGGGCCGCCGCCGGGGAAGGAGCATCGCAAGCCCGAGAACTACTACAAGGATGTTCTTGCAGGTGCCCGCCTTGTGGCGGATGAATGTACCAAGGATGTGATTTTTGAATGAACTCGCTCGTGTTTATCCTGTGCGCTGAAAACTTGTTCATATGCGCTAAGCAATGCTTATTGAATTTAAAATATTACTTTCTGTGCGGCCGTTTATCAAAAAATTGAGAGATGGCCAGTCGTCGGCTTCTGCCCCCATGCCACTAGTGCTGGGGTGTTCGGGATAAACCTGAGCGCTCTTTTTCCCATAGTTGGGTCCTTCGAGGGAGGCGCTCAGCACAACGAACCAGGCAATCGGACTATAATGCTTGAACACTCTCACTTAGCCATAGAACTCTATAATTTTAAATTTCGGCGAAGCCCCTAGTTCGGAAGACCGAGTTCGGGGCGCTATCCACGCCTTGGCCGGACAAAGCCAGCTCCTCGCTCGAAGCGGCATAAGTCTTTAGGGACTCGAAAAACCTCTCGAACAGCGACCGGTCTCTCGCCTCATCATGACAGTCAGTTTTAGCTTTCTCCACTGAGGTGCTTAACCCAGCTGAACCGGGGCACAATCGCAGTGGTTCTCCTAGTGCTACCTTAGCTGATATAGCGGAACGTAAGGAACCAAAACATAGGAGCCGGGCAAACCCAACAATTGACCCAAATCATGATTCGGAGCCGATGCATATAGTGCTATAAGTTCGGGGTGCCGCACTTGTGAGAGTGTACGGAATTCTCACACCATAATGAGGTGTACTGAAGCCCCTGGCGTGTTTGTCGTACCATGGTGTATGGGTGCAATCATGTCATTTAATAAACATATATGTGAAATGAGGATAATGCGAAAAATAGACCAAAAGCTATGCATTGTTTATAGAGAGGCTATTTATCAAAGTCGAACGATACAAATAGTGCGATAAGCAAAAAGATATTGGACTATTTAACATGTCCTGACCAGGGGCAGGCCGCGGAATTGTATACAAAACAGGTATACCGCTCGTAACAGAGACCACCTGGGAGTTCCATAATGCGGCATGGCTTGTCTGCCTCCCTGGATCTTGCATTGTTTGTGCGGCAGTTGAATTGCCGAACAGGTCGTCCGAAGTATGGAGTCCTGAAAATAAGAAAAAATTAAAAAAAGAACCCGGCAGCCCCTAGTACATTTTAAGCCGTATTTTGGGCGTGCCGTTATTGTGCCCCTTCCCCTATGCCCATGGTATTTCAAGGGCGTAGTTATGTACACGAGGCACTGGTTTCGCTATGTTGCGAGAGCTGGGGTTGGGGCCGCATTGCTACGCTTGCTCAGAACGTGCCAGGCGGTCCTGCTGTGGGTTACTCCGGGCGCGCTTGGCGGTGTCTGGCTTTTTAACGGCCGGACTGGAGAATTGCCTAAGAAGGCTACTTTGTACTTCCGCTGCGAGAGCCGCCGTGTGCTCCTCCGTACGGAGGGAGCGTTCGGTGTTTCCATTGACCGTGATTACTCCTCGAGGGCCTGGCATCTTGAGCTTGAGATATGCGTAGTGCGGCACCGCATTGAACTTTGCGAATGCGGTTCGTCCGAGCAGGGCGTGATAGCCACTGCGAAACGGGACTATATCGAAGATTAACTCTTCGCTTCGGAAATTGTCCGGGGATCCGAAGACCACGTCAAGTGTTACTGAGCCTGTACAGTTGGCTTCTACACCTGGTATAACGCCTTTAAAGGTCGTTTTTGTGGGCTTAATCCTTGAGGGATCTATGCCCATTTTCCGCACTGTATCCTGATAAAGCAGGTTCAGGCTACTGCTGCCGTCCATGAGGACTCTTGTGAGATGAAATCCGTCGATGATTGGGTCGAGAACCAATGCGACGAAGCCGCCATGACGGATGCTAGTGGGATGGTCCCTTCGATCAAAAGTGATCGGGCAGGAGGACCATGGGTTGAACTTTGGGGCGACTGGCTCCATCGCGTATACGTCCCGTAGCGCACGCTTCCGCTCCCTCTTGGGAATGTGGGTTGCGTATATCATGTTCACCGTCCGCACTTGTGGGGGAAAGCCCTTCTGTCCATTGTTGTTCGGCGGCTTGGGCTCCTCCTCGTTGTCGTTGTGCAGCCCCTTGTCTTTTTTCGGCTCTTAACTTGCTTGCCTGCTTGAACACCCAACAATCCCTGTTAGTGTGATTGGCTGGCCTTTCGGGGGTGCCATGTATCTGGCACAAGCGATCGAGTATTCGGTCCAAACTGGACGGGCCCTGAGTATTCTTTTTGGATGGCTTTTTCCGCTGACCGGATTTATAGCCTTTGAATCCGGCATTGACTGCGTGTCTTCATTGCTGTCGCTGCTAACGCGGCGTTTTTGCTTATTCCGACGTGTCCTGCCACTTTTGTCCTTGGTATCCGAATTACCAGGGTTCTTTGATAAGTTGTTACTGCGAGCTAGCCAGCTGTCTTCTCCCGCGCAAAAGCGGGTCATGAGTGTCGTGAGGGCTGCCATAGATTTCGGCTTTTCCTGTCCCAGGTGCCGGGCAAGCCACTCGTCGCGGATGTTATGCTTGAAGGCTGCTAGGGCCTCTGCGTCCGGACAGTCGACTATCTGGTTTTTCTTTGTTAGGAACCGTGTCCAGAATTGTCTGGCCGATTCCTCTGGCTGCTGAATTATGTGGCTTAAGTCGTCGGCATCCGGTGGTCGCACGTAAGTGCCCTGGAAGTTGTCGAGGAATGCGGCTTCCAGGTCCTCCCAAGAACCGATTGAGTCTGCTGGCAAGCTGTTAAGCCAATGCCGGGCCGGTCCTTTAAGTTTGAGCGGGAGGTATTTGATGGCGTGTAGATCATCACCGCGTGCCATGTGGATGTGAAGGAGATAATCCTCGATCCATACCGCCGGATCTGTTGTGCCATCGTATGATTCGATGTTTACGGGTTTGAAACCCTCTGGGATTTTATGATCCATTACTTCATTCGTGAAGCATAGCGGGTGTGCGGCGCCCCTGTACTGGGCTATGTCACGACACAGCTCGGAAGAGCTATGCCTGTTGTGTTCGGCCCGGCCGGATTTGTTGTATCCTGAGTGAAGATCATCGTCACATGTCGTAGGGCGCCTGCGCGATCCGTAGATCGATCTTGTTTGCCTTGCCTTGTCCTCCAGTACGTCTCGCAGGTCTGGCGCATTTTCCCGTGCCTTAGTTGAGCGGCGTCGGGGCATGGCTTGGGTGGAGGGCCGAGAGGCCTCTCTGTCGCGGCCGCGAGGTGGCCGGTCTGCCATGTCGTGCGCTGGTGATGTAGGTGCTTCCTCCTCTGATCGGGGTAGCGGCCTGCGCTTTGGGTAGCTCTTGGAGGGGCGCTCGAGTTCATACTCTTCGGCCGCAAGGACTTCAGTCCATCTGTCAGCTAGCAAATCTTGGGCAGCTCTAAGCTGTTGCTGCTTTTTCTTGAGGCTGCTTGCCGTGGCTAAAAGCCTGCGTTTGAAACGCTCTTGTTCGGCGGGGTCTGATGGTATGACGAATTCGTCGTCATCGAGGCTTGCCTCGTCTTCGGAGGGAGGCGTATAGTTATCGTCCTCGACCTCTCGGTCTGCCGCTCTCTCATGAGGGCTGGCTTCTCCATCTTCCTGTGCCGAATCTTGCTGAGGTGGGTGTTCTTCGGCGCTATCCGGGGTAGTATTATCTCCCGTGCCGGAATCACCGTTTTTGCTTTGGCGGGATTTAGAGCGGCGCCGCTGACGCCGGCGCTTTGGCTGTTTCTTGGGGGTGTCATCCCCCACTGTTCCATCGCCATCTCCATCTTTTGGAGTATCCACCATATATATGTCATATGACGAGGTGGCCTTCCAGCGCCCTACAGGTGTTGGTTCCTGTTCGTCTCCTACATCGTCGTCCATACCGTCGATGTCTTCGGAGCCGAAGTCAAACATGTCGGTTAAATCGTCGACAGTGGCTACAAAGTGGGTGGTGGGTGGGCTTTGAATTTCTTCATCGTCCGTATCCCACCCTCGCTGACCGTAATCCGGCCAGGGCTCTCCTGATAAAGAGAGAGACTTAAGAGAATTCAGGATGTCGCCAAAAGGCGAGTGCTGAAAGATGTCCGCGGCGGTGAACTCCATTATCGGCGCCCAATCGGATTCGATCGGCAGGGGCGCAGGGAGTTCGGAGTCCGGAGAGGAGTCCGGATCCTCGGAGTCATGAGTCACGCGGAGTGTGGGGCCGGCGTTCGGCTCGATCGCCTTTGAGATTGCAGCCCCCGAGGTGACGTGCAACCACTCATCCTCGACTGACACAACTGGCTCCGAATTAAGGGTCAGAGCTGGTGCGTTTGCGGCCTCCAGGACACTGTCCGGAGGCAGAGCTAGATCATGCCCCTCGAGATAGTGCGGCACGCTTGGCCGTGGCTCGAACCCATCGAAGATCAAGTCTCCGCGGATGTCAGCCGTGTAGTTTAGGCTTCCAAACCTGACTTGATGGCCAGGGGCGTAGCTTTCGATCTGCTCCAGGTGGCCAAGCGAATTGGCCCGCAGTGCGAAGCCGCCGAAGACGAAGATCTATCCGGGGAGAAAAGTCTCGCCCTGGACTGCATCGTTGTTGATGATCAAAGGAGCCATCAGGCCTAAAGGCGACGACACAGAGGAACTCTCAATGAAAGCACCAATGTCGGTGTCAAAACCGGCGGATCTCGGGTAGGGGGTCCCGAACTGTGCGTCAAGGCCGGATGGTAACAGGAGACAAGGGACACGATGTTTTTACCCAGGTTCGGGCCCTCTCGATGGAGGTAATACCCTACTCCTGCTTGATTAATATTGATGATATGGGTAGTACAAGAGTAGATCTACCACGAGATCATGGAGGCTAAACCCTAGAAGCTAGCCTATGGTATGATTGTTGTATATGGAGTTGATGTCCTACGGACTACAACCCTCCGGTTTATATAGACACCGGATAGGGTTAGGGTTACACAGAGTCAGTTACAATGGTAGGAGATCTTGAATATCCGCATCGCCAAGCTTGCCTTCCACGCCAAGGAAAGTCCCATCCAGACACGGGACGAAGTCTTCAATCTTGTATCTTCATAGTCCTAGAGTCCGGCTGAAGGTATAGTCCGGCTACCCGAACACCCCCTAATCCAGGACTCCCTCAATAGGGTTCTTAGAAAGAAAATCAAGGGATGGAGTATTAACAGAGAAGCTGCTTTGAAAAAGAAAAAGAAGGCACTCCTTATGTAGTTTGATGCTCTTGATGTACTCTCTAAATCTCAGCAGTTCTCTGCTGATGATTTTGAGAGGATGAAAAATGTCAAAAAGGATCTTGGTGATATTTGGAAAAAAGAAGAGACTGCCTTATGGCAGAGATCTAGGGACAGGAAAATTTTAGAGGGAGATAGAAACAATGCTTACTTTCAAGCTCTTGCTAACCATAGACATAGAAAGAACCACATTACTGAACTGAATAGCCCTAATGGGGTGGTTTCCTCCACCAAAGATATGCTTGATGTGGCTACTTCCTTTTATAAGGAGTTGTTTGCTTTTGAACCTAGACCTGACATACATCTAGATGCTGATTTCTGGGCTACTGATGAGATGGTTAGTGATGAGGAGAGAGAATTTGTAGAGAGATCTTTTTCTGAAGATGAAATCAAACAAGCTATAATGAGCTCCTATGCTAGTGATGCTCCTGGCCCTGATGGCCTTTCCTTTCTATTCTACCAAACCTTTTGGGGCGTGATTAAAAAATATTTTATGTGGATGGTTAGAGATTTTGAGAATGGTGTTCTATATATGTATAAGCTGAATTATGCCATTATTACCCTCATACCGAAAGTTCCTCTGGCTAGAGATATGAAAAAAATTAGACCTATTACTCAGGGTAATTGTGCTGTTAAGATTTTCTCCAAAGCCATGACCACTAGGGTTTCCCTACTTTGTGATAAACTTATTTCCTCTAATCAAATTGCCTTTAGTAAAGGCAGGTTCATTTTGGAAAGTGTGGTCATGGCTCATGATGTTATCCATGAGATTCATAGATCTGGATCTAGTGGTTTAATCCTTAGGCCTCCTTTGGTTCATAGGATAGGAATGTTATAGGAATAGGAAAATCATAGGAAATGAGATGACATGTATCTCAATTCCTATAGAGAAAGAGATGTCATTTGATGCATAGGATAGGAATTTTTCCATTGAGTCCTAGCTAATGTTTTTTCCTCCAAAATGTGAAGGATTGATTTCTATCCTACATAGGAATAGGAATCCATTCCTACAAACCAAAGGGCTTCAAAGGAAATTTTCCTATGCAAATCCTATCCTATAGAAATCCTATGAGATTCCTACAAACCAAAGAAGGCCTTAAACTGGACTATGAGAAAGCCTATGATAGAGTGAGCTCGCACTTTCTGAAGGAAATGCTTCTTTCTAGAGGCTTTGGCAGTAAGTGGGTGGGCTGGGTGTTGTCTACTATTCACCAAGGGACATTCCAGGTCAGAATTAATGACACCAATGGCCCTCAATTTGTTGGTGGTAAAGGTTTAAAACAAGGCGACCCACACTCACCCCTACTGTTCAACATGGTGGCTAATGTATTCTCTAAAATATTACATAAAGTTGTTAATAGAAACTTGATATGTGGGATCTTACCTCATGCAATTCTTGGGGGTGTGGTCAGCCTGCAATATGTTGACGATACTATCCTCTTCCTTGACAATTTTGTAGAATGTGCCAAAAACCTGAAGTGTATTTTAACTTGCTTTGAGATACTTTCTAGTTTGAAGATTAATTTTCACAAAAGTGATATGCACACTATTAACATTTCAGATCAAATGGCTAAAGAATTTCTCAAGTGTTTTGTTGTCAGCTTGGGGATTTCCCCTTTAAATATTTATGTGTACCTTTGCATTTTAAAAAGCTTATGAGAGAATACCTTCAACCCATTATAGACAGGATTGTTAAGAACATAGCTGGGTGGTTGGGGAGATTTCCCTCATATAGAGGCAAATTGATTTTGCTTACTACCTGCATTACCAGTATCCCTGCCTACTTGATGTCCATTGTTAAATTTCCTAAATGGGCCATTGATATGATTACTTCTCAGATGTCTCATTTTTTCTGGGGAAATGTGGGTGATAATCATAAATATCACCTTGCTAGCTGGGGCCCGATCTCCAGGAAGAGTTTGGTGGTTTGGGGGTTCCTAATCTTAGAGATTTCAACATGGCCCTTTTGGCTTCTTGGGGGAGAAGATTTTTTGATGATAGAGTTAGTGATTGGAAAAAGATTTTGGCTTACAAATATAATGTTAATAATCCCAACTTCTTTAGTACTAGAACTACGTTGGGATCCCCCTTTATGAAGAGCTTAGCTTGGGCGTTGGCAGCAGCTAAAAATTTCTATAGGTGGATTCCTGGGGATGGCAAGAATATTGCCTTCTGGCACGATACTTGGATTGGGGATTGTTCCCTAAAAACTGCCTTTTGGGACTTGTCTGAAATCTGTCAACAACAAGAAGCTACTCTGGTGCAAGTTTGGGTGGGGTGAACTTCAACTCACTTTTAAGAGGTGTGTGGACGGAGAGGCTCTATCCAGATGGGTGTTCTCGTTAATAGAGTAAAACAGGTGGTGCTATCTGATTCCCCAAATCAGCCTATGTGGATGTTGGACTCCTCTAGTAAATATTCTGTCAAATCTTTTTACAAAATGATTAACTTTGGAGGGATCCTGAGGGAGTCCTGGATTAGGGGGTGTCCGGATGGCCGGACTATACCTTCAGCCGGACTCCTGGACTACGAAGATACGAGATTGAAGACTTCATCCCGTGTCCGGAAGGGACTTTTCTTGGCGTGGAAGGGAAGCTTGGCGATACGAATATGCAGATCTCCTACCATTGTAACCGACTTTGTGTAACCCTAACCCTCTCCGGTGTCTATAGAAACCGGAGGGTTTTAGTCCGTAGGACAACATACACAACAACAATCATACCATAGGCTAGCTTCTATGGTTTAGCCTCTCCGATCTCGTGGTAGATCTACTCTTGTACTACCCATATCATCAATATTAATCAAGCAGGACATAGGGTTTTACCTCCATCGAGAGGGCCCGAACCTGGGTAAAACTTCGTGTCCCTTGCCTCTTGTTACCATCCAGCCAAGACGCACAGTTCGGGACCCCCTACCCGAGATCGGACGGTTTTGACACCGACATTGGTGCTTTCATTGAGAGTTCCTCTGTGTCGTCGCCGTCAGGCTTGATGGCTCCTACGATCATCAATGGCGAGGTAGTCCAGGGTGAGACCTTCCTCCGGGACAGATCTTCGTCTTCGGTGGCTTCGCACTGCGGGCCAATTCGCTTGGCCATCTGGAGCAGATCGAAAGCTATGCCCTTGGCCGTCAGGTCAGATTTGGAAGTTTAAACTACACGGCTGACATCCGCGGGGACTTGATCTTCAACGGATTCGAGCCACTGTTGAGCGCGCCGCACTGTCATGATGAGCATGATCTAGCTCTGCCGCCGAACAGTGCCCTGGAGGCCGCACCCGCATCGGCTTCGACCCCTCCACGCCCTTGCCAATCGAATCCGATTAGGCGCCGATTATGGAGTTTACTGCCACGGACATCTTTCAGCACTCTCCTTTCGGCGATATTCTGAAGACACTGAAGTCTCTCTCTTTATCAGGAGAGCCCTGGCCGGACTACGGTCAGCAAGGGTGGGATTCGGACGATGAAGAAATTCAAAGCCCACCCACCACCCACTTCGTAGCCACTGTCGACGACTTAACCGACATGCTCGACTTCGACTCCGAAGACATCGACGGTATGGACGCCGATGAAGGAGACGATGAAGAACCAGCGCCTATCAGGCCCTGGAAAGCCACCTCGTCATATGATATATACATGGTGGACACCCCAAAAGAAGGAGATGGCGATGGAACAGCGGAGGATGACCCCTCCAAGAAACAGCCTAAGCGCCAGCGTCAGCGGCGCCGCTCAAAATCCCGCCAAAACAAATACGGTGATTCCAGCACGGAAGATAATAATACTCCGGAAAGTGCCGAAGAAAACCCCCTCCAGCAAGATTTGGCATGGGGGGATGGAGAAACCAGCCCTCATGAGAGAGCAGCAGACAGAGAGGTCGAGGACAATAATTATATGCCTCCCTCCGAAGACGAGGCAAGCCTCGACGACGACGAATTCGTCGTGCCAGAGGATCCCGTCGAGCAAGAGCGTTTTCAATGCAGGCTTATGGCCACGGCAAGAAGCCTCAAGAATAAACAGCAACAGCTAAGAGCTGATCAAGATTTGCTAGTCGACAGATGGACTGATGTCCTTGCGGCTGAAGAGCATAAACTCGAACGCCCCTCCAAGAGCTACCCAAATCGCAAGTTGCTACCCCGATTAGAGGAGGAAGCACTTGATGCGGCCGACCGGCCACCTCGTGGCCGCGACAGAGAGGCCTCTCGGCCCTCCACTCAAGCCGCACCCCGTACCAAGGCACGGGAATATGCGTCGGACTTACAAGATATGTTGGAGGACAAGGCAAGGCAGACAAGATTGATCTATGGATCGCGTGGGCACCCCACAGCTCGAGACGGTAACTGTCACGCTGGCCACAAATTCGGCAGGGCCGAACACAGTAGACAAATCTCATTGGAGCTACGTCGTGATATAGCCCAGTACAGAGGCGCCGCACACCCACTATGCTTCACAGACGAAATAATGGATCATCAAATCCCCGAGGGTTTCAAACCCGTAAATATCGAATCATATGATGGCACAACAGATCCCGCGGTATGGATCGAGGATTATCTCCTTCATATCCACATGGCCCGCAGCGACGATTTCCACGCCATCAAATACCTCCCACTCAAGCTTAAAGGAGCAGCTCAGCATTGGCTTAACAGCTTGCCAACAGGATCAATCAGTTGTTGGGAGGACCTGGAAGCCGTATTCCTCGACAATTTCCAGGGCACTTATGTGCGACCCCCAGACGCCGATGACCTAAGTCACGTAATTCAGCAGCCAGAGGAATCGGCCAGGCAATTCTGGACACGGTTCCTAACAAAGAAAAATCAAATAGTCGACTGTCCGGACGCTGAGGCCCTAGCAGCCTTCAAGCACAATATCCGTGACGAGTGGCTTGCCCGGCACCTTGGACAGGAAAAGCCGAAGTCTATGGCAGCACTCACGACACTCATGACCCGCTTTTGCACGGGAGAAGACAGCTGGCTTGCTCATAGCAACAATATGACCAAGAACCCTGGTAATTCGATACCAGGGACAGTAGTGGCAGGTCGTGTCGCAACAAGCAGAAGCGCCGCATTAACGGCGATAATGCTGAGGATACGGCAGCTAATGCCGGATTCAGAGGCTCTAAATCCGGTCAGCGGAAAAATTCATTCAAAAGGAATCCCAGGGGGCCGTCCAAATTGGACTAAATACTCGACCGCTTGTGCCAGATACATGGCACCCCCGAAAAGCCGGCCAATCACACCAATAGGGATTGTTGGGTGTTCAAGCAGGCAGGCAAGTTAAACGCCGAAAATGAAGACAAGGGGCTGCATAGCGATGACGACGAGGAGCCCCGGCCAGCGAACAACAGTGGACATAAGGGTTTTCCCCCACAAGTGCGGACGGTGAACATGATATACGCAACCCACGTCCCCAAAACGGAGCGGAAGCGCGCGTTAAGGGACGTATACGCGGTAGAGCCAGTCGCCCCAAAGTTCAACCCATGGTCCTCCTGCCCGATCACCTTTGATCGAAGGGACCATCCCACTAGCATCCGTTATGGCGGATTCGCCGCATTGGTCTAGAGCCAATAATTGACGGATTTCACCTCACTAGAGTCCTTATGGATGGCGGCAGTAGCCTGAACCTGCTTTACCAAGATACAGTGCGGAAAATGGGCATAGATCCCTCGAGGATTAAGCCCACCAAAACGACCTGTAAAGGCGTAATACCAGGTGTAGAGGCCAACTGTACAGGCTCAGTCACACTTGAAGTGGTCTTCGGATCTCCGGATAATTTCCGAAGCGAGGAGTTAATCTTCGACATAGTCCCATTCCGCAGTTGCTATCACACACTGCTTGGACAAAGCGCATTCGCCAAGTTTAATGCGGTACCGCACTACGCATACCTTAAGCTCAAGATGCTAGGCCCTCGAGGAGTAATTACGGTCAATGGAAACACCGAACGCTCCCTCCGAATGGAGGAGCACACAGCGGCCCTTATAGCGGAAGTACAAAGCAGCCTCTCCAAGCAGTTCTCTAGTCCGGCCATTAAACGACCGGACACCGTCAAGTGCGCCCGGAGTAACCTACAACAAGACCGCCCGGCACGATCCGAGCAGGCGTAGCAATGCGGCCCCAACCCCAACCCTCGCAAAAATGCGACACCAGTACTTCGTGTACATAACTACGCTCTAGAAATACCATGGGTACAGGGGAAGGCGCACCATCACGGCACGCCCGAAACACGGCTTAAACCGCACCAGGGGCTGCCGACTTTTTAATTTTCTCTTACTTTCAGGACTCCACACTTTGGAAGGCCTGTTCGGCAGTTCAATTGCCGCACAAACGATGCAAGAACCACGGAAGCAGACAAGCCACGCCGCATTACGGAACTCCCAGGTGGTCTGTATCACGAGCAGTATACCTGTTTCGCATACTATTCTGCAGCTTGCCCCCGGAACGGACATGTTACATAGTCCAACCTTTTGCTTATCGCATTATTTGTATCGTTTTGCTTTGATCGCAGCCCTCTTTAATAAACAGTGCATAGCTTTTTTCTATTTTTGCATTACCCCGAACTTATAGCGTTATATGCATCGGCTCCGAATCATGTCTTGGGTCAATAGTTGGGTTTGCCCGGCTCCTATGTTTTCGTGCCTTACGTTCCGCTATATCGGCTAAGGTAGCACTAGGAGAACCACTGCGATTGTGCCCTAGTTGAGCTGGGTCGAGCACCTCAGTGGAGAAAGCTAAAACTGACTGTCATGATGAAGCGAGAGTAGGTCGCTGTTCGAGAGGTTTTTCGAGTCCCTAACGACTTATGCCGCTTAGAGCGAGGACCGGCTCTGTCCGGCCAAGGCGTGGATAGCACCCCGAACCCAGTCTTCCGAATACCAGGGGCTTCACCGAAATTTAAAATTATAGAATTCTATGGCTAAGTGAGAGTGTTCACACATTATAGTCCGATTGCCTTGTTCGTTGGGCTGAGCACCTCCCTCGAAGGACCCAAACATGGGAAAAAGAGCGCTCAGGTTTATCCCCGAACACCCCAGCACTAGTGGCACGGGGGCAGAAGTCGACGACTAGCCATCTCTCAGAATTGATAAATAGCCGCACAGAAGGTAATATTTTAAATTCCAAACAGCATTGCTTAGCGCACATGAACAAGTTTTCAGCGCACAGGACAAAACGAGCAAGTTTCACTCAAAAATTACATCCCTAGAACATTCATCCGCCACAAGGAAGGAACCCTTCAGAACATCCTTATAATAATTCTCGGGCTTGTGATGCTCTTTCCCCAGCGGTGGCCCGTCCTTCACAACCTTCTCAGCATCCAGCTTGCCCCAGTGCACCTTAGCACGGGCAAGGGCCCTACGGGCACCTTCAATGCAGACGGAGCGCTTGATGACTTCGAGCCTTGGACAGGCCTCCACCAGCCGCCGCACCAGCCCGAAATAGCTCCCAGGCAGAGCCCCTCCAGGCCACAGCCGAACTATGAGTCCCTTCATGGCCTGTTCGGCCGCCTTGTGGAGCTCGACCAGTTGCTTCAGCTGGTCGCTCAGGGGCACGGGGTGTCCGGCCTCAGCATACTGAGACCAGAACACCTTCTCTGTCGAGCTGCCCTCCTCGGCTCGATAGAATGCGGCGGCATCGGACACACTTCGGGGAAGATCTGCCAACGCTCCTGCAGAGCTCCGGATTCGGGTAAGTAACAAGTAACTCATGTTTATGTGTTTGCTTTGCATAAAGAATACCTTACCCGCCGCTATCTTCTTCACCTCATCCAACTCCTGGAGGGTCCTCTGGGATTCGGCCTTGGCAGACTTGGCATTTTCAATAGCCACCGCGAGCTCGGACGCTCGCGTCTTTGAGTCAAGCTCCAAACTCTCATGTTTTTCCATGAGAGCCTAGAGCTCTTGCCGTACCTTGCCATCCTCGGCCTCATACTTCTCCCGCTCGGTGCACTCCGTGGCCGCCCTCTTCTCGGCCTCGACCAGCACTTGCTTAAGGGTCGCCACCTCAGACGTGGCCCCTACAATAGTCACGATAATCCTGTCATTTTTTGCAATTGCATCTTTTTATATATATTTAAACAAGGTATTTCTTACCTTCATTGTTCTCGAGCTACTTCTTGGCACGCCCGAGCGCTTGCTCAGACCGCTCGAGGTTCTGCTTTAGCGTGTCCACTTCCGAAGTTAGTGCAGCGGACGCCAGCAGCGAAGCCTGCATACGCATATTGACTCCTTTTTGTTAGACTCCTGTGAATTTTATTTGATCCTCTATTCGGCTTTTCTTCCCGAACAACAAACAGAGCATCAGGGGCTACTGTCTATGCAGTAATACTATTTACAACTTCTTTACTTACCTCAAAGCCTGTTAGAAGGCTAGTACAAGCTTCAGTCAGTCCGCTCTTGGCGGACTGAACCTTCTGGACCACCGCACTCATAATGGTGCGGTGCTCCTCGTCGATGCAGGCGCCTTGGAGCACCTCCAACAGATTGTCCGACGCCTCCGGTTGGACGGCGGTCACCGGCACGATGGGTTTGCTCCTCTTGGAAGGAGGTCCCCCGCCGGACTCTGGAACCTTTGAAGGTTCCGGAGCGGTGTCCGGCCTAGAGCCGGACTTGGATCCCTGGGGGGTTTCATCCCCTTTACTCCTGGAGTCCGGGAGGTCGCCTTGCGGCGCCTCCAGGACCAGCTCCTCCTGGCTTGGAACCTGTTGGGACAACACTTCGGTGTCGTCCGTAGGGTGGGGGGAGGAAGCCGTCGGAAGCGAGTTCACATCCGACGAGTCCAGCGAGCCGCTCGATGATGCGTCGAGCCGGTCTTTGGGTGGGCTGCATAAACATATTCGACATAAGGGAAAGCTGTGCAATAAACGAATACTATGAATTACTCTGGTATCCGGATACTTACGATTTTGCCAGGGGCTTGGCCGTGGGTGGCCACTCCTCTCTGTCGTCATCGGCGTCGGTGGAGTAGTCTGGAGGAAGGGTTTTCCCCTTCTTGGACCCTCCGGCCTCCCAGAGAGGGCGGCCTTCCTTTTCTTCTCTCCTCCCGCTGGAGGGGGAGAGGTCTCTTCTTATTCCTCCTCGTCTTCACGGGAGGAATGCGCCTCGGAACCGTCGGATGATGGATCCGACACCTCCTGGCGCCAGGCACTCTTTCGAGTCCCCGTGGCCTTTTTCGTGGCCTTCTTCTCTGGCACCACATAGGGTGCCGGAACCAGCAGCTTCGCCAAGCAAGCGTCCGCTGGGCCTTTGGGCAAAGGAGCCGGACAGTTGATCTGTCCGGACGTCACCTGCCAATCCTGTCAAAGGTAAGGGAGCTTAGATCCCGCATGGAGTCAAACTATGAAAAACTGATACCCTGTAAAAGGAAAAAACAGCTTACCGCATGAGCTGACGCTGCGTACTGAATCCGCGATCCTCGGAAGCGGATGCGGGGGCCTCGGCGCCCTTGAAAAGCACCTTCCAGGAATCTTCGTACATCGTGTCGAAGAGCGTGCTCAGAGTTTGGTGCCGCGCCGGGTCGAACTCCCACAGGTTGAAAGCCCGTTGTTGACACGGGAGGATCAGGCGGATGAGCATAACCTGGACTACGTTGACAAGTTTGAGCTTCTTGTCCACCAGGGTTTGGACGCATGTTTGGAGTCCGTTCAGCTCTCCTTTTTTACCCCACGAAAGGCCCGTCTCCTTCCAGGAGGTGAGCCGTGTAGGGGGTCCGGATCGAAACTCGGGGGGTGCGACCCATTCGGGGTCGCGCGGCTCGGTGATGTAAAACCACCCCGATTGCCACCCCTTCAGGGTCTCCACAAAGGAGCCCTCGAGCCATAAGACGTTGGCCATCTGGCCCACCATGGCACCTCCACACTCCGCCTGGTTGCCGCGCACCACCTTTGGCTTGACATTGAAAGTGTTGAGCCATAGGCCGAAATGGGGGCGGATGCAGAGGAAAGCCTCGCACACGATGATAAACGCCGAGATGTTGAGGACGAAGTTCAGGGCTAGATCATGGAAATACAGGCCATAGTAGAACATGAGCCCCCGGACAAAGGGGTGAAGAGGGAAGCCCAGTCCGCGGAGGAAATGGGGGAGGAACACCACCCTCTCATGGGGCTTAGGGGTGGGGATGAGCTGCCCCTTTTCGGGAAGCCGGTACACAATGTCATTAGACAAGTATCCGGCCTTCCTTAGTTTTTTTATGTGTCCCTCCGTGACGGAGGAGACCATCCACTTGCCTCCCACTCCGGACATGGCTGGAGAAGGTTGAGGTGGGGAGTGCGGACTTGGGCGCTGGAGCTCGAGTGCGCGAGAATGGATAAGCAAGGGAGGAAGAAGGCGTAGGTGAAAAGGTGGATCCTTATCCCCTTATATGGGTGTACGCAACTACGTGTCCCCACCTGCCTGGTAAAACTCACTTATCTCCAAGTGCCATAATCAATAGCGCGGTTGGGTTACCCACGCCCATATTGTTGAGAATCCCGAAATAAGGGGACACGATATCTGCTTTAACAAGACGTGCCAAGAAAACTGCCTCGCATGACGCGCTGAGGTGGGATAATGAAACGACTCGAATAAAGGCTTGGCCGTGGTGTGTCACACTACGGAATACGTCAGCAGATTAGATTTGTGTAAATGTTATTCTCTCTATTTCAATATGTGGAAACTTATTTTGCAGAGCCGGACGCTATCTTTGTGTTCAAAATCTTCTATGAAGTACTTGGAGGAGGAACCCGCGTTGCAATGCCGAAGACAATCTGCGCGCCGGACTCGTTGTCATTGAAGCCTGGTTCAGGGGCTACTGAGGGAGTCCTGGATTAGGGGGTGTCCGGATGGCCGGACTATACCTTCAGTCGGACTCCTGGACTATGAAGATACAAGATTGAAGACTTCGTCCCGTGTCCGAAAGGGACTTTTCTTGGCGTGGAAGGCAAGCTTGGCGATACGGATATGCAGATCTCCTACCATTGTAACCGACTTTGTGTAACCCTAACCCTATCCGGTGTCTATATATACCGGAGGGTTTTAGTCCGTAGGACAACATACAAAACAACAATCATACCATAGGCTAGCTTCTAGGGTTTAGCCTCTCCGATCTCGTGGTAGATCTACTCTTGTACTACCCATATCATCAATATTAATCAAGCAGGACGTAGGGTTTTACCTCCATCTAGAGGGCCTGAACCTGGGTAAAACTTCATGTCCCTTGCCTCCTGTTACCATCCGGCCTAGACGCACAGTTCAGGACCCCCTACCCGAGATCCGCTGGTTTTGACACCGACAGATCCCTTCTGGGATCAAATATGGTATATGGAAAAATAAAGTACCTCCTAATATCCATGTTTTTCTGTGGTTGATTTGTCACAATAAGAGCTTGACCAGAGATAACATGGCCAAACGTAGACATGTAGAGGACAAGACATGTGTATTTGTGATGAATTAGAAACTATTCAACATCTTTTCTTTGACTGTACTGTTGCTAGGCAAGTCTGGGAGTTGATTGTTGAATGATTTAAGATTACTGTTCCTGACTCTTTTGCTATGCTATCTTCCTTCTGGAGAAAAAGAAAACTCTGTGAAGCTTTGAACATATCTACTACTGCTGCCTTGTGGAGCTTATGGCGTTTGTGAAATGATTCTGTTTTCCAGGGGCGAAGATGGCGAAGTATATACTGTGTTTTGAATATATTGGGGGCTATGATCAGACAATGGAGAATCCTATGTTCAGAAGCTCAGGGTGTTCTTCTTCTCTGGTGTTTAAGGCTGCTGGACTACCGAAGAGGGGAATTGCTTAGAATCGCCTGGAGATAAAAAAAGAAGAACTCTAGATCCATGGCTGGGGCATGTAGTTGCTAGCTGTCTGCATTGATCTATTCTGAGAGCTGGCATGTTTTCTTTTACTGGATGTGCATCCGTTCCTGGAACTATTATTACTCAACTGTAATAGGGGTAGTAAAACTAGAACCCTATTGTGTTTCCTTCTGTGGCAGCTACTCTCCGGCTGTCGCCGGGCGCTGTTTAACAGTCTATGTGCTTTGGTTTGCCTTGGCTTTCAATAAAAAGTTTAGGCGGGGGGAAACCCCTTTCATTTCAAAAAAAATTATTCCATAGTTATAGGGTTACAATCGAGAGGCAAAAGTTCATCAATACAAGGTCGACCACTACCTAGCCATAAAGCAATAGTGCTTTCCGTACGGCTATACAAAGCGATATGCTACCCTATTCTGTTCATGTTTAATTTTCAAAGGAATAAAGTCCCTTTCACCCGTAAGAAGTTGGATCTCAGCTGGAACTCTGCTGACAATCGACGTAAGTATAGGCCGGTTAAATGGCAGTCCATCTGCCGCCCCAAGTCTCATAGGGGGGCTGGGCATCCTGAACACTTTCATCATGAATAAATGCCTCATTATTAAATGGTGGTGGAAAATCATGTCCAGTGGACCTGGTACGATGTGGTTCGATATTCTGAAAGGAAAATATTTTCCAAATTGTAGCCCCATGTTTGCTCCGTCCTTTGGTGGGTCCCAGTTTTGGCATGATTTGGTCAAAATTAGATATGTTTTCAGGGAACACGTCAAGTTTGTTGTAGGCAATGGTACCTCAGTGCACTTTTGGTTAGACTGGTGGTCTGGCGACGCCCCTTGGCATTCTCAATTCTTGTTTTGTTTTCTTATTATCCGAACCTGGAGATCTCAATCTCTTAGCTTGCTGGCGTAGGTTGGGTCCTGGGTTTCAAGAGGACCCTCTCTCCTGAAGAGTTGGGACAGTGGCACCTCCTTGCTGCCTGCTTCCCGATGTTGTCGAGGGAAGGGGATTCTGTCACCTGGCATCACTCTTCTGGTCGATTTTTGGAATCCCTCTACTTGCGGCTGATTTCTGGTTCCCCCACCAACAGATTTAAACATTTGTGGCTTGCTAGGGTGCCGCCAAAAATCAAGATCTTCATGTGGCAAGCTTTAGAGGCAAATTACCAGCAGTCGATCAAATTCAAAAATGGAATGGACCAGGCTCGGCCCATTGCACTTTATGCTTATTCGGACCATATCTTTTTTGGGTGTGTTCTGGCCAAGCTGGCATGGTGCTGTATTAAATCTTGGATGGGGGTTTCTTTGGTTCCTTCCTCCTTTGTCGAGTTGCGGTTGTTGGCTGCGAGCCTTGTGGGGGAAAATAGACGTATTTTCCGGGAGGGATTCTCAGCGCTATGTTGTGCGTTGTGGACTACTAAAAATAAATTCACTATTGAAAGTATTCTCCCTAACAGGCTGGCTGATTACTTTTTCAAAATGATTATCTTCTTGCAGCAGTGAAAATTATTGACTAAGGACGCAGATCGGGTGGCACTGGAGAAGCTGATGATCATGGTCCAGTCTCATGGCACCAACTCATGATCATCAGCGCATGATGCTCCTCTTCTGGCTAGGCTTTGTAGGTTGTTGGCCTGCGTGCCACTCTTACTAGGCTTGCATGCCACCGTTTACTCTTTTGTAATGGCTGCCTTAAGTTGGTGAAAAGTTTTGTGTGGTCTTGTTGATTCTACCTAGTGGCTTTATTTATAAAGTCACGCATATGCCGTTTCTCTAAAAAAAGCCAACTACACAAAAAATGGATGCAAATTGCTAAAGGTTACTCCCTCCCAAAAAATTCCTAGCATTCCTCTACCTCCGGCCGGCGTTGCTACCAGTCCGCCTCGCCTCCTGTGACCTAAGGGCCATGGCGGCACGATGGATCCCGGCCCTTGCCGGCAGGAGGACTCTATTTTTTTCATGTTTCCTCTAGTTTTGTTAGGGTTTGTGTCCTTCTCAGGAAGATGAGACAGCGGCGGCTCCCTGAAGATGGAACAAGTTTCTTCTCGCCTAGCCCCCGTCCTGGTGATGCATCTAGCAACATCGATGGATGTGTGGAGATGTGTCTTTGGCAAATCTATCCTTAGTGGATTTCCTCGGATCTGGTCGTAGTTCCTCTATGTTCATGTGTTTTCATGTTGGGTCCTTCTGATATATGCTACTCTGCAATGGCAGCAGTTGTGTTCTGGTGCGTTGCTCCTATAGGGCCTTAGCATGACGACTTCCCGACTATATACTATGACAAGTTTTGCCCAGCCCCGGCGAGGGAGGGGCGACGATGGTGGTGCGCCTTCAGTTCGCTTCAGTGCTTCTATTCGTCGCTAGGTGGTCTAAAATTTGAATGCATTTTTTCATTATTTCTTGTGTTTGTTATACTGCCATGATTGAAGATGAATGGACCGGACATTTTCCAATAAAAATTGTTTTTGCTAAAGGTTAAAATGATAGGTGTCCTCCAAAAAAACGATAGGTGCAAAGGATAAACGGATATTTTTTTGCTTTTCATGGATTGTAGGATAGAAAAGTAAAATGATCTAATAAAAATATAAATCTCACCCATGAACCTAATACCTGATATCTGATACCATTTGTGTTGCGGAAACGCAATAATTTTAAAAAAATCCTACGCACACGCAAGATCCATCTAGGTGATGCATAGCAACGAGAGCGGAGAGTGTTGTCCACGTACCCACGTAGACCATAAGCGGAAGCGTTATGACAACGCGGTTGATGTGGTCATGCGTCTTCATGATCCGACCGATCCTAGTACCGAAGATAATGCACCTCCGTGATCTGCACACGTTCAGCTCAGTGTGACGTCCCATGAACTCTAGATCCAGTTGAGGTCGAGGGAGAGTTGCGTTAGCACGACGGCATGGTGAAGGTGATGATGAAGCTACCGGCGTAGGGCTTCACCTAAGCATTGCAACGATATGACCGAGGTGAAAATCTATGGAGGGGGCACCACACACGGCTAAGATCAACTTTAATGTGTTCTAGGGTGCCCCCTCCCCACGTATATAAAGGAGGGAGGGGGAGGCCGGCCGGCCCTCTAGGCATGCCAAGGGGGGAGGAGTCCTCTTCCTAGTAGGAGTAGGACTCCCCCCTTTCCTAGTCCTACTAGGAAAAGAAGGAAGAGGGAGAAGGAGAAAGGAAAGGGGGGCCGACCCCCCCCCACCAAATTTGGATTGGGCTTGCGGGGCGCGCCCTCCACCTGGCTATCTTCTCTTCTGTCCCACTAAGGCCCAATAAGGCCCATTGACTCCCCGAGGGGTTCCGGTAAACCCCCGGTACTCCGCTAATTGCCCGAACTCACCCGGAACCATTCTGATGTCCAAACATAGCCTTCCAATATTTCGATCTTTATGTCTCGACCATTTCGAGACTCCTCGTCATGTCCGTGATCATATCCGGGAATCCGAACTACCTTCGGTACATCAAAACACATAAACTCATAATATCGATCGTCACCAAACGTTAAGCGTGCGGACCCTACGGGTTCAAGAAATATGTATACATGACCGACACTCGTCTTCGGTCAATAACCAATAGAGGAACCTGGATTCTCATATTGGTTCCTACATATTCTATGAAGATCTTTATTGGTCAAACCGCATAACAACATACGGTGTTCCCTTTGTCATCGGTATGTTACTTGCCCGAGATTCGATCGCCGGTATGTCAATACCTAGTTCAATCTCGTTACCGGCAAGTCCCTTTACTCGTTCCGTAATGCAACATCCCGTAACTAACTTATTAGTCACATTGCTTGCAAGGCTTATAGTGATGTGCATTACCGAGAGGGCCCAGAGATACCTCTCCGATACACGGAGTGACAAATCCTAATCTCGATCTATGCCAACTCAACAAACACCATTGGAGACACCTGTAGAGCATCTTTATAGTCACCCAGTTACGTTGTGATGTTTGATAGCACACTCAGTGTTCCTCCGGTATTCGGGAGTTGCAATAGCAACAAACTAAACGATCATCGTGCTAAGCTAATGGATGGTCAAGTCAATCAAATCATTCTCTAATGATGTGATCTCGTTCATCAAATGACAACTCTTTGTCCATGGCTAGGAAACTTAACCATCTTTGATTAACGAGCTAGTCAAGTAGAGGTATACTAGTGACACTCGGTTTGTCTATGTATTCACACATGTACTAAGTTTCCAGTTGATACAATTCTAGCATGAATAATAAACATTTATCATGATATAAGGAAATATGAATACCAACTTTATTATTGCCTCTAGGGCATATTTTCTTCAGACTCCCACTTGCACTAGAGTCAATAATCTAGATTACATTGTAATGATTCTAACTCCCATGGAGTCTTGGTGTTGATCATGTTTTGCTCGTGAGAGAGGCTTAGTCAACGGGTCTGCAACATTCAGATCCCTATGTATCTTGCAAATCTCTATGTCTTCCTCCTTGACTTGATCGCGGATGGAATTGAAGCGTCTTTTGATGTGATTGGTTCTCTTGTGATATCTGGATTCCTTTGCCAAGGCAATTGCACTAGTGTTGTCACAAAATATTTTCATTGGACCCGATGCACTAGGTATGACACCTAGATCGGATATGAAATCCTTCATCCAGACTCCTTCATTTGTTGCTTCTGAAGCAGCTATGTACTCTGCTTCACACGTAGATCCCGCCACGACGCTCTGCTTGGAACTGCACCAACTGATAGCTCCACAATTCAATAAAAATATGTATCTGGTTTGTGACTTAGAGTCATCCGGATCAGTGTCAAAGCTTGCATCAACGTAACCGTTTACGACGAGCTCTTTGTCACCTCCATAAACAAGAAACATATCGTTAGTCCTTTTCAGGTATTTCAGGATGTTCTTGACTGTTGTCTAGTGATCCACTCCTGGATTACTTTGGTACCTCCCTGCTAAACTAACAGCAAGGCACACATCAGGTCTGGTACACAGCTTTGCATACATGATAGAACCTATGGCTGAAGCATAGGGAATGACTTACATTTTCTCTCTATCTTCTGTAGTGGTCGGGCATTGAGTCTGACTCAACTTCACACCTTGTAACACAGGCAAGAACCCTTTCTTTGCTTGATCCATTTTGAACTTCTTCAAAACTTTATCAAGGTATGTGCTTTGTGAAAGTCCAATTAAGCGTCTTGATCTATCTCTATAGATCTTGATGCCCAATATATAAGTTGCTTCACCGAGGTCTTTCATTGAAAAATTCTTATTCAAGTATCCTTTTATGCTATTCAGAAATTCAGTACCATTTCCGATCAACAATATGTCATGTACATATAATATCAGCAATGCTACAGAGCTCCCACTCACTTTCTTGTAAATATAGGCTTCTCCAAAAGTCTGTATAAAACCATATTGTAACATCCCAAATTTTCAATTTGGAATGTTATACATAGATCATTCTTGCATATCATGTTTTATTGCATTTCGTCTCGTGATCCTCGAAATCCTAAGCAACTCAAGGACCCTCGGAGAGAGTTGGGGATTTCCCCGGTTTTCAAATTGATTTTATCAAATTTTGAAACAAGGATTTTGTTTTTAATTATTTTTCTCCCCGAAAATATTTCATATTAAAATATACGAGAAGAGCTAATATGAATTCTCCAAAATAAATGAAATGTTGGAGGAAAAATATTAAAATCAATTTTTGATTTTATTTGGATTTTATTTGCAATTTTGTTTGCATTAGAAAAATTGCACGTTTTCAAAATTGCATTTTAGGGCAAAGAAAATGTTCATCTCGTTCTAAATATTTTATTTAGACGGAGAAAATTTGTTTTGGCATTTTTAGAATTTATTTTATTGTTTAGGATTTTTCTGAGTTTCGGCGGAATTTAAAAAGAACGCGCCAAGGCCTAGCTGGGCCGAAGCCCAGCGTCGGCCCACCTCCCCGCGCCGCCGTCTCCTAGCGGGAGACTGCGCCGCCGCCGAACGGGAGTCCGGCTCGGACTCCTTGTCCCCGCCGTGCCCCCTCCCCCAACGCACCCCCCCCTTTAAAGTCGCACCCTGCCGCCCTTGGAGCCCCACCCCGCCTCGAGCTGCCACCCCGCCGTCGAAGCCGCCGCGCCGCCTCACCGCCTCTGCCCGCTGCCGCGCCGCCCTCGCTGCGAGCCACTGCCGCCGCCTGTTGCCCGTGCTGCGGCCGCCCCGCGTAGCACCGCCCCACGCTGGAGCCACCGTCATGCCGGACCTCGCCGGAGGTTAGCGTCGTTCAGTTTTTTTTAGAAAACCGGTTCGGTTTTCGTTAAGAAACCCTAGTCGTTTTTTTCAGTTTGCCGGTTTTTCTTTTTAGCGGACATTCGTCCGGATGTTCGTTTTAACGAACGGTTTTCGCTCGTTAGTTACAGTTAACGAACGCTCGTTCATTAGCCTGTTCGTCCGGTTTTTTTCGGATTAATCCGCGATTATTTCTGATCGCGATTTCTGATCTGATTTTCGTTTTAGTTTATCTTTTCGCTCGTTAGTCGGAATCAGGCGATTCAAGCGCCTAGATCTTCGTCTCGATACCCTCTTTCCGCTTAACCAACTTGCACAAGTTTTTTCTACTGTAAAATTTGACCTAGGTCCAGATTAGTAAATGGATCTTGTTTCTTTTGCCGTTTGAGTTTCGTTGCTCCGTTCGATTTGATTCTTTTTGCAAACCGGAGTTCTTAAGTTGAACTTTCTGGTTAGATCTTCTTATTTGAGATTTACCCGTGTTTCTTAGTTTGATTGCTTATATATGCTATTGTTTGTTTGCGATAGAATTCCCGGAGTGCGAAGCGTGTTATTTGGAGTCACTAGGTTACGCGGATCGTCGGCAAGGCAAGTAACACTTTGATCATACCCCTTTATCACCCAGTTTTTATGCATTAGCACCAATCCCCAAACATTGCATGGTTAGGATGTCATTAACATGTGGGTTGGGAAGTAGTTGGTGAGGTAGAACCTATTACCCTGTTGCACTCAAACCCTTGGGAGTTACTTCTATGCGTTGCTTATTTTTGCTATGCTATGCTCGTAGACGAGGTTTGGGTGAGTGAAATCCGTGAGATGTGAGATTGATAATTAATGTTTCAACTTAAGGTGGCAACTTAAATACACATCTGGGTGGATTGAGGCACCTGGAGTACCCTGTGTTGTCTGTATTTTTGGAATCCCGGAGTACCCGTGTGATCTTCCTATGGACCGCCACCCAGGCTCAAAGGGAACTGAGATTATTCATGCTAGAAACTTCCGTGTGCAGCCACAAGCTATTATGGGCTCTAGCATAGTTAAGTAAGTTACGTGAAGCTCTTGAAGACGTGGATCAGCAGGTAGTGGGATTGTAGGTTTGGTATGGTCTGCCCGGAGTAGAGAGTTAATGTTTCTGAAAGACTGTGTCTCGGTCATCCATTTCTCAAACGCCCTGTAGTGCGAGAAAACCAACGGAGGAGATCGAGTCTTGTGGGGAAAAGTGCGCAAACCAATGCAGAGTGTATAAACTAATCATTGTTAGCTGTGTCCCTGGTTATGGACAATCTTGAGTATCTAGTACTTGGAGTATCTTATGTATCTCATCACTCTAAATTAATGTTGTTGGGTTAATAATTACTTTTAATTGGGATTGAGTTGGAGGAACCTTCTCAATGATGTTTCAACTACCATGATAGTTAAAATTAAAAATCTATTCCTTTGTTGTAGGGAAAAATTGGCTTTTCGCAAAACTATAACCATAGAGCTTTCCACCAGCCAAATATGCATGTAGTGATTGCATTATTCTGTTCTTGCTCTACTGTGTTATTTTGCCAGCATATTCCATGTGCTGACCCGTTTTCGGGATGCAACGTATTATGTTGCAGACTTTTCTGACAAGGAGTAAGGTTCATTAGGTCGTTGTCGTGCAGCTCATCTATGCCGTTGGAGTTGATGGACTCACTTTATATTCCAAGCCTTCCGCTGTTATCATATTAGATGGCCTTAAGCCATATTTATTGTAATAAGTTCTCTTTGGAGACATTCAATGTAATAAGTGTGTGATTGCTACTCTGTTATAAATTCCTGAGTACTGTGTGTCAGCATTACCGATCCAGGGATGACAGTGAAGCACAAAGACTTGACCGTTTGAGGTCGGATCGCTACACATATGCTTTGATCACACTATCAAAGCATATATTCCAACTCCGAGAGGCTTGCACTAGTCCATAAATGGATCACTGGAGCTTGCACACTTTGTTAGCACCTTTTGGATTGACAAAACCTTCTGGTTGCATCATATACAATTCTTCTTTAAGCTATCCATTAAGGAATGCAGTTTTGACATCCATTTGCCAAATTTCCTAATCATAAAATGTGGTAATTGCTAACATGATTCGGACGGACTTAAGCATCGCTACGGGTGAGAAGGTCTCATCGTAGTCAACTCCTAGAACTTGTCGAAAACCTTTTTCAACAAGTCCAGATTTGTAGACATAACAATACCGTCAGCGTCGGTCTTCTTCTTGAAGATCCATTTATTCTCTATGGCTTGCCGATCATCGGGTAAGTCAACCAAAGTCCACACTTTGTTCTCATACATGGATCCCATCTTAGATTTCATGGCCTCAAGCCATTTTGCGGAATCTGGGCTCGTCATCGCTTCCTCATAGTTCGTAGGTTTGTCATGGTCAAGTAACATGACCTCCAGAACAGGATTACCGTACCACTCTGGTGCAGATCTTACTCTAGTTGACCTACGAGGTTTGGTAGTAACTTGATCAGAAGTTTCATGATCATCATCATTAGCTTCCTCACTTACTGGTGTAGGAATCACTGGATTTGATTTCTGTGATGAACTACTTTCCAATAAGGGAGCAGGTACAGTTACCTCATCAAGTTCTACTTTCCTCCCACTCACTTCTTTTGAGAGAAACTCCTTCTCTAGAAAGGATCCATTCTTAGCAACGAATATCTTGCCTTCGGATCTATGACAGAAGGTGTACCAACAGTCTCCTTTCGGTATCCTATGAAGACACATTTATCCGGTTTGGGTTTGAGCTTGTCAGGTAGAAGCTTTTTCACATAAGCATCGCAACCCCAAACTTTAGGAAATGACAACTTGGGTTTCTTGCCAAACCACGGTTCATGAGGTGTCGTCTCAATGGATTTCGATGGTGCCCTATTTAATGTGAATGCAGTTGTCTCTAAAGCATAATCCCAAAATGATAGCGGTAAATCAGTAAGAGACATCATAGATCGCACCATATCTAATAAAGTGTGGTTACGACATTCGGACACACCATTACGCTGTAGTGTTCCAGGTGGCGTGAGTTGCGAAACTATTCCGCAGTGTTTCAAATGAAGACCAAACTCATAACTCAAATATTCACCTCCACGATCAGATCATAGAAACTTAATTTTCTTGTTACAATGATTTTACACTTCACTCTAAAATTCCTTGAACTTTTCAAATATTTCAGACTTATGGTCATCAAGTACATATACCCATATCTGCTTAAATCATCTATGAAGGTAAGAAAATAACGATACCCGCCACGAGCATCAACACTCATCGGACCGAATACATCAGTATGTATTATTTACAACAAGTCTGTTGCTCTCTCCATTGTTCCGAAGAACGGAGTCTTAGTCATCTTGCCCATAAGGCATGGTTCACAAGCATCAAGTGATTCCAAAAGTTCATCAGCATGGAGTTTCTTCATGCGCTTTACACCAATATGACCTAAACGACAGTGCCACAAATAAGTTCCACTGTCATTATTAAACTTATACCTTTTGGCTTCAATACTATGAACATGTGGATCACTACTATCAAGATTTAGTAAAAATAGACCACTCATCAAGGGTGCATGACCAAAAAAGATATTACTCATATAAATAGAACAACCATTATTCTCTGATTTAAATGAATAACCATCTCGCATCAAACAAGATCCAGATATAATGTTCATGCTCAACGCTGGCACCAAATAACAATTATTTAGGTCTAAAACTAATCCCGAAGATAGATGTAGAGGTACCGTACCGACGGTGATCACATCGACTTTGGAACCATTTCCCACGCGCATCGTCACCTCGTCCTTAGCCAATCTTCGCTTAATCCGTAGCCCCTGTTTTGAGTTGCAAATATTAGCAACAGAACCAGTATTAAATACCCAGGCGCTACTGCCACTAGTAGAAAAAGGATCAATTGTGAAGCACATTAGTCCCGGTTTGTAACAGAACCGGCACTAATGTGATCAATAGTACCAGTTCGTGGTGGCGATCAATAGTATCGGTTCATGGCGAACCTTTAGTACCAGTTCATGCCATGAACCGGTACTAAAGAGGTTGTGGCAGCTTGCGGTCAGGCTATGGCCCCACCATCACCATTTAGTGCCGGTTCGTACCACGAACCGGTACTAATGAGGTTATGGCAAGCTGTTTTTAGTCCCACCTCGCTCCCCTAACAAGGTTTTTACCACCTTAAATATGTTACTTCTCAAACTATCACAAGCACTTGGTCTTCATTGAACTCTATGTGTAGAATTTGTGGCCGCAATATGAGTCTTCACCAGTTTACAAATTGTTGAGGACTCATATTGACAATTCAGATTGTACACAAAAAGATCATTGGTGATCAAAGTATTTTTGATGTATAAGATCATATTGACAATTCAGACTGTAAAGAAATATAAGATCATGATCTAAATGCTCTTATATTTTTTGCGTTCCGTATGCACCATTCAAAGCGACGTCATCAATTTTCAACCCTTTCTGACATCATTTGCTATTTTTCAGTCATTTACCGATTTGTTTAGAGAGCTAAATGACCCTGAAATTGAAAAGCACTACAAATGAACTCTGAAAGGGTCGAAACTTGTCATGGTATCATCACTTCATCCACATAGCATGTGTAGAAAAGTACAGAGGGTTACAGAAAAAACTGGATGCACTTCGTTTACAAACTGGACAATCTCTTTCGAAGTATCCGGGTTTCTGACGAAAACTCATCTGTTACAAAGGCATTTCATTTTTAAACTTATTACAACTCTAGACTTTTTGTGTATTCAGTATGCACCATTCAAAGCGACGCCATCAACTTTCAACCATTTCTGCCATCATTTGCTATTTTTCATGCATTTAATGATTTGTTTTGAGAGCTAAATGACCTTGAAATTGAAAAGCACTACAAATGAACTCTGAAAAAGTTGAAACTTGGCATGGTATCATCATTTCACCCACATAGAATGTGCAAAAAAGTAGAGAGGGTTACGGCAAAAACTGGATGCACTTCGTTTACAAACTAGACAATCTCTTTCGAAGTATTCGGGTTTCTGACGAAAACTCATCTGTTACAAAGGCATTTCATTTTTTTAAACTTATTACAGCTCCAGACTTTTTGTGCATTCAGTATGCACCATTCAAAGCGACGCCATCAACTTTCAACCATTTCTACCTTCATTTGCTATTTTTCATGCGTTTAATGATTTGTTTTGAGCTAAATGGCCCTGAAATTGAAAAGCACTATAAAATGAGACACATTTGTCCCGGTTTGAATTTGAGCGGGCACTAATGTGTCGATTAGTGCCAGTTCCAACGGCTAGGCGGGAGGAGCTCTTTAGTACCGGTTCGTGGCGAACCTCTAGCACCGGTTCATGCCACAAACTGGTACTAATGAGGTTGTGTCAAGCTGTGGTCAGGCTGGGGCCCCACGAGCACCTTTAGTACCGGTTCATGGCATGAACCAGTACTAGCATTTCTTAGTAAGCTGTTTTTAGTCCCACCTCGCGAAGAGAGAGGCACTAGGAGCGGTTTATAAGCCTTGAGTGCAGAGACGATGAAGAAGAGGCTCAATGCTCACCTGCACGTTGCTTAGCTTCAAGCCTTGGGGAATAGGGTAGACTGCACGGAGCTATGTGCACTACAGTTTACACTATTCCGAAAGGCTTGAAGCTAATTAACGAGCATTGCGCCTCTTTTTTATTTTTAATAACTTATTACAACTCCGGACTTCTTCTGTTACGGCAAAAACTGGATGCACTTCGTGTAAAAACTGGACAATCTCTTTCAAAGTATCAGGGTTTGTTTCGGACGAAAACTCATCTGTTACACCGGCACTTTATTTTTTAAAACTTATTATAACTCCATACTTTTTGTGCATTCAGTATGCACCATTCAAAGCCACGCCATCAACTTTCAACTATTTCAGACTTCATTTGCTATTTTTCATGCATTTAATGATTTGTTTTGAGAGCTAAATGACCTTCGAATTGAAAAGCACTACAAATGAACTCTGAAAAAGTCAAAACTTGGCATGGTATATAAAAATAAATGAACAGAAGAAAATAAATAAAGCAGAAAAGAAAAAATCGAAACTCTACAAACAACTACTCATAAATAAATAAAATAAAATAAATAAAGTAAAAAGAAAAAAGTATATAAAAAAACTACTCAGAAATAAATAGAAGAAAATAAATAAAGCAGAAAAGAAAAAAACTATATAAAAAACTACTCAGAAATAAATAGAAGAAAATAAATATAGCAGAAAAGAAAAAACCTATATAAAAAACTACTCAGAAATAAATAGAAGAAAAAATAAAGAAGAAAAGAAAAAAACTATATAAAAAAATTTGGGGCGCTGCCATATGGGCCTGCTAGACCACGGGCGTGCAATTTTAGGCCCACAAGGCCCAGCAGGCTCACAGGGTAGCGCACCATAGTTAGGCCCAGAAGCCTGCTTTATAGAGGAGTTCAAAAGGGCAGCCACGGCTGGGTTTATAAACCAGTGCGGTTGCCCTTCGCCCGGCAACGTGAGACTAAACTTTGTGCACCGCGGGTGGCAGCGCACCACCTTTAGTACCAGTTGGTGGCTCCAACCGGTACTAAAGGGTGGTCTTTAGTACCGGTTGGATCCACCAACCGGTACTAATGGCCTGCTCTTCCCGCCTCTTGGCCTGGCCAAAGTTGGCCTTTAGTATCGGTTGGTGGCTCCAACCGGTACTAAAGGCCTCTTCTATATATACAACATTTACGAAAACATTTAGTTAGTTCCTGTTCGTCTTCGTCGCGCTCAGCCGCCGTCGCCGCCCCCGCCCCCGCCCCCGCCCCGTATCGCGCCCCGTCCCCGTCGCCGTCGTCGCGCCCCGGCCGTCCCCGTCCTCGTCGTCGCGCGTGCCCCGGCCGTCCCCGTCCCCGTCGTCGCGCGCCCCGGCCGTCCCCGTCGTCCCGCGCCCCGGCCGTCCCCGTCGTCGACGTCGACGCCCCCGTCGCGCCGTCCCCATCGACGTCGTCTCGCGCCGCCGCCCGTACGCCGCCGCCCCCGCTCGTACGTACACACACATACACACACACAATTTTTTTACTTATTTTTTGTTTTCTGTTTTTTAGATTAATGCATGTCAAATTGTTAATTAGATGAATTACCTAGATAAGAATGTTAGATTAATGTCGAATGTTAGATATGAATTAGATAGAAAAGTTAAATATTAATGTCAATTGTTAGATGAATTAGCTAGATATTAATTAGGTATATGAGATTTGAACTAGTTGAATTAATATAACTAGTTTATTTTTAGTAAATGCTTAGTTGAATTAGTTGAATTAATAGAACTAGTTGAATTAATAGAACTAGTTGAATTAGTTGAAATAATAGAACTAGTAATGTTTCACCTATATATAGAACTTAACTAGCTAGATGTTAATGTTAATGATTTTTTTGTTATTTGTTAATGATTTTTTCTGTTTTTTAATTTTTTATATATTTTTAGTTTATATAAATGTTAGATTAATGTCAAATGTTAGATTAATTAGATAGAAATATATGTTAGATATTAATGTCAAATGTTAGATGAATATTAGAATTAGCTAGATATTAATTAATGTTAGATAGTAAGTGTTTAATGTTTCACCTATATGAACATAGGAAATGTCGTCTGACGATGAAAAATATTTCATTATGTGCGAACACTATGAAGACCAATGCGGCCTGTGCGACAAAAATTTCCTTGTTGATAATAGGCGCTTCAGCATCAAGCTGGATGAGACATTCGAAGTGGATACAGTAAGTCACAACGGCAAGTATTTTTTCAAAATAAAGCATGACTTATGCTTCATTTGTTTCAACTTATAATTTTAAATTTTCACTATTCTACTAGCGCATCCCCTGCCATGCAGGAATTTTTCTCTTGGATAAGATAGGTTTCAGTGCTATGGATGATATGGAGGTAAAGAGAGTTTACTTGAAGACCGAGCATGGGTATACTTTCAACGTCAAATTATACAATGCAGAAACATACACCCATTTTAAATGCAAAACTTGGCAAGCACTATGCAAGGCTTATGCATTTGAGCCTGATATGGTTATCACCTTTGATATTCGTCCGGAAGATGATATGGAAGGTAATAGAGACATCTGGGTCGATGTGCAGACGCCTCCAGTTCTACCATTATGTGAGTTTTTCTCAAACATGTTTATGTCTTTGATATTGTTTATTCAAAAATAGTTGACAACTAATTTCTATTGTCAGCTTATTTCGGTTCAAGCAAACATGTCCGGCGCTTGGTAGACAGGACCTACTACTGTCCCGGGGCTGAACTAAACTGCGAGGAGATAAGTCATTATGTTTCATGGCTTGAGGATCTTCATACTGTCAAGACAAATTTTCTTCCTGCACTTAGAAATGTTAGTACTCAAAACGTGCAACCTATAGTGCATCTTTTGCATACATTATTTTTGAAACTAAGCTTTCATTGCTAAGTATATTAATTACTACACGATGTTTTTCAACAGGGACTCCCGATGACAGTTGTGCCTCAGTGGATCGAGACTAAAGGTCGCATGTCAATGGTTAGCTTACGACCAAGATATCCTACATTGCACATGAGTGCATTCAGGATTTCTGAAAGCAATGAATGCTTAATAGTGAAAGACTGGAGCAAAATTGTTAACGATCCCAGAGAAGTACTAGGGGCAGCAAGGAGAAGCGCATCCCATGATTAGGAGACAGATTCATCTGCATGCTCCAGTATGATGAATTAGGAGAGCTATACATGTTCTATGCTATTTTACCTGAGAGGGAGCAGCAGGAGTGATTTAGCTAGTTCATGCTCTTAGTACTTGTCCTCTCATGTCCGTATTCTTCGTCCTGAACTTAATCTCAAAGAGTGATTTTCTTGTTATGAATGCTTATATATCATCACCATGTTGAACTCGATGATATCTTTGTTGGAAATATGCCCTAGAGGCAACAATAAATTGGTTATTATTATATTTCCTTGTTCATGATAATCGTTTATTATCCATGTTATAATTGTATTGATAGGAAACTTAGATACATGTGTGGATACATAGAAAACACCATGTCCCTAGTAAGCCTCTAGTTGACTAGCTCGTTGATCAATAGATGGTTACCATTTCCTGATCATGGACATTGGATGTCGTTGATAACGGGATCACATCATTAGGAGAATGATGTGATGGACAAGACCCAATCCTAAGCCTAGCACAAAGATCGTGTAGTTCGTTTGCTAAAGCTTTTCTAATGTCAAGTATCATTTCCTTAGACCATGAGATTGTGCAACTCTCGAATACCGTAGGAATGCTTTGGGTGCACCAAACGTCACAACGTAACTGGGTGGCTATGAAGGTACACTATGGGTATCTTCGAAAGTGTCTATTGGGTTGGCACGAAACGAGACTAGGATTTGTCACTCCGTGTGACGGAGAGGTATCTCTGGGCCCACTCGGTAGGACATCATCATAATGTGCACAATGTGACCAAGGAGTTGATCATGGGATGATGTGTTACGGAACGAGTAAAGAGACTTGCCGGTAAAGAGATTGAACAAGGTATCGGATACTGATGATCGAATCTCGGGCAAGTACAATACCGTTGGACAAAGGGAATTGTATACGGCATTGATTGAATCCTCGACATCGTGGTTCATCCGGTGAGATCATCGTGGAACTTGTGGGAGCCAACATGGGTATCCAGATCCCGCTATTGGTTATTGGCCGGAGAGTTGTCTCGGTCATGTCTGCATGGTTCCCGAACCCGTAGGGTCTACACACTTAAGGTTCGGTGACGCTAGAGTTGTTATGGGAAATAGTATGTGGTTACCGAAGGTTGTTCGGAGTCCCGGATGAGATCTCGGACATGACGAGGAGCTCCAGAATGGTCCGGAGGTGAAGATCGGTATATTGGACGAAGGGTATTGGAGTCCGGAATTGTTCCAGGGGTACCAGGTGATGACCAGCGTGTCCGAAAGGGCTTTCGGAGGCCCCGGCAAGCGTTGGGGGCCTTATGGGCCAAGGGGAGAGGTCACATCAGCCCACTAAGGGGCTTAGCGCCCCTCCCACCCCATCTCACATAACCAGGAGAGGTGGGGGCGCCACCCCTAGGGCAGCCGCCCCTCCCGGCTTGGGGGGCAAGTTTCCTAGGGGGTGGGGGCGCCCAAACCCATCTAGGGTTTCCCCTGTGGCCGCCGCCCCACCCCTAGGGAACCCTAGGGCGCCTCCCCCTCCTCCCTTCCCCCTATATATAATGAGAGAGAGAGGGCAGCCGCACCCTTCCCCTGGCGCAGCCCTCTTCCTCCTCCAAACACCTCATCCTCCTTCGTAGTGCTTGGCGAAGCCCTGCCGGAGAACCACGAGCTCAATCACCACCACGCCGTCGTGATGTCGGAGATTTCCCTCAACTTATCCTCTCACCTTGCTGGATCAAGAAGGAGGAGACGTCTCCCAACCGTACATGTGTTGAACGCGGAGGTGCCGTCCGTTCGGCGCTAGGATCATCGGTGATTTGGATCACGACGAGTACGACTCCATCAACCCCATTCACTTGAACGCTTCCGTTTAGCGATCTACAAGGGTATGTAGATGCAATCTCCTTCCCCTCATTGCTAGATTACTCCATAGATTGATCTTGGTGATGCATAGAAAATTTTGAATTTCTGCTACGATCACCAATAGTGGCATCATGAGCTAGGTCTATGCGTAGTTTCTATGCACGAGTAGAACACAAAGTAGTTGTGGGCGTCGATTTTGTCAATTTACTTGCCGTTACTAGTCTTATCTTGATTCGGCGGCATCGTGGGATGAAGTGGCCCGGACCGACCTTACACGTACTCTTACGTGAGACAGGTTCCACCGACTGACATGCACTAGTTGCATAAGGTGGCTAGCGGGTGTCTGTCTCTCCCACTTTAGTCGGATCGGATTCGATGAAAAGGGTCCTTATGACGGGTAAATAGAAATTGGCATATCACGTTGTGGTTTTGGCGTAGGTAAGAAACGTTCTTGCTAAGAAACCTATAGCAGCCACGTAAAAATTTGCAACAACAATTAGAGGACGTCTAACTTGTTTTTGCAGCATATGACGTGTGATGTGATATAGCCAAAAAGGATGTGATGAATGATATATGTGATGTATGAGATTGATCATGTTCTTGTAATAGGAATCACGACTTGCATGTCGATGAGTATGACAACCGGCAGGAGCCATAGGACTTGTCTTAATTTATTTATGACCTGAGTGTCAACATAAATGTCATGTAATTACTTTACTTTATTGCTAACCGTTAGCCATAGTAGTAGAAGTAATAGTTGGCAAGACAACTTCACGAAGACACGATGATGGAGATCATGGTGTCATGCCAGTGACGATGATGATCATGGAGCCCCGAAGATGGAGATCAAAAGGAGCAAAGTGATGATGGCCATATCATGTCACTATTTGATTGCATGTGATGTTTATCATGTTTTACATATTATTTGCTTAGAACGATGGTAGCTTAAATAAGATGATCCCTCACTAAAATTTCAAGAAAAGTTTTCTCCCTAACTGTGCACCGTTGCGAAGGTTCATTGTTTCGAAGCACCATGTGATGATCAGGTGTGATAGATTCTAACGTTCGAATACAACGGGTGTTGATGAGCCTAGCATGTACAGACATGGCCTCGGAACACATGTGAAACACTTAGGTTGACTTGACGAGCCTAGCATGTACAGACATGGCCTCAGAACACAGAGGACCGAAAGGTCGAACATGAGTTGTATAGAAGATGCGATCAACATGAGATGTTCACCGATGATGACTAGCCCGTCTCACGTGATGATCGGACATGGCCTAGTCGATTCGGATCATGTATCACTTAGATGACTAGAGGGATGTCTATCTGAGTGGGAGTTCATGAAATAATCAGATGAACTCAATTATCATGAACATAGTCAAAAGGACTTTGCAAATTATATCATAGCTTACGCTTTAGTTCTACTGTTTTAGATACGTTCCTAGAGAAAAATTAGTTGAAAGTTGATAGTAGCAATTATGCAGACTGGGTCCGTAAACTGAGGATTGTCCTCATTGTTGCGCAGAAGGATTATGTCCTTAATGCACCGCTCAGTGAGCTGAACCTCGAGCGTCGGTTGTGGATGTTGCGAACATCTAACATACGCGTTTTGATGACTACATGATAGTTCAGTGCATAATGCTAAATGGTTTAGAATTGAGGCACTAAAGATATTTTTGAAACATCGCAGAACATATGAGATGTTCCAAGGACTGAAATTGGGATTTCAGGCTAGTGCCCACGTCAAGAGGTATGAGACCTCTGACAAGTTTCCTAAGCCTGTATACTAAGGAGAAAAGCTCAATCGTTGAGCATGTGCTCAGATTGTATGAGTACAACAATCACTTGAATCAAGTGGGAGTTAATCTTCCAAATGAGATAGTGATGTTTCTCCAAAGTCACTGCCACCAAGCTACTAGAGCTTCATGATGAACTATAACATATCAAGGATAGACATGATGATCCTTGAGCAATTCGCGATGTTTGACACCGCGAAAGTAGAAATCAAGTAGGAGCATCAATTTTTGATGGTTAGTAAAACCACTAGTTTCAAGAAAGGCAAGGGAAAGAAGGGATACTTCATGAAACGGCAAATCAGTTGCTGCTCTAGTGAAGAAACCCAAGGTTGAACCCAAACCCGAGACTAAGTGCTTCTGTAATGAGGGGAACAGTCACTGAAGCAGAACTACCCTAGATACTTGGTAGATGAGAAGGCTAGCAAGGTCGACAGAAGTATATTGGATATACATTATATTGATGTGTACTTTACTAGTACTCCTAGTAGCACCATGGTAATAGATACCGGTTCAGTTGCTAAGTGTTAGTAACTCGAAATAAAAGGCTACGGAATAAACGGAGACTAGCTAAAGGTGAGATGACAATATGGTTTGGAAGTGTTTCCAAGGTTGATGTGATCAAGCATCTCATACTCCCTTTACCATCGAGATTGGTGTTAAACCTAAATAATTGTTATTTGGTGTTTGCGTTGAGCATAGACATGATTGGATTATGTTTATCGCAATACGGTTATTCATTTAAGGAGAATAATGGTTACTCTATTTATTTGAATAATACCTTCAATGGTCTTGCACCTAAAATGAATGGTTTATTGAATCCCGATCGTAGTGATACACATGTTCATGCCAAAAGATATAAGATAGTAATGATAGTACCACATACTTGTGGCACTCCAATTTGAGTTATATTGGTATAAAACACATGAAGAAGCTCCATGTTGATGGATCTTTGGACTCACTTGATTTTGAATCACTTGAGACATGCAATTCATACCACATGGGCAAGATGACTGAAAGGACTCGTTTTTCAGTAAGAGGGAACAAGAAAGTAGCTTGTTGGAAGTAATACATCTTGATGTGTACAGTCCAATGAGTGCCGAGGCATGTAGTGGATATCGTTATGTTCTTACTTCACAGATGATTTGAGTATATTTACTTGATGAATCACGAGTCTGAATTATTGAAAGGTTCAAGTAATTTCAGGGTGAAGTTGGAAGATCGTCGTGACAAAAGGATAAGATATCTAAGATATGATCATAGAGATGAATATCTGAATTACGAGTTTGGCACAGAATTAAGACATTGTGGAAATGGTTTCATAGCTGATACAGCCTGGAACACCATAGTGTGATGGTGTGTCCGAACATCATAACTGCACCCTATTGGCTATGATGCATACCATGATGTCTATTATCAAATTAGCACTATAGTTTATGGGTTAGGCATTAGAGACAACCACATTCACTTTAAATAGGGCACCACGCAATTCCGCTTGAGTCGACACCGTATGAACTATGGTTTAGAGAAACCTAAGCTGTCATTTCTTAAAAGTTTGGGGCTGTAACGCTTACGTGAAAAAGTTTCAGGCTGATAAGCTCGAAACCAAAGCGGATAAATGCATCTTCATAGGACACCCAAAACAGTTGGGTATACCTCTTGTCTCAGATCCGAAAGCAATAGGGATTGTTTCTCGAATCGGGTCCTTTCTTGAGGAAAAGTTTCTCTTGAAAGAATTGAGTGGGAGGATGGTGGAGACTTGATGAGGTTATTGAACCGTCACTTCAACTAATGTGTAGCAGGGCACAGGGAGTTGTTCCTGTTGCACTTACACAAATTGAAGTGGAAGCTTATGATAGTGATCATGAAACTTCGGATCAAGTCACTACCAAACCTCGTAGGACGACAAGGATGCATACTACTTCAGAGTGGTACGTAATCCTGTCTTGGAAGTCATGTTGCTAGACAACAATGAACCTACGAGCTATGGAGAAGCGATGGTGGGCCCGGATTCCGAAAAATGGCTCGAGGCCATAAAATACGAGAGAGGATCCATGTATGAAAACAAAGTGTAGACTTTGGAAGAACTACTTGCTGGTCGTAAGGCTGTTGGGTGCATATGGATTTTAAAAGGAAGACAGACCATGATGGTAAGTATCACCATTAGGAAAGCTCGACTTGTCGTTAAGATTTTTTCCGACAAGTTCAAGGAGTTGACTACGATGAGACTTTCTCACTCGTAGTGATGCTAAGAGTCTGTTGGAATTATATTAGCACGTACTGCATTATTTATGAAATCTTGTAGATAGGATGTCAAAATATTGTTTCCTTGATGATTTTCTTGAGGAAAGGTTGTATGTGATACAACCAGAAGATTTTGTCAATCCTGAAAGATGCTAACAAGTATTCAAAGCTCCGGCAATCCTTCTAAGGACTGGAGTAAGCATCTCGGAGTTGGAATGTATGCTTTGATGAGATGATCAAAGATTTGGGTTTATACAAAGTTTATGAGAAACTTGTATTTCCAAAGAAGTGAGTGGGAGCACTATATAATTTTTGATGAGTATATGTTGTGAACATATTGTTGATCAGAAATGATGTAGAATTTCTGGAAAGCATATAGGGTCATTTGAAAGGTGTTTTTCAATGGAAAACCTGGATTAAGCTACTTGAACATTAAGCATCAAGATCTATAAGGATAGATCAAAAACGCTTAATGGTACTTTCAAATGAGCACATACCTTGACATGATCTTGTAGGTGTTCAAGATGGATCAGCCAAAGAAGGAGTTCTTGCCTGAGTTGTAAGGTATGAAGTTAAGACTTAAAGCTCGACCACGGCAGAAGAAAGAGGAAGGACGAAGGTCGTCTCCTATGCTTTTGTCATAGGCTCTATACGGTATGCCATGCTAAGTACCGCACCTGATGTGTGCCTTGCCACATGTCTGGCAAGAGGGTACAAAGATGATCTAGGAGTAGATCACCAGATAGCGGTCAAAATTAGGAATAAGGATATGTTTCTCGGTTATGGAGGTGATAAAGAGTTCGACTTAAAGAGTTACATCGATGCAAGCTTAACACCTATCCGGATAGCTCTAAGTAGAGATACCGGATTCGTATAGTAAAACAGTTATTTGAAATGGCTCCAAATATAGCGTAGTAGCTGCATCTGCAAGATGACATACATACGAATCTGAATGTTGCAGACCCGTAGACTACAACATCTCTCACAAGCATAACATGATCAAACCCAGAACTCATTGAGTGTTAATCACATAGTGATGTGAACTAGATTATTGACTCTAGTAAACTCTTTGGATGTTGGTCACATGGCGATGTGACCTGTGAGTGTTAATCACATGGCGATGTGAACTAGATTATTGACTCTAGTGCAAGTGGGAGACTGTTGGAAATATGCCCTAGAGGCAATAATAAATTGGTTATTATTATATTTCCTTGTTCATGATAATCGTTTATTATCCATGCTATAATTGTATTGATAGGAAACTCAGATACATGTGTGGATACATAGACAACACCATGTCCCTAGTAAGCCTCTAGTTGACTAGCTCGTTGATCAATAGATGGTTACGGTTTCCTGACCATGGACATTGGATGTCGTTGATAACGGGATCACATCATTAGGAGAATGATGTGATGGACAAGACCCAATCCTAAGCCTAGCACAAAGATCGTGTAGTTCGTATGCTAAAGCTTTTCTAATGTCAAGTATCATTTCCTTAGACCATGAGATTGTGCAACTCCCGGATACCGTAGGAATGCTTTGGGTGTACCAAACGTCACAACGTAACTGGGTGGCTATAAAGGTACACTACGGGTATCTCCGAAAGTGTTTGTTGGGTTGGCACGAATCGAGACTAGGATTTGTCACTCCGTGTGACGGAGAGGTATCTCTGGGCCCACTCGGTAGGACATCATCATAATGTGCACAATGTGACCAAGGAGTTGATCACGGGATGATGTGTTACGGAACGAGTAAAGAGACTTGCCGGTAACGAGATTGAACAAGATATCGGATACCGACGATCGAATCTCGGGCAAGTACAATACCGCTGGACAAAGGGAATTGTATACGGGATTGATTGAATCCTCGACATCGTGGTTCATCCGATGAGATCATCGTGGAACATGTGGGAGCCAACATGGGTATCCAGATCCCGCTGTTGGTTATTGGCCGGAGAGTTGTCTCGGTCATGTCTGCATGGTTCCCGAACCCGTAGGGTCTACACACTTAAGGTTCGATGACGCTAGAGTTGTTATGGGAAATAGTATGTGGTTACCGAAGGTTGTTTGGAGTCCCGGATGAGATCCCGGACATGACGAGGAGCTCCGAAATGGTCCGGAGGTGAAGATCAGTATATTGGACAAAGGGCATTGGAGTCCGGAATTGTTCTGGGGGTACGAGGTGACGACCAGCGTGTCCGAAAGGGGTTTCGGAGGCCCCGGCAAGCGTTGGGGGGCCTTATGGGCCAAGGGGAGAGGGCACATCAGCCCACTAAGGGGCTGAGCGCCCCTCCCACCCCACCTCACGTAACCAAGAGAGGTGGGGGCGCCTCCCCAAGGGCAGCCGCCCCTCCCGGCTTGGGGGGCAAGTTTCCTAGGGGGTGGGGACGCCCAAACCCATCTAGGGTTTCCCTTGTGGCCGCCGCCCCTCCCCTAGGGAACCCTAGGGCGCCTCCCCTCCTCCCTTCCCCCTATATATAGTGAGAGAGTGAGAGGGCAGCCGCACCCTTCCCCTGGCGCAGCCCTCTTCCACCTCCAAACACCTCATCCTCCTCCGTAGTGCTTGGCGAAGCCCTGCTGGAGAACCACGAGCTCCATCACCACCACGCTGTCGTGATGTCGGAGTTTTCCCTCAACTTCTCCTCTCACCTTGCTGGATCAAGAAGGAGGAGACGTCTCCCAACCGTACGTGTGTTGAACGTGGAGGTGCCGTCCGTTCGGCGCTAGGATCATTGGTGATTTGGATCACGGCGAGTACGACTCCATCAACCCCGTTCACTTGAACGCTTCCGCTTAGCGATCTACAAGGGTATATAGATGCACTCTCCTTCCCCTCGTTGCTAGATTACTCCATAGATTGATCTTGGTGATGCGTAGAAAATTTTGAATTTCTGCTACGATCCCCAACAATCTTTGCTTCTGGTACAAGTGAATGTTTCTTCTTTAAGCTAGTGTTGGTGCTGATTAGACAGCGGTAATGACTATGATGATTAAATAGTGGTAATAACGACTACGATGATTTTTAGCTAGCTAGTATACTGTTGTTGGTGATGATATCATGCAAGAGTTTATATATTAATATGTGATGATGGTGATGATGATGATGATGAGTTATTATATATATCATTTATGAAAGAAACCGCAAATTAGTTTGAACTGGATGGATCCTAGCTAAGTGATATATGCCATATCCATATTACTTGAACACTTAGATGATCAAGTAATATGGATATATGGCATATACTTGATCACTCAGCTAGCTAGGATCCACATGCATCCAGTCGAAACTAATCTGTGGTACTTTCACCTAATGATTTAACAACTCATTATAACGTAAAACAATCCTAAATTAAATTGATAACACAAATTTAAAGGAAAAATAAAAAATAAAACCAAAACCCCTAAACATTTAGTATCGGTTGGTGTTACCAACCGGTACTAATGATCTACCGCACCCGTGGCCTGGCTCGTGCCACGTGGTGGCACTTTAGCACCGGTTCGTGCCGAACTGGTACTAAAGGGGGGCCTTTAGTGCCCACCCTTTAGTGCCGGTTATGCAACCGACACTAAAGGTCTTTACAAACCGGGACTAAAGCCCGGTTCTGCACTAGTGTCCGAGCATTAGTAAGGTACACATCAATAACAGGTATATCAAATATACCTTTCACTTTGCCATCCTTATTCTCCGCCAAATACTTGGGGCAGTTCCGCTTCTAGTGACCAGTCCCTTTGCAGTAGAAGCACTCAGTCTCATGCTTAGGTCCAGACTTGGGCTTCTTCACTTGAGCAGCAACTTGCTTGTCGTTCTTCTTGAAGTTCCCTTTCTTCCCTTTACCCTTTTCTTGAAACTGGTGGTCTTGTTGACCATCAACACTTGATGCTCCTTCGTGATTTCTACCTCCGCGGCCTTTAGCATTGCGAAGAGCTCGGGAATCGTCTTATCCATCCCTTGCATATTCTAGTTCATCACGAAGCTCTTGTAGCTTGGTGGCAGTGATTGAAGAACTCTGTCGATGACACTATCATCAGGAAGATTAACTTCCAGCTGAGTCAAGTGTTTGTGGTACCCAGACATTCTGAGTATATGTTCATTGACAGAACTATTCTCCTCCATTTTGCAGCTGTAGAACTTATTGGAGACTTCATATCTCTCAATCCGGGCATTTGCTTGAAATATTAACTTCAACTCCAGGAACATCTCATATGCTCCATGATGTTCAAAATGTCATTGAAGTCCTCTAAGCCATAAAGCATGGCACACTAAACTATTGAGTAGTCATCAGCTTTGCTTTGCCAGATGTTCATAACATCTGGTGTTGCTCCTGCAGCGGGTTTGTCACCTAGCGCTGCTTCCAGGACGTAATTCGTCTGTGCAGCAACGAGTATAATCCTCAAGTTACGGACCTAGTCCGTGTAATTGCTACCATCATCTCAACTTAGCTTTCTCTATGAACGCATTAAAATTCAACGGAACAACAGCACGGGCCATCTATCTACAACAAAATAGACATGCAAAATACTATCAGGTACTAAGTTCATGATAAACTAAAGTTCAATTAATCATATTACTTAAGAACTCTCACTTAGATAGACATCCCTCTAATCATCTAAGTGATCACATGATCCATATCAACTAAACCTTGTCCAATCATCACGTGAGATGGAGTAGTTTTCAATGGTGAACATCACTATGTTGATCATATCTACTATATGATTCACGCTCGACCTTTCGGTCTCAATGTTCCGAGGCCATATCTGCATATGCTAGGCTCAGCAAGTTAACCTGAGTATTCTACGTGTGCAAAACTGGCTTGCACCCGTTGTATGTGAATGTAGAGCTTATCCCACCCGATCATCATGTGGTGTCTCGGCACGACGAACTATAGCAATGGTGCATACTCAGGGAGAACACTTGTACCTTGAAATTTAGTGAGAGATCATCATATAATGCTATCGCCGAACTAAGCAAAATAAGATGCATCAAGGATAAACATCACATGCAATCAATATAAGTGATATGATATGGCCATCATCATCTTGTGCCTTTGATCTCCATCTCCAAAGCACTGTCATGATCACCATCGTCACTGGCTTGACACCTTGATCTCCATCGAAGCATCGTTGTCGCCTCGCCAACTATTTCTTCTATGACTATCGCTCCCGCTTAGTGATGATGTAAAGCAATTACATGGAGATTGCATTTCATACAATAAAGCGACAACCATATGGCTCCTGCTAGTTGCTGATAACTCTGTTACAAAACATGATCATCTCATACAATAAAACTTAGCATCATGTCTTGACCATATCACATCACAACATGCCCTGCAAAAACAAGTTAGACGTCCTCTACTTTGTTGTTGAAAGTTTTATGTGGCTGCTACGGGCTGAGCAAGAACCATTCTTACCTAGGCATCAAAAACCACAACGCGGTATAGTGATTGCTTTTTGATCTTCAGAAAGAACCCTGTTCATTGAATCTGATTCAACTAAAGTTGGAGAAACTGACACCCACTAGCCACTTGTGTGCGAAGCATGTCGGTAGAACGAGTCTCGCGTAAGCGTGCGCGTAATGTCAGTCTGAGCCGCTTCATCCAACAATACCGCTGAATCAAGAATCAACTAGTGACGGCAAGCAATATGTATATACCCACGACCACAACTCCTTTGTGTTCTACTCGGGCATATAACATCTACGCATAAACCTGGCTCGGATGCCACTGTTGGAGAAATGCTGTAATTTCAAAAAAATTCCTATGCACACGCAAGATCCATCTAGGTGATGCATAGCAACGAGAGGGGACAATGTTGTCCACATACCCTCGTAGACCGTAAGTGGAAGTGTTATGACAATGCGGTTGATGTACTCGTATGTCTTCACGATCCGACCGGTCCTAGTACCGAAGATACGGCACCTCCGCGATCTGCACATGTTCAGCTTGGTGATGTCCCACGAACTCTAGATCCAGCTGAGGTCAAGGGAGAGTTGCGTCAGCATGACAGCGTGGTGACGATGATGATGAAGCTACGGGCGCAGAGCTTTGCCTAAGCACTGCAACGATATGACCAAGGTGGAAATCTGTGGAGGGGGGCACCGCACACGGCTAAGATCAACTTTGATGTGTTCCAGGGTGCCCCCCTCCCCATGTATATAAAGGAAGGAGGGGGAGGTTGTCGGGGGACTGATACACGAACACCTATGGGACCGGCGGACCGAGTCCCTTTCGGTTCGGCGGGGGCGGAGGTCGCACGAAGAGCGGATCGAGGCGAAGCACACGAGCAGTTTAATCAGGTTCGGGCCGCACGGATGCGTAAAACCCTACTCCTGCTTTGTGGTTTGTATTGAGTTCTTGCTCGGGAGCGCGGAGTGCTACAGTACACACCAGCGGCTAACGAGACCGAGCCTGAGTGTTCTCTCTTCCGAACCCCCCTCTACGTTGCACATGGGCCTCCTTTTATATGCTCAAGGGGTCACCGACAGGTGGCAACGGAGACAAAGGGTAAAAATGGAAAGGTGCTGTGGTAGGTACAGCTACCTGCTACAGTGTATCATACCTAACCCTGACGGCAGGGGACAAGGGCATTAAATGCCCGTCTGTGTCGCCTAAACAGTGCAAAAGGGACCATCAGGGACGCCACCGCTTGCCACGATGGCGATCTTGTCAGCGCCGCTCGCCACCGCGCACCGCAGGCTGCACAGCCGCCCGCCACGTATGCCTGGAAGGGTCCCAGAGCGACACGTTGGTGGATGTGCTGGAGCGCGGGCAAAGTGGTGGCTTGCCGTGGCGAACGCCTTATCGCGGTTGTTGTCTTGTCGCGCCCGGGAGCTTGTCGCTCACCGGGCCTTGCCGGGACGCGTGGCGCGTCGCGGCAAGCTCCTTGAGATGCCTTGGTTGGCCTTCCCGGCAAGCTCCTCTTGCCGGGGTCTTGAGGTGCCTTGATTGGCCTTCCCGGCAAGCTCCTCTTGCCGGGGTCTTGAGGTGCCTTGATTGGCCTTCCCGGCAAGCTCCTCTTGCCGGGGTCTTGAAATGCCTTGGCTTGGATACTTTGTTCTTGAATGGCTCCAAAGGAACCACGGAGGACCTTGGCGGTCACCTGGCAAGCCTTGCCGCGGGATGCTGCGACTGCCTGTGCACAAGTTCGGGATACTAGGGTACCCCTACTCTAGTACACCGACAGGAGCCCCCGGGCCTGGGCCATACACGGTGCCAAGCGCTGTTGGGCCAGGCCCAAAACAGGGCACGGGCACGCGCGGCCTAGGTTACGCCGTATCTCACTCCGTATCCGCCGCGCCCTCCCCGAACGGCACGCGTTGAATGCGGCATCGTGGGAGAGATTGTGGGTGGTTTCTTTATTCGGAAATGCGAAATGTCCGCCCCTCCCTCTTTATAAGCAGGGGAAACAGGGGAAGTTCGCCCATTCGCCTGTTGCTGCTTCCAATCTCAGAAATCTCCGCCGCTCCCTCGCCTTCCCAAAGCTGAGAGAGAGAGAGCAGCGCTCCGCCCCTCATCGCCACCAGCACCACCAACGCCGTCGACCTCCTCCACCACTTCCGCCATGGCTCCAAAAGCCGACAAGGGGAAGGTCGTGAAGTCGACCGAGGCGCAGCGGCTTGCGGCGCTGCGGAAGGAGCGGTCCGTCTTCCCCCCCAAGCTTGCCGCGAAGGAGCTGAGGGAGAACTAGTACCTCTTCTGGTCGACGGAGACGCGCGCGCATCCGCGCACGAAGGTACTCCCCGCCGCCGCTTGGAAGAAGGCCCCAAACGGATACCCTTTCTTCGCATTGTTCTTCTACTGCGGGCTCTGCCCGCCTTTCTCTGAATTCTTCTGCGACATCATGAATACCTACGGATTCCACCTCCTTGACTTCACCCCCAATGCCGTTCTGACCATGGCAGTTTTCGCACATCTCTGCGAAAACTTTGTCGGAGTCCACCCCAGTGTAGCCCTCTTCCGCCATTTCTTCATACCCGGAGTAGAGAGAGGAGAGCCTCTATCCGGCGGAATCGCCTGGATATCAAGGGCCGGCAAGAAGGAAACTTATCTGGAGGGAGAATTCCGCGGCAAGTGGGAGGAGTGGAGAGCAGACTGGTGCTGGATTGACGAGGAGAACCCGCAGCCATTCACCACCCGGCGCCAAACCCCAGTAGCACGCGGCAGCGATTGGAGTGACGTGGCCCCGGAAGACGACAGGCTGAAGATTGCTGTCACCCGGATCCTGCGCCTCAGGCTTGCCGGGCTCACTATAGGCGCTGTTGGCGCAGACTTTCTTCGCCGCCCCATCGCCCCCCTGCAGGAATGGGGGAGACCCACTTGGGAGTTCAAGAATGCGGCAGATATCATGAGGCTGCGGCCGGGCCTCAACTTCAACTTCACAGTTCTGGAGCTCAACACGATGCTCCAGGAGCTGTTCAAGTACGACCCTCAACACCCCGAAGTTTTCAGGTTGCCGGGGGGTGTCGTTCCGTTGTGCAACAATTCCGCGCTCGACCGCATCCGTGCAATGATGCAGCTGTGCGACTCGCATGGAATTGTGCCAACTTGGCAGGAGCCTGCAGACGACGTCGTGCAGCAGTTCTTCGATGACTTGGTAGAAGTGCCGATCCGCTCCGACGAGAAGGACAGCCTCACCCGCGACACCACGGATGCGGAGATGGCACTCATCGCCACCAGGCTGGAAGAGGCGGCGGCAGCCGCAGCCACTGGCGAATTTGGGTTCACCATGGAGGAGGCAGAGGCAGCAGAGGCGGCAAGCCATGCCGAGTGAGGGGAGCCCGCCGGCAAGAAGGAGCTTGCCGGGTGTGACGCCGAGCCGAGCGAGCCCGCCAAGGACACGAGCGGCTCGCTAGAAATCAACTCCTCTTCCTCCTCATCTTCGGGCAGCTCGCTGCAAGCAGAACCTTCATCCTCACCAAGAAGGCGTCTCCGCAAGGCCGGTGATGTAGCGGAGCGGCAAGCGGGTCAACAGTCGCCGCGCCGCGTGACACGCTCCACCGCGGCAAACACCGTTGCCGCGGGAGCGCCTCATGCTGCGACGGCAACTGGAGCGGGATCTAGCCGGACCACCGCTTCAGTTCCTGCCGCTGCTCACGCCGCGCCAGCAGCTGGAGCGGGGTCGTCTCAGACCACCGCCACTGCTCCCGCCAAGCGGCCAAGGGAAGCTTCTCCTCCGCCTCCTCGCGCCAGGCGCGCGCCGGACTTCGACTTCTCCGCGTTCAGCTCCGACGAGGAAGAAGAAGAAGAGTAAGCTTCTCTTGCTATACTTGTAGTTCTTCAATTCCTGCTGTTTTTCTTGTATCTCATTTGCTTTTCTTTCTGAACTTGTTCCTCTTTAGGACTCTGGCCCAGAGAGCGGCAAAGAGAGCTAAGGTCCCGGTGATCATCATCGAGGACGAGCCTACTGCGACAGCAGGTGGCGCGCCCGAGACAACCTTGCCGGACCCGGCGACTTTCCTCTAGAGCAGCCCCTAGCGTATGTGTATGATTTACTTTCCGCTGCGAGGCACACATGGGTACTTGTCTTTGCTGATATCTGCTTGTTGATTTGTGTAGGAGCCGAGCAGCCCCACCAAGAGCCAAGGGAGAGTCCTCCGGCGAGGGAGGGCTTTCCGGTAAGGGAGAAGTCTCCCGCAAGGGAGGGTTCTCCGGCAAGGGACAGCGCCAGCGGCCCTCCGACGGCGGAGAACCTGACTGCAGAAACTGGCACAGGTAATCCTTTTGCTGCAAAACTTCCCTTGGGTCCTTCTTCTCTTGATCTTCCTGGGTTTTTGCTGGATTTTTCTTGACTCTTCTCCCCTTGCCGGCTGTCACACCCATCTGCTGCGGAGCAGATGGAGACCGAGGTCGCCGCCGAAGAAGCAGCCGGCGCTGGCGATCCCATCGGCGCCGAGGCCGCCAAGGCTACCGCCGCAGCAACTGGCGAGGGGTCTGGCGATCGTACTGATGGCCTAGAGGCCGCAGGAGCGCCAGGCGCTACGCCGACCGCCGGCCCGTCCGCCGAAGCCGCAGCGCCAAGCTCCGAGGAGCCCCAGCCGGGCATCTACTTGAAGGCCGGCGATGACGTCTTCATCAACCTCCCCTGGGCATCAAGCTCCAGGGCGCCGGTCGAGGGAGAGACCTTCTACGGGGAGGTGCTCGCCTCCGCTGGGTTGACGGTGGTTGACGCGCCAAGCAGCAGCAACGAGCCTGAGGAGGAGCGGCTGCTGCGAAAGCTGGTGTCACTCTACCGCGCGTGGCAAGCCAAGCTGGAGTCCCGCGAGGCGCTTGTCGCGAAGGCGGAAGCAGTCATCGAGAAGCGCGCGGAGGAGCTCTGGGGCTTCCACCAGGAAACTCGTCGGTCCTTGGCAGAGGAGCGGGAGCAACTCGACGAAGCGCAGAAGGCCTTCCTCCTCGAAAAAGCTGAAATCGAAGAGCAACAGCGGCTTGCCGCCGTGAAGCTATCCGCGGAGGAGGGTGAGCTGGCGCAGCGGAAGGTTAATCTTGACGCCCACGAGGAGGAGCTCGCCCTGCGCGAGGAAAAACTCGGCAGAGCCCTCAAGCAAGCAGAGGATGCTGCCGCCGCCGCCGTGGCCGCCAATAAGGAGTTGGAGACGAAGGTGGCGCAGCTGGAGGCCGCTCTCGCCGAGAAGAGCAAAGAGCTCAGCGCCGCCAAGGACTCCAACACGGGTCTTGAGTTGAACCTGACCACTTTGACCAAGACGTTGGACAGCGCCAAGAAGCAGGAGGCGGCCTTGAAGGAGGAGATCAAGGCCGACAAGGCGCTGCTAGAGAGTGTTGCCGCCACCCAAAACGCCTTCAGGGAGACTGTGGAGCACTGGACGGAGAGTCTTGTGAATGCTGCCACAGACATTGACAGGGAGTTGGCGCAGCTGGGGATGGAGGATCTCGGGTATCCCTCCGACGAGAACCTCCAGCCCAGCGCCAAGCTCGTCTTGTTCTTCAAGGGTGTGGCGACGGCCCTCCAGCAACTCCAGGAGAAGATCAGAAGGCAGCTGGCCGACGAGTCGCGCAAGATCTGCGCGGGAGCTCTCCAGAAAGTGTTGATGAAGGTGGCCTTCTGCAATCCGAGCCTCAACCTCACCAACGTCCTCAGGACCCTGCCGCCGGATGCTGATCTGGAGGCGCTCAAGGCTCTTGTCGCACCCATTGTGGACAAGGTGAGAGGGATCAAGAGGATCGAAGGCAATCGCGTAGATTAGGCCGCCCATTTCTTCTTTTCTTGTCGCTGTTTGTCATGTTATGAAAACAGTCTGTTAGAGCTGCGACAAGCTATCTTTGTAATATAACTCTATTCTGGGTAATGATTGCAATGTTATTCCCTTTACTTGATTCCTCCCTTTGTATGTTTTTGCCCTACGCTTTTAGGGAACTTGCCGGTGCAGGCACCTAAGCCGCGAGCGCTGAGTGCGGAACGTCAGCAGCCTGCTGGCGGTGCCGCTACCGGCAAGAAACCTTGTCGCAACTAGTTGCAGCTCACTTAAGTTGTTGAGCGGACTCGAAACAAAATAAGGGCGCAACTAGCTACGAGTTGGTTCCTCCGCGCACAGGTTTTCCATACAAAGTGCGGTCGTTCAAGGGAGATAACTTAAAATTTTAAAAAATCTGATTGCTCAAACTTTGGCAACTTAGCTTTTCTGTTGTTTGCTTCCCGGTAAGGCGAAATTTCTTGAACGACGCCCGGTCCATACCATTATCTTCTCCTTTCCTCCCCGGCAAACTTGTGGGCGAGGGAACCTTCCTTTCCTTGAGAAAAAAGAAAGAAGAGAAAATAAAGATACGGAGCCTTACGGCTCGTTATTGCTTACCGTGGAGTAGGTGCTGCACAAAGTGTCAGATCATATATGCCAAAAAATAGAGAGCATGAAATTGACAAAATGTGCGGAGCACATGAGTTTTACTTATGCACGGGGTCTGCGCCCGGCTTTGTACAAAGGATTACATGCAACAGCGGCAAGACTTGCACAAAAGGTGGTTGCCGGAACAGGTTCCGGCAACCGCGCCTTACGGGTAAAACTTACGAAGATGCTCAATGTTCCAGGAGTTGCTCACCGGAATGCCATCTTCGGTCTCAAGGCGGACAGCGCCAGGCCTAGTGACTCGTTTCACCCGGTAAGGGCCTTCCCACTTCGGCGTCAACTTGTTGGAATTCTTGGCGGACTGAACACGCCGAAGAACAAGGTCGCCTTCCTCGAGACTTCTGGCGTTAACTTTGCGGCTATGGTAGCGGCGCAAAGCTTGCTGGTAGCGAGCAGCTCGCACAGCAGCCTGAAGACGGTCTTCCTCAAGGAGCAGCGCGTCATTTTGTCGCAGCTGCTCTTGCTCGAGCTCATCATAAGCGAGCACTCGAGGTGACCCATATACGAGTTCCGTGGGGATAACTGCCTCTGCTCCATAGACTAGAGCGAAAGGTGTCTGGCCAGTGGCTCGATTTGGCGTCGTCCTGATCGACCAAAGAACCACCGGCAGCTCCTCGATCCAGTTTCTTCCGCACTTGTGCAGCCTGTCGAAAGTCCTGGTCTTGAGCCCGCGCAGCACTTCAGCATTTGCCCTCTCCGCTTGACCGTTGCTTCTCGGGTGAGCAACAGAAGCGAAGCAGACCTTGGCGCCAAGATCTTGGACGTACTGCATGAAGGTGCGGCTCGTGAATTGCGTACCGTTGTCGGTGATTATCCTGTTAGGGATCCCGAAGCGGCAAACAATCGACCTGAAGAACTTGACTGCTGACTGTGCTGTCACCTTCCTCACTGGTTCCACTTCCGGCCACTTTGTGAACTTGTCGATTGCAACGTACAAGTACTCAAAGCCCCCGACTGCTCGGGGAAAGGGGCCGAGGATGTCGAGCCCCCAGACCGAAAATGGCCAGGATAAAGGGATCGTCTGGAGAGCTTGAGCTGGTTGGTGTATCTGCTTGGAATGGAACTGGCACGCTTCACACTTGGTTACTTGTGCAGTTGCATCCTGGAGGGCTGTCGGCCAAAAGAAACCTTGCCGGAATGCTTTGCCGACAAGTGCTCTTGCGCCAATGTGGTGACCACATATGCCTCCATGTATCTCTGCCAACAGCTTTTGTCCGTCTTCCCGGTGAATACACTTCAATTTCACACCGTTGAGTCTTCTTCTGTACAGTGTCTTGTCGACAAACTGGTACATACTTGACTGCCGGGCTACTCTTTCCGCTTCTTCTTGCTCTTCGGGAAGTTCTCCTGTCTGAAGGAAACGGACAATCTGTTGTGCCCATGCTGGAGCTTGTGGCTCGACAACAAGGACTAAAGGCAAATTGCTGCTGCGGGAACATCCGCTTCCACGGCGAGAACCTGCGGCTCTGCCGGAGCTTGACGTTCCCCGGCAAGCTTGCCGGAGCAAAACTTGTCGGGAGCTTCTGCTTCGACGGAACAAACCCTAGGGTTTGCCGGAGCAGATTGCTCCTCAGCGCAAGGCAAATCTGTTGCTGCGGGAACGTCCGCTTCTACGGCGAGAACCTGCGGCTCTGCCGGAGCTTGACGTTCCCCGGCAAGCTTGCCGGAGCAAAACTTGCCGGGAGCTTCTGCTTCAACGGAACAAACCCTAGGGCTTGCCGGAGCAGATTGCTCCTCAGCGCTCTTGGCGTTGATCTTGGGGACCTTCTTGGCGGCGGCTTAGGGAAGCTCTGCCGGCAAATAGTCACCAGAAATCAACTTCCTCTTCTTGCTCTGTCCAGTTGATGGCGTTACGGACGGTTGAGTCAGCTTGAGCACAAAGATCCCTGGTTCCACAGGTAACTTAAGTGCAGCGCACTTTGACAGGCCATCGGCAATGGCGTTCTGAGCTCTTGGAACATGCTCCATCTGTAGGCCGTCAAAGTGCTCTTCTAGCTTTCTCACTTTGTCGACGTAAGCTTCCATCAACAGACTCTGATAACTCTTGTTCACTTGGCGGACGACAAGCTGTGAGTCACCCCTGACAATGAGCTTCTTGATCCCAAGGTCTGCCGCGATCCTGAGACCGGCAAGCAAGCCTTCATACTCTGCAGTATTGTTTGTTGCTTGCTCCTTGGGAAAGTGCATCTGGACTATGTACTTGAGGTGCTCTCCGGTGGGTGCGATAAGCAGCACGCCAGCGCCGGCGCCTTGCAGCGAAAAAGCACCATCAAAGTACATCAGCCACTCTTTGCTTGCTTCGTTGACGGGGATGCTCGTTTCTGGAATTTCTTCATCTGGTGTTGGCGTCCATTCTGCTATGAATTCTGCCAATGCTCTGCTTTGGATAGTTGAAGTACTCTCAAACTTGAGGCCAAAGCTTGACAGTTCCAGTGCCCACTCAACAATCCTGCCTGTCGCTTCTGGATTCTGTAGTATCCTCTTCAGCGGAAAGCGAGTGACAACTGTGATCTCATGTGCTTGGAAGTAATGGCGCAGCTTTCTCGAGGCCATGAGAAGGCCGAAAAGCAATTTCTGCACGCCAGAGTACCTTGACCTAGCCCCCTGCAGAAGGGAACTGACAAAGTAAACTGGGCGCTGCACCATTTTCTTTTGTATCTCCTCGCGCATCTGCGCAGATCCATCTTTGTCGGGACCAGAGCTTGCCGGGGAAGCCCCTGCTTGTCGCTGGATGCGCTTGCCGTGGTTGCTGGCTCGTCATCTGCCTCCCTCTCTGCTACTAACGCAGCACTAACCACTTGATTGGTTGCCGCTATATACAGCAGCAACTTCTCTTGTGGCTTAGGTGCGACAAGTATTGGAGGGGAGGACAGGTATCTCTTCAAGTCTTGCAGCGCAGCCTCCGCTTCCGGAGTCCATTTCATTGGACCTGCCTTTTTCAATAATTTGAAAAACGGCAGGGCGCGCTCAGCAGACCTAGAGATAAACCTGCTGAGAGCAGCCACGCAACCGGCAAGTCTTTGTACATCCTTGACGCGCTTTGGTGCTTCAATCTGCTCAATGGCCTTGATCTTGTCGGGATTGGCTTCAATTCCCCGCTGAGACACGAAGAACCCGAGAAGCTTGCCGGAGGGGACTCCAAACACACACTTCTCGGGGTTGAGCTTGAGGCTGATCTTGCGCAGATTTGCAAAGGTCTCGTCTAAATCTTGGATCAGAGTTGCCTTGTCCTTGCTCTTGACCACTATGTCATCCATATAGGCTTCCACATTTCTGTGTATTTGTGGCTCAAGAGCGACATGGACTACTCTTGCAAATGTTGAACCAGCATTTTTTAATCCGAAAGGCATCCGTATGAAACAGTACGTGCCACATGGAGTAATAAATGCGGTCTTCTCCTCATCCTCTTCTGCCATGAAGATCTGATGGTATCCTGAATATGCGTCAAGAAATGAAAGCAAATCACATCCGGCTGTGGAGTCAACAATCTGGTCAATGCGCGGCAAAGGAAATGGGTCTTTGGGACAAGCTTTGTTAACATCGGTAAAATCGATACAAAGTCTCCATTTCCCATTCGCCTTGCGCACGACTACAGGATTGGCCAACCACGTAGGATGGAGCACTCCTCTGACAAGGCCTGCTGCTTCCAACTTCTTGATCTCTTCTGCAATGAATTCTTGGCGCTCCACTGCTTGCTTCCTGATCTTCTGCTTGACGGGCCGCGCATGAGGACAAACGGCAAGGTGGTGCTCAATTACTTTCCTGGGAACACCGGGGATGTCAGACGGTTGCCACGCAAACACGTCGACATTCGCCCGCAGGAAAGCAATGAGCGCGCTTTCCTATTTAGGGTCGAGAGTGGCACTGATGGTGAAGGTACCACCAGTGCCGTCCTCCTTGGCGGACACCTTCTTCGTCTCTGGCGGAGCTGCCATTGTCTTCTTACACTTGCCGGTGGAGCTCGATGGTGCGTCCTCGACGGCAGCGCAGCACTCCGAAGAGGTGCGCTTGCCGGAGTGGGCATCAGAACTCTTGCCGGACTTGGTCTTCTTCTTCCCCCCGGGAGCTTCAACGGCAAGTGACTTGCGATCTGTTGCGGCTGCCGCTTCCCGGTAGATCTTGTCGGCGCAGATAAGAGCATCCTTCTTGTCGCCGGGGACAGAGATGACGCTTATCGGGCCTGGCATCTTCAGCATGTTGTATGCGTAGTGAGAGGCTGCCATGAACTTGGCGAGTGCTGGACGGCCAAGTATCCCATTGTAAGGCAATGGAATATCGGCAACGTCAAAAGTGACCCTCTCAGTCCTGAAGTTCAGCTCGCTGCCAAATGTTACTGGCAACGTGACCTTCCCCTTCGGCTTGCTCCTTCCCGGGTTGATTCCTTGGAATGTGCCGGTCTCTTCGAGCTCGCTGTCAGGGATCTGGAGTTTCTGGAGTACCGCGGAGGAGATCAGGTTCAAGCCGGCCCCGCCGTCAACTAACATCTTAGTGACCTTGAGGTTGCGGATAGTTGGTGAAACCAACATCGGCAAGCACCCGACCGCAGTTGTGCGATCAGGGTGGTCCTCAATATAAAAGATGATAGGCGTGCTGGACCATTTCAGAAGCTTGCGTGACTCGACGGGTGGCTCCGCCGCATTAACTTCCCGCACCCACTGCTTGAGTTGGCGGTGTGAAGTATGCAGAGAAGCACCGCCATCAACGCACAAGACTTCTGTGGCTTTCTGGAACTCCTGCTCACTGGTCTCGACATCCTCCATGTCTTCGTCGTCGTCGTCATCTTCATCCTTGTCGCGGCCGCGGGGAGGTCTGTCTCCTTGCCGCTGCTTGGCCTTGCCGCGGCGTCCTCCCCGGCCGGCGCGCTTCTTGCCGGATTCTCCATCGCCACCTTGGGCCCTCTCCTTGTCGCGTCGCTCGTATTCAGCCTTTTGCTGCTGGACAAGCTGTTCGACCTTCTTGCAGCTCTGGAGGTCATGGCCCTTGGTGCGGTGGATCTTGCAGTACTGCTTGTCGGTGCCGTCCTGCTTGTCGGCGACTGCCACAGCCTGGCAGTTGGTGCATGCGGCAATCTCCTTGCCGGAGCTACCAACTTTGGCTTTCTTGGCGCCACCTTCGTTGCCGGACTGCTCAACGACTAGCACATCTTTGCCTTTCTTCTTCCTGTTCCGCCGCCGGTTTTTCTTTGCCGGGGCAGCATCCTCGCTGTCAGATCCTCCTGCTCCTGTATTCTCTCCAGGGAGTTTCCTCCCTTCCTCAGCACGTGCACACTTGTCGGCCAGGGCATACAGCTCACTGACGTCTCTGATCTTGCACATCGCCATCTCCTCCCGCATCCTGCGGTTACGCACGTTCTGATGGAACGCGCTGATGACCGCGGCAGGGTGGACATCTGGGATGTTGTGCTGTACACGGCTGAACCTCTGAATGTACTTGCGCAGGGGCTCTCCTTCCTTCTGGGCGAGCAGATGAAGGTCACTCTCTTGGCCATGAGGTTTGTGGCCGCCTGTAAAGGCGCCGACAAACTGATGGCAAAGGTCTGCCCAGGAGGATATGGAGTTGTCCGGCAAGTGCATGAGCCAGGACCTGACGTTGGGCTTGAGCACCAGCGGGAAGTAGTTGGCAAGGATCTTGTCGTCCCGTCCCCCGGCAGCATGCACCGCGATGGTGTAGATGCTGAGGAACTCCGACGGATGCGACTTGCCGTCGTACTTCTCTGGTACATCTGGCTTGAAATTCTTCATGCTGGGCACTGGACTTGCCGCAGCTCACGAGTGAACGCAGGGCAACCTACCGCGTACGGCAAGTCGCCTGGTTCCCCTGGTGCATGCATGTCGACAGAGGGCCCAGCGCGCTGGTCTGATTGACGTCGCGCTTCTCTTCGGCGCTCGATGCGTGTACGAGCGTCTTCTTGCTGTCGTTCATGAAGAACTTGGCGCTGATCGCGACGAGCTCGTGGATCTGATGACGCGGTGGAGTCGCTGTCGAGGTGGATCCGGCGAGTCGGCGATCTTGGCCTTCGGGGCGGAGAGTGCACAGTGGTTGCACCCCCACCGGTCTTGTCGCCACCGGCTCGTGCCTGGCTGGCTTGCCGCGGCTGCGACGTGCTCGGCTGCTGTTGAGTGTCGCCGTTGGCAAAGCCGATGAGACTCTGAATGGTGGCCCTCCAGTCGTCGATCTTGTCCGCCGTTGGAGGGTAGTCCAGGAGCAGTTGAGCTCGCGCTAAAGCTTCTGCTGCAGTGGCGGGTGGCGGTGGCGAACGGTGCGAGGAGCGGGATATGCTCGGACTTCTAACTATGTTAGAAGGAGCAGTATCCCGTCCAGGCGACCGTGCCTCGCTCGTGCCAGCATGTTGGCGTGCATGCTGGTCTTGAGCACTCCGGGATCCACCAGCTCGATCTTGGTCCAGCAAACGCATGGTACTGTGAGTACCATGACGCTGCCGGTCCCGCGCCTCCTGAGATGGGCGCGGTGCATGTACGGACGCCGAGGTCTTGGAGTGCGCCCGGTCGTTGTGGGAGCCGGCTACGCCGCCGATGGGCAGCGCAGCCTTGTCCTTGGACCTGGCAGCACCGTGAGCTCCCTCGTCGACGCCCGTTCTTCCGCCGGCGTCTGCCCCATCAGCCGTTTGCTCCGGCGGTGGTGGGTTCGGCGCGGACGGAGCAGCCGCCTCCGAAACCTTCTTCTTCGGCGGCATGTCGATGAAGATGATGAAGATCTAGCTCGCGTGAACGCCGGATCTGGTTCACACAACCTCGACGCCCCCTACCTGGCGCGCCAAAGATGTCGGGGGACTAATCCACGAACACCTATGGGACCGGCGGACCGAGTCCCTTTCGGTTCGGCGGGGGCGGAGGTCGCACAAAGAGCGGATCGAGGCGAAGCACACGAGCAGTTTACCCAGGTTCGGGCCGCACGGATGCGTAAAACCCTACTCCTGCTTTGTGGTTTGTATTGAGTTCTTGCTCGGGAGCGTGGAGTGCTACAGTACACACCAGCAGCTAACGAGACCGAGCGTGAGTGTTCTCTGAACTAGCTAACCCCCTCTACGTTGCGCACGGGCCTCCTTTTATATGCTCAAGGGGTCACCGACAGGTGGCAACGGAGACGAAGGGTAAAAATGGAAAGGTGCTGCGGTAGGTACAGCTACCTGCTACAGTGTATCATACCTAACCCTGACGGCAGGGGACAAGGGCATTAAATGCCCGTCTGTGTCGCCTAAACAGTGCAAAAGGGACCGTCAGGGACGCCACCGCTCGCCACGATGGCAATCTTGTCAGCGCCGCTCGCCACTGCGCACCGCTGGCTGCACAGCCTCCCGCCACGCACGCCTGGAAGGGTCCCAGAGCGACACGTTGGTGGATGTGCTGGAGCGCGGGCACAGAGTGGTGGCTTGCCGCGGCAAGCGCCTTGCCGCGGTCGTTGTCTTGTCGCGTCCGGGAGCTTGTCGCTCACCGGGCCTTGCCGGGACGCGAGGCGCGTCGCGGCAAGTTCCTTGAGATGCCTTGGTTGGCCTTCCCGGCAAGCTCCTCTTGCCGGGGTCTTGAGGTCTTGTTCCTTAAGCCTCTTGCCCTTGGTTGGCCTTCCCGGCAAGCTCCTCTTGCCGGGGTTGTCTCTTGGTTGGATACTTTGTTCTTGAATGGCTCCAAAGGAACCACGGAGGACCTTGGCGGTCACCGGCAAGCCTTGCCGCGGGATGCTGCGACTGCCCGTGCACAAGTTCGGGATACTAGGGTACCCCTACTCTAGTACACCGACAGAGGTCGGCCGGCCCTCTAGGCGCGCCAAGGGGGGAGGAGTCCTCCTCCTAGTAGGAGTAGGACTCCCCCCTTTCTAGTCCTACTTGGAAAAGAAGGACGAGGGATAAGGAGAAAGGAAAGTGGGGCCGGCCCCCCACCCAATTAGGATTGGGCTTGGGGGCGCGCCCTCCACCTGGCTGCCTTCTCTTCTCTCCCCCAATATTGCCCATTGACTCCCGGGGGGTTCGGTAAACCCCCTGGTACTCTGGTAATTACCCAAAATCACCCGGAACCATTTTGATGTCCAAACATAGCCTTCCAATATATCGATCTTTATGTCTCGACCATTTCGAGACTCCTCGTCATGTCAGTGATCATATCCGGGACTCTGAACTACCTTCGGTACATCAAAACACATAAACTCATAATACCGATCGTCACCAAACGTTAAGCATGCGGACCCTACGGGTTCGAGAACTATGTAGACATGACCGACACTCGTCTCCCGTCAATAACCAATAGCAGAACATGGATGCTCAAATTTGTTCCTACATATTCTACGAAGATCTTTATCGGTCAAACCGCATAACTACATACATTGTTCGCTTTGTCATCGGTATGTTACTTGCCCGAGATTCGATCGTCGGTATCTCAATACCTAGTTCAATCTCGTTACCGGCAAGTCTCTTTACTCATTCCGTAATGCAACATCCCGTAACTAACTTATTAGTCACATTGCTTTCAAGGCTTATAGTGATGTGCATTACTGAGAGGGCCCATAGATACCTCTCTCATACACGGTGTGACAAATCCGACACCTATAGAGCATATTTGTAGTCACCCAGTTACGTTATGACATTTCATAGCACACTAAGTGCTCCTCCGATATTTGGGAGTTACATAATCTCATAGTCATAGGAACATGTATAAGTTATGGAGAAAGCAATAGCAACAAACTAAACGATCATCGTGCTAAGCGAACGGATGGGTCAAGTCAATCACATCATTCTATAATGATGTGATACCGTTCATCAAATGACAGCTCTTTGTCCACGGCTAGGAAATTTAACCATCTTTGATTAACGAGCTAGTCAAGTAGAGGCATACTAGTGACACTCAGTTTGTCTATGTATTCACACATGTACTAAGTTTCCGGTTAATACAATTCTAGCATGAATAATAAACATTTATCATGATATAAGGAAATATAAATAACAACTTTATTATTGCCTCTAGGGCATATTTCCTTCAATTTGATGTGATGGCGGCTCGATCTTTCGATGAGAAAGGGGATAACTATTGATTTGATGGACTTTTACCTTGATGATCAGGCTATACCGTAGGTTACAATACGCCTTGACAATCGCTAAAACAATCTGCAATAGCCACTGATTTTTTTGTATGCATGATTAACCGGAACAATGAGATTTGAGTTCTTACAAGCAACTGGAGAACCATCAAGAATTGTGATGAATAAAAAAGAAAGAAACAAGATTTCGCTCCGCTTTATATATATAATAACAACCAAAGAAAGTACACGGCCAAACGATACAAGACGATTAAGTAGGCCTCTTACAAAGTGATCCTAGAGTAGTTGGATCACGCAGAACGTGCGCGACTACCCTACCAAGAGAGAACACAAGAAGATGTGAAAACAATGTCGTGCTACGCGCTGGTACACCTAAGCTCCACGACAATGCCCTCGGGAGGGAAAAAGGCACAAAGTGTTGCTGCTGCTGAGTCCACAATGGAAAAAGGTCTTCATCTAGAGCCCTGACATGGAGAGAAGGAGCATGATGACATCTTCGAGAAGAGAGCGGCTCCCACGAGCTTCTCCATCATCAATGCCAAGGCATAGAGATTTTGCTTGGCAACTCATCTGTGCCACCACGATGCCTCCAGGTTAAGTGCGATGATGGCATATCCCTGTATCCAGATCAGGGCGTCGCCCTTGTGAGGTTAGAGAGCATGCGTGAGCCACGAGCCATCCGTCGCTACACCTCCCGTCCCCTCATGACCATGAAGAAGAACCACCACTGCCGTGATGGTGCCCACTGGAGAGTCAACCATACGGACCGCAATTCGGGTCTCTGCCCTTGCATCCCCATTGTGAGACACTATACACTGTTCACTTCACAACGCGCTCAACCACGGTTGGAAGGCTCCTATATTCCACTTTTTGTTAATAGTCATATTTTTTTCTATCATAGCATTTCCTTCTTCCAAGGTTAAAAACATAACGTGTCCATCTGCACTTAAATCAATGATATATTTAGATTCATTGTCTATCTCACGATAAAACAAATGGAGTACGACATATTCAGCAAAACCATGGTAAGGGCAGAGATTCAAAAGTTTAGAGTGTCTCCCCAAGCTTTGTATGAGCTTTCTATGAGTTCCCAAGCAAAAGAGGTAAGATCTTTTCGGAGTTTTGCTATCTTAGAGCAAGGAAAAATTACCCGTAATTTTTTGCGCACACATCTTCTCGATGGTTATGCTGCAATACGGTAGTCTGCACATCTTTAATTTTAAAAGTTTCACATAAAGTGTCAAAGAACATAAGATGTGCTTGAGGGTCTTTCTCTTCATCTCCTATAAAAGCATGTTTAGTTACTTCATGGATTAGTTTACAATCAAACGAACACTTAGGAGCAAAATTTGTAGGATCGAATATAGGAGATCTGGAGCCCATATATGGAGCACAATACTCTCTAAGAGACTTCTCAACTTTCCGATAATGGACATCTCTGCATAGCAAGTGTTAAGCTTAGTAGCTTGATTTTTTTCTTGTAATGGAGTTTGTAGCTCCTATGGAAAACACTCAAGATAATCTGGTAGAGAAGTTCTTCTAGAATGATTAGCGCCGATGTCACTGACAGAAAGCATCTACAATAACAACACCTGCAAATCAGTTAGAGAACAAATACTCTGCGCTTAATTTCCCAGCAACGGCGCCAGATAATGCTTGATGATCTACAAGATACACATGGCAGTGTAGAACCTTCGTGTAAGTATCATAATAGTAATCATCACAACAAAGAATGGAGGAGAGTATTTATGAGTGGCATTTTAGTCACACGCGAGTTGTCACCAGTCTCATATGAAGTAACTATTTCAAAATCTGCAGAGGCTATTAGTGTCCTTTGGAACAAATAAATTAGAGCAGTAAAAAGGATTGATTATAGCAGCAAGAATAAGAACTTAAAAATAAAGAACATAAATTAAAGGCAAAAATAAAGTTTATTTCCTGCAAAAGAGAGATTAGGCGTGGAGAGACTTAGGATTATGGTTACATCAAGCTTGCCAGTGCGACGGTAATACAAATTACCTTGTAACATGAGTCTAGTATTTCGATTTCTTGTTCAGTAGGTGGATCACCCTAGGGTTGTGGAACTCCTTCATGACGGGTTACATTCCACTCTATGGTCCTGCTTCGACGTTGCCACGGTGCAGTCGTCGTCACAATTAAGGTTGTTAAACCAGAACCATGTATTATGTTCGGTGGTTCACCATTATCTCATATCATCTTTGTTCCTCATAGATATCTCCACCTGACACCTGAAGGTCATGGATTCCCTGAAAAATATTTGTTACATGTGTATATATTTAGATCATGCTACCCAGGCCCTTAAACTGGACAACACGCATTGCGCTCATTATTGAATAACAACTTAATTACTAAATAATCATACGGCTATAAACACGAATGACGACATATAGGATAGACACAAATGAATCTTACCATTTACCTACATCTCCCATGTCTAGAGGGAGTTACTCACATATCATAGAAGAATAACCAATCATCTCAGAGAATAATCCAATGAAAACCATATTAATAATACCGAGAAGATCCACAATAAGCTGAATGATTAAACCAGTCTCAATCTCCAGATGAGTATGAATAGAGTTATACGCCCTGATCCTGCAACTTGGAATTCCTCTTATAATGGTAATGATGAGATGAAATGAAGATGCAAAAAAAAGACAGAAAAGATCTTTGATAGTTCCTCTTCTCTGGATGTCTTCTCCCTCTGTTCTGGATGGAGTGGCGGTGACTAGGTCTCTCTGATGCCTGATGCCCTTTACAAAGTTTGCTCCTGTAGATGAGGGGAGGCCGTCAACGCCTGGTACGAGCGCTTGCACTCATACCAATGGCCATCTTGTGCTCTATTGCTCCTGGTGCATTTTCTTACAACATGAAAGTTGCTTCAAATGGCATGATTTTGTGTAATATTGACTAGTTTCCTTAAATAAATTTTCCTGCCAAACATTAAAAAATGAGTTTTTTCTCTCTTGAAGGATTATCGTTAGAAATAACCGAGAAATAGCGAAAACCAAGTCAAAACTCTTCATGCAAAGTGATAAATTCTTGAGCCATTACTTGCTCTCTCGTAAGAGAGGTTGGGTAACCCCCAAGTATAAGGATGAAGTAACATAGCACTAAGTATTCCCATTTATAGTAAGGTTTATCAAACCATAAGGTGTTCTCCTAGCAAACAAATTCATGAGTACCTACACACAAAGCACAACACACACTTGTCCCACCATTTCAAAAAGGTTTCCAAGCTTCTTGTCCTGCTAGTTACAAGCGTAAATTACACAGTATGGTAGGCATTGGTATATAGATAAAATAAAATAAATGGTATAAGAAAGAATAATATTTTTGTTACGGTTTGCAATTATGGGAAATAGACCTTTCGGGCCTTTACTAGTGGCATCTCTCCAAGCAAATAAGTGTGGTGCGGTAAACAAATTACAGTTGGGCAACGATTAAATTAAAATATTTATATTTACATTCATGGTATAATCTTGCATACACATTACCTTTATGGTATGTAGACTGATGCTACTCCCGTAGGAGTTGTTGGATTCCTCGAAGAGGAAAGGTGATGTAGCACAGTAGCAGAAAGTATTTTCCTCTATTAAGAACCAAGGTTTATCGAATCAGTAGGAGTCGCCAAGATAACAATGTAAGCAACATATGCACACAAACACAAAACAAATGCATGCACCCAACTTGGCAAGGGTTGTCAGTCCCCTTGTCTTGTCAGTTACAAGATTAAAAGAAAATAGAAATTTATGATATTAAATGGCAAAAGGTAAAGGAAAAAAGAGTAAAATTATAAGAGTTTTTTATTAATGGAGAATGAACCGAGGGGACATAGGTTTACTACTAGTCGCATCTCTCTTGAAAGAAGGTAATGGCATGAACAAATTATTGTTGGGTACTTGACAAAATAGTGACAATTTATAACTATGATCATTCATGGGATAATATCACGTATGCATTACATCCATGATAAGTACACCGTTAATCCTACTGCATCTACTAACATTACTCCACCCCAAGACCTCTATCCAATATACATCTCAAAATATTAAGTTTTCAAGAAACAAAGTAACGCAATAAGCAAGATGACATAATGTAGACAAGAAGATATCTAGCCGTAAGATTAAACCCTGCCATTTTATTCTTAGTGGCAATAAGACAAATGTGTGTCTTGTCCCTTCCTGTCACTAGGATATAGAAATCACCGCCGTATTAAACCCACTACTATGCACCACTTCCTCTGAAGAACTATTAATCTATCTTGGGCAGAGTAGACTCATAGATCGAAAAGCATACATAGTTATTTAATTATGCAACAAAGAAACTTCAAGAGATTCAATAGAAATCAATGAATAATATGATCATAAATCCACAACTCATCGGATTCCAACAAAACACCACAAGAATTACATCAGATTGATCTCAAAAGATAACATGGTATTGAAGATCAGAGATAGGGGGAGGGGGGAGGGAGAAAGTGAGAGGCAGAGAAAGGGGGGAGAGGGGAGAGAAATCCATCTAGCTACTACTATGGACCCATAGGTCCTGAAGGAACTACTCACACACCATTATGGAGGCAACAAGGTTGATGAAGATTTCCACCCAAATGGTTTCCCCTCTGACAGAACTCCAGAACAGGGCTCCAGATAAGATTGCTTCTAACAGAGGCTTGCGGCGGCAATAAAATTGTTTCGGTTCTCGCTCTAAGGGTTTTGGAATATTTCTGAATTTATAGGCCAAGAATTAGGTCAATATGTGACACATGGGCGTCACAAGCCTGGGTGCCCCCCAGGCCGCACCATCCACCCTTGTGGGAAACTTGTGGGTCTTCTGATCTCCTCCCGAAGCTTCTGGTGTTTCTTTTGGTCCACATTCGTAGACCAATAGCAGACCCAAGTTGACCTATCTTTGCAGCATTTTAGACCAACAGATTAATACAGACAAGTCTGCTATCTATTTTAGTTTTTTAGCAAGAGTTGTTTGGCAACAAGGAAAGACAAGATCAAGACCATGGTCAATATTCAAAATGATGCCTTGAGTGAAAATTATCTTGGTATTCCCATTGATGTAGGTAGAATAGAAAAACAGAATATTTAACTACCTTTGGTGACAGAGTCCGGGACAAGGTACAAGGTTGGTTGGATGGGGAAGTTACTTTCAGGCGCAGCCAAAGATTTTCTTATTAAATTAGTAGCATAGGGTGTCCCAACCTATTCAATGTCATGCTTCAAGTTACCTCGTAGTTTGTGTTCTCATACCAACTCTATGCTTCGAAAAATTTGGTTGGGTGGCAAAAAAAGGACAATACAAACTGACATGGGTTTCATGGAAAGATATGTGTAAGATTAGCAGCAGGAGGTTTGGGTTTCCATGATATATAACTTTTCATCCTGGCACTCTTGGCAAAGCATGGATGGAGGATTCTACAAAATCGTGACTCGCTAAGTGCTAGAATTTTCAAGGATAGATATGACCCTCATGGGCATCTTCTTGGAGCCGATCTGGGTCGCAACCCATCTCATATTTGGCGGTCTATTCATGAAGGAGTTTTGGTGCTAAATCAAGCACTTATAAGAAGAATCGGTGATGGCAGCATCACTAATGCATGAAACGATAATTGGATCCCACAAGAGTGTTCCTTGCAACTGATTGCATGTGTATTGATGCACTGGCAGAGGTCATCGAGTTCATTAACTCAGGGAGATCGAGAGTATGTTGAATATGTCAGTCGCATTGATGGAAAAGGAAGCAAAAAACCATTGTGGTATTCGAGAGTAAAGATACTACTTGAAGAGGTTCACATGTGAAATGCCTAACACGTAGAGACACTACTTATAAGTACAAAGCAAAGTATGGTTTTGGTAAATATGATTAAACTTTTCACGTATAATATAAGGAATATTTTTGACAGAAAGTATTCTATATGCTTAATCAAAATTTACAAACTTTGACTTAAGACAAAGCTAATATGCAGAGTAGAAAAATGAAGGGAGTACATTTTAAAATATAAAATGATGTGATGCATTGACTCATATATCTCATTACTAAGATTTTTTTTGTTATGTTTTAATCTGAACTATGAGAATTACTAGCTAGTCAATCTGAATTTTTTTTGTTTCCTAGACCAGTAAGAACTCAAACTTGGGGATGTCAATCGTTACTTTAGATAGTTTTGGTACATATGAGAGAGCATAGGATATAGGGAGTCAAATTGGTCATGCCATCAAGTCTTCAGAATCTCCCACGAGTTTTCATGGACTAGGTTCCTACCTATATAGATGCAATGAATTTTATGCAAGCATGAAAGTTCTGAATGGATAAGGTATGTATTTAGAGAATAAACGTTGACTAGTCCCATTTCCAAACCAAACGTTGTTCTTTGTGTTTAAAATATTATATTTAGCTAGGTTAACACCCGGCCCAAACATAAATCAAAACAATAGTGCCATAATCATATTGACTAGAATCGATCATGTGTGTCACTCAAGACTTATTAATAGATAGAATGGCTTGAAATGGCCCCGTCGAATTTAGGTCCCTCCTAAACGAGTCTTCCTTCCACAAGATCTTGACACAAACACTTTAAGGACTATCCCCATGCCTTCCACTTTAATGCTTACCCATGAGCTAGCAACCCAGATGGTCTCAATTAAGCAATGTGACACACATAGAGAAAGTGGTCACAAATAATCTTTCCATCCTGCCACATGAAATTTTTGTATGCCCTCCTATTGGAAACGACCCACATCCACTAGGTCACCATGTTCGAATCTCTCCCCACACCTACCTGCTTGGAGTCCTCTTATCATCCATCACCGCCTCATGTGTCTTACTCTTCTACGGGTTTGATTCTAGCATGGAACATCAGACCTAGATGTGGCACTAGAGATGGGGATCTGGAGCTCAACCTTCAGTGGGGATGTTAGTATTGGGTGGTGCGGGTGGTGGAGAATAAAGGGGGCGCACGACAAGGGACGAGTGGTGTGGTTCTACATTACATAGAAGGAGCCAAAGAAACAAGGGTGGCGAGTGAGGTTGTAGAGGAGGGGGTAAAGAGAGTGGCTATGGGTGTCGTTGGTGCAAGACTAGCTTATTATTAGACTAGGGGGTTGTGGTTGTTTTATTTACGCTAATATATGGATTATATTAACTAAGGAAAATGAGTACGAACTAAGCATTCGGACATAGAACAATTGCCCACATTTTATGTAATAAAAATGTAGAAACACATCAAAGCCCTTCAAATAATCCTTTTTAATTTAACCTTCTGTCGCTTACTTCGTCTTTATCGCATCGCCGGGGTTGTGGTTGTTTTATTTATGCTAACCCACTAGCTTCTTGATGCAGCCGACCAGTACGAAGAGAGGGGGTTTAAGCAAGGGTGCATTATTTGACACAATGTCTTCATTGCCATCTGAATGGTGCCATCGTGACCAAATCCTAACTACATGTTGAACACTCATAACTGGTGTTTCCCCGCATAACCCTCCGCCGAAGCAATAGGCGGGAGGGGTGGGAAACCCATGCATGGGAGGTGAAGATCTAGAGAAAGGAGGGATCCCAAAAGATGGTGGTCATGTCTTTGTTTGTTAGAGACTTGTCTTGAGGCACTTGGCTGTTAGACTAGCATTGTGGTTGTTGCTGGGCCATTTCAGCAATGAATCCCAATCAACTGTCCTATCACCCACTACTAGAAAAACGGCTATAGCTAATATGGACATTAATGGCGCACCATGTATGTGGTGCGCCACTGCTACCAGATATAGATGCGCCATTAATGGCCATATTACTAATGGCACACCTGGTGTGTGGTGCGCCATTACTAGTTTTTTCCTGGCCCCACACCCTTCCCAGACTTAGCAGTGCCGCACCAGGGGAAAGTGCGCCATTACTAGTTTTAACTAGTAATGGCGCACCACACCCACGGTGCGCCACTACTAACAAATTTTTTTCAATTTTTTTTCAAAACTAGTAATGGCGCACCACACACCAGGTGCGTCATTAGTAACCCTGGTTACCAATGGCGCAATCCTAGGTGGTGCGCCATTGGTAACCTGAGAGCAGCTAGATATTTTTTATAGCCACCTACCACACTCACTTTCCCCACTTCATTCTCTCCCCCTCTACCAAGCTTGGTCTCGACTGCCTCCTCCTCCTCACCCCATTTGCACCATAGATTCACCCAAATTAAGTGGCTAAATTTCCTTTTTTTTTTGATAGGTAAGTAAGGGGAAAGCTTTCTTTATGTTCTAGATCTACTTTTTTCTCCCTCCAATGTACACACTTTTTATGGCCTAGATCTACGTATGTTTGTGGTGTTGCATATGTTTGTGTTTGCAAGTACCGGTATTTGAAATGCGATAGTTGCCAATATTTTGCCGGAATGTTCATTCATTTCCATTTCGGCGAGAATTTGGCACTATGCATTCTTTTTGGTCCTATTTTTAGGCAAAGTCATGCCAAAAAAATTTGGTTCTAAAATATCGTTTTGCTCTACCCCGCAGGCGACCATGGTCCACGAAGGCTGAGATGCTTCAAAAGAATAAGACGGAGATAAGATGTCTGTGTCAAAGATGCAAGCTGAAGAGCCTTATGGACCCGGATTCCAAACAGGTGCGGGACCACCTGCTCCTGCGTGGTTTCATGGATGGCTATCGGTGGCAAGGTGATGAAGATGATTATGAAGTCGTCCATGGGGGCTGGGCAAGAAATAAGGAAGGGTAGGAAGACAATAGCGGCGAGGGAGGGCGAGAATACGAAGAATCTCTAGGACATGATCACGAAGTAGATGCAGGACACAGTCATCATGTAGAAGATGTCGGACATGATGATGAGGAAGATCAATACGAAGGGCATGATCATGAAGATGAGGATGCCAGAGCAGACGACGATGGACCATCGACGGGCTGGGTGTAGGACCCTCATTTTCAAGAGCTGCTTCTCAAGCAGACGGGTAACGCAAGAGCTGCCACCCGAGAGAAAGCCAAGCTGGATCAACTGGAGATAGACGTGGTTACTCCATTGTATGAAGGATGCAGGCCCAAGGATACCCGCCTGAAAGTAACGCTCATGGCTCTAGAGATGAAGGTAAAACACAAAATGACCGACGCATGCTTCGACGAGAACATGTCATTCTGGCACGAACGTCTTCCCAAGGGGAACAAGTGCCCGACAAGTTTCGAGGAGGCGAAGAAAATCGTGTGTCCTCTGGATTTACCGCACATGAAATACCATGCGTGCATGAACGATTGCATCATTTATCGGGACGAGCACGCAGAGTCTACCATATGTCTGGTGTGCGGCGTCACTCGATACAAGAAGAGGAAGAAAGCTCCTCGAAAAGTGGTGTGGTACTTTCCGATCACTCCTCGTCTGCAGCAGTATTTCACAGACCTTGAGCAAGCAAAGCTCCTGCGTTGGCACGGGGATAGGGAGGAGAAGAAGCGAGAAGATGACGGAAATGATCCGGAGATAAATAAAAAAGACAAGATGTTGAGTCACCCTTAGGATGCGAGCCAGTGGCAAGCATTGAACTTCGAACACCCAGAATTTGGGGACGATCCAAGGAACATCATGCTGGGCACAACCATCGATGGAGTCAATCCGTTTGGCAACCAGAGAAGCACACATAGCACCTGGCCTGTGTTCGTGTGGATGTACAACCTTCCCCATGGATGTGCGTGAAGAGGAAGTACATTCACAACCAGGGAACGACATAAATCTGTATCTAGAGCTGCTGAAAGAGGAGCTAGACACGTTGTGGAAAACGCCAGCCAATACGTGGGACGCCACAGCGAAAGAATATTTTCCTATGAGAGCCGCACTGCTCACGCCGGTGCACGACTATCTCGGTTACAGATATGTCACGGGGCAGGTGGTCCACGGATTTTGTGCATGCGTCAGGTGCATGGATGACACAACGTATCGCTAGCTAGATAGAGATCCCGGGTCTTTGAAAACCATGTTCATGGGACATCGAAGGTGGCTTCGCGACAATGACTCATGGAGAAAACGCAAGGATTTGTTCGATGGTGAAACCGAACCCCGAAGACCCCCACGTACGAGGAGCAGCGAGGAAATAGACGAGTTGTTGAAAAATTGGAAAGTGTGCCCACCGCCGGGAAAGAAGCGAAAGGCGCCAGAGCCGCTACTAAAGGTATGGAAAACGAGGTCTGTTTTCTGGGACTTGCCGTACTGGAAGATCCTCCGTGTGCCTCACAGGCTTGATGTCATGCATATCACGAAGAACATGTGCGAGAGTCTGCTTGGTACCCTACTCAACATGCCAGAGAGGACCAAAGATGGGCCGAAAGCAAGGGCAGACTTGCAATCAATGGGCATCAGGGAGGAGCTTCACGCAAAACACCCTAATGATGATGATGATGATGAGGCGAAGGACACGGAAAGTCGTCGCAAAGGAAAAAAGGCTAAGAAGATCGAATATGATTGCCCTCCCGCATGCTTCACTCTAAGTCAGGAGGAGATCGAGTAGTTTTTTACCTGCCTCATAGGAGTAAAACTTCCTTACGGTTATGCGGGGAAGATAAGCAGATACCTAGATTCAGCGAAGCAGAAGTTCAGCGGGATGAAGTCTCACGACTGTCACGTGCTGATGATGCAGATACTTCCAGTTGCAATCCGTGGGATCATGGACGCGCACGTCCATGAAACGCTATTTGGCCTATGCAACTTTTTCGACGTCATCTCTCGGAAGTCGGCTGGCGTGAGGCAACTCAGAAGGCTACAGGAAGAGATCGTGGTGATACTATGCGAGCTTGAGATGTACTTCCCGCCCGCATTCTTCGACATTATGGTGCATCTACTGGTCCATATCGTGGAGGATATCATCCAACTCGGGCCGATGTTCCTGCACAGCATGATGCCGTTCGAAAGGATGAATGGTGTCATCAAAGGATACGTTCGCAACAGGGCACATCCAGATGGAAGCATAGCCAAGGGCTTTCTAACTGAAGAGTGCATCTCCTTCTGCACGAATTATTTAGGCATCGAGAACCCCATTGGTCTACCCGTCAACAGGCACCTCGACAGGCTCGTTAGATGGGGTCACCGCGAGGGTCGCCGCAAAATGCATGTCGACTTCAAGGGTTGACTCGCCGACTTTGAAAGAGCATACCTAGTCGCGCTACAACACATAGACATGGTCGATCCTTGGGTGGTAGAGCACAAAACCTTTATTGAGAAGACATACAATGATCGAGGCCAACAGAGGACGGACGGAGATATAATCAAAGAGCACAACTCATGTTTCATGCATTGGTTCAAGGAGAAGCTTCTGTCGTACTCTTTACATGAGGATTCTTCCGCGGAAGAAAAACTCATATTCACCTTGTCACAGGGCGCCGAGCACAACCTGATGACCTATGAGGCATACGATATCAACAACTACACATTCTACACCGAGGAAAAGGACATTAAGAGCGATTATCAGAACTCCGGGGTAACGATGGAATCCTACACCAGTAACGACAAGGACAGATACTACAGAAGGATCGAGGAGATCTGGGAGTTGAGCTACGCTGGAGAGAAGGTCCCGATGTTCCGTCTGAGATGGGCCAAGAGTGTCCTAAAAAAAGACTAGTATTTCGCCACCATGGTTATACCCGAAGCCAAATACAAGACCGCGGGCGCAAACGTCACCGTGAAAAATGAGCCATGGGTACTGGCTTCCCAAGTGGACCAATGCTTCTTCATTACCGACCCGTCAAACCCCAGTCGTGTTGTCGTGAGGAGAGTCAAAAGGAACATCATCGGAATGGATGGAGTCGCCAATGAGCAAGACTTCGACAAGTACGGCGACCCGAAGATGGAAGATGACGGCGACGATGAAGTACCATACACCACAAGAAGAAGCAGGACCACCCTACCTAAAGGACGTCCGTTCAAGAGAAGAACTCAAGGGGTTCCGAGGCTAAATTATTCAACCACGAGAAAGAAGGGCAAGAAGATTGTGAAAAGATAGCTAAGATCGAATCACGACGTGTCGGCCGCGTGTGTGTGTCAGTGGCAAGCTCAATTATTACATGCAACTAAATTATTACACGTATCACTTGATTTCAACCATGTCATCTAATTCTAAATCTTTGCACGATGGTTTTATCACTCCATTTTCATTTTCCTTTTCTTTTATCTCAAATCTTAAATTATTACATGCAACTAAAAATCCAAAAAAATAAAAAAGTTAGTAATGGCGCACGAGGAGAAGGTGCGCCATTGCTATCACGGTGTTTACAGCGCACCCCTAAATGGTGCGCCATTGATATACCAATTTTTATGGTGCACCCCTAAAAGGTGCGCCATTGCTAACCCTCCCCCCACTAAAATATCCAAGACGACCCAGCCGGTCGTCCTTCTCCCTAATCTGCATCTTGCCCCTCGCCTCTCGCCACCGCCACCGATCCCCTTCCACCACCACCGCCACCGCCACCGGCACGGCATCCACCTCCCCCTCCTCCTCCGCGGCCACGTCCTCCACCTCCTCGCGACCCCGCCACACCACCCCTTCGACAACAACAACGACAATCGCCCCACGTGTCGTCCCCAAATAGCCATCGCCGCCGCCCCCAAATCGCCTGAGCCCGCCAGCCAGAGCCCACTGGTCGGTCTCCTCCGCCACCATATCTTCTCCCTACTGCGTCGTTCCTCTCCTCACCATTGTCGTGCTATTCCTCTCCTCCTTCTGTGGTCGCCGCCGTCTAGGGTTTCGGTGGTGCTCACCTAGCCGCTGCGCCATTCCTCTCTCCTACACCGCCGCACCTTTCTTCTCCTTTCGACAGTCACGTCGCTCCTCTCCTTCTACACTGGTTGCCGACGGCTAGGGTTTCGGTGGTGCTTGCCTGACCACGTCGTCTCATCGTTGCTCCTCTCCCTGCCGCACCGTTCCTATAAAGTTGAAAATGCATTATATCGACTAGAGGGGGGTGAATAGGCAATTTTTATGAAAGTCTTCAAAACATGTAAGTTTTGAAGACAAATGATAGAAATGAACCTATTACCATGCAGCGGATGGTAGACTACACTAGTCAGACCATAGTCAAGTATTCGATGAAGTGAAAGCACAATGACTAATAGCAGCTAGGCAGTAAAGATCAGGTACACAGTGAAGACAAATGGATAATGCAAATAGGCACTGACTTCACAAGAGCCAACTGTAAATAAAGAGATGGGAAGGATAGAACCAGTGTGCGGGATGAAGACAAAGGTTTGTAGACCAGTTCCAACTGCGGTGATAGTTGTACGTATGGTTAGGGCGGATAGGTATTTAAACCTGAGGACACACGGTCCCGGACACCTAGTCCTGAACCGCAGCGCAGGACACTTAGTCCTCACCATATCCCCCTTGAGCTAAGGTCACACAGACCTCGCCCAATCACTCTGGTAAGTCTTCAAGGTAGACTTCCAAACCTTCACAGACTTCGTTCACCGGCGATCCACAATGACTCTTGGATGCTCAGAACGCGACGGCTAACCGGCTGGAGGATTCACAGTCCTCAAGTGTAATAAGTCTTCAGATCACACAGACAGGAAGACTTAAGTGATGCCTAACACTCTTTGGCTCTGGGTGGTTAGGGCTTTATCCTCTCAAGGAATTCTCTCTCAAAGTCTTCGAGGTGGGTTGCTCTCAAACGACAAAAGCCGTGCTTTAACTCTGAGCAGCCAACCGTTTATGGTTGTAGGGGGTGGGCTATTTATAGCCACTAGGCAACCCGACCTGATTTGTCCGAAATGACCCTGGGTCACTAAGGAACTGACACGTGTTCCAACGGTCAGATTTCAGACACACACGGCAACTTTACTTGGGCTACAAGCAAAGCTGACTTATCCAACTCTGGACAAGATTTGCTCTCATAGTCTTCACTCGAAGACATAGGATTTTGGTTAAGCATCACTTCAGTCATTCTGACTGGTTCTCTTGGACCCCACTTAACAGTACGGTGGTTCCTATGACTCAACAAAGAAAAACACAGAACGACGAAACTACTAAGTCTTCGCGCTCCATAGTCTTCACGCGATGTCTTCTCTTGTCATAGTCTTCAATGTGAATGTCTTCACATACCACCTTTGACTTCAATGTCTTCATACATTTTTTGGGGTCATCTCTGGTAGGAAAACCGAATCAATGAGGGACTTCTACCTGTGTTATCCTGCAATTCTCACAAACACATTAGTCCCTCAACTAGGTTTGTCGTCAATACTCCAAAACCAACTAGGGGTGGCACTAGATGCACTTACAATCTCCCCCTTTTTGGTGATTGATGACAAACTAGTTGAAGTTTTCAACGGGGAATATAATATGTGAAATTGTAAAGGATAGGGAATTGTCTTCATAAGTTGCAAGGGCTCCCCCTGAAGATGTGCATATAAGTAATTTGCTTTTGGAATGCAAATGCACATGGTAGGTTGTACTTGTGGAGATCATCTTCAACTTATGTTGACAATTCATCATGCATGAAAAGTATGTGAAGATAATGACATGCATAATGAAAAATGGACGTCTGCAAAATGATCTAAGTGCGGATTTATCGTCGCACATGCGGAATTTATCATCGCATCATAGAATAGCAAATAAGTAGCAGACAACCATCGAGTTTAAGTGTTACAACTCAAAGAACCAAATGTATCAAAACGAGAGTTGTAAACACTACGCAAAACATAAAGCAACCGCCCATATGGACCCGCTTGAAGACTATCGAACTCATATGCTTCTCCCCCTTTTGTCAGTAAGAACCAAAAAGGTTTGAAGATATAGAGCATCTACTCGTTCCCATGAGGAGTAGGTGAAGCAGCAAGGTCGTCGGTGTTGTTCGGCGGTGCAGACGAACTCGGGGCAGTGTCGATGCATGCAGAAGTAGGGAGGAGTGAAGTGGCATCGTCTTCGTCCTCAATCACTCTGGCATTCACAGTTGCCGCGGAGGAAGAGAACTCAGAGTCTTCAAGAGTCGCAGCACAGTCCTTCTTGGAGGTGTGGAGTCAAACTTGAAACGTTCAAAGAAGCCATCCTCTTGAAGATCATCTTCAGAACACATAAGCGTCAGCCCTTTCCATGTACGCCGACAGGTTTCATGGGCAACAAAGGCATTCTTGGTGGCAAGATTGCGAATGCGGTTGACATCCACCAAGAGGTTTTGCATTTGGTGCTTCAGCCAGTCATGATGCCTATCCTGTTTCTGATGAAGGGCAACCAGAAGCTCTCGGTCATTGAGAACACAAGATCGCTTCTTGGGCCATTGGGCAATAGTGCTTTCAGTGGCTTCAGTGAGGGCATGATGAGGTGCACGTGTAGTACCAGCTAGAGGATAAACACGAGTGACTGCTTCAACTCCTTCAATGTTTTGAGAGAAACTTTGATGCTCAGCATTCTGAAGACTAAGAGGCTCCTTGGCAGGCTCTGGATAGATGGCTTCAACGGACATATCAACGTCAGGCAGAAAGATCTGATGATTGCGAGCAGAGGGCTGATATGAGACAGCTGGGTGTAGTTTGATCAGCCGCATTATCCATGGAGCGTAAAACTTCAAGCCAAAAAGATCAGATCCTGATGCAGCAAGTTGGCGGATGAAGAAGTCTTGTGCATTGAAGCATTTGCCGTGAAGAATATAAAAGACCAAAGTCTTCATTCCACCTTCCAGCTTTGCATGTGGAGAATGTCCTTTGATGGGCCAGAGAGTTCGCCTGATAATGTGATAGATAGTGCGTGGCAGATACTCAAGGTCTTCAACAAAGAACTCCTTAGGATATGCAGCATCTGGAGGCAAAGGCTTCATCATGCTAAGCATCTGACTCATGTTCGGTTCAGGCTTCTGAAAGATGCTCTCCATAGCTGCACTGTGAAGTTGACAACCAGGTTCATAAAGATCTCCAGGAGTGGGCAGACCGATGAGCTCAATGATATCAAAGGCTTTGGCTTCGTGATGAACATTGCCGGTCATCCACTCAAGGACCCAAGTCTTCGGATCTCTATTGTAGCCACGAATGTGAAGAGTGGCATAGAATTGGAGCAGCAACTCTTCGTTCTAGTGCTCTTGGTCGGTGACGAAAGGCAACAATCCAGACTCTTTGAAGCAATCCAGAGCTTCTTCCAAGCAACGCAGACCAGTTATGGCTTCAGTGTCAAGACGCATATGAGGGAAAATGCGACCTTGATTGTACAGAATGCATGAGTAATAACTTCGCTGCGGATAACTCCAGAACCGATCAGAAGATATTCTTTCCCTTGAGTAGGGGTTCTTGGCGCTATTGAAGAAGGTGTTGTCTGCTTTGAAGCCATTGACATTAAAGGATCCGGGTGCTGATGCAGGACCTGGAAACCAGGGCAACCTTGGCATTGGCTTCTGTACCTGAGGCCTGTGCTCAACGTGATAGTCAAACTGAGGACCAGCAGCAGGCGCAGGAACAGGAGCAGTAGCATCATTGGCTTCACTGACTTCTGGCACATTGGTTGGTGCAGGCTCCACATTTTCTTCATCCATGACAATGTCATTGGCTTCATTTGTGTTGGTGGTGGCAGCCTCAAGATTCTCAACCTCCACTTGATGAGCTGGAGGGTTGGGCACAGACACGTTCTCCTCGAGAACAGCTTCTTTAGTAATGGAGGGAGTAGGGACACGTCCTTCTTCTCGTGTGTCGTCAGCTGATGCAGCCAGAATGTCTTCAGCAGCTTTAGCCTCAGACTCAGAGACATTCACAGTAGGAGTGGCATCTGGAAACACTTGACGTGCAACAGATTGGTGGGGCACTTCTCCTTCTGGAACGCTCGAAAGAAGGACTTGAGACCTTGGTCCTTTGCGAAGCCTGCGTAATGCTGGTGACGCCTCTGGAGACGGAGTTGGCTGGGCCTCAAAGTCATCTTCTTCTTCTTGCCGGGGTGGTGTGACTTGTTATTGTGGGTGATCAGCCCATGATGCATCCTGAGCAATTGGCGTCAGAGGACGACCAATGCTGATGAGTTCGCTGTGCGTAAACACAGGCGATGATACCAAGTTGTGCTCGATCTGAGGAAGAACTACATCATCTTCAACATTGTCATGGTGACCAATGTCTTCAGCAGCGGTGGGATCAGCTGCTGGAATGTCTTCAGCTTCATGAGCCTCTATGGAAGCAGGCTCATGGACAGTCAGTTGGCGCTCTTGATGTTCAGCTGCAGGGCGAACCATGGAGATAGGTTCAACAACTAAGGGCTCTGTGGGAGCAGCCCGATCCTTCTTGGTCTTGCGCTTCTTCTTGGAGGGAGCAGCATCAGAGGCTTCAGGATGTTTCCTCTTTCTCGCTTCAGCCTCAGCAGTCCTCGTCTTCTTCAGTTCTGAAGCGGTTGACCTGACCTTTGGCTTCGAGCCAGTCATGCTGGCTGGGAAGACAATGGGATGTGCTTCCTGCCTTGGTGCTTCGGGTTCGGCCACAGCTGGCTTCTTCTTCTTCTTTGCAGCCATCCTGGGATCGATGCCAGGACGACCAAGGGCCTTGCGCTTCTCAGCCTCATTGTAGGCTTGCACACACTTGTCAGCCAGGCTCTTCATGCGCTCACGAGAACCTTGAGCTTCTTCACGCTTCTTGAGAAAGGCTTCTTTGAGCTCGTGCAGCATGATCTTGAAAATTTTGACCTCTTGCACGCTGAGCTTGGCCATGTGCTTCTTGAACTGAGTTTTCTCAAAGTCGATCTTTTGCTTCAGTTCAACGATGCGCTGAGCTAGAGCTAGCTCTGAAGCAATGGCGCCATGGAAGGCGACACTGAGGCCAATTGGAAGTTGCAGATCTTCAAAGCTGAGGTTGGGCGTGTCAAACCACTCATCAATGAAGTTGTGGATGATTGCCACGTCAAAGAGAGGCAAATCATTGAAGATTTCTGCTTCTTCTTTGCTGTGGATCAGTTGCTCAAGAGCGTCATCTGCAAGATCTTCATCGTTGGACAGATCAATGGCGTCATTGTGCAGAATAGCAGCAGCAGTCAGTTCTTGGCTGGTGTGTTGCAAAGGCATCTTGATTCTCGAGGGCTTGGAGATGCGTGACAAATCTTCAGACTTGTAAGTGCATCTAGTGCCACCCCTAGTTGGTTTTGGAGTATTGATGACAAACCTAGTTGATGGACTAATGTGTTTGTGAGAATTGCAGGATAACACGGGTAGAAGTCCCTCATTGATTCAGTTTTCCTACCAGAGATGACCCCTAAAAATGTATGAAGACATTCAAGTCAAAGGTGGTATATGAAGATATTCACATTGAAGACTATGACAAGAGAAGACACCACATGAAGCCTATGGAGCTCGAAGACTTAGATCTTTTGTAGTTCTTTTTCTTTTGTGTTGAGTCATAGGAACCACCGTACTGTTAAGTGGGGTCCAAGAAAACCAGTCAGACTGACTGAAGTGATGCCTAAACAAAAACCTATGTCTTCGAGTGAAGACTATGAGAGCGAATCTTGTCCAGAGTCGGACAAGTCAGCTTTGCTTGTAGCCCAAGTAAAGTTGCCGTGTGAGTTTGAAATCTGACCGTTGGAGCACGTGTCAGTTCCTTAGTGACCCAGGGTCATTTCGGACAAATCAGGTCGGGTTGCCAAGTGGCTATAAATAGCCCACCCCCTACAACCATAAATGGTTGGCTGCTCAGAGTTAGAGTACGGCTTTTGTCGTTTGAGAGCAACCCACCTCGAAGCCTTTGAGAGAGAATTCCTTGCGAGGATAAAGCCCTAACCACCCAGAGCCAAAGAGAATTAGGCATCACTTAAGTCTTCTTGTCTGTGTGATCTGAAGACTTATTACACTTGAGGATTGTGCATCCTCCAGCCGGTTAGGCGTCACGTTCTGAGCATCCAAGAGACATTGTGGATTGCCGGTGAACGAAGTCTGTGAAGGTTTGGGAGTCTACCTTGAAGACTTACCAGAGTGATTGGGCGAGGTCTGTGTGACCTTAGCTCAAGGGGAATATGGTGAGGACTAAGTGTCCTGAGCTGCGGTTCAGGACTAGGTGTCCGGGACTGTGTGTCCTCAGGTTTAAATACCTATCCGCCCTAACCATATGTACAACTGTCACCGCAGTTGGAACTGGTCCAACAAATCATTGTTTTCAACGAGTCACTGGTTTCATCTTCCCTTCCCTTTACTTATTGTTGCTCCTTGTGAAGTCATTGTATGTTTGCAGTATCTTTTGTCTTCACTGAGTGACTGCATGCTCTGTATGGCTTCACAATATCTTCCTACCTGATCCTTACTACATTACTGCTATTAAGTCATTGTGCTTTCACTTCATTGAACACTTGACTATGGCTTGCCTAGTGTAGTCTACCTTTCGCTGCATGGTAATAGGTTTATTTCTATCGTTTGTCTTCATAACTTCCACGTTTTGAAGACTTTCATAAAAATCACCTATTCACCCCCCTCTAGTCGATATAACACACTTTCAATTGGTATCAGAGCAAGGTGCTCCCTTGTTCTGTGTGATTTGGTTTAGTTTTAGCTATGTCGACTGCAGGGATAATTAAAGTCTCCGTTGCGTGCCCCGTCTTTGATGGAACTGAATATCCCTACTGGAAGAATAAGATGCGCATGCATCTTGAAGCCATTGACGTCGACCTATGGTATGTCATCGAGAACGGCGTTCCCAAGGCTGGAGAAGGTGCCACTGCTGCTGACGTCAAGAAATTTGTTCAACTGGACTCTACTGCCAAGAATATCATCTGTGGTCACCTGACCAAACGACAGTATGGCCGTGTGAGTGCTTTGAAGACAACTAAGCTGGTCTGGGACTGGCTCTCCAAGGTCAATGAAGGCATCTCAACCCAGAGAGATCAGAGAATCAGTGTCCTTCGCAACCTCTTCAACCGCTTCAAGCGAAATGACAATGAGAATGTCCAGCACACTTTTGACCGACTCACTAACATCACAAATGAGCTTCAAGCCCTTGGCGCTACTGAGATCACCAAACATGAAGTCGTCAAGACACTACTGAGATCACTTGATAGTTCGTTTGACACCCTAGCCCTGATGATTCAAGAACGTCCTGATTTCAAGACACTCGATCCGTCTGACATACTTGAGAGGCTCAACACACATGAGTTTCAGCTTTCTGAGAAAAGAGATATCTACGGTCCAAACTATGGGCGAACTCGTGCCTTGAAGGCAAAAGCTGTCTCCTCATCTGAAGAAGAATCTGACAGCAGTTCTGATGATCCTGAAGACATTGGAAGGGAACTTGCTATGCTTGTGAAGAAGTTCCAAAAATTCACCAAGAAGAAAGGCTTCAGAAAGTCTTCCCGATCAAGCTCAAGGAATGATGAAGCTTCTGCTCACGACTACAAGAAGAAAACATGTCACAAGTGCAAGAAACCTGGCCACTTCATCTCTGAGTGTCCACAGTGGGACAATGAGAACAAAAAGAAGAAGAAGAGCAAGGAATATGACTCTGACGACAAGAAGAAGAAGAAACACTCAAAGTCTTCTTCCAAGTCTTCCTCAAAGTCTTCATCACACAAGAAGAGCTCATCTGGCAAGGCACGTGCGTTTGTTGGCAAGGAAATGGATTCAGAGGAGGAGTCCGCTTCTGAGGAGGCGGAGGTGGAGTCTGAGGAGGAGTCCGATTCAGGCGTCGCAAGTCTGGCTACAGCATACGTTGCCAAGTCCATCTTCAATACTGAAGACAATGACCTCATCACCGACACCGATGCAAATGACAAGGACTACTCCGCTTCTACCTACTGCTTCATGGCACGCGGTGCCAAGGTAAACACACGCACTACTCACTATCAAACATCTAGTGACGATGACTCTGATTGTGGTTCAAAACCCAGCTACAAAACACTTGCTAAAATTGCAACTGAACAACAGAAAGCTATGGAACATATTCAAAAACTGTTAGACAGAAGCGATGATCTGTTAGGTGCTGAAATGACTCGATCTGAATCCTTAATTGAAGACATAAAAAATCTTCACGTTAAGTATCAGGAACTTGAAAGTCGTCATGAAACTCTCTCAACAACTCATGAAAAGCTTTCCTATGATTATCTTCAAAGGAAGCAAGATCTTGAGAAATTGAGAGCGGTTCATGAAGATCTTCAAAAGGAAAACGAGTCACTTCGCTCCAAACAGATCAGTCCCGCTCAGGAAGGATTTGAACCACAATGTCTTAAATGCATTGAGCGTGATAATGCTACTTCTGTTGCTGAATGTTCTACTGCTACTACTGTTGCAATATCTTCAACTGTTGATGTGGTAACTAACCCCTCTGCTGAGGATACCACTGCTATTGCTGATGAGAATGCTAGGTTGAAGACATTGCTTGAAACAGGGATGTACAAAAGTCTTAAAGGGCATCAGACACTATGTGATGTCCTCAAAAAGCAGATTCTGAACCGAAACCCGAGGAAAGAGGGTGTTGGGTTCGTAAGGAAAATGAATGCTGATGGCTCTTACTGGAAACCTGAGCAGTACCCCAAAACCATGTGGGTTGCTGCAAAGGAACCTTCAGCAGATCCATCCAATCTATCTGGCTTCACTTGTGCTAACCCCATTATCATTGATGAATCCTTTGATGCAAACTATATACTGTTTAAGAATCAGAATGGTGAAGTGTTTGCCAGGTACATTGGTACTAACTGCAGGAATGGACCGCCTATGAAGAAGATCTGGGTTCCGAAAAGGTGTCTGGAGAATCTTCCTGTGAATGTCATCATGACACCTCACGTGAAGAAGACAAACCTCAGACCAAAGGCTTCATACGGTCCAAAGGCTTCATACAGACAGAGGACTCACCTGAGTCGCACTAACGCAAATGTTTTGCAGGGAAACCATACTCAGGCATATGAATATGAGAGCGGTTCATCAAACCGCCATGTTCATAAGACCAAGAACTATTCTGCTTATTCTTATGAGTACTATTGTCCGCCTGCAAGACTGTTTGCTAGGGCTCCAAAGCCAAAATTCTCAGATGCTGCACTTAGACTTATTGCTTCTAAGCCACCCTTGAAGATGTGGGTGGCTAAGAAAGCTTAACTCTCTTTTGCAGGGAAAGGTCTCCAGCAGAAAACCAAAATCGTCTGACGCTATTGCTGGGGACCTTAAACATCTTGTAGGGCGCAAGATCAAATGCCCGAATGGTCTTACTATGTACTTCGTTCCTGAATCGCTTGCTACTCTCCCTATTAGTCCTAATCTGGATCTAAGCTTTCATAACCCACTGGTTCGTCAAATGTTTTTGCTTCACAATGCTCTTGGTGAAGCCTATCCCCCTAACTGCACTGTAGGGTACGACACCAGCGTCTTCAGAATGGATTATTGATAGTGGGTGTACAAATCACATGACTGGCAAAAGAAGTCTTCTTATGGACTCAACCTTACGTCCATCCGACAAGAGCCACATCACATTTGCTGACACTGGTAAAAGTAAGGTATTGGGTCTAGGTAGAGTTGCAATCTCAAGGGATCAACACATGGATAAAGTCATGCTTGTTGAATCCCTTGGCTTCAACTTAATGTCTGTCTCAATGCTTTGCGATTTGAACATGATCGTAATATTTGGAAAATATCGTTGCCTTGTACTAATGGAATCTGACAAGTCTCTAGTGTTTGAAGGGTATCGAAAAGATGATTTGTACGTGGTAGATTTCTCAGCAGGACCACAGCTTGCCGTATGTCTTCTAGCAAAAGCTTCAGAATGCTGGCTCTGGCATCGGAGGCTTGGGCATGCTGGCATGAGGAACCTCCACACCCTTGCAAAGAAGAAGCATGTCATAGGCATCGAGGGCGTCAAGTTCAAGAAAGATCACTTATGCGGTGCCTGTGAAGCAGGAAGATGACGAGGGCCAAACATCCCTCGAAGACAATCATGACCACTACTCGACCCTTCGAACTGCTTCACATGGATCTTTTCGGTCCCACTCATTACTCAACTCTTACTACTACTGCTTGCCTCTATGGCTTCGTTATTGTTGATGATTATTCTAGATATACTTGGGTGCACATAATCCTTTACAAGACTGAAGTGCAGGATGTCTTCAGACGCTTCGCCAATCGAGCTATGAACAATTATGGCGCCAAGATAAAGCACATCAGAAGTGACAATGGCACTGAATTCAAGAACACTGGCCTTGATACATATCTTGATACCTTGGGCATCACACATGAATTCTCAGCCCCGTACACGCCACAGCAGAATGGCGTCGTCGAACGCAAGAACAGAACACTCATTGAGATGGCCAGAACGATGCTAGATGAATACAAGACCCCAAGAAAATTCTGGCCTGAAGCCATTGATACTGCATGCCATACAATCAATCGTGTTTATCTTCACAAGCTTCTGAACAAGACATCTTATGAGCTCCTTACTGGCAAGAAGCCAAATGTCAGTTACTTCAGAGTATTTGGCGCAAGGTGCTGGATCAAGGACCCACATCACACCTCAAAGTTTGCACCAAAAGCACATGAGGGTTTTATGCTTGGATATGGAAAGGATTCGCACTCCTACAGAGTCTTCAATCTCTTTCATTACAAAGTGGTTGAAACAGTGGATGTGCGGTTCGATGAGACCAATGGTTCACAAAGAGAGCAACTGCCAAATGTGCTAGATGAAGTTCCATCCAGTGAATCAATCAAGCTAATGGGAACTGGAGAAATTATACCTTCTGAAGCTCATCCTGAAGAAGAACTTATCATCTCAGCACCTGATCAACATGAAGACAATGCTCAGCCTGAAGACATTCCTTCTAACAACGACAATGATCAGCAAGAGCAAAGTCTTCGCCCTGTACATCCTCGCATTGCCAATGAAGTGCAGATTGAAAGAATAATTGATAGCATCAATGCACCCGGTCCACTCACTCGTTCAAGGGCAACTCAGCTAGCAAATTTCTGTGGGCACTTCGCATTCGTCTCAATAACAGAACCCAAGAAAGTTGAAGAAGCCTTCATGGAACCTGAATGGATTCAAGCTATGCAAGAAGAGCTTCAACAGTTTGAGCTGAATAATGTATGGGAACTAGTTAAGCGTCCTGATCCATGGAAGCACAATATAATAGGCACCAAATGGATATACCGCAACAAGCAAGATGAGCATGGTCAAGTTGTCAGAAACAAAGCTCGTCTCGTTGCTCAAGGATATACTCAAGTGGAAGGCATTGACTTCGATGAAACATTTGCTCCTGTGGCTAGACTTGAAGCCATACGCATACTGCTGGCCTATGCAAATCATCACAACATACTTCTATATCAAATGGATGTGAAGAGTGCTTTTCTCAATGGCAAGATTGAAGAAGAAGTGTATGTTGCACAACCGCCTGGCTTTGAAGATCCAAACATCCTGACATGGTATACAAGCTCAACAAGGCACTGTATGGCCTCAAACAAGCCCCTCGGGCCTGGTATGACACACTCAAATACTTCCTGAAGAGCAAAGGCTTCATACCTGGTTCCCTAGACCCCACTCTCTTCACGAAGACATATGATGGTGAACTGTTTGTGTGCCAAATATATGTGGATGACATTATCTTCGGCTGCACCAATCAGAAGTACAGTGAAGAGTTTGGATATATGATGCAAGAGCAATATCAGATGTCCATGATGGGAGAGCTGAAGTTCTTCCTCGGTCTTCAAATACGACAACAACGCAACGGCATCTTCATATCTCAAGAGAAGTATCTCAAAGATTGCCTGAAGAAGTTCGGTATGCAAGACTGCAAAGGCTTCACAACACCAATGCCAGCCAAACATCATCTGGGTCCCGACGACAATGGTAAAGAGTTCGATCAAAAGGTATACCGCTCCATGATTGGTTCTTTACTTTATCTATGTGCATCTAGGCCAGATATTATGCTTAGTGTTTGCATGTGTGCTCGATTTCAAGCGGCACCAAAGGAGTCGCATCACTTAGCTGTGAAGCGAATTCTTCGATATTTGGCTCACACCCCAACTCTAGGATTATGGTATCCAAAGGGCTCAGAGTTTGATCTGGTTGGATTCTCGGATGCTGATTATGCTGGTGACAAAGTTGATCGCAAGTCTACATCAGGCACATGTCACTTTCTGGGACGATCACTTGTATGTTGGTCTTCAAAGAAGCAGAACTGTGTATCTCTCTCCACTGCTGAATCTGAATACATTGCTGCTGGATCTTGCTGCGCTCAGCTTCTGTGGATGAAGCAAACACTCAAGGACTATGGCATTCATCTGAAGCAAGTGCCACTTTACTGCGACAATGAAAGCGCCATCAAGATCGCCAACAACCCAGTTCAGCACTCGAAGACAAAGCACATTGAAATTCGTCATCACTTTCTCAGAGATCATGTTGTGAAGGAAGATATTGATATCATACACGTCAACACTGAAGAGCAATTGGCAGATATCTTCACCAAGCCCTTGGATGAGAAGAGATTTTGCAAGTTACGGTGTGAGCTAAATATCCTGGAATCCTCAAATGTCCTGTGATCAGGCACACATCCTAACCCTTATGCATATTGATGACTTAGATGTGCAACACACGAAGTAAAGTATATCTTCAATCAATGAAGACATACATTCTAAGTGTGAATACATTAATGTGGAATTTGACTTCGGAGCGCCACGATAATTGTGCGCCGTGTCTGGGTCTAATACTTCCTATACGGTGGGTAACGCCACCACCAAATGTTCTATTTTGAAGTGTTTCACTCATGGCGTTACCTTGCAATGTCTTCACATTTGGTTTGGCTTCGATCTCAACATATCTTCATGATTATCTTCACTATGTTGATTATATATATATATATATATATATATATATATATATATTAGTGTTCTGTCCTCTACAGCATTCACTTATAGCTATGTCTTCATTGTTGAATCTTTTGAACTAAGTGAATGTGATCGGACCCTAACCTCTCTATGCTTTCTATCTCAAATTCTATCTCTCCAAATCATATGCATTCTATTGAAACTGTCGAATGTCTTCTCTGCGTCCTTGTCAGCAGAAGATACAGAGACAACCATTAAGTCCGTTTCAATGCTCATTCCTCCACATGAAACCCGAGAAGTAGGAACGACCACCCGACAATCCAAGGCGTGCGTGGGACGTGGAACAAACCCCAAAATTCCGCATAATGGCCACGTGTTCCTCAGATGCGAATCGCCAGGGGCACCTGTGTAATAGCGCAGTGCCGCCCTGTACCTATAAATACACACTTCACAGCGGTCATTATCTCTTCTTCCACTCTCGCACGAACCCTAGCGCCACCGCTAGCCCTCGACGACGCCGGCGACGAAGCGCTTCGCTGCCGCAACCTCTCCTGACGCCGTCTTCACGCTGACCGTGGACATCGTCCTCTTCACTGTCGCCGTAGGTGTCCTCCGTTGCCAAGTTTAGGGCACAGGAAGATCGAACTGCTCGGCCTCATCTTCCACTTCGTCTAGCAGTTCTTAGTGTGGTAAATAAAACTTCCTTTTTACGGCACCGTTGATCCTATGGCTTTGTCCCTTTCTACCACAAGCAGTTTCTATTCACACAAGTTAGATCTCTCTCATACTGCATCTCATAACATGCCTAGTATATTCACTTATGCTTCACAAAGTAGTTTGATTCCTCACTTGTACTGATCTGGGTAAATGGAACCAACTCCTTATCTATGAGTGAATGTCTTCGCAACGATGAGGTCAATGTCTTCTAAACTGATTTATCTTCCAAAGTCTTCTGAGAATGCATATGACCTCTTCCCCTTCCCTCGCACCTTAATGCTGTCATAGGTACATGTCCGTGGAGAATCCTTTGGTTCTCATAGTCTGCATTCATTTGCAGAATTCTTACAGCATCACATTAATTCTCCCGAAGCCAGTTCCTGTTGGTCCAGCAAGCGAAAACCTTTGAAGCCTTTGAATGTGTTGAGGCCTTTCAAGTTAAAGTTTATGGCTTCAGAGAAAGCAGCAAGGAAGGGTGGCAGAAAGCGTCGTGGAGAAACATCCAGAGATCTGCCAGATGAACTCTCAGAACTGTACAAGACAGATCCTGAAGAGGATTAGAATCAGCGCAAGACCCGAATCCAATGGATTCGAAGATATTGGGCAGAATAATGGTTCAAATACCGATTTGTAACCCAAGAATATGCTGAGAAAAATGCCATCAAGAGATCGTGGGGAGACATCCAATACAAGAATCTTCTACCTAGGTCCAGAGATGAAGCCATTGCTCAAGGCTTCTATCCCTGAATGGTCCGTGGGCCACAGCCAGCTGATGCACACCCATCGTCACTACTATGGTGTCGTGACGACAATCTGTTCAAGCGCAACTTCCAGTTTACCCAGAACTCAGCGAAGTAGAACAAGAAGACTTTGGGGTTAGACTTCAACCCTGGTCCCTCAGCACCAAGGGCAGATGGCACACGAGATGCAGAACCCAATGTCATCGGTCCTTTCAACAACCTTGAAGGCCTCATCACCCACATCTTAGTTCAAGGGACTGCAGTGAATGAGCCTGCAGCTGACGCTGAATCAGAAGAAGCTCCTGCAGCGCCAAAGACAAAGAAGATGAAGAAGCCTAAAGCTTCAAAGCCTGCCCCCTCACCAAAAATCTCAAGGGCGAAGCCACTGGCAACTGCACCTCCTGAAGACAGTGTGCAGTCCGAAGACTTATCTCGCATCTCCAAGCCCCAGAAAGTCAAGATGCCTCTGCCTCACACCGGACAAGAGCTAACTGGTGCTGCCATTCTGCGCAATGACGACATTGATCTGTCAAGTGATGAAGATCTAGCAGATGACGCTCTTGAGCAACTCATCAAGAGAAAAGAAGAAGCAGAAATCTTCAATGATCTGCCTCTCTTTGATGTGACCATCATCCACAACTTCATTGACGAGTGGTTTGGCACGCCAAACATCAGCTTTGAAGATCTGCAGCTACCAATTGGCCTCAGTGTCGCCTTCCAAGGCGCCATTGCTTCAGAACTCGCTATTGCCCAGCGCATTGTTGAACTGAAGCAAAAGATTGACTATGAAAAGGATCAGTTCAAGAAGCATATGGCCAAGCTCAGCGTGCAGGAAGTGAAGAACTTCAAGAGTATGATGCACGAGCTCAAGGAAGCCTTTGTAAAGAAACATGCAGAAGCTCAGGGTTCGCGTGAGCGCATGAAGACTCTGGCTGACAGATGTGTGCAAGCCTACAATGAGGCTAAGAAGTGTAAGGCCCTTGGGCGTCCTGGCATCGACCCCAGGATGGCCGCAAAGAAGAAGAAGAAGCCTGCTACGGCTGAACCTGACGCACCAAGGCAGGAAGCAGTTCCATTGTCTTCCCAACTAAATGACTGGCTCGAAGCCAAAAAGCGGTCAACAGCTTCAGAGCTCAAGAAGACAAGGACTGCTGAGGCTGAAGCCAGGAAGAGGAAACATTCTGAAGCCTCTCCAACTGCCCCCTCCAAGAAGAAGAGGAAGACCAAGAAACATCGGGCAGCTCCCACAGAGCCCTTGATAGTTGAACCCATTTCTATGGTCTATCCTGAAGCTGAATGCCATGAACGCCAACTGACTATCCATGAGCCTGCTTCCACAGAGGCTCATGAAGCTGAAGACTTTCCAGCAGCTGATCCCATCGCTGCTGAAGACATTGGTCAACATGACAATGTAGAAGATGGTGCAGTCCTTCCTCAGAACAGCGAACTCATCAGCATTGGTCGTCCACTGACGCCAATTGCACAGGATGCTTCATGGGCAGATCGCCCACAAGAGGAAGAAGCCTATGAGGCCCAACCCACTCCAACTCCACAGGCGTCGCCCGCGTTGCGCAGGCTTCACAAAGGTCCAAGGCCTCAAGTCTCTGCTGAAGACAATCCGGCTGCATCAGACGCGGAAGATGAAGTCCCACAAGTTTTCACTCCACTGTCCCACCAAGAAGCAGTTCTCAAGGAGAACGTGCTTGACCCCCAGGGGAAATCTTGAGGCTGCCACAACCACCAATGAAGCTAATGTGGAGCCCTCCCCAACGGAAAAAGAAGACAGCGAAGCCACTGATCCCGTCACTTCTGTTCCTGAGTCTGCTGCCGGTCCACAGTTCGACTATCATGTTGAGCACAGGCCTCAGGTACAGAAGCCAATCCCAAGATTGCCAAGGTTCCCAGGTCCTGCATCAGCACCTGGCTCCTTCAATATCAATGGCTTCAGGGCAGACAACACATTCTTCGATAGCTCCAGGAACCCCTACTCAAGGGAAAGGATATCATCTGATCAGTTCTGGAGCTATCCTCAGCGAAGCTATTACTCATGCATTCTTTACAACCAAGGTCGCATCTTCCCACACAAGCGCCTTGACATTGAAGCCATAGCTGGTCTGCCCTGTCTGGAAGAAGCTTTGGATTGCTTCAAGGAAGTTGGACTGCTGTCGTTCGTTACTGACCAAGAGCATTGGAATGAAGAGCTGCTGCTCCAATTCTATGCCACACTTCACATCCGCGGGTACAGCAGAGATCCGAAGACTTGGGTCCTGGAGTGGATGACCGGAAATGTTCATCACGAAGCCAATGCATTTGACATCATTGAGCTCACTGGTTTGCCCACTCCTGGCGATCTCTACGAGCATGGCTGTCAGCTGCATAGTGAAGCTATTGAGAGCATCTTTAAGAGGCCGGAACCTGATATGAGTCAGATGCTTAGCATGATGAAGCCATTGCCCCAAGATGCTGCTTATCCAACAGAGTTCTTCATTGAAGACCTTGAGTATCTGCCACGAACCATCTATCACATCATCAGGCGAACTCTCTGGCCCATCAAAGGGCACTCTCCAAATGCCAAGCTTGAGGGTGCAATGAAGACTTTGGTCTTCTATATTCTTCATGGAAAATGCTTCAATGCACAGGACTTATTCATCCGCCAACTTGCTGCATCAGGCTCTGATCTGTTTGGCTTGAAGTTCTACGCCCCATGGGTAATGCGGCTAATTAAACTTCACTCCGATATCTCATATCAGCCATCTGCTCGCAATCATAGGATTTTTCTGCCTGATGTGGATATCTCTACTGAAGCCATCTATCCTGAGCCTGCAAAGGAACCTCTAAGTCTTCAGAATGCAGAGCATCAGAGTTTCTCACAGAACATTGAAGGAGTTGAAGCAGTCACTCGGGTGTATCCTTTGGCTGGCACTACACGTGCACCACACCCTGCGTCTACTGAAGCCACTGATAGTACAACTGCTCCAAGACCCAAGAAGCGCACTCGTGTTCTCAACGACCAAGAGCTTCTTGTGGCTCTTCATCAGAAACAGGATAGGCATCATGACTGGCTGAAGCGTCAGATGAAAAGCCTCTTGGTGGAAGTTAATCGCATTCGCAATCTTGCCACCAAGAATGCTTTCGTTGCCCATGAAACCTGTCGCCGTACATGGAAAGGGCTAACGATGATGTGTTCTGAAGATGATCTCCAAGAGGATGGCTTCACTGAGTGATTCAAGTTTGACTCCACACCTCCTCAAAGAGCTGTGCTGCTAGGAACTCCACCCCTTGAAGACTCTGAGTTCTCTTCATCTGCAGCAACAGTGACTGCCAGAGTTATCGAGGATGAAGATGATGCTACTTCACCACCACCTCCTTCAGCACGCGTGAACTCTGCTCCAAGCTCTTCAGCACCGCCAAACACCACCAACGACCCTGCTACTTCACCTACTCCGCATGGGAATGAGTAGATGCTCTATGTCTTCAAACCTTTTTGGTCCTTACTGACAAAGGGGGAGAAGCATATGAGGTTGATAGTCTTCAAGCGGGTCCATATGGGCGGGTGCTTTATATTTTGCTTCGTGCTTACAACTCTCGTTTTGCTACATTTGGTTCTTTGAGTTGTAACACTTAAACTCGATGGCCGTATGCTACTTATCTGCCACTTTGTTTTGCGATGATAAATTCCGCATGTGCGATGATAAATTCCGCACTTAGATCATTCTGCATACGTCCATTTTCCATTATGCATGTCATTATCTTCTTATACTTTCACATGCATAGTGGATTGTCATCATAAGTTGAAGTGGATCTCCACAAGTACAACCTGCCATGTGCATTTGCATTCCAAAAGCAAATTACCTATATGCACATCTTCTGGGGGAGCCCTTGCAACTTATGAAGACAATTCCTTATCCTTTACAATTTCACAGATTATATTCCCCGTTGAAAACTTCAACTAGCTTGTCATCAATTACGAAATAGGGGGAGATTGTAAGTGCATCTAGTGCCACCCCTAGTTGGTTTTGGAGTATTGACGACAAACCTAGTTGAGGGACTAATGTGTTTGTGAGAATTGCAGGATAACACAGGTAGAAGTCCCTCATTGATTCGGTTTTCCTACCAGAGATGACCCCTAAAAATGTATGAAGACATTGAAGTCAAAGGTGGTATATGAAGATATTCACATTGAAGACTATGACAAGAGAAGACACCACATGAAGCCTATGGAGCTCGAAGACTTAGATCTTTCGTAGTTCTTTTTCTTTTGTGTTGAGTCATAGGAACCACCGTACTGTTAAGTGGGGTCCAAGAGAACCAGTCAGACTGACTGAAGTGATGCCTAACCAAAAACCTATGTCTTCGAGTGAAGACTATGAGAGCGAATCTTGTCCAGAGTCGGACAAGTCAGCTTTGCTTGTAGCCCAAGTAAAGTTGTCGTGTGAGTTTGAAATCTGACCGTTGGAACACGTGTCAGTTCCTTAGTGACCCAGGGTCATTTCGGACAAATCAGGTCGGGTTGCCAAGTGGCTATAAATAGCCCACCCCCCACAACCATAAATGGTTGGCTGCTCAGATTGAGAGTACGGCTTTTGTCGTTTGAGAGCAACCCACCTCGAAGCCTTTGAGAGAGAATTCCTTGCGAGGATAAAGCCCTAACCACCCAGAGCCAGAGAGAATTGGGCATCACTTAAGTCTTCTTGTCTGTGTGATCTGAAGACTTATTACACTTGAGGACTGTGCATCCTCCAGCCGGTTAGGCGTCGCGTTCTGAGCATCCAAGAGACATTGTGGATTGCCGGTGAACGAAGTCTGTGAAGGTTTGGGAGTCTACCTTGAAGACTTACCAGAGTGATTGGGCGAGGTCTGTGTGACCTTAGCTCAAGGGGAATACGGTGAGGACTGGGTGTCCTGAGCTGCGTGTTCAGGACTGGGTGTCCGGGACTGTGTGTCCTAAGGTTTAAATACCTAGCCGCCCCAACCAGACGTACAGTTGTCACAGCAACTGGAACTGGTCCAACAAATCATTGTCTTCAACGAGTCATTGGTTTCATCTTCCCTTCCCTTTACTTGCTGTTGCTCCTTGTGAAGTCATTGTATGTTTGCACTATCTTTTGTCTTCACTGAGTGACTGCATGCTCTGTATGGCTTCACAATATCTTCCTACCTGATCCTTACTACATTACTGCTATTAAGTCATTGTGCTTTCACTTCATTGAATACTTGACTATGGTTGCCTAGTGTAGTCTACCTTCCGCTGCATGGTAATAGGTTTTTTCTATCGTTTGTCTTCATAACTTCCATGTTTTGAAGACTTTCATAAAAATCGCCTATTCACCCCCCCCCCTAGTCGATATAACGCACTTTCAAGACTGCACACTGTCTTCAGGAGGTGCAGTAGCCAGTGGCTTCGCCCGTGAGATTTTTGGTGCTGGGCAGGCATTGAAGCTTTAGGCTTCTTCAGTTTCTGTGGCTTCGCGGTGCAGGCGCTTCATCAGATTCAGCGTCATCTGCAGGCATCCATGGCTGTCCCTTGAACCATGATATGAGTGATGAGACCTTCCAGGTTGTAGAAGGGCCCAACAAGATTGGGTTCAGCTTCGCGGGTGCCATCGGCACGGGGAGCAGAGGGGCCAGGGTTGAAGTCTAGTCCCAATGACTTCTTGTTTTGCTTAGACGAATTCTTGGCAAATTGGAAGTTGCGTTTGAACAGATTGTCGTCACGACACCATAGCAATGACGATGGGTAAGCATCCGCAGGCTGTGGCCCACGGACCATGCAGGGATAGAAGCCTTGTTCAATGGCTTCATCTCTGGACCTGGGTTGAAGATTTCTGTATAGGATGTCTCCCCAAGGTCGCTTGATGGCATTTTTCTCAGCATATTCCTGGGTCACAAACCGGTACTTGAACCATTGTTCTGCCCAATATCTTTGAATCCATTAGATTCGGGTCTTGCGCTGATTGTAATCCTCTTCAGGATCTGTCTTGTAAAGCTCTGAGAGGTCATCATGCAAATCTCTTGACGTTCCCCCACGACGCTGTCTGCCACCCTTCCTTACTGATTTCTCTGCAGCCATGAACTTCAAACTGAATGGCTTCAACATGTTCAAAGGTTTCAAAGGCTTTCGCTTGCTGGACAAACAGGAACTGGCTTCGGGAGAATTTATATGATGTTGTAAGAATTCTGCAAATGAATGCAGACTATGAGAACCAAGGGATTCTCCCACGGACATCTACCTGGGATAGCATTAAGGTGCGAGGGAAGGGGAAAGAGGTCATATGCATTCTCAGAAGATTTTGAAGAAAATTTACAGTTTAGAAGAATTGACCCCTCATCGTGCGAAGACATTCACTCATAGATAAGGAGTTGTTCCAGATTTGTACGAATCCATGGATCAGTACAAGTGAGGAATCTAACTACTTTGTAAGCATAAGTGAACATACTAGGCATATTATGAGATTGCAGTATGAAATAGATCCAACTTGTGTGAACAGAAACTGCTTGTTGGTAGAAAAGTGATGAATCTTAGGATCAAAGGGCCATAAAAAGGAATTTTTATTTACCACACGAAGAACTGCTAGACGGAGTGGAAAGAGGAGGCCGAGCAGTTCGATCGTCCGTGCCCTAACTTGGCAACGGAGGACACCTACGGCGACGACGGAGAAGACAATGTCCGCGGCCGGCGTGAAGACCGTGTCGGAGAGGTCGCGGCAGCTTAGAGCTTCGTCGTCGGCGTCGTCAAGGGCTAGCGGTGGCGCTAGGGTTTGTGCGAGAGTGGAAGAAAGGATAATGAATGTGGTGAGACGTGTATTTATAGGGACAGGGACGGCATAGTGTTATTACACAGGTGCCCCTGGCGATTCACATCTGAAGGACACATGGCCATCATGCAACATATCGGAGGTTGTTCCACGTTCCCATGCACGCCTGGATTGTCGGGTGGTCATTCCCACTTCTCCGGGTTTCAGGTGAAGGAATTAGCATTGAAAGCGGACTTAATGTTTGTCTCTGTATCTTCTGCTAACAAAGACGCAGAGAAGACATTCGATAGTTTCAAGAGAATGCATATGATTTGGAGAGATAGAGTTTGAGATAGAAAGCATAGAGAGGTTAGGGTCCGATCACATTCACTTAGTTCAAAAGATTCAACAAGAAGACATAGCTATAAGTGAATGCTGTAGAGGATAGAACACTAGTATATATATAATCAACATAGTGAAGATAATCATGAAGAAAGGTTGAGATTGAAGCCAAACCAAATGTGAAGACATATCAAATGCAACACATGGGTGAAACACTTCAAACAGAAGAATTTGGTGGTGGCGTTACCCACCGTATAGGAAGTATTTTAGACCCAGACACGGCGCACAATTATCGTGGTGCTCCGAAGTCAAATTTCACATTAATGTATTCACACTTAGAATGTATGTCTTCATTGAAGATATACTTTACTTCGTGTGTTGCACATCTAAGTCATCAATATGCATAAGTGTTAGGATGTGTGCCTAATCACAGGACATTTGAGGATTCCAAGATATTTAGCTCACACCGTAACTTGCAAAATCTCTTCTCATCCAAGGGCTTGGTGAAGATATCTGCCAATTGCTCTTCAGTGTTGACGTGTATGATATCAATATCTTCCTTCACAACATGATCTCTGAGAAAGTGATGACGAATTTCAATGTGCTTTGTCTTCGAGTGCTGAACTGGGTTGTTGGCAATCTTGATGGCGCTTTCATTGTCACAGTAGAGTGGCACTTGCTTCAGATGAATGCCATAGTCTTTGAGTGTTTGCTTCATCCACAGAAGCTGAGCGCAGCAAGATCCAGCAGCAATGTATTCAGATTCAGCAGTGGAGAGAGATACACAGTTCTGCTTCTTTGAAGACCAACATACAAGTGATCGTCCCAGAAAATGACATGTGCCTGATGTAGACTTGCGATCCACCTTGTCACCAGCATAATCAGCATCCGAGAATCCAACCAGATCAAACTCTGAGCCCTTTGGATACCATAATCCTAGTGTTGGGGTGTAAGCCAAATATCGAAGAATTCGCTTCACAGCTAAGTGATGCGATTCCTTTGGTGCCGCTTGGAATCGAGCACACATGCAAACACTAAGCATAATATCTGGCCTAGATGCACATAGATAAAGTAAAGAACCAATCATGGAGCGGTATACTTTTGATCGAACTCTTTACCATTGTCGTCGGGACCCAGATGATGTTTGGCTGGCATTGGCGTCGTGAAGCCTTTGCAGTCTTGCATACCAAATTCTTCAGGCAATCTTTGAGGTACTTCTCTTGAGATATGAAGATGCCGTTGCGTTGCTGACGTATTTGAAGACCAAGGAAGAACTTCAGCTCACCCATCATGGACATCTGATATTGCTCTTGCATCATATATCCAAACTCTTCACTGTATTTCTGATTGGTGCAGCCGAAGATAATGTCATCCACATATATTTGGCACACAAACAGTTCACCATCATATGTCTTCATGAAGAGAATGGGGTTGAGGGAACCAGATTTGAAGCCTTTGCTCTTCAGGAAGTCTTTGAGTGCGTCATACCAAGCCCGAGGGGCTTGTTTGAGGCCATACAGTGCCTTGTTGAGCTTGTACACCATGTCAGGATGTTTTGGATCTTCAAAGCCAGGCGGTTGTGCAACATACACTTCTTCTTCAATCTTGCCATTGAGAAAAGCGCTCTTCACATCCATTTGATATAGAAGTATGTTATGATGATTTGCATAGGCCAGCAGTATGCGTATGGCTTCAAGTCTAGCCACAGGAGCAAATGTTTCATCAAAGTCAATCCCTTCAACTTGAGTGTACCCTTGAGCAACGAGACGAGCTTTGTTTCTAACAACTTGACCATGCTCATCTTGCTTGTTGCGATATATCCATTTGGTGCCTATTATATTGTGCTTGCGAGGATCAGGACGCTTAACCAGTTCCCATACATTATTCAGCTCAAACTGTTGAAGCTCTTCTTGCATAGCTTGAATCCATTCAGGTTCCATGAAGGCTTCTTCAACTTTCTTGGGTTCAGATATTGAGACGAATGCGAAGTGCCCACAGAAATTTGCTAGCTGTGTTGCCCTTGAACGAGTGAGTGGACCTGGTGCATTGATGCTATCAATTATTCTCTCAATCTGTACTTCATTTGCAACACGAGGATGTACAGGACGAAGATTTTGCTCTTGCTGATCATTGTCATCGTTAGAGGGACTGTCTTCAGGCTGAGCATTGTCTTCAGGTTGATCAGGTGCGGAGATGATAAGTTCCTCTTCAGTCTGAGCTTCAGACGGTATGATTTCTCCAGTTCCCATAAGTTTGATTGATTCACTGGATGGAACTTCATCTAGCACATTTGGCAGGTGCTCTCTTTGTGAGCCGTTCGTCTCATCAAACCGCACATCCACTGTTTGAACCACTTTATAGTGAAAAAGGTTGAAGACTCTGTAGGAGTGCGAATCCTTTCCATATCCAAGCATAAAACCCTTATGTGCTTTTGGTGCAAATTTTGAAATGTGATGTGGATCCTTGATCCAGCACCTGGCGCCAAATACTCTGAAGTAACTGACATTTGGCTTCTTGCCAGTAAGGAGCTCATAGGATGTCTTGTTCAGAAGCTTGTGAAGATAAACACAGTTGATGATATGGCATGCAGTATCAATGGCTTCCGGCCAGAATTTTCTTGGAGTCTTGTATTCATCAAGCATCGTCCGGGCCATCTCAATAAGTGTTCTATTCTTGCGTTCGACGACACCATTCTACTGTGGCGTGTACGGAGCTAAGAATTCATGTGTGATGCCTAAGGTATCAAGATATGTATCTAGGCCAGTGTTCTTGAATTCAGTGCCATTGTCACTTCTGATGTGCTTTATCTTGACGCCATAGTTGTTCATTGCTCGACTGGCGAAGCGTCTGAAGACATCCTGCACTTCAGTCTTGTAGAGGATTATATGCACCCAAATATATCTTGAGTAATCATCAACAATGACAAAGCCATAGAGACAAGCAGTAGTAGTAAGAGTTGAGTAATGAGTGGGACCGAAAAGATCCATGTGGAGCAGTTTGAAGGGTTGAGTCGTTGTCATGATTGTCTTCGAGGGATGCTTGGCCCTCGTCATCTTTCCTGCTTCACAGGCACCTCATAAGTGATCCTTCTTGAACTTGACGCCCTCGATGCCTATGACATGCTTCTTCCTTGCAAGGGTGTGGAGGTTCCTCATGCCAGCATGCCCTATCCTCTGATGCCAGAGCCAACATTCAGAAGCTTTTACTAGAAGACATACTGCAAGTTGTGGTCCTGCTGAGAAATCTACCACGTACAAATCATCTTTCCGATACCCTTCAAACACTAGAGACTTGTCAGATTCCATTAGTACAAGGCAACGATATTTTCCAAACATCACAATCATGTTTAAATCGCAAAGCATTGAGACAGACATTAAGTTGAAACCAAGGGATTCAACAAGCATGACTTTATCCATGTGTTGATCCTTTGAGATTGCAACTCTACCTAGACCCAATACCTTGCTTTTACCAGTGTCAGCAAATGTGATGTGACTTTTGTCAGATGGACGTAAAGTTGAGTCCATGAGAAGGCTTCACTTGCCAGTCATGTGATTTGTACACCCACTATCAATAATCCATTCTGAAGCAGCTGGTGTCGTACCCTACAGTGCAGTTAGGGGGATAGGCTTCACGAAGAGAATTGTGAAGCAAAAACATTTGACGAACCAGTGGATTATTAAATCTTAGGTCGAGATTAGGACTGATAGGGCAAGTAGCAAGCAATTCAGGAACAAAGTACATAAAAAGACCATTTGGGCATTTGATCTTGCGCCCTACAAGATGTTTAAGGTCCCCAGCAATAGTGTCAGACGATTTTGGTTTTCGGCTGGAGACCTTTCCCTGCAAAAGAGAGTTAAGCTTTCTTAGCCACCCACATCTTCAAGGGTGGCTTCGAAGCAATGAGTCTAAGTGCAGCATCTGAGAACTTTGGCTTTGGAGCCCTAGCAAAAAGTCTTGCAGGTGGACAATAGTACTCATAAGAATAAACAGAATAGTTCTTGGTCTTATGAACATGGCGGTTTGATGAAACGCGCTCATATTCACAGGCCTGAGTATGGTTTCCCTGCAAAACATTTGCCTTAGTGCGACTCAGGTGAGTCCTCTGTCTGTATGAAGCCTTTGGACCGTATGAAGCCTGTGGTATGGGGTTTGTCTTCTTCACCTGTGGTGTCATGATGACATTCACAGGAAGATTATCCAAACACTTTTTCGGCACCCAGATCTTCTTCATAGGCGGTCCATTCCTGCAGTTAGTACCAATATACCTAACAAACACTTCACCATTCTGATTCTTAAACAGTTTATAGTTTGCATCAAAGGATTCATCAATAACAATGGGATTAGCACAAGTGAAGCCAGATAGGGTGGATGGATCCGCTGAAGGTTCCTTTGCAGCAACCCATGTGGTTTTGGGGTATTGCTCAGGTCTCCAGTAAGAGCCATCAGCATTCATTTTCCTTTCAAACCCAACACCCTCTTTCCTAGGGTTTCGGTTCAGAATCTGCCTTTTGAGGACATCACATAGTGTCTGATGCCCTTTGAGACTTTTGTACATCCCTGTTTCAAGCAGTGTCTTCAACCTAGCATTCTCATCAGCAATAGCAGTGGTATCCTCAGCAGAGGGGTTAGTTACCACATCAGCAGTTGAAGATATTGCAATAGTAGCAGCAGTAGAACATTCAGCAACAGAAGTAGCATTATCACGCTCAATGCATTTAAGACATGGTGGTTCAAATCCTTCCTGAGCTGAACTGATCTGTTCGGCGCGAAGTGACTCGTTTTCCTTTTGAAGATCTTCATGAGCCGCTCTCAATTTCTCAAGATCTTGCTTCCTTTGAAGATAATCATAGGAAAGCTTTTCATGAGTTGTTGAGAGCGTTTCATGACGACTTTCAAGTTCCTCATACTTAACATGAAGATTTTTTATGTCTTCAATTAAGGACTGAGATCGAGTCATTTCAGCGTCCAACAGGTCATCGCTTTTGTCTAACAGTTTTTGAATATGTTCCATAGCTTTCTATTGTTTAGTGGCAAGGGAAGCAAGTTTTGCATAGCTGGGTCCAAATTCATCACCAGATTCATCATCACTGGATTCAGATAGATAGCATTCAATTACCTTAGCATCTTTTGCCATAAGGCATGATGCAGAAGATGATGATTCTGGTTCGAATGTCATCGCTTTGAGAGATTCCTTAAAGTCCTCAAACCAAGGATCATGATGAGTTCGATGACCTTCATAGACCTCAGAGAGACGGTCCTAGATAAGCTTCGCATGATCGAGATGCATGATATTCCTAAACTGATTTTGAGACAGACAGGAGCAGATGACGTCCTTTGCCGTGAGGTTGAGAAGAGTGTACTTGCGAATGTCATCGACTTCCGCCATCTTGCACAGATCGGTCAAGCCAATCTCAATGACGGTCCACAGCTCGCTGTTTGTCACCATGAGGCGCTTCTTCATCATGGCCTTCCACTTGGGATACTCGTGACCGTCAAAGATGGGGCATGACACAGTCTTCATTCCTGTGGTCGACATAACTAAAACTCCAGGCGGTTAAACCAAAATCACACAGAACAAGGGAGTACCTTGCTCTGATACCAATTGAAAATGCGTTATATCGACTAGAGGGGGTGAATAGGAGATTTTTATGAAAGTCTTCAAAACATGGAAGTTTTGCAGACAAATGATAGAAATGAACCTATTACCATGCACTGGAAGGTAGAGTACACTAGGCAGACCATAGTCAAGTATTCGATGAAGTGAAAGCACAATGACTAATAGCAGCTAGGCAGTAAAGATCAGGTACACAGTGAAGACAAATGGATAATGCAAATAGGCACTGACTTCACAAGAGCCAACTGTAAAAAAAGAGATGGGAAGGATAGAACCAGTGTGCGGGATGAAGACAAAGGTTTGGTAGACCAGTTCCAACTGCGGTGACAGTTGTACATCTGGTTAGGGCGGATAGGTATTTAAACCTGGGGACACACAGTCCCGGACACCTAGTCCTGAACCGCAGCTCAGGACACTTAGTCCTCACCGTATTTCCCTTGAGCTAAGGTCACACAGACCTCGCCCAATCACTCTGGTAAGTCTTCAAGGTAGACTTCCAAACCTTCACAGACTTTGTTCACCAGCGATCCACAATGACTCTTGGATGCTCAGAACGCGACGCCTAACCGGCTGGAGGATTCACAGTCCTCAAGTGTAATAAGTCTTCAGATCACACAGACAGGAAGACTTAAGTGATGCCTAACACTCTTTGGCTCTGGGTGGTTAGGGATTTATCCTCTCAAGGAATTCTCTCTCAAAGGCTTCGAGATGGGTTGCTCTCAAACGACAAAAGCCGTGCTTTAACTCTGAGCAGCCAACCGTTTATGGTTGTAGGGGGTGGGCTATTTATAGCCACTGGGCAACCCGACCTGATTTGTCCGAAATGACCCTGGGTCACTAAGGAACTGACACGTGTTCCAATGGTCAGATTTCAAACACACACGGCAACTTTACTTGGGATACAAGCAAAGCTGACTTATCCAACTCTAGACAAGATTTGCTCTCATAGTCTTCACTCGAAGACATAGGATTTTGGTTAAGCATCACTTCAGTCATTCTGACTGGTTCTCTTGGACCCCACTTAACAGTACGGTGGTTCCTATGACTCAACAAAGAAAAACACAGAACGACGAAACTGCTAAGTCTTCGCGCTCCATAGTCTTCACGCGATGTCTTCTCTTGTCATAGTCTTTAATGTGAATGTCTTCACATACCACCTTTGACTTCAATGTCTTCATACATTTTTAGGGGTCATCTCTGGTAGGAAAACCGAATCAATGAGGGACATCTACCTGTGTTATCCTGCAATTCTCACAAACACATTAGTCCCTCAACTAGGTTTGTCGTTAATACTCCAAAACCAACTAGGGGTGGCACTAGATGCACTTACAAAAGTCATGCTCAACCATTGAGGGAGTCCTGGATTAGGGGGTCTCCGGACAGCCAGACTATATCCTTTGGCCGGATTGTTGGACTATGAAGATACAAGATTGAAGACTTCGTCCCGTGTCTGGATGGAACTCTCCTTGGCGTGGAAGGCAAGCTTGGATATACGGATATGTAGATCTCCTTCCTTGTAACCGACTCTATGTAACCCTAGCCCCCTCCGGTGTCTTTATAAACCGGAGGGTTTAGTCCGTAGGACAACAGCAATCATACCATAGGCTAGCTTCTAGGGTTTAGCCTCTATGATCTCGTGGTAGATCAACTCTTGTAATACTCATATCATCAAGATCAATCAAGCAGGAAGTAGGGTATTACCTCCATCGAGAGGGCCCGAACCTGGGTAAACATCGTGTCCCCCGCCTCCTGTTACCATCCGCCTTAGACGCACAATTCGGGACCCCCTACCCGAGATCCGCCGGTTTTGACACCAACATTGGTTCTTTCATTGAGAGTTCCACTCTGCCGTCACCGTAAGGCTTGATGGCTCCTTCGATCATCGGTAACGATGCGGTCCAGGGTGAGCTTTTTCTCCCCGGACAGATCTTCGTATTCGGCGGCTTCGCACTACGGGCCAACTCGCTTGGCCATCTAGAGCAGATCGAGAGCTACGCCCCTGGCCATCAGGTCAGGTTCGGAAACTTAAACTACACTGCCGGCATCCGCGGAGACTTGATCTTCGACGGATTAGAGCCCATGTCAGGTGCGCCGCACAATCACGGCGAGCATGACATAACTCTGCCATCGTACAGTGTTCGGGAGATCACACCTGCAACTACTCTGGCCCTCAATCCGGAGCAAACTGCACCATCCGAGGATGGGGGGATAGACCCCGCCATGGAGGCCGCACTCTCAATGGCGATGGAGCCGGATACTGACTTCACCCCTCACGAGAGCCGTTTCGTCGAACCACTGGATTCGTCTCCGGCCACGGACTCCGAGCCGCCTGCGTCTGTGCCTATCGAATTCGATTGGGCACCGATCACGGAGTTCACCTCCGCGGATATCTTTCAGCACTCACCTTTCGGCGACATGCTAAATTTATTAAGGTCTCTCTCCTTGTCAGGAGATCCTTGGCTGAACTATGTCGGGCTAGAAGGGGATGCGGACGACGAAGAAATTCGCTGCCCACCCACCACCCACTTAGTAGCCTCTGTCGATGATTTAACCGACATGCTCGATTTCGACTCCGAAGACATCGACGGCATGGACGATGATGCAGGAGAGGAACAGGAACCAGTGACCACAGGGCGCTGGACAACCACTTCACCACATGACATATACATGGTGGATACACCCAAAGAAAACAATGACGAAGAACGGCAGGATACATCAAAGAATAGCTCCCTCGAGAAGCAAGCAAAGCGTTGGCATAGGCGCCGCTCAAAATCCTGCCTCGACAAAAACAGCGATAACAGCGCAAGAGAAAATAACACTCCAGTCGACTCCAGAGGAAACGACGACCACATTGACCCAGCGGCAAAGCACGATGAAACTGCAAACGGCGAACATAGTAAGGATCCGATGTTCGAACACGGCGACGCCAAGGATAAACCTCATCAACCCCCCTCTGGGGAGGAAAACAGTCCGGACGAAGATGCACACAACCACCGCAGAAGGCTTACTGCCATAGCGAGGAGTCTGAAGAAGCAGAAGCAAAGGCTTAAGGCCACACAAAATACGCTCAACAGCAGGTGGAACAAAGTGCTCGACAATGAAGAAAAGTATGGTGGAAGTTACCACACAAAGAGCTATCCAAAGCGCAAGCTATTACCTGAATTCGACGATGAGGCCGTAGAGCCCACACAGCCGAAAAATAAAACGGCCAACCGGCCGGATCAACCACCTTGCGGCCGCAATAGAGCGGCTAACAAGGCCGCACATAAGTCAACACACGATCTATGTGAGGACTTGCGCCAAAAATCCAGTATGACCATATCCATCTATGGATCTAGGAAGCGCGCTCTAGCACAAAATCAAAATCGAATACTACAACCGTCCGAACGCCATGATACATCCAAATACAGGGGTGCCGCACACCCCCTATGTTTCACAGATGAGGTGCTGGACCACGAATTTCCAGAAGGATTCAAACCAGTGAACATAGAGGCGTACGACGGGACCATAGACCCTGGGGTCTGGATGGAGGACTTTATCCTCCATATCCATATGGCTCGTAGATACGATCTCCACGCCATCAAGTACTTGCCCCTCAAGCTTAAAGGACCAGCTCGGCACTGGCTGAAAAGCCTCCCCGAAAACTCAATTGAAAGTTGGGAGAGCTCGAGGATGCTTTTCGGGCTAACTTTCAAGGGACCTATGTTCGACCTTCGGATGTAGACGATTTAAGTCATATAATTCAACAGCCCGGAGAGTAAGCCGAAAGCTTTGGAACAGGTTTCTCACTAAGAAGAACCAAATCGTCGACTGCTTGGATGCCGAAGCCTTAGCAGCTTTCAAGTATAGCGTCTGAGACGAATGGCTCGCCAGACACCTTGGCCAAGAAAAGCCGAGAACAATGGCAGCCCTAACAAGCCTCATGGCCCGCTTTTGCGCGGGCGAAGATAGCTGGTTAGCCCGCAGTAGCACCAGTGACCCAAGCACATCCGAAGTCAGTGATGGCAATGGAAAACCACGACGCAGTAAAAGCAAGCGACGAAATAAAGAAGATAGCCCAGATAATACGGTGGTAAACGCCAGATTCAGGGGCTCTCGACCAGGTCAGCGGAAAAAGCCTTTCAAAGGCAGCAGAGATGGACCGTCCAGCCTAAACAAGATTCTAGACAAACTATGTCAGATTCATGGCACCCCCGATAAACCTACAAATCACACCCAAAGAGAATGTTGGGTCTTCAAGCAGGCCGGTAAGCTAAACGCCGAACACAAGGGGAGGGAGACACCAAGCGAAGACGAGGACGAACCTCGCCAGCAAAGCACTGGAGGACAGAAAAAATTCCCACCAGAGGTTAAAGCAGTAAACATGATCCACATGACGAAGAGGAGAAGCAAACATGCACTCCAAGACATACGCACCGTAGAGCCCGTCACCCCTAAGTTCAACCCCTGGTTGGCCCGCCCGATCACTTTTGATCACAGGGATCACCCGACAAGCATCCGGCATGAAGGATTGGCTGCCTTGGTGTTAGACCCAATAATAAATGGATACCATCTCACACGAGTCCTTATGGACGGCGGCAGTGGTCTAAATATGATATATCAGGACACAGTCCGCAAAATGGGGATAGACCCGACAAAAATTAGCCATAGTAATACTACCTTCAACGGAGTAATACCAGGCCCAGAGGCCCGCTCCATGGGCTCTCTAATACTATAGGTCGTATTCGGTTCATCCAACAACTACCGAAGTGAGAAGTTAGACTTCGACATTGCGCCATTCCAAAGCGGCTATCAAGCACTACTCGGAAGAACAGCTTTCGCTCGTTTTAATGCGGTACCACATTACGCTTCTCTTAAGCTTAAGATGCTTGGTCCACGTGGCACCATCACAGCTAGTGGAAATATTGAGCGTTCTCTACGCGCGGAAGAACGTGCGGTGGCTTTAACAGCCGAGCACTAGACGGCCTCACCAACCAGAATAAAATGACAGGTCATCAAGACCGCGGACATGGTTAGACGAGTCCGGCGCATCACTAGATATACCTGAGATTGGTTTGATGGTTAAACCCTCATAGACGGTACCAGAGGCTTCCCGCGTGTAATCAGGGCTAGTTCGGCTCAACTTTACTTATCTTGGATTTTAATGGTTTATCGAGAATAACCAAATTTTTTTGGCACGATAACTTTCACCTAAGTTCTTCTCTTTTATAGATGACAATCGTGCTACACCCGTCCAGGACACGGCACAACGGAGACACAGGCGCAGACATGTAGCAGGGACCCGCTCAAAGGTTTGTTTTCAGATTAAGACCCTGTGTAAACCTTTTTTACTGTCTCTTGTTGTTCACATCCTCCGGATACTCAATACAACCGAGAAGTATGCTGACGTTATTGGCATTTCACCATGTCAGAATATTGCACGTACCTGGACACTCGGGGTTTATTATTAAGGGCATTGTTCAGCCCGGCATATGTTATAAAGACCGAATACCTTAGGGAGTGTTCGGTGTCGCGAGTTTGGCCTTATATGCATCAGCTCCGAATCATGTCTTTGGTTAAATGTTGGGTTTGCCCGGCTCCGGTGTTTTGCTACCTTATGTTCCGCTCTATCGGCTAAGGCGGCACCGGGAGAACTACTGCGATTGTGCCCTGGTTCATCCAGATGAGCACCTCAATAGTGAAAGCCGAAAACTGACTGGCATGATATAGCGTGAGACTGGTCAACCACTCGATGACTTAGCGGAATCTTCGGGATTCCTCAGCATTAACGAAGGGCCATTTTCCGGTCATGTACGTACGCACACCGTATTCGGACAAGCGCGGAGGTACCACGGGCTATATAGTAGTCCCACCGTCAAACTCCTATGGCTAAGTGAAAGTGTTAAAGCAATATAGTATGATTGCCTCGTTCGCTGTGCTACCACCTCCTTAATGGACCAAGAGGTTGGATCAAGTGCACCGTCGTCCGGATCAGCTGACAGCGGGAGCGTTGCGGCGGTCTTGCCATGGCTTGGTGCCGGCACGACTGGCGGTGTTGTCTGTGGGGTGGTGTCCCCCGCCCCCAAACGAATCTGGCTCTTCGGCCAAAGCATGGACCAGTTTAACCAGGCACTAAGGGTCATCACATCATCTTCGTCAGCACCAGGGGGTCGATACGGAGGTAACAAGTCGTCGCAGCCCCGCAGCACCCGAACCAGTTGAACCCTATACACGGTGGGTGGCATCGGATTACCGTGGAACACGCGGTTGCCCGGTTCAACGATTTTGGCCTCGGCGACATCGATCAACTCGCCGTCCATGAAGTGCAGGAGAGTGCATGGAACGTTGGCGGCGCCCTGCGAAAACATGTAGGGCGTCAGGGATGCCCAGACAAAGGCAAGGAGATGAAGTCATCGGCCGAGGCTTAGTTAATGTGATGGCGTTGAGCTCGGCTAATGTCGAGGCACCGCCAACGGCGGGCGTGCAAGTGACGGAGGGGCCGCTTGCTGCCGAGGTGCCAACCGGTGTATTCTTCCCACACCCGGGTGCATTAAGCTCCAATGCCGGCACCGACGCCGGAGACACCAATGCCGCCGGATCCGGACGACGATGACGGTACATTTTCGAACGTCGATAAGTACATGAATGAACATGGGTACGGTGACGAATTCTTGGGGCCTCCTTCTCAAGAACCCAACCCTGCAAAAGACGATCATGATCTAGCTGGTACCGCGGAGAAACCCAATTGCAACAGGCGTCGTCTGGCGTTCAGTTCTCAGGAGACGCCTCCTGCTGCCGCCTTCACCGAGACTCAAATAGCCGAGGAGCGAAATATTATCAACCCCAACACACTCAAGAAGGTGGTCTCTGAGCAGAACTCGATCCCATTACAGTAGAAGAAGCAGAAGGGATGGAAAAGAAAAAATAACAAGGGTGCGAGCCAGCCGGCACCGAGTACGATCCGTGCTCAGGACGGGCCACCAATACCTAAGGATATCTCGAGGAGGGTGCATGTGGCGGGTAGGCCGATGCTACCGACTAATCTGCTCAATGATGCAACCGGTGCTATGTGGAGTCTGCATGACAGTGTTCTTTCTATGGAGAAGCGGCGTCTCTCCGAGAATGATGTGGCATACCCGGTTTTCGTGGCCAAGGTGCCAGAGGGCAAGGGCTTTGTCGATAGCACCATCGGGCGTATGATCGTCCTGCGGTTTGATGACATCTTCGCTATGTTTAACCTTCATCCGCTGCGCTACACCTTCATTCGGCTATTTTCGCTCAGTATGGAGATGCGGATCATTAGAGACAAGACCCCGGACATCGTGATAGTCGACCCCTTCTACATGCGTACCAAGATCTTGAGCAGCACTGGGGATCGGCAAGTCGCGAGTGCATACCTCGAAGGCGTCATTCTAGCAAACCCAGATAAGGATAACTTCCCCGTGCCTTACTTTTCCGAGTAAGTCATCCCGTCGCCGCCCCGTAACCTATGATTTCCTAGATTTCGATCGTTCTTTTTTTCTAACATTCCGTGTTTTGTGCAGTGACACACATTGCACACTCATCCTCTTAAGCCCGAAATATTCCATGGCCACGTATTTCGACTCGGACCGTCAGTCGAAGAAAGACTACACAAATATCAAGAAAGTTCTTGATGATGCTCTCCCCGGCTACGCCAAATCTGGAGGCACCTTCAGGAGGCCAATTTGTAGGTACGGCAAGCACGTGTTCACCCACGTAACGACGTTCCCCTGCGTCAAGCAGCCGCATGGCAGTCAGAAGGATGCCTACTACGCCCTCCATCATATGCGGGCGATCATACGGGGCCATAATCACCTTATGCTACCAAATAATCTCAAAGAATGGGCCGCACGCTTGTCGACAATCTAGGACGAGGACATCAGACAAGAATTCTTTCGCATCCAATCAGAGTTTGTGAAAATAATCTATCGAGATGTCCTTCGTACCTCGGGGCAGTTCTACCTCAAATATCAACCGTCCAACAGTGAAATAACGCTACAAATGTAGGCTGACAACGACCGCACATTCATGACCATCACGAAAGACGGTGGCTTCATCCATGCTCCGGTCCCTGAGTCGAGTCGAAAGTATTGATGCTATGTAGTTCTGAAATATCGATTAGCTCATGTTGTAATTAAACTTTAATGAACTTGTATGTCTCTTTAGTTTAGACAGTCGTTCAACTTATATGTAATCGATGCTATTTATTAGTAGGACCATGAATCGTGATATTAATGTGTTGCTTTTCTCTTCCGATCCTTTTGTTGCATACTTATGTATTGCTTATATATTATCTGTGAATTGCTAATAACGTTTTGTTTGTCTAGTGCATAGAGATGCCGTCGTATGTCGTGTACAAGGGTGAGGTTCCCGGAGTCTACGACGACTGGGAGGAGTGTCGAAGACAGGTTCACCGTTTCAGCGGTAACAGTTACAAAGGGTACACCACTAGGGCGGAGGCGGAAACTAGATACGCGCGCTATCTAGCGGGAGAGAGAAGGGAGCGGAGGAGGAACCGGATGAAGATCAGTTTCATCGCGATGATGCTCATCGTGATCGCAACCCTCTTCTATGTGATGGTAGTTTAGATATCGACTTGTAATGTGAAGACAAACTCGCTACTCGCGGTCTCGAGACTTGTAGTGTTCTAACTTTGTTCGGTATTTTGAATTCGGAGACTAATATGACGAATTGTATTCGGAGACTAATCTTCTATTGTATTCGATAAATCTGCTGCTTATATGTTGTGTTGTTTATATTCTGTGATGTAATGTATTTTGTAACCTGTGTAAATATCAGAAAAGCAAAAAAAATCCTAATATTCATAGTAGTGGCGCACCATATTGCACTTTAGTGGTGCACAGAAATAAAAACACCAGTGGCGTATTATCTAAAAGTGCGTCATTAGTAACCCGGAGCATAAGGTACACATGGCCCCTTGGAGTAACAGCAATGGCGCACTTCTGGGCCTAGTAATGGCGCACTTTAGCTGCCCATTAGTGTCTGGGATAGTAATAGCGCAACAGGTGGTGCGCCACTGTTATGTAGATTAACAATGGCGCACCAGTCGTGCGCCATTACTATTTATTAGTAGTGGCGTGATAATAGTGGCGCATCTATAGTGCGTCATTAGTAGTCAAAATAGATGCGCCACTAACAGCCTTTTTCTAATAGTGACCATCTAATTTGCATGCACATTAATATCAGGCATATCGAATCATATTATTAGTGATCAAACTGCATGCATTCAGAGTTCTTTCCCTTGGACTCATGATCTTATTCACCTCCGTAAACCATATACGAAGTATGTTCATCGTCATATCAGACCCTCAGGGGTTGGCCACGTCATTGCTCACGACGCTTAATAGTTTGAAATTGACATGTCGGTGACGTGCTTTAATTGTCACAAGTTAATTAAGTTGGAAGGAATCAATACCAGCCAACCCTGCAACAAATCACGTGATTTGTTGATTAGAAAATTCATTCAACGCGAGATTCCTCTAGGAACCTTAATTTTCACGTCTGTGAATCTCCTATAATATTGCCAAGAGTTTTTAGCTCAAAGTTCGTACGTTGTATATGGAGGGTACATTTCGAGTTGGTGAATATTTGTGTGTAGATCGATGCATAGAACGTGATGCATCCATTGGTGAATATTCGATCGTACGTTGTACAGATTTTGTTTATTTATTCTTATTTAGCTCCAGTTACGGTGCGAATCTTCTGTTTACCGAATAGTTAAAGTTGAGCCATGGCTGGCAAATGTGTAACATGTGTTAACTATTACTCCAATAGTCTATATAAACCAGGTTATTTCCTCGGCAATACACACTTAAGCTGTGTTACATAGTTGTAGATCGCAACAAGCTAGTTGTGACCGGAGGTAGTGTTGTTCCAAGATCCGGCTCTGGTGTCTCTCCAATTGACTGAAGGTAATACTGTTTCCCAGTTCATCGTGCATGATCTTCGAGCTTTTAATTCTTATACTTGTCCCATGTATGAGCTAGATGTGAAAATCCATGAGCTTTAATGTTGTAATCTTACTTAAGCAACTGAGCAGATTTCTAACCTGCTGAGCTTGCAACGTAATACGTGATTCTAGCCTTATTATTTCGTCTCGTTTTTTTATCAGAAACAGGGAGGGACCCATTTTTATTGAACCGGACATTTCAGATTCTATGGGAAGCATAGGGACAGTTCAGATGACGGTCCAGGAGCTCGCTGGCGCCCTGGGCACGCCCGACGTGCCAGCTCAGTACATCGTGCGCGCGCACCAGGACCAACAGCTCGCCGCGGCGGTCGTTGCACCAGTCCCTGTCATTGACCTCGGCCGCCTTTTGAAGCACGGCGACGGCACCTCAGACGAGGCGGCGAAGCTCCGGTCAGCCATCGAGTCCTGGGGCCTCTTTATGGTAAGTGACAACCCAAGCCGGGCTAGGTTCAAGCTCTGCTCGGACTCGGCCGGCGCCTTTTCTCTAAAAAATGAGCTGCAGCTGCGTACTATCCCACTATTTTGGAGCAAGACCAAGCAGCAATATCCATGTGGTTTCGTATGCATCTTCTTGCAGGTGAGTAACCACGGTGTAGACGCCGTAATGGACGACATGATGGCCGCTTCGAGGGAATTTTTCCGGCAGCCGCTCGAAGAGAAGCAGAGATACACCAACCTGATCAGCGGCGAGCGGTTCCAGTTCGAGGGGTATGGGAACGACTGGGTGAGCTCGCCGGACCAAATCCGTGACTGGACTGACCGCCTCTACCTCAAGGTGGAGCCAGAGGACGAGCGGAGCATCGCCCTCTGGCCAACTCATCCCAAAACCTTTAGGTAACCGACCTCGCAGAGCAATGTCTTCACAAAATTCCTGGCTCGAGGGAGCATTTGTTGACGAATCATGTCATCATGAGAAATATATTATTGTTACAGGGATGCTCTGCACGAGTTTACGAAGAAATGCGGGGGAGTGAAGGACGACCTGCTCAGGGCAATGGCGAAGCTGCTGGAGCTTGACGACGATGATTACTTTGTGAAACACTTTGGGGAGAGGCCTCTCACTAACGCGAGGTGCAGCTACTACCCGGAGTGTCCGAGGCCGGAGCTCGTGTTTGGCCTCAAGCCCCACTCCGATGGAACTGTTGTTACAGTCCTCATGGTCGATGACAGGGTTGGTGGCCTGCAAGTTCTCAAAGATGGGGTCTGGTGGGATGTACCAATCGTACCTCACACGCTACTCCTGATTATAGGAGATCAAACTGAGGTATGCCTGTGAAATCAAATCTATATCCTGAAGAAGTTTTGTTTTGTAAAAAATAATTATTTATTTCCACCTTAATTAATATATATCCATGAACAGAGGTGGTACGTATAAACTAATGCATAGGCTGGTCAGGTAAAGACATTATGGTTTGCTTTTCCCCGAAAAATGATTTCATATCATAACAAAATTATAAGCATATTCTACCACATCCATATGAAACATGATAGTCCAAATTACATGGAGGGAATCCCGAAACTTTAAATCTTCAACAGACTTGAGTTTTTTCCAAAATAAATGACCTCCCAGGCTGATGAAGTTTAAGCTTTTGTGACACAGATAATGAGCAATGGGATCTTTAAGAGCCCTGTGCATAGGGTCGTGACAAACACAAAGAAAGAGAGGCTATCGGTGGCACTAGACTACTCTGTTGATCCTGAAAAAGAAATCGAGCCATCGGCTCAGTTGATCAATGAAAAGAGGTCGGCGTTGTACACAAAAGTGAAGGTCAAGGACTACTATGCTAGAAATTACAATGATTTTACTCAGGGCAAAATGGCTATCGATACAGTGAAGGTCTAACTAAGTCTGCTATCATTGCTTTCATTCAATATAATGTGGCCAGTTTGCGACAAATGTTTGCATCATGTATCGTCACATCCCTAAGTGTATTCGCTCTCTTTCTTCAATAACACATGTTTCAGTTTTTGGCATGGTTTACATGCTAATAGAAAACAGTTATGATGAATGTATATTTCTACCATTAAAAGGTATGTGATGATAATATTTTCACATGATAAGAAATCCAAATAAATTTCGGGGTCGTATGAACTTGCGTCCCGACTACTAAGTTACAATTGTGATCAATGCGTGGAAGGTTTTACTAAAAACTAAAGGATGTATTTTAAACTGGCAATTATTAGGAGGCCTAATTAGCCATAAGGGAGTCATGCTAATAATATTTCTAGTTGTAGGTATAAGTATAACGATCAAACAAAGCTTTGCAAACAACAACAGAAGGCTAAACGTTGCGCAAATGGGCATACTAGACAATATAGAGCTGTGCACATGGAACACACCTCGTCGTTTAAGAAAAATTGTACATTTTTCAACAATTCGACATAGTGGTTCCACTAGTACAAAAATGGGCATTAGATGCGTCCTCTGGAGATGGTTTTGACCCAAAAATTCAGCTGCATGTAATAGCCTATAAGAGATGGTTATATTTGTTAGCAAAACTATTGGAGGCGGTTCCAAAATTGGAATCACATATAGTATTAGGTGGAGGTGGTTCGTTTGATAAGACCGCCTCTAGTTTCTGGGATCCTTGGGCAATTTCGTGTTCTAAACTTTCTTTGGTTATTTAGTACCTCAAGGTACCCTGGGGTGTACCTGCCGATGATGAACATGTTGAACATGTTGAACATTGAAGCTTGGCACATGTTGAACATTCAGGAACATCGTAGTCTGCTCATATGTATCTCAAGGTGGATCATTCACCATACACCCAATGACATGAGCCAAAACATGGCATGTGTCTCCAACCGGACTTGGCTGACCGAATGACCGCAATTAGTATAAATGAATCTACAACTTCTTTTGTTTCTATTCTCAAGAACAAAGAACTATTTCGTTCAGAACCTAGTGTTTTCTTTTTAACCAAAGTCATCTGCAGCATGTTGTTGCTGCTAACGTTTGTAGAGGCCACACTACTTGAGTGGGCCTTGATGCTCAGCCCTTGTGGAGCCCTGTTACTCAAGGATGCTTCGTCGTCTTTCTCTGGTAGTCGAGGGACAACGAAGCTCTTGGGGGTGTGTTGGTTTCGCCTAGCATGATTCTTAGCTCACTGAAAGTTCGCCAGTACCATCGGTTGTGCGAATTTATTTATCCCATCAACTTATGTTGCTCCTATGGTCGTATGCATCATTTTGATGCAGAGGCCGGGGCCTGGCCCCTTTTCGAAAAAAAAAACTTATGTTGCTCCCTCCGGCAGATCTGTTGGGCCACTACAAAATCAATGATTTCTTATGACAAGCCACTTGTGTCACTTAAAGCCGATTATATCAGCAAAATGGTTTCTTGATGGTTCTCGACTGGCACACAGTCTATCACTGAAGCATCGTCACAAAAAATTAAATACCGATGATACCACTTTTCCGTCCCATAAGATCATATCTTTGGTGTTGGTTCCTGCTTTGTCACCGAAGTCTATTTTTAGTAACGGCCAGGACTTTCACCATTTGATCAGCTGATTTGTTGATTGTATTGTTTTCAATGACAATAAGCCATCACTAACAATTTGTACGTCTAGGTTTGATTGGTCAACAATTTTGATATATCGGTCCAGATAATGCTCCTGTGGCTGCCTACATGCAGGTCCAGACGCTGATGACTTGGTTGCTTACATGTGGGTCCATACGTGATGACGGCATGCATTTCCGTCACAATTACTATCACAATCTGTAGGTGGCGTCAATTTGGTCAATATTTCAATTTGCAATCAAATTTGAATTTATTAGTTTTAGTAAATTTAAACAATCATGATTAATGTTGAAACTTAACATGTTTAACATAACTATATCACACAATATCACGTTGAACAAAATACCACACAAGATATAATAAGACATGCACCATCAGAGTTGTGAGAAGCTGTTTTGAGAGCCCTGCGACAACTGTGTTAAGATGAAACCCATAATGTCTTCCAGTTCTTGTTGCTTCTTTTCAAGAGAAGTGTTTCTATCTTTTGAGATCTTCGATTGTTTTTGCTGTTGAGCAACCATTCTTGAATTCAAGTCTTGTTGGTACCTTTAAGTTGCCGCTTTCCCTTTGAATCCTAAGTTGTCCTTTCTTCGAGCTCTCTCGTGTGTTCATGAAAGGTTGATCTTTGTCTGGAGCTAGATGAGAAACCATGATTGCAAGAAACGTGCTCTATGAGCTCTTTTCCTTGAGGACCTCTGCAACAATCTATAGATCAACTTCTTGGCGGCGCACCATCTAGTGGAGGTGCGAGTTTTTTGGGACTTCATTTCATCCTGGAAAATGATTGAACTTTGTTAGTACAATATTATAACTATTTAATATTTTGGCTACAGTACACTACATTTGAATTTCAAATGTTACAAAATACTTATGTATTCAACTTATGCACTCTCACTCATCTTCCCATCCTTCTTTCTCGTATGGATTGCTTTAAAAACATTCAACTGAGGATGGTTCCTCATTGTTTTCCTTAGACTTATACATGACATTGGAAATGATACATTAGTACCACATGCCATGTACTTATCGAGAATATGATTTACATTGAGGTAGTTAAAATACTTACCATGCAGTTGTATTGTGAAACATAGCATTTAGAGTCACCGATTTGGAAATGCTTCACATCACTTCTGTTTGCTTTATTCTTTGCACATATTTTCTAAGATTTGAAGCTTGTATTGTGTATGTCATGAAGTTCTGATATATGAAAGTACAACTTCAATCTGACACATTACGTAGTACCCAGTAGTGATAACCAGACATTGGTCTAGTAGTTCATCCCAAAATGTTTCTATAAGATTATATGGCTTCAACGTCGTCGCTTGCACATTATTGACATTTTTTACCTTGTTGTAATATTCTCCCTTGAGTCAATCGTCGTGTCTGAGCCTAGTGGCATGGGCTTGTAACCCCACCCTACCGGGCGGGGTGGGGGGCATGTCTCGCTTACTGGAAGACGTAGCTCCGCCTTGCCCCGGCGCTCCACTAAACGGGTCGGCCAAATAATTTTGGGAACATTCCATGAACCGGTTCGGGCCAGTTTTAGAACCTCGTGTCTTTTTCCCTTATTTTGGTCATATGTGATTATTATTGGGGTTTTCGGTTTTCCTTTTTTTCAAATACATGTTGACATTTTTTAATACATGTAGTACATTTCCTGTATACATGTGTAACATTCTTTATATACGCATAACATTTTTCAAATACATGATGGTTACTTTCTGAAATACATGTTTGAACTCTTTTTTGAATACATGTTGAACATTTTCAAATACACATTGATTTTCTTGAATGGTACAAAATCTTTTTTTAATTAATCAATCATTTTTTACATTTTATAAATATCTTTTAAAATATCAAAAAGATACTCGTGAACTTTTGTTAATGGTAGCAAATAGTTTTCAAAAATTGAGGTGGTTATTTTTAAAATTTCATAAGAATATTTTTGAATGGTATGGAATAAATTAACCCTTTTTGAGCATACAAACATTATTTTGAAACCCATGAATATTTCTTCAATGTGATGACCATTTTTTAATGCTATCAACATTTTTTAAACTTTAGCGAACATATTTTACATTGTATAAAAACATTAAAATCCGTTGAAATTTTTTATAATTTGAGTAAGTAACTATAAAAAAACGGAACTTTCGAGTTAAAAATGAAATAAAAAATTAAAAAAATGCATAGATAACTTTCTGCTGAGCCGGCCCATTGACTCCCTCGGGCGCATCTGAATTTCAAATTTAGCCCCTATAAAGTTGACCAAGTTTGTTCATTGTAAGACATAGATTTAGGCTCATGTAACCACTCCGCTACCTAGCACCATCTATAACTATCAACTTTTTCTTTGTTTTATCCTTTCCTTTTCTTTTATTTGCTTTTTTTATTTTTTCCATTTTTAATTTTTTTTCTTCTTTCGGGTTTGATGAATTGTTCGCAAATACATGAACTTTTTCTTCAAATTGATGAACTTTCTTTCAAATTTGATGTACTTTTTTCAAAATCAATGAACTCTTTTTCAATTTCAATGAACTTTTTCTTCAAATCATTGAACATTTTTCAAAATTGATGGATTTTTTTCAATTTCGATGAACATTTTTTAAAACTGATGAACTATTATCAAATTTGATGAACTATTTTCAAAACCGATGAACTTTTTTTCAAATTTGATGAACTTTTTTTCAAATTCAATGAACTTTTTTGAAATTGTGAATTTTTTTTTTGAAATTCGATGAACTTCTTTCAAATTTGTGAACTTTCTTTGAATATGGTGATCTTTTTTATTGTGCGGTTTTTTTATTTTTCTCAAAAAAGAATTTGTCAAATAGTCAACTTGCCCGGTCAACCATTGACCACGAAACGAGAAACCAACAACTTCCCCGAACCAGTGATCCCATGAGAGGGGAAACGAACAACTGCCCTAAACCAACTATCGCCTCCTTTCCTGGCCGCCCCACGGGAGCTGGCGGACGATGCGCTGCTAGCGCTAGTTCAGGAAAGTGGTGCTTATAGCGCCAACTAGGAGCTCCCATCGTTGTGTGCATCCTAATTATGTAGAGGCCGGTTGTGTGCTAATTATGTTTGTATCCATTTGATGCTATATTTTGAGTCAATAAAATCCACCCTTTTATCAAACAAAATGTACATATGAAGAACAAAGGAAATGGGAGAAGCAGGGAGGGAGATCGCGAGCTACGCTAGCCACTCCGCCCAAATCCTTTAGTTGTACTGAACTAAAACCACGACGAGTAATTTGGAACGGAGGGAGTAAGAACTAGGGGCGCGTCCTACTTGACGCTATTTCAAGCCGTTTTCTTCGGGTTTTACTTTTTTTTATTTTGGTTCCTTTCTTTCACAGTTTTTCATTCTTTTTGTGTTTTGTTCCTTTGTTTGGGTTTTTTTTCTATTTTAATTTTTTTTGTTCTCTTGGTTATTATTCTTAAAAAAATGTATATGTCGTTACTAGTCTTATCTTGATTCGGCGGCATCATGGGATGAAGCGGCCCGGACCGACCTTACACGTACGCTTACGTGAGACTGGTTCCACCGACTGACATGCACTAGTTGCATAAGGTGGCTGGCGGGTGTTTGTCTCTCCCACTTTAGTCGGATCGGATTCGATGAAAAGGGTCCTTATGAAGGATAAATAGAAATTGGCATATCGCGTTGCGGTTTTCGTGTAGGTAAGAAACGTTCTTACTAGAAACCTATAGCAGCCACGTAAAAACTTGCAACAACAATTAGAGGACGTCTAACTTGTTTTTGCAGCATATGCCTTGTGATGTGATATGGCCAAAAGGATGTGATGAATGATATATGTGATGTATGAGATTGATCATGTTCTTATAATAGGAATCACGACTTGCATGTCGATGAGTATGACAACCGGCAGGAGCCATAGGAGTTGTCTTAATTTATTTATGATCTGTGTGTCAACATAAACGTCATGTAATTATTTTACTTTATTGCTAAAGCATTAGCCATAGTAGTAGAAGTAATAGATGATGAGACAACTTCAAGAAGACATGATGATGGAGATCATGATGTCATGCCAGTGACAATGATGATCATGGAGCCCCGAAGATGGAGATCGAAAGGAGCAAAATGATATTGGTCATATCATGTCACTATTTGATTGCATGTGATGTTTATCATGTTTTACATCTTATTTGCTTAGAACGACGGTAGCTTAAATAAGATGATCCCTCACTAAAATTTCAACAAAAGTGTTCCCCCTAACTGTGCACCGTTGCGAAGGTTCGTTGTTTCGAAGCACCACGTGATGATCGGGTGTGATAGATTCTAACATTCGAATACAATGGGTGTTGATGAGCCTAGCATGTACAGACATGGCCTCGGGACACATGCGAAACACTTAGGTTGACTTGACGAGCCTAGCATGTACAGACATGGCCTCGGAACACGGAAGACCGAAAGGTCGAACATGAGTCGTATAGAAGATGCGATCAACATGAGATGTTCACCGTTGATGACTAGTCCGTCTCACGTGATGATCGGACATGGCCTAGTCGATTCGGATCATGTTTCACTTAGATGACTAGAGGGATGTCTATCTGAGTGGGAGTTCATTAAATAATTTGATTAGATGAACTCAATTATCATGAACATAGTCTAAATTGTCTTTGCAAATATGTTGTAGATAAATAGCTCACGTTGTAGCTCCCTGTTTCAATACATTCCTAGAGAAAGATTAAGTTGAAAGATATTGTAAGCAATGATGCGGACTGGGTCCGTAGTCCGAGGAGTGCCATCACTGCTACACAGAAGGCTTACGTCTTTGATGCACCGCTCGATGTGCAAACCCCTACAACGTCGTCTGTGGATGTTGTGAACACCTGACACACACATCCTGATGACTACTTGATAGTTTAGTGCACCATACTTTATGGCTTAGAATCGGGATTCCAATGACGTTTTGAACGCCATAGAACATATGAGATGTTCCAAGAGCTGAAATTGGGATTTCAGGCTCATGCCCGTGTTGAGAGGTGTGAGACCTCTGACAAGTTCTTTTGCCAACAAGATGGAGGAGAATAGCTCAGCTAGTGAGCATGTGCTCAGAATGTCTGGGTGCTATAATCACTTAAATCAAGTGGGAGTTAAACTTCTGGATAAGATAGTGATTGATAGAGTTCTCTAGCCACTATCACTAAGCTACTAGATCTTCGTGATGAACTATGACATGCAAGGGATGAAGTTGATCCCGGAGCTGTTCGCGGTGCTTAAGACCGCAAAAGGTAGAAATCAAGAAGGAGCATCAAGTGTTGATGGTTTAACAAGACCACTGGTTTCAAGAAGGGGCAAGGGCTAGAAGGGAAACTTCATGGATGGCAAACCTGTTGCCGCTCCAGTGAAGGAACCCAAGGTTGAACCCAAACCTGAGACTAAGTGCTTCTATTATAAGGGGAACAGTCACTGGTAGCGGAATTACCCCAAATGCATGGCAGATAAGAAGGCTGGCAACTTCAACAAAGTATATATATGTGTTATTAATGTGTACCTCACTAGTACTCCTGGTAGCACCTGGGTATTGGATACCGGTTCAGTTGCTATTATTGGTGACTTGAAGCAAAAGCTACGGACTAAACAGAGACTGGCTAAGGGCAAGGTGACGATGTGTGTTGGAAGTGTTTCCAAAGTTGATGAGATCACCATCGCACACTCCATCTGCCTTCGGGATTAGTATTGAACCTAGATAAATGTTATCAGGTGTCTACGTTGAGCATGAATATGATTAGATCATGTTCATTGCAATACGGTTATTCATTTAAGTTAGGGAATAATGGTTATCCTGATTACATGAATAATACCTTTCATGGTCATGCATCCTATGTGAATGGTTCATTGAATCTCGGTCGTGGTAATACACATGTTCACGCCAAAAGATGTAGAGTTAATAATGATAGTACCACTTTCTTATGGCACTGCCGCTTAGGTCATATTGGCGTAAGATGCATGAAGAAACTCCATGTCGATGGATGTTTGGAGTCACTTGATTTTGAATCGCTTGACACATGCGAGCCATGCCTCATAGGCAGGATGACTAAGACCCCGTTTTTAGGTACAATGAAACGGGCAAGTGACTTGTTGGAAATCATACATGCTGATGCGTGTGATCCAATGAGAATTGAAGTGTGCGGTGGATATCGCTATTTTCTCATCTTCACTGACGATTTGAGTAGATATAGGTATATTTACTTAATGAAGCACAAGTCTAAAACGTTTGAAAAGTTCAAGCGATTTCAGAGTGAAGTTAAGAATCATCATAACAAGAAGATCAAATTCCTACGATCTGATCAATGAGAATTTCTGAGTTATGAGTTTGGCAAACACTTAAGACATTGTGGAATTGTTTCACAATTGAAGCCACCTGGAACACCACAGGGTAATGGTGTGTTCGGATGTCGTAATCGAACCTTATGAGATATGGTGCGATCTATGATCTACCTCTATTATTTTGAGGTTATGCATTAGAGACAGCTGCATTCACTTTAGATAGGACACCATCTAAGTCCGTTGAGACGACGTCGTATGAACATTGGTTTGGCAAGAAACCAAAGTTGTCGTTTCTTAATGTTTGGGGCTGCGATGCTTAAGGCTTCAGCCGGAGAAGCTTGAACCCAAAGCGGACAAACACATCTTCATAGGATACCCACAGGTGACAGTTGGGTATACCTTCTATCTCAGATCCGAGGGCAAATTGTTTGTCGCTAAGAACGGGTCCTTTCTCGAGAAGGAGTTTCTCTCGAAAGAATTGAGTGGGAGGAAGATAGAACTTGATGAGGTTGTCGAACCTTTACTTCAACCAGAGAATGATGCAACATAGAAAGATGTTTTCTATGGAGCCTACTTCTGTTGAATAGGAAGTTAATGATAGTGATCATAAAGCTTCGGATCAAGTTGCTATCGAACCTCGTAGGTCGACAAGGATATGTACTACTCCTAAGTGGTACGGTAATCCTGTCTCAGATATCATGTTGTTGGACAACAATGAACCTACGAGCTATGGAGAAGCGATGGTGGGCCCGTATTTCGACAAATGGTTAGAAGCCATGAAACCCGAGGTAGGATCCATGTGTCAGAACAAAGTATGGACTTTGGTGGACTTGCCCGATGATCGGCAAGCCATTGAGATAAATGGATCTTTAAGAAGAAGACGGACGTGGGCGGTAATGTTACCGTCTATGAAGCTTGACTTGTGGGAAAGAGTCTTTTCACAAGTTCAAGGAGTTGACTACGATGAGAATTTCTCACCCGTAGCGATGCTTAAGTCCGTCGGAATCATGTTAGCATTAGCTGTATTTTTCGATTATGAAATCTGACAGATGGATGTCAAAAACAAGTTTTCTTACCAGTTTCCGTAAGAAAGAGTTGTATGTGATACAATCAAAGTTTTGTCGATCCTAAGGATGCTAAAAAGGTATGTTGGCTCCAGCGATCCTTCTATGGACTAGAGCAAGCATCTCGGAGTCAAAATATATGCTTTGATGGACTGATCAAAGCTTTTAGGTTTATACAATGTTTGCTAGAAACTTGTATTTACAAGAAAGTGAGTGGGAGCACTTCAACATTTCTGATAAGTATATGTGGATGACATATTGTTGATCCGAAATAATGTAGAATTTCTGAAAGCATAAACGGTTGTTTGAAGAGTGTTTTTCAAAGGAAGACCTGGATAAAGTTGCTTACATATTGGGCATCAAGATCTATAGAGATAGATCAAGACGCCTGCTGGTACTTTCAAAGAACGCACACCTTGACATGTTTTGAAGAAGTTCAAAATAGATTAGTCAAAGAAGAGGTTCTTACCTGAGTTGTAAGGTGTGAAGTTGAGTAAGACTCAAAGATTGACCACGGCAGAAGAAAGAGGAAGGACGAAGGTCGTCCCCTATGCTTTTGTCATAGGCTCTATACGGTATGCCATGCTAAGTACCGCACCAGATGTGTGCCTTGCCACATGTCTGGCAAGAGGGTACAAAGGTGATCTAGGAGTAGATCACCAGATAGCGGTCAAAATTATCCTTAGAGGAATAAGGAAATGTTTTTCGGTTATGGAGATGATAAAGAGTTCGACGTAAAGAGTTACGTCGATGCGAGCTTAACACCTATCCGGATAGCTCTGAGTAGAGATACTGGATACGTGTAATGGAGCAACAATTTGGAATAGCTCCAAGTGAAACATGGTAGCAACATCTATGATATGACATAAAGTTTTGCAAAATACATAGGGATCTGAATATGGCAAGACCCGTTGACTACAACCTCTCTCACAAGCATAACATGATCAAACCCAGAACTCATTGAGTGTTAATCACATAGTGATGTGAACTAGATTATTGAGTCTAGTAAACTCTTTGGATGTTGGTCACATGGCGATGTGACCAGTGAGTGTTAATCACATGGCGATGTGAACTAGATTATTGACTCTAGTGCAAGTGGGAGACTGTTGGAAATATGCCCTAGAGGCAATAATAAATTAGTTATTATTATATCATATTTCATTGTTCATGATAATCGTTTATTATCCATGCTAGAATTGTATTGATAGGAAACTCAGATACATGTGTGGATAAATAGACAACACCATGTCCCTAGTAAGCCTCTAGTTGACTAGCTCGTTGATCAATAGATGGTTACGGTTTCCTGACCATGGACATTGGATGTCGTTGATAACGGGATCACATCATTAGGAAAATGATGTGATGGACAAGACCCAATCCTAAGCCTAGCACAAGATCGTGTAGTTCATATGCTAAAGGTTTTCTAATGTCAAGTATCATTTCCTTAGACCATGAGATTGTGCAACTCCCGGATATCATAGGAGTGCTTTGGGTGTGCCAAACATCACAACGTAACTGGGTGGCTATAAAGGTTCACTACAGGTATCTCCGAAAGTGTCTGTTGGGTTGCCATGAATCGAGACTGGGATTTGTCACTCCGTGTAAACGGAGAGGTATCTCTGGGCCCACTCGGTAGGACATCATCATAATATGCACAATGTGACCAAGGAGTTGATCACGGGATGATGTGTTACGGAACGAGTAAAGAGACTTGCCGGTAACAAGATCGAACAAGGTATCGGGATACCGACGATCGAATCTCGGGCAAGTATCATACCGATGGACAAAGGGAATTGTATACGGGATTGATTGAATCCTTGACATCGTGGTTCATCCGATGATATCATCGTGGAGCATGTGGGAGCCAACATGGGTATCTAGATCCCGCTGTTGGTTATTGACCGGAGAGTTGTCTCGACCATGTCTGCATGACTCCCGAACCCGTAGGGTCTACACACTTAAGGTTCGATGACGCTAGGGTTATAGGGAAAGTATGTACGTGGTCACCAAATGTTGTTCGGAGTCCCGGATGAGATCCCGGGCGTCACGAGGAGTTCCGGAATGGTCCGGAGGTAAAGATTTATATATGGGAAGTTATCATACGGTCACCGGAATAATTCGGGGGATTACCGGTATTGTACCGGGACCACTGGAGGGGTTCCTGGGGTCCACCGGGAGGGTCCACCTGCCCCGGAGGGCTCTATGGGCTGTGTGTGGAGAGGGACCAGCCCCTTAGTGCCCATGCGCCTAGGATTTGGGGGAACCCTAAAGGGGGACGGCCCCCTTGCCTTGGGGGGCAAGGCAACCCCCCTGGCCGCCGCCCCCTCCTCAGATTGGATCTGAGGAGGCCGGCCCCCCTCTCCCTTGCCCCTATATATATGTGGGGGGTGGGAGGGCAGCCGCACCCAAGTTCTAGCGCAGCCCTTTCCCTCTCCCAAGTCCTCCTCCTCTTCCGCGGTGTTTGGCGAAGCGCTGCAGGATTGCCACGCTCCTTCTTCACCATCACGCCGTCGTGCTGCTGCTGGATGGAGTCTTCCCCAACCTCTCCTTCTCCCCTTGCTTGATCAAGGCGTAGGAGACGTCACCGGGCTACACGCGTGTTGAACGCGGAGGCGCCGTGGTTCGGCGCTTAGATCGGAATCAACTGCGATCTGAATCGCTACGAGTACGACTCCTTCATCCGCGTTCTTGCAACGCTTCCGCTTAGCGATCTACAAGGGTATGTAGATGTACTCTCCTTCCCCTCGTTGCTAGATTACTCCATAGATTAATTTTCGTGATGTGTAGAAAATTTTAAATTTCTGCTACGATCCCCAACAAAACAGGACCCCGCTGCCGTCGCTGCACTCTTCAAGAGGTCTCGTGTCGTGGATGCCAGGGTTGTCACCTTGGATGGCTCCCAGGTCAGGTTGCTAATTTTTCAGAGTAATGGCACCACCCTGAACCCGCGATGATATACTGTAAGTAATTCTCATGTTCATTATGCTGTTGTTCTGTTAAGATCAAACACTAGATTTTACTGAGCTACAGATTTCTGCATCCGAATTAAACAGTAACCGTGTGGATTAAACGGTCAAAAAAATTGAAGATTGCTCCATTGTCAGTTGCTCTAGCAATAATAATTTTCTAGCATTCCCTCAAACTTGTGCTGCAGAAATGAGAACGCGGCCTGAATGTTTGGATCCTTTTGCTGTGCTGTCTTTCTAACTATGACCATAGAAATTAGGATCAACATTTATCAAGTCAATACAGATTTTTCGAATAATAGCTTCATATGGGCTACTTTGCGAGAACTTGTGCAATTCAAACAGTTCTAAAAGAATCATAGTATTTTAAAATATATATTTAGGTACGTATACAAAAATGTGTGAAAAACATATAATCATCAGTTCACGGTACAAAAGAGAGGTGTGTTTTAATGTTTTACGTGGGTTTTCTGCACGAAACTAAAAGCAAATTAATGTTCGTGAACTTGTGGTTAGGGGAATTAATCCATTTGTGTGACCAAAGAAAATGGTAGTTTGGTCACTTAGAGCATCTATAGCCGCATACCACAAATATGATCCCTCATACGTTCGTGGACACATCCAGATATGTCCACAGAGATGGCCCAGTCATCCCTTATTTTGTGTCCGTTCCAGCCGCATATCTCAAACCCATACTACATAGATAAACCTAGTCTAATCTACTCGTCGTCCCAGATGTAGACGCCCTCCATGCCGGCAATGCTGGACCGACCTGCCTCCTGGTGGATGACAGCCTCCCGTTGGACTCCATGTCCACGAAGACCGACCTTCGCCCGAGCCTCGTAGAGGTAGCGCGGTTTGCCTCCACCTCCGTCTCTGAGTGGATGGACTCGAGGATGGTCTGCTGCTCTGCCGCCTCCTCCGTTTGGGTGACCCTGAACTCGCCCAACGCGTCGGCCATGCCGAATCTGGCAGCTCGAGGCGTTGGATCTGCGTCGCCTTCCTCGTCCTCTGGCTTTGTGTCCTTCATGGCCACGTCCGGCGCTTGCTATCGCTCCTATACTCGTCATCCTCCTCCTCCAGCTCGGCCACCGTCAAGGTAGCTTGTTGGGCGTCGGGAAGTGAAATGGAAACAAGATTCTAATGCGCATATACAACATACGAGACTCTAATGCAAACTGGCTTAGCTATGCGGCCATTAAGTGGGATCCGACGGATAGCCCGCAAGTAGCCGCACATGTTGTTTCCCCCAAATCATGTTTATGTGGGACGGTCTTTGCAGGATTGCGGGCAGACCGCATCCACTTGTACCTTGAGAGCGATGGGGGTGGTTGTGGCGGAGGGCAACACCAAGGCCATGCCGAAGACGACGAACACCATATGGTGTCCAGTAGTGGCGAAGGCCATCGTTCCTGTCCAGGCGGCGCCCACGGCGACGACCGAAGTTTCGGTGATGAGCAGCGGCCAGACCGAAGGTCCGGCAAGGAAAATGGAAGCCTCGATGCTCCTTGGCCACAAAGCGAGCAAAAGCAAAAGCAAGTTGGCAGAGAACCAATCGCTTCTCACCTTTCTTCTCTCCCGTAGCTTATTCGCTTTAATTCGAGCAATGCACGATAAAGTGAAGATAAACATAGAAGGGTTGAAGTGAATTGGGCAATTTTTCATTGATAACGACTACAGGTATTTATATCACCTGAACAACCATGACTAAATGTTGATTAAATGTTTGCATGGATTGGAAACTATGTAGTGTCGTTTGCAAGTACATAGCGTTTGAACTATGCTAAGATCCTAACTGCTAGATAGTTTATTCTGTAGAATATTATAACACAATCCTAACTGTTTGGAGCTATTATTTTCCAAACTTTACAACACAACCCTAACAGCTATCTTAGCCTAAATATGATTGTGTTAGAATATTCTACAGAATAATCTAGTACTCCCTCCGGTCCTTACTCTAAACATTGGTTTTGTCGAAAGTCAAACTTTGCTAAGTTTGACCAAATTTATATTAAAAATTATTAACATCTATAATATCTAATAAATATAATATGAAAATATATTCCAAGATGAATCTAAAGATATTGGTGTTGTTATGTGAACGTTTATAATTTTTTATATAAACTTGGTCAAAGTTGAATGAGATTGACTTCGGACAAACCTAATATGCAGAGTAAAAAGGACCGGAGGGAGTAGTTAAGATCCTAGCATTATCAAACGTTGTGTACTTGCAAAGGACATTACGTCGTCTCCAAATTATGCAGACATTGTAACCCACATGTACTTGCGACTGTTCAGGCGATATAAATACATGCAGTCATTATCACTGAAAAATTTCTCCATTAACCTCAATCTTTCTCTCTTTCTCTTCATTTGATCATGCACTGTTCGAACGAGAGCGAATAGGCTACCTGAGAGAAGAAAGCTGAGAAGCGATGGGTTCTCTGCCGGAAGCTGCTTTTGCTTTTGTTCGCTTTGTAGACAGGGAGCATCGAGGCTTCCGTTTTCCTCGCTGGGCCTTCGTCTGGCCGTTGATCGTCACCGAAACATCAGTCATCGTTGTCGGCATTGCAGAGGTGGGATGTGTGCTCACTATTTTCGTACCCTCTTGATGCTTCGTTTGAGTCATTAAAAGCCACCCTTTATCCAAGAATGTTGGAGGTGACTGAAAAATTCATTATTTCAAGGGCGAGTATCATCCATCCAGATATATTGTTGCCACAGACTGTTGACTTTCTAACTGAATGTTACAAATGCTCATGGGAGACTAATATACTGAGTATAAAGAAGCGGTATATTTCATTTTTGAAATAAGTGTATGCATAAAAAAAAACTACTACAGTATTTTTTTACCAACTCATTGTTGGCGAAATAGACTGTGGACAGCGTAACTGAGTGGAATGATTTTTCAAGGGAAACTAAAGGAAATAAAAAGCACCTGGTTTTCCTGTATAAAATGTGCATGTAAGAGTATCTACAGCCAGTAAAACAAGTGAATAGTTTGGGGCGGGTTTGGGACGCCCGGTTGTAGATGCTCTAACTATTCACTTGTTTTACTGGTTTATTGAACCAGCTGATTTTCCTAAATTTCCTGACATACTTCATTGGAAGTATTTCTTTGCAAGAACAGGATATTAGGCATAACTTAAAAAAGAAACAGTTGCAATTCATATTTCCGAATCATGAAATTTTTGTCTTTGATATTAGATCCTCTAATCTTCACTTATATTTCGGACCTGAGGGAGTAGTAATTTTGATGACTACAAACTACAGATGATTGCTTCTAACGTACTCCCTCCATTTCTAAATATAAGACGTTTTTATAGTTTAAGTTGAACGGAGGGGGTATTATTCATTGTTTTTTATATAGCCCATCGCTCATCCTCAATGGTTGCTTCAAACATATTAGTGGCATATTATCTACCATTTTTTTCTCCTGTTGGCTGTTGCTACATCTTGCTGCACCACGAATGCTCTTCCTCTGGAGTCTCCCATATATAAAGGTTAGTGCCACAGTATGCGGATAAAATTCTGCATTGTTACCACTGTTTCCGGGTGCATGAATGATGAATCCCCAGCAGGAAAATCGTGCGGTAGAATGATTGGCCTCATCTGAGAGACAAGACATGAGCTTAATGAATGTCATCTCAAGTCATTTTCCGTGGGCTATTCAGCATTGACAGTCTCTGCGAGGAATGTTTATTCCTGCCGGCCCGCCCTGATGGGCGACATCTCACGGCCCAGCTACCTCTATCTCGGGGTCTATGCCCTACAACGGTACAATCCTGACGCACAGACGACTAGCACAACCGGCCGGCTCAACTCAGAGAATACACAAGGGGCCGCCCCATTTCAGTCAGAAAAACAGATGCGTTGCCAGAATGGGCCCACGAATAATGCAGTCTCTGCACATTTTCGTGCATGATACATACGTGCTCGACCAGCTGGGGCGGACAGTGAAATAACGCGTGAATGAATGGAGCACTGATCGAAGTGGATGATACATACATAAATGTAGCCAGCCACTGTGCTTCTCTTGCCCTCTGCTAGGGCTTGAAAGATGAAACTTTCCTTGGTGCGGTGCGGTGCGGTGTGCCGGCCCCTGCCTGGCCTGAACGCAGTGAATGCACATATGCTAAGCATGCGCTATAATCCTAGGGCAAGCTGACAATGCCGGCACTGTAGAGTGGCACTGGCCTTTGCGATCGTGCGCATGTCGGCCTCAGGAACCCCCGCTCTCCGATTCGTGGCCCGGACGGGCGTGATGGACGCGGCTGCATGCCGGCCGGGCGTGCAGATTTCGAGCTGTTCGCTGTCGTTAGGTAGCAAGTGCTTGCTGAGAGAGTGAGAGCGACCCGTCGGACCGCGCTCCCTGTCCGGCGGGCGTCGCGGTCGCACGAGCGCCTGGTCCGTTTGTACGTCCCGGCATCGGTGGGCGTACGCGCGCATGCAGGGCCGGCCGGCTGCAGTGCGTGTGTTATGAGTACGTCCCCTAGCAACCCGGTGCCGATCGTTGGCTAGCCAACCCAACCTGATCGACGTACAGTGGAGTATACTGGCTGGAACGCCGGACATCACCGGGCACGCTGTATATGGACTGTACGCGGTAAGCGATAGGGGTAGGCACGTACGTGCCGGTGTCACCGGCTCACCGCGTGGACTGTGTACCGCAGGCCCCAGCGAGCGGTGAGCAATAACTGCTGCATGCATTTGCTACGAGCAAAATGGGGAGGGAACGAGGCCTAATTCCTGGGCGTGCAGGCACTGTGGAGTGCAGGTGGAGGAGTGATGGATATGGGTCGGGAGACAAGGCGCAAGGGACACGCGCCAACTAGCACGACCCATCCCCCTACCACCCGTGCACCGGTGCTGGGGACACGGGGGAGGCCACCCCCACATGTCCCCTAGATGCACGTGTGCATGCTTTGCGAGCTAGCTGCATCCCATCAATCAGTCCATGTCAACAAATATACTGAGCGATCGATCGTGCATCCAACTCGCTGCTGCGCACTGTTGTACTCTCTCCCCTCCTAAATATACAGTTTTGCTAAAACTCATCTAGATGAGATATAATTTGATTTCATTCATTTTTTATAACCATTGGATACAAGATGCGTGTGTGCTGACGTGGGTTGTATTTATTCTTGTTTTTCAGATGAATGAGACCAAATTATATCTCTTCTAGATGAGTTCTATGTACTTTCCTAAATATATGTTTTTTCTAAAGATTCTCCAATAAACCACATACGGAGTAAATAAGTGAATCGTTCCTAAATATAAGTTTTTTTAGAGAATTCAATAGGAAGTAGTATATATGGATATATATATAGACGTATTTTAGAGTGTAGATTCACTTATTTTGCTTTGTATGTAGTCCATATTAAAAAAATTAAAAGACTTATATTTAAAAACGGAGGGAGTAGTTTGTAGTGAAATCTTTAAAATGACATATATTTAGTAACAGCGGGAGTAGTATATTGTACGCGACGCGCGCACCTGCCACCGCTGTTAAGCTGCTGGTTAGCAATTTCGCCTATAGATTACGTACGTGATAGGAGTTTACGTACCTTTTCGAGACATGTTGAGCCTTTCGTGTCGCTTTCTTGGTGCGATCATGCGCCACAGCTGCTGGTCGCATGGTTAACTGCATGGTACATGCATCTTGGTGACCGTGCACTGCTAGCTAACTAGCTAGCTACTCCTATAGGCCCGAGCAATGGTACTACGTACAAAATAAAGGCACGTAGGGGCCGGGGAAGGTAGGAGGATAATGCAAACTTTTTTCGTGGCGAAATCAGGAAAGATACGGCCGGTTGGCTAAAACGGCAGCAAAAGGAACAATCACTACTCACGTCGTTCATCAGCAGCTATAGCTCGTCCTCCTCGCCTACCCCTACCATGACCCGAGCCCGAGCTCAGCCCCGGGGAGAAAGGCCCGGGCCTTTCCATGGTTCACCGCACCGCACCATGGTCCTCCTTGTGGATAAGCCTCTCTCCTCTCCTGCCCGCTAGCTTCTCTCCGGCCGTGGCCCGGACCCTGGATCCAAAGCTAAAGGCTAGCCATAGCCGGAGCACGTACACCGGCCGTGTTGAAAAACTTGCACACTCCTGCTGATGCTGCTGCTGCAGTGGACTGGACTGGACTTGACTTGGGTGGAGCGGAGCGGATTGACTCGTCGCCGCCGTGCATCTGCTTTCTGCATGCTCATTTTGTCAGTGGAATCCACCACCTTTTCCTTTGCACACAGAACGAAACGAACGACTCGCGACCGTGCGATGCATGGATGCAAGACGACGGCCAGTCACGGACGACACTTGGCCACGCACGCTTCTGCATGGGTCGATGTCGATCTACCTTTGCGTGCTGCGTCTCTCCTTGTGCTTCACATGCGCTCTCGCTCGCTCGCAGATGCGGTTGCACCAACCAACGGCCGATGCAGGTACGCGCAGGGGCCGCCTTTAACTCCATTCACCTCACCTGCATGAATTTTTTCCGGAAAAGAGGGGGCACGCGACAAACATCAACAAAGGCGACGCAGAGCCTTGCTCCATGCGAGAAGAGGACGTACTGCCAAGGACCCACGGCAACACGATCGACTACACGAGCGACATTTCATAAGTTTTCACTCGAGCTCGAGGGGACGCATGAAGCCAGCAGGAGATGCGTAAGGAGACGTGTTACCACAGCTTCGATCAATAGGAGCAACCACCACTAGCAGATGTGTGCTAGCACGTTCTAAAGAGGAAAGCATCGGATGGCACCACCGGTGCACTTGAACGACGAACGTCGAGAAACGAAAGCTTTGATCGGTCGACATGCTCGTGGGTCTGCTCGTACGATTAGAAATATATACTTACATGGCACGCCCGGGCAACTTGCCGGCGTGCAGCTTTGTATATTGCACCGGCCGGGGTGCAAAGCAATTATATTAGTGCAGCATCGAAGCCTCTGGATGGAGCGTGGAGGGAGAGGGCCATGCCGCTCGCATTAGCGCTTTACATAATCCAGGTTGGGCAACACCGATCCATCACCATGTATCGACAAAGACAAAGTAGGAAAAACGGAGCCAAGCCAGACATGACACGACCGTCCCGGCAAAAGCAGCCTAACTGAGTTTTCCAATCAAGATTATTGCACGTCATCTCTTTGCTACCCTGGTGTCCACGTATCGTGGAGAGGAGGCGCCATGCCGCTCGCATTAGCACTTTTCCGGTTTGGTATGTGCATTGTTGATATACGGGGGAAAAGATATTTGTCATTTGGTTATTTGTATTTTTCTAGAACCTATAGAGAAGGTTAACAAAAAAAGGACAATGTGGATGGCTTGGAGGTGGAGCGGTGCTTCATCCTACACACCGATGGCGGCGGATCTCGGCGGTGTGGCGCAATGGAGACTCGGCATCCGATGGGTAGCGATGGACTCGTGCAGGAGGACGACACTGTCTGGCGTCGTGGTGACGTCGATGGCAGATAGGCCTGGCAAGATCGATGCGTCGATATCTGATCTGAGGATAAATTAATTGATGAAGAAGGTGACGGCCCTTGTAGAGTGCACATGTGGTGCCCACTGAAAGTGTGTCGGATCGGTGTTTAACCCAGTCCGGGTATTGTGGCTTGGATAGGGCATCCGGCATTAGATGTTAGGTGTTGGTGCGATGTCTATTTGGTATTAGACTCAGACGTTTGGCACCCCTTCATAATGAGGATAGGAGCAGCGACAGGTGTTGCCAAGATGGTGGCTTCAGGCTTACTGATGTATTACCTTGTAAAGGCTTTGTGAATAATTAATAAAATGGTTGCATGCATCGCCCAGATGTAGAGGCCAAGGGTACATCCTTCTTTTCAAAACAAAACATCTCATATACATATCAAGATATCGTGATTATTCAGGATTTATCAAGCAAAATATTTACATTATACAAATACTCCAAGATGGTAGGAATATTGAAGAGGGTTGCGCTCGAGGTTGTATGTTATTGAACATTAGGTATTGTCACCACGTGATACATGTGATAAACAATCCAAATAATTCAAAAAAACAAAAAAAATAGGTATTGTACAAAGGGGGGGGGGGGATTGAGACAGATTGTAGTACCTAGGAGTACAAAGTAGTTCAGTTAAGTAAATAGACGATCCACTGCTCATCAAGTTCTTAACTAAATGGAACGCGGAGGGAAGGGGCCTCCTGGATCATCCCAAAAGGGTAAAACTAAAAAATCGATGAAAAACATTACGATAACAACATCAATGGTATGTTTAGTTCACGTGATGCTAAGAATATAAAAACAGGGAAACTTAGGAATAGGATGCGAACCCTTGCAACAAATATAGGATCAACAAACACATAAATTTTATATTGTTTGGTTTGCATGAATATGAAAAAACATAGGGATCCAGATAAACAATGTCAAATTAAAGTCAAACTACATGACAATGCATGATTATAACTCATGTATTCTTCCTCCACTCTTCCTTTGAGGTTTGAGACCAGAGCAAATGTTCTCCATTTTTTTTGTGCATAAACAATGTCAAATTAAAGTCAAACTACTTTCAATATCATTCTTTGTGCATAAAAAATTGAAAGAATTCCATGTTTTCCTTTGAGGTTTGAGATCAGAGCAAATGTTCTCCATTTTTTTTTCTTTACTCCTTTTGATTTGAACTGAATCTATGAATTGTGATTTCATTGGGAAATTATATACTCATGTATTCTTCCTCCACTCTTCCGTTGAAGCAGAGAGGTCCCAACAAGTGTTTTTGCTTCTCACTATTGTAATCTTGAGGGAGAAACATTAGTGGTCGTGTGCTTTCATTATGCTGTCACACAGAAGGAGAGGCTACAAGGGAATGAACACTCAATTCATTCAAATAGAACCATTTTTTCACGAGAGCTTGCATATATTTGCATTTATAGGTAGAAGTAGCAGAACAAGGAAAACATTAGACCACCATGTGCACACATGAGATGGCGCGGCTACTAACGTGAGCAGAATAGAGTAGGGGATTGCTCGACCCCTAGGATAGCAAGTCTTCCTGCATAGCATGGATGCTGTGAGAAATCGACGCCCGCCGACCAACGAATACGCATGCATTCCGGTGAGTCCAAATCGACAAGGCGTAGAGGATTACAAGTAAAGTGAAGCCCTTCGTGAGACTTGTAGGGGGGGCGTCCAATAAAAAGTTAGTTATATGCACGGAAAATGCAAATCATTACAATGACATTCTTGGTGAATATTTTCTTAATTCAGACTGTCAAACATAGCATTTGGGTGATTGAATCTTTATTTTTTGCGGGTTAGGTGATTAAATCTTAATGAATACAAACTTGTTCTTTGGGTTTACCAAGCCCCAACACGTCATAGCCTAGCAGAAATTAAAAGTGAAGGCAACATAAAATCCATGACCTTACATACAGAGCATCCACTACATTACCCAAAAATGACAAATAAACAAAGAACAAGCGTTATTGTTGCTGCTGCTCCGTCATTACAAAAGCATAAAGATAAAGAAAAAGAAAAAAAAGCACATAGATATGTCCACCTGAACTGACAATCCATGATTAGCTAGCTAATTAAACTGGTTCTCGACAAAAATGAGCTAATTAAACAAACATTGATGATTAATAATATACTAATGTGGCTCAGCTGCTCATCACTCATAGTCATCGGTCTCCAACCAAGACTTGGCCACAACGCCCTTTCTCCGTCCCTTAATTAACTAGCTGCTCCACCGAATTTAATTAGCTTAATCAACTTCAATATACTCCCTTTGTTTCTTTTTGCTCCATGTATTAGATTTATGAAGTCAAACTCTTTGAAGTTTTGAACCAAGTGTATTGATAGTGTACTATATGGAAATTTTGTGTTCATGTGTTTTTCCTCCACTCTTCTATTTAACCAGGGAGTGTTTTTTGCTTCTCATTTATGTAATCTTGAGGGGGTAATATTGGCGGTTGTGTGCATTCATGACGTAGAAACGCGGAGGCTACAAGAAAATGAATTCCCAGTTCATTTCAATAGAGTTGGTTCGATGCGCTAAAAATATCACGGTAAATATCGTTATAAGCACATTTTCTGTGAAGAGTTTTTTATTTGACTTAAATGTCTTATCAAGGCGATTGAATCATTGGAGTATTAACCCAACACATCCATACCAAGCAAAAAGCTAAACATTTTTCAGTAAAGAGCGTTATTTATGAACTCATAATGTAGCATCGAGTGATACAAGCACATCAGCACACACCCGGCTTATGCATAAGTAAGATGCACAAAGCCGACACTACACATGCACTCAAGGATCACATTGGCAAAGAGCAGAGTCATATAAGACCGAAGCTATGCCAAGATGAAAGAAGAAAACAGAAGCGATCCAAACGGCGATGGACGATATACAACAACGACCGTCGACACCAATAATCTTTCGGTAACATAGCGACTACGAGAGGATTGTTCAATAGCAACGCCCTCAAAAAGGCCAGATCGTGAGTTTTCACCCTGAAGATCAAATCAAAGCAAACTTCAAGCAACACCTTCAACAAGGTAACGAGTCTAACAACGCAAAAGCATTGCCATTGCCAGATACCAACCAATGTCAGACTTAGGATGTTCACCCCAGAGCTCGAGACCGGGTACTCAAGAAGCACCACCCGATCAAAGTCATTATACGTTATCTCCTCCATTTTCCATGATCCTTGCAGATCCTTGCAGCTGCATACACGCATGGTCGACCTGATATGCCACCCAAGAGATGACCATGCCCGCATGAGCAGGCAGTCAAGCCGTGACAAGAGCCGCTTCCACAACACGGCGCATACTTTGATGAGGGAGGAAGGTCACATGCACCATCCAAATCCCGAGTTTGGGATGATTGGGCATACCTGCACCATCCTCACAAGTGGAGGTAGATGACCGATCTTATTAGACAACATGACAACATACCGCCACTACCATCGTCATCGCACGTCACAAAAGATTACACCAGGGTGGAGGACACGTTCGCCGCTTGCATCACCACCGGTGATGAAGATCACGAAAAAAAACTGTTGAATGTGTAGGTCCAAGCCCTTTCGGCGACCATTGTCTAGCTGATGATGCGTTAACGAAGGGAGAGCTAGTCAGCCAAGCACGACCAACAGTGCCCAGCAGCGCACAAGCCAGCTTGGGCGCGATGGCCGTGGCATCTGTTGCATCGTCACCATTACATTCTCTTAGGCGCGCGGGCCACAACCACGGCATTCTCTTAGGCGTGCAGACCACGACCACGGCATCTGCTGCATCGCCATTGCCTCGTCTTGCCACACCCTCACACGGAAGAGCCGCCTTGGGAGCAGCACTAGCCCCGGTTAGATGAGCAAGCTCTCCAGATTGGGAACATGGTGGTCGTGCCGGCTCCCTTCTCCTTCCTTTGTTAACTCTAAGGTTGACTGTGTACATTCTAACTATGCAGAGGCCATGTATTACTCATCATGATTTGTATCTTCTTGATGTTACGTTTTGAGTTAATATAGACGCCCTTTATCGAAAAAAGTGGACTGAGATTTAGCAATCCCGAAAGCAAAAATTAAACTTGGCAGGAGCATAAAATGGGTAGCACATGACATGTTCTGTGCGTCCATAATCATAAAGACTAACGACCGACGACTTACATTTACAAATCGAGCGTCTACTACATTACCCAAAAATGACAAAGAAACAAAAAAACAACAGCCGCTACAACTACTTTATTACAAAAGGCATAAAGAGAAAGAAACAAAAACCATAGATACGTCCTAGCTAAGCTGACACTCCATGATTAGCTAGCTAGCTAATTAAACAAACATTGGAGACTTATATGGTACTGCTAGTAGTGTGGCTCAGCTCCTGATCACTCACCGTCCATCAGTCTCCGATCAAGACTCGGCCACCACGTCCTTTCTCCCTCTCTTATCTTAATTAACTAGCCGCTCCACCGATTTTAATTACCTTAACCAACTCCGATCGATGTACCCCATGAACTAACTGGTGCTCAGCGTCTTGCCATGGCCGCCGGTCCACTGCGCGCTCCCGGGGCTCCACTTGGGGCACTTGGGGCTGAAGTACCTCCCCTCCACCCTGCCGTCGAGCAGCTCCACCACCGGGCCCGGCCGCACGCACCGCGGCGCCTTGTACTGGTTGATCGACGCGCCGCGGCTCAGCGCCAGGTCCATCAGCTTGTCGAACGTACCCTCGGAGACGACGCGGATCTCGAGGGGCCCCACGGAGCGGTCGGCGGCGCGGCATTGCCGGTACACGCTGTTGAGCGACTCCTCCACGGCGAGGCAGCAGTCCTCGAACACGAACGCCGGCACCGGGGTCGTGGACCCGCCGCCCGCGCGGAGCTCCCAGAAGAGCACGTAGTGGCCCGGGATGGTGCTCGCGTCGGCGTAGCTCGTGTACTCCACGAGCGACGCGCCGAACGGCTCCAGGTGCTGCACGGCGCTGCTCACGGCGGCGTGGAGCTCCGCCTCGTCCGTCTTGTCGGCGTCGACGCTCAGCGCCACGTTCTTCCGCCGGAGGAAGTTGAACATGGGCGCCGCGTTCTTGAACCCCGCCACCCGGAGGACGTCGCCCACGCGGTAGCGGTACAGGCCGGAGTAGGTGGTGACGACTAGCTCGTACTCCTTGCCGAGCTTCACGTCGACGAGGTTGACGAGGTCCCGGTGGTCCGGCTCGCCGGCGGCGGCGCTGCTGCCGGATTGGACGGGGAGGAACTCGAAGTAGCACATTGTCGGGATCAGCGTGTAGGCGACGTCGGCTGGACTGCAGATCGGGTTCAGATTTAGGCCGAAGTAGCACTCACTGGAGGCGTACATAGTGCACGCCAGAGGCAGGCCGCCGCCGTAGTAGTCGAGGGTAGGGATGTATTGGGCCATGGCGCCCGTGACGATGACGTCTATGTACTTGGTGTTGGGCCACACCCTCCGGATCACGCCCTTCCACGACGACCTCTTGCACGCGTCCTCGATCGCGTCGGCGAGGGCCGGGTCCGGGCGGAGAACCCGGCCGACGGCGGCGCGCACGGCACAGTCGGTGATCTCCGCGTCCAGCTCGCCGGTGCGGATGTCCCGGCACAGACGCTCCCAGTGCTTCTCGAGGAAGTGGATCGCGCGGAGGAACCCGGACGCGAAGACCGCGCCGACGCGGAGCACGTCCGCGCGGTGGACGAGGCCGCAGAGCAGCTGCGCGTACATGCTCTGGTACGCGTCGACGCACAGGATGGCCTCGTCGGGGCTGGTGTGGACGGTGTAGGGGTCGTGGGGGCGCTCCAGGAAATGGCGGCTCCGGTAGAAGCTGGTGAGGACGGGCCTCGCCGGCAGCCCGCCCGGCGTGCGCGACTCGGCCTTGACGAAGTAGAGGTACATGGCCTTGCCCTTGTCCAGCCCCGGCATGGCCTGGCTCATGACCGGCATGAGCAGGCTGTAGAGCATGGACCGGCGGTCCATCTCCTCCTCGATGGTGGGCATCAGCTTCCGCTCCCCTCCCGACGTGCCGGAGCTGCAGGTAGGTTCGTTCGTCCATTAGATCGGCGTTCAACCATGCCAAAACGGACACATGTACGTACGTAATACGTAGCAGGCTAGGGTGTGATGGATGGACGGATGGATCGATGCGTGCGTGCGTGCGTGCGTACCTAGTGAGGAACTCGCGGATGGGCTTGCCGGAGAGGATGGGCGAGGAGTCGCCGTTGGCGATGCGGATGACGTCGGGGAGGATGTCCTCGTAGGTGGTGAGCGGCGCGAGGCGGCGGAACGCGTCGTCGGCGCCGGGGGCGGCGCCCGGGACGCCGATGCGGCGCAGGTACTCGGCCGGCGCGTTCTGCGCCAGGATCTCCACCAGCACCTGGCGCTGTATCTCCCCGGCGCACCGGGTCACGCGCTCGATGAGGTCGAGCACCTGGCGGTGCGCCTCCTCCCAGGAGACTCCGTCCCCCGCCCCCGCCCCCGCCGCCATCGGCGCTTCCGGCATGGCACTGCACCGCACCGGCAAGCACAGCCTCCTCTACCGCGGCGGTGTCGTGTAGTGCGTGCGACGCGGACGGAGGCTAGCTCGCTAGCTCGCTCGTGGCTCTTATCACCGGCGTCCGTCTGATAAGTGAAGGGTGCTTGTGTCTGTGTGGTGTGGGTGTGGGCAGAAGCGCGAGCGGGCGGCGCAGATTTATAGGACACCGGGGGGCGTCGAGGACAGCCTCGTCTTTTCGCCCCCGAGTAGTGGTACATCCGGTGTCCCGTACGTACGCACGCACGTAGGTACGATTGCGAGCGAGTGAAAGGGAGAATACCAAAACCCCGTACGATGCGCGAATGATGGGGGGTTTCTGGTGCTCTCGGGGTCGTATTCTAGCCTGATCTTCGTCGTTTTTCTGATACGCGGGAGGGAGAGAGGGAGGGGGAGGCTCATATGCATGATGAGTCACAGAAATGATGTGGAGGCCGCAAGTGGCAAGCGGTTGGCTCCATATTTGCTCCGGCGATCCGCCATACCATCTGCGTGATCATCGACCCCCTGGATTAGTTGGTCACTACTCCTCCTTTTTTTTGCCCCCTTTTGATTTTGTGAGAGGAAAGAACCCTTTTCTTTTCTTTATTTCTTTTCTTTTGCGGGAAAAGAGAAAAGACCCACTCTTCTATCTTTGGTAACCAAGTAATTCATGTACGATAACCAATCTCTTCTTTAGCAATACGGTATCTTTGGCAACCCATTAAATTCTGGTCAATGGGTACAAATAAATTTTGATCAATCTTTGGTAGTAGTAACCTGATAAATCTTTGGTATATTTGGCAACAAATTAAGTTTGGATCAATCGGTACAAATCAATAAACAACCAATATTTGGCAACCCATTAAATTTGGGTCAATTGGTACAAAGAAATTCAACGACCAATAAAACAACATGTAGAAACCGAGGCCTCTCATCCACCTGAACAACTTTTATGAAAGGGTCGAGGCCGAAATATTAACAGTCTGCGAGCAAAGCCAGAACATAGTCATGTTCAACCATCTCCATCAACCGAGCCACTGCCATTTCCATCTCCATAGCCGCCATCACCACCGTAGTTCCTCTCCCACTAGATCATACTTGCAATCGTGCATCGCACACGGCATCCATTGTAAGACGTATTATCAATCAAATAATCTCCATGGTGTGTTTTTCAATGTGGTCTTCATGTGATTTGATCTTTATTCGGTAAGGCATGGGTTAAGGCAAGAGCCTTGCAACCCTCTGTATTTGTTGTGGGGTCAATGAAAGTGCCTTGAATTAACGTCCCGTATGTGTGAAATAAAATTTGTTTCGTAGATGTCTCTTTTCTCGTCTGCGTTCTTCATCCCTGCATGTACCCAGGATCATTGAGAGCGAGCCACGTACGGGCTAAGGGTGGGTAGACCATGAACTGATATTATGAAAACCAGTGATAGAAGAGTTTAGTACGGTAATACAGATCTTATCCATGAGGATTCAAGAGGTGTAGTCACTAAACATCCAAAACTCTTGTCTGATTATTGCAATCTTAATTATCTAGGCAACCCTGCGAGATGGATAGGACCTTCGGTTGGACAACTAACTCTTGATGCAGGACGCGTGCCGACCAAGACGTGATTTCGGCACATCCTCCACATCGGTTCGTAACAAGCAAATCTCGGGGTGACTTCCAGCGCACAAATTAAGATTATATTTGGTCCCAACACAAATAAGTGGTTGTAAGGGTTAAGACCTCATAATCGTGCCTATTTTATTATAAGTGTTTTACTACAGGTTGTTTGATTTTGGTCGGTCAAAAGCTCGAATTGTTTCTTTAACAAAAGCTTGCTAAAGACCCTAGCTTAAAGGGGACCTTCCTCCCGTGGGTTCGATAACCCAGGGTCACCTCTGGGGAAGAATGTGAGAATAGTTTCTGCTCCATTTTCGGATCACTAAAGGGAGGAATCAATTTACTATTCATATTTTCATTCGTACTTATGTAACTAGGAATGTACTCCCTCCGTTCAAAAATGTAATATCATTAAACGAAGGGAGTATTATGGAGGACCAAAATGCTTCCTGGAAAAGTAGGCAGAGCAAGAACTAAAATGAGTCCCTTGTGTTGGGCGTGTGTAGCTCCACTTATATTAAATTACGAGCCCCACTTTATTACATCTCCGGTATTTATCTTTGGTCCAGGTTTAGTTGACCATGATGCTTAGTTTTTCTATTTTCTCCTCCTTGGTGAGTTTATTAATATTTCTCTTATACCTCATGGAATAAATATGTTTCTTAATTCTTCTTCCACTTGATCATATATTCATCTACCCAGTTGAATAAAATCATGTTCCATCTTCTCATCAATGTCTTGCTTATGTGAGATTGATACACATGAGTAACAATGACTATGGAGGTAAGGTTCACTGTGACGGCGGCATGCATCAAGATGATCAAGTGGAGAGAAAGCTAGAAGATGGTAAACATGAGGAGCTAGAAGATGGTTAGAAATAACGAAGAGAAGCCGCTGAAAGCTTGAAAGCATTGTAATCTTGAATAAGGATTTTTTATATTCAGTATGTACGAGAAAATGATCGTGCTTTCTTGTGCCAAAGCAAAGGAAAATTGTAGTAAATCTGAATATAATTAATGATTAACGAGGGCTTCCTTTGGATTTTTCTTGTTAGTTTTTTTGGGGTTGTCTTGTTAGCTTTCAAGCCTTACAACTTCTCCATATAAGCATAGAAGTACAACAACATGTAGTGCAATCATGGTAGCGATAGAGGCGCGCAGCTACCAACAACGTCATGGTGTTGCTTTGCAATGTCTTTTCTCTCTGGTAAGCCCCTTCCCGATGTCATGCGTCTACCCTTCTTTCCCATCGCAACAACGACCACTGAAGAAGAGTGATTTAATCGTCAAAAACGTTGACAAATACACCTGATGTCCATGAGGTTACTAACGGTTATGTTGTGCACATTTGATGTTGAATCACTAAATTATGTATGATCCGTTGCAACGCACGGGCATTTACCTAGTGCACTTACATACTTCTGCTTCCCTTAATTTTTTGCCCTCTTGTAATATATTTTGTTGCAACTCAAGTCCTTGCTTGCTATTAGTTTTTTTTTGATCGAAAGGGGTTCCCCCCGCTCCATTTTTATTATAAACAGAGCAAAGCGCGAGTCACAGCAGGACCGTTACAAGCATTCGGGACCTGCCTGAATGGCAGGACCAGAGACATCGAAATAAAAAGGAAAAAGTTCGGCGTCCTGAAGGAGCGCAGAGACGGCCATACATCTACCACGATAGGGAGACTGACGAATACGTTGCCAGCTCAACAAAACAGAAGGACTAGGCCCTCGACCAAATCAAGAACAAGGAGCAGTGTCTAGGAGTGCAGAGAACATCTGCTTTTTTTCTTCACTCTGGATGAATCTTCGGCGTCTCATCCCAGGTCTTCCTCTTGCAAGCTCTTAGGCCGACGCCCATGCAATCCTGAGCAGCTCGCCTCTTCGCCGATCTAGGAGTTGGATGCATCTTCTCAGCAACACAGATTGGTCGCCCGCACAGAGTACCTTCCACTGGTGCAGTGATGAACTGATCCTCGCCAAGATTGCACGCGTGCTTGTCCACTGTACGCCCTGAAAGCACATGTCGTTACGCATCGTCCAAATGCTCCAGATGGTAGCAACACAGGCAATATTAGTAACAGATTTTTTGTTATTTAGGTTTCAGAAGGAAGATAATTCATTCATATCATTTGGAATACTAAACTCAAAAGAGTCAGATATATCACTCCAAACTTGTTTAGCAACCACACACTCAAAGAATAGGTGACATACAGTTTCATCCTCATCACAAAATAAGCATTTTAGATTTTCCACCTCTCTCCTCTTATTCAAGTTATCTCTGGTAAGGATTTTGTTACGAAAGGCTAGCCAAAGAAAAACTAAATATCTGTGAGGTACCACAATCTTCCAGAATTTTTTCCAAATGGGGGTAGTCACCCCGCCCCAATTAATCATGTTATATAATGACTTAACCGAATAAACCCCCGACGACTCCAACCTCCAAATGGGTTGGTCCGTCTCGCCAGTAATTGGTATATCAGAAATGCTTCGGATCAATTCATGCCATCTTCCCAAAAACTCGGCCCCACACATCTGTTGAAGGTAAGTTTGAGAGTAGAGCCATCCCACACTTCAGAAACTGCGCAGCACTGCTGTTGGCAGATTTCATAAACGTCCCAGAATTGGGTTTTGAGGGAAGAATCCCCCACCCAAAAGTCATCCCAAAAGCTTATCTTATTACCATTTCCTAGTTTCCATTTATAGAAGGGCCTACTCCCCTCCAAGGCCCAAGTGACTCCTTTCCAGAAGGGAGAGCCCACACCCTGTTTAGTCCACAGCACATTTGGCTTAGCAGTTTTATATTTGTGGTCGATCAACTTTACCCAGTTCTTGTTACTGTCCATAAAATATCTCTTAGCCCAAGAAGCTAGCAAGGCCATATTAAATTCTCTCAGGTTAGGTACCCCCAGACCACCAAAGTCTTTTTTCTGAGAGATCAACCCCCAATTAGCAAGGTGATACTTATGTTCATCCCCTACATTTCCCCAGAAAAAGTGTGCCATCTGAGAAGTGATAGCTTTGATTGCCCACTTGGGGAACTTAATGACTAACATAAGATACATAGGGATACTGGTAATACATGCCTTGAGGAGGACTAGCTTTGCTTCATAGCTAAGTAGTCTCCCCTTCCAGCCACATATCCTTTTGATGATCTTGTCTATGATATATTGGATGTCTTCTCTTCTCAATTTGAGGTAGTGTAAAGGAACTCCAAGGTATTTTAGAGGGAAATCCCCCAACTTACAGCAGAAAATCTGAGATAGGAGCTTAGCATCATTCTCATTCATATTAATAGGTACTACTTCACATTTGTCATAGTTGATTTTTAACCCAGAAAGGTTTTCAAAGCAAGCAAGTAACCATTTCAAGTTCCTAACATATTCAGGTTTAGGGTTAAGAAAGAGAATTGTATCATCAGCATATTGTAGGCATATCAGCCCTTGTGGGATGATATGGGGAACAATCCCAGATATGATATTATTACTAACAACTTTAGCTAACATACGAGAGAACACATTAGCCACCAAATTAAAAAGCATGGGGGAACTTGGATCCCCTTGTTTTAACCCTTTTCCACCCACAAAGTAAGAACCCAGGACATCATTGATCTTAACACAGAAGGAGCTCTGTTGCAAAATGGATAGGTTCCATCTAATCCACTTAGCCCCAAACCCCCTAGATGTAAGCATTTCCACTAGGAAATCCCAGTTCATTCTATCATAGGCTTTTTCATAGTCTATTTTGAGAACAATCCCAGATTCTTTTGATTTATGGACTTCATGGATGGCCTCATGAGCAGTAACTACACTTTCTAGAATGAACCTGCTTCTCACAAAGGCAGATTGGCAGGGGGATAAGAGCCTATGACCAACAGGGCCAACTCTGTTTGTCATAGCTTTACTAAATATCTTAACAGAACAGTTGCTCAAACAGATTGGTCTGAACTTCCTCATATTCTTGGCATCTGGCTCTTTAGGGATCAAAGTAACAATAGAATAGTTTAGTCTCTGGATATCTAGAGTCCCATTCTCAAAATCTCTAACCAAAGCCATAAAGTCATTTTTGATTACCTCCCAGAATTGTTGATAAAAGAGAAAAGATAGACCATCAGGACCAGGGGCTCCATTAGCATATGATCCCATAATGGCTTCTTTAATTTCTTCTTCTGAGAAAGGTCTTTCCAGGGAAGCATTTTCTGCTTCTGTTACCATTTCTTCCTCAGAACAAAATTGATCATCTAAATGTATATTAGGTTTAGGCTCAAATCCAAAGAGGTTTTTATAAAAGTTAGTTGCCACCTCAAGCATGTCCTTAGTGGAGTATACAGGCCCATTGGGGCCCTCCAGGATAGACAACTGATTTTTCCTTCTGCGCTGGTTAGCAACAGCATGAAAATAAGTTGTGTTTCTGTCTCCCTCTTTGATCTTCCTATCTCTAGATCTCTGCCACATAGCAGTCTCTTCTTTCTTCCAGATCCCCTCAAGTTCCTCTTTAATTTGTTTCATTCCGAGGACATCCCCATCATTAGTTATGTTTTGTTCAGCAAAGATATCAAGGATATCAAACTCCTGGAGGAGATCTTTCTTTTTCTTTTCATGGCTGCTTCTAGATTTATGCTCCAACCTTTAACACTTTTCCTAAATAGCTTGGTTTTAAATTGCCAAGTCCCAATAGCAGTTGCACAAGGTGATGGTGTGGCCCAAATTTTTTCCACCAGGGTTCTAAAGTCTGGTTGGTCTAACCACCATTTCTCAAATCTAAAAGGCTTAGCTGGGTTACCACTACCCACTCCAGAATCAAGAAGAATTGGGGCATGGTCACTCCCCACCCTAAGGAGGGCACATAAGGTAGTGAGAGGGAAGTGACTGTCCCAACTAGTGGCAGAGAAAACCCTGTCAATAGTGGCAAAGATGGGGTTGTCTTGGTTGTTACTCCAGGTATAAACCCTATTAGCTAACTTATATTCCATAAGCCCCCATTTATTAATCCAGTCATTGAACAAGAATGTCCAGGAAGTATTATATTGCCTGAAAATTTATCTTTAACTTCTTTAATCAGATTAAAATCACCTCCCAGTAAAACAGGATAACATAAATCATCCATATTCTCATGCAGTTCAGCAATAAAGTCAAGCTTGTCTACAGCATAAGCTGTGTCATAAACCACAATCAAATGCCAACAGAACCCGTCACTTTTATTTTTCAGGGTAATGATAATGCAGTATTTTTTACAGCTTACATTAAGCACCTCAAAAAGATTGGTTTTGGTACCCACAAGGATACCCCCAGCAGAGCCTACAGCAGGTAAAATGTACCCACAAGCTTGCTATTAGTAATTATTGCTCGGGTTTGGTGCATTTGGATGTGTAGATATTCGAGAGGATGTATTAATATTGGAGACATGGTAATTGTTGGCTTTTGTAAGTTTGATGTCGAGGTGAAGATTGAACAACTGTGCTTTGTGACTTTCATGACATGGTCATCTTTTTAAAAATGCACACACATGTTTGAAGGTGTACAACAATATTCAAAAGGTGGCCATCGGAAATTGCACATTGAGACGAGTCTAAAATTTGCAGTATGAAAGGTATACGACAATATTCAATTTCTTTGCCCAGAAAAAAATTATATTCAATTTCTTTTTCCCGCAAAACGGTAGTATCATTCAATTTACAGTCTAGCTTATTTTACCAAATAATAAAATGAACCAATTGGTTACAAATATGAAAATACGAGTACTCCTACATGACCTGAGTACTGTGTTTTTCTCTTTTTTTTTCAAATGAACGGCATGGAGTGCTGTGTTTTGCACTTGGCGCGCACTCACCAAAGGTTGGTTGGCTGGACTGAACCCGAGAGGAAACGTGCGCCGGCGTGGCAGCAGTAAACACGCGATCGAGGCGACACGAGCCGGGGATGGATGCCGGGGTTCGGCCAATGCGGGCGCGCGCATATGGTGCACCGGGCGGGCGGGGCGCGCGGCCTTTGCGTGCGCGAGCCGCGGCCGCGAGGGTGCCGGCCCGTCGGCCGGCAACGGTATCACTTCCCGGCGAAAGCAACTCGCCCCTCCAGCTAACTATGATTGCACGTCAACAGCGGCGTGACGCGTGCTCCTTTGTCCTCTCTGCAACGACCTGCAAAGGTTTTTTTAAGGATTTTTTTCAGAGGCCAAAAGGCAGCTGGTTGCACTAGGGTTTTGTCCCTTGGGAGACGACTAACGATGAACAACTAATTCATGGGCGGGAAAGGTGGTAGACAGTGGCAAGTTGTGTACATACACTTGTCAAACACAGTGCGCGGGTGTGTGTGTCCGAAAGGACTGCCCAAGCAGACAAGAGTGTGTATTTTTTTTGGAAGACGAAGGAGACAAGAGAAGAAGCTCGCGGACACGAAGCAGACAAGAAAGCAGACACGACATGAAACGTACGTACGCACTCTCTGCTTCGGACAGCCGGAGAAGAGAGCAAAGCAAAGACGAAACCTGCTGCCTAGGTATGTTTCCAGGGCAAGTGCAACAAGCTGGAGTGTCGCGGCGTCCGTTTCCATATACATGCATGCATGTTGCATGCATGTCCTAGCAATCGGATCGGACGCGTACCAAAACCAAACTTGCCTGATTTCTACGTAGGCAAAGAGAGAAAACAGAAGGGGGTTTGGGTTGGTGTGTCCTCGTACGTCGCGTAGCCAGCTGAGCTGAGCTCCAGGAAGCCGCGAGAGGGTAGGCAAGCCCGGGAAGCAATGCCATCTTCTTTTGATGCAGGATTGGATTAGATTAGCTTGGGTTAATTACTCACCCATCTGTTAATAGTCAATGCCTGGCCGCGGCTCGGCTGTCCCCCATAACCCCGCCCCTAACCTCCCATTAGGCGAGCGATCGTGGTCACCGAATCCGACTTAAGTTGCGCGTCTCCCGTATCGTACGTAGTGCGTACCATATAGATATAGATGTACTTACTGATTATCAGCGGCCCGGGCGCAACCAGTGGCCATTCTTATTGGTTTCCGTCGCAATCCCAAGGTCGTCGCCTGTGCGGTTCCAAGTGTCAAACCATGTGCATGGCGCCATAACAGAGACGATCATAGTACTACTATATGTACTGCATAAAAAGTCTATATATCGACCAGGTCCTGCAGATTTGGTCCTCTGTCGCGTCCTCCTGGCCGGTCCGTTTCATATCTGACTGACATCCAGGAGTTAAGATATCGGTCTCGCAGGCCGGGAATCTCCCTCCCAAATCCTTTCTCAGCTTCGCGGTGGGAACGGCGATGCTGCAAATCAAATGGCATCGTTTCAGGTCGCAGCTCTGACTTGCGACGATGCCGCACGCACGCACGCACCTGACGACGGCGAGAGCGACCGACCACTTACTACTAATTGATTCTTGGTTAATTTGGACGTGGAATTTGACGGCGGTTCAATCGGTGTCGCCACTGGCTCCTACACGACGCAGTGGCCGGTCAAGTGGTAAAATTGCATGCGATGCGATGCGATGCGAGATCACATAAGTATTTATCTGCTCCCTGCGTATTATTATTTGCACGGGTAAATCCTATCAGACTTTTGGGTGCATGGGCGCTTTAGGAGGAAAGCTACGCGCACGGTCGTCGGCGTGCCGCCCCGATGGGTGGCTCCGCCATTGTCCGGTCCACTACCTTTTGAGGCGTACGGATAGGTTCTGAATTCGGTTGAGATCGATCTCACTACTACTACCAGTTTCGATCGGTCCACGACGGGCGCTGCCTAGCTACGAACATCGTTGCAAAGTTAAACAAAGCACTTGCTAATGATGAGATCGATCAAGTGCAGTGCAGTAGATTTAACCTCCCGGAGCATCAGATTGCGGATTCTTTATCTCCCTAGATCTCGCCCGGCCGGCCAGCTTGATGCCTCATATCTCTAGATCTCCACTTTCTGGGCCGGGACCATCCGATCGATTCCATGGCCGTCCAACGAGAGAGGATTCCGAGCACTTACCGCTACTAAATCGCACACTAATTAACTAGTACTGCTACTACCACCAGATATGCTTAGCTGCTAGCCCCGGCCGGTCAAAGGGCTCTTTGCCGATGATTAACTAATCAGCGAACAAAGGTTCGTACGACTATTATTAACTAATTTCTGAGATTGCTACTTTGCTGTATCCGGGGCAAAATGATTGCTCGCTTTCTAGCAAATCCTGCTTTCCCCGGCGATCTCGACCGATCCGGCGGTCGTTTCTTGCTACCGGCAAGTACTGCTGCGTGATGAGGCTGACAAGGACCAGCTTCTGGTTCAGGGTCGTCGGATGCCCAGGCCTTGAACTGGTGATACTACAGCCATCACACACGCACTTGTCATGGCGGCACAGCCCTCAATCGACCGCTCTAGTGCATGTCTAGCAAGCTAAGCCATGCCGTAGGCAGGCAGATTAAGACCACACACACATTCCATTCCATGGAGTGGTGTTTGGATTGATTGACCCATCAAGTAGTAGGGAATCAACGCCGTGCATGCTTAGTCTAACATCTTAGGCCCCTCCCAATGCTTCATCTTGTACAGGTGCTAAGCCTTCCACATAGGCAAAAAATCTGATGTGGCATGTTATTTAAGAGAAGAAAGATGAGTGTGGTGACCCTAAAAAGAAACAACGCTAAGCGCGTGAACCTAGGCAAAACATTTAAAGGAAAAAAGCCCACCAATACATGAAGAGCTTTAGTTGCTAAATCATTAAATGAAGCAAGCTTAACAACCATAAGCTAAGCACCTATGCATTGGGGAGTATAGTTGCTAAGCTATTTAATGTGTTTAGCACCTCATCTAAGCACCCATGCATTGGCAGCAGCCTTATTGAGTAAGGCCCCTCCCAATGCTTCACCTTATACAAGTGCTAAGCTTGCCAACTAAGCAAAAAATCTGATGTGGCATGTTAGTTAAGAAGAGAGAGAGTAGTAGGGTGACCCCAGAAAAAAACGGTGCTAAGCACGTGTACCTAGGTGAAAGCATATTTCTGAGTCTACAACTAATTAAATGCATGAAGATTAGCACCCAAAAGCTTAGCACATTTGCATTGGGGACTTGAGTTGCTAAGGCATTTAATATGCTTAGCACCTCATCTAAGCATCTTTGCATTGGAGGAGGTCTAACTAGGCCAACTCCAACGCAGGACCCTAAACGGACGTTCGTTTCGTTCGCTTTTCGCCTGCTTGGGGTGGCAATGAAGCCGTGTCTGTCTGGATTTATGGACGTGCCGGCCGTGCGCCCAACGCATGGCCGCATTTCCATCGCATCTCGTCCGCTGTGCATATTATCAAATGGTTGAGATCAAACATAGCAAATAGTAATATGTCCGAAATAGTTTCTTTACAACCCAATCAAAAAAATACAATATCAAATAGTCTTGTAACCCAATCGAAATTTATCTGCATGAAAAGAAATTAAATTGATAAATCTACTGAATTGCCAATGTGGGTCCACATGTGCTCAACCAAGCCATTCTGAAGCTAGAAATGAGTATGCCAATCCCGCAATTCACGATGAAAATTGACAAACTGTTCGGAGGTTGCAGGAGGTGGCTGCTCAGACTCAACATTTTCACCCTAAAAATCAAACCCTTGGTCGTAGATGCTTTCATCACGCTCATCCTGCACGATCATGTTGTGCATGATCACACATGCAGTCATCACTTCCCAAAGCTTCTGTGTGCTCCATGTCAATGCAGGGTTTTGAATGATACCCCATTGAGACTGAAGCACACCGAAAGCACGCTCCACATCCTTCCTAGCACTCTCCTGCATTTGGGCAAAACTCGGTCTCTTCTCTCCTTGCGGATTGGGTATGGTTTTCACAAGAGTGGACCATTCTGGATAGATACCATCAGCAAGGTAATATTTCTTGTTGTACTAGTGGCCATTGACCTCAAAGTTCACCTTCGGACAGTGGCCTTCTACAAGCCTTGCAAACACGGGAGAACACTGAAGAACACTGATATCACTATGAGAACCAGCCATGCCAAAGAAAAAAATGCCATATCCACGATCTTGTGAAGCCACCACTTCAAGTATGACAGTAGCACCTTTCACATACCCCTTGTACAACCCCTGCCAAGCAAATTGACAGTTCTTTCACTTTTAGTGCATACAATCAATACTATCAAGCATGCCCGGAAAGCCCCTCTCAGCATTGACAGCCAACAACCTCTCTGTATCAGCGGCAGTTGGCTCTCTCAGGTACTTAGGGCCGAACACTACCACCACGGTCTTGCAGAAAACTATACATTGAGAGGAGACATGTGGACTCACTCGTACGAACATGCTCATCCACAAGATCAACATGAATTTCATATGCAAGCATGTGGATAGCCGCGGTGCATTTCTGATAAGAAGAGAAGCCAAGCTGGCCAAGGGCATCCTCTTTGCACTCAGTATGGATCATATGCTACCACTCTCTCCCAAATATGATTGAACACATGTCTCGCCATACGAAAAGCGGCGGCAAAATTTGTGTGGTTTGAAGAGTGCGCTATTCTCAAAATAATCGGCGTAGAGAAGGGTGTGGTCTCTCTCCCTATTGCGGTTCAAGACTGAAACATGGCCGAGGATTGATCCCATGTACCAAGGCCGCTTCCTACTAATGTGGTCATGGACAACCAATGCACCCACCACTAGCTCTTCATCATCCGAGGACGAATCATCTGCGCGTGTCCGTTCGGCTGCGAACGCGACCCAACTTTAGGCCGCGAATGCGTCCAAAGCGGAAGAAAAATGAATGACGGTTCGTTTGCAGCCGCGTGTTGAGTGACATGTTCTGTTCATTTACCTTAAGATGGACACGGCCGGACTATTTGAGGTCGGGCGTTAGAGCATCTCCAGCCGCGCCCCCAACAGGCCCCTCAGGTCACTTTTTCGGTGCCGGCGCGAAAAAAACGCCCCTGTCGCGCCCCCAGGACGCCGCAAATCGCCGGTTCGGCCCTTTTTTCCGCCCGGTGGTCACAGGCCGAACCCGGCACACTGGGGAGCAGTTGGGGGCTCCGGCGCAAGGGAAAAGCGTGGCTGGCCCACACAGTCAGGGGAAAAGTCAAGGTTTTCTTCCCCGACTCGCCTCCCACCCCCCGCGCCCTCAGCCACCACTAGCTATATCCCGGCGCCGCCCGCCGCCCTACACCGCTAGATAGCCATTCCCCGCCGGAAAAATAGCAGCGCTTCGCCGCGGCAGCCCCTCCAACAGCAGCTGGGTGTTTCCGGCCGCGGAGGCGCAGTTTAGCGGCGGGTACACACCCACCGAGTGCAAGGTGTTTGGCGATTTGCTTGCCTCGGTGATGGACTCGGATGACGAGGAATTGCTCGCCGCGCTGTCGAAGGAGGAAGCCGAGGCCAACGTCCAGGAAGAAGAGCATCTCATGGTTCTCGCCGCCCTCGCCCAGCTGCTAGCGAGCAATGAAAAGCCGCGGCGAGGTGGCTTGGCGCCTGGGCGGGTGAAAGCAAAGAACCGGCATTGTCTCGAAGGCTACTGCATGCTCTACTCTGACTACTTCGCCGATGCTCCACTTCACGGCGAGAAAACATTTCGGCGCCGTTATCGGATGAGCCGAAAGCTCTTCCTTAGGATTGTGAATTCTATCCGGGAGTTCGACAACTACTTCAAGTGCAAGATGGATTGCACCGACGCTCTTGGATTCACCTGTTGGGAAACGTAGTAATTTCAAAAAAATTCCTACACACACGCAAGATCATGGTGATGCATAGCAACGAGAGGGGGAGAGTGTGATCTACGTACCCTTGTAGATCGACAACGGAAGCGTTAACTTGGTTGATGTAGTCGTACGTCTCCACGGCTCGACCGATCAAGCACCGAAACTACGACACCTCCGAGTTCTAGCACACGTTCAGCTCGATGACGATCCCCGGACTCCGATCCAGCAAAGTGTCGGGGAAGAGTTCCGTCAGCACGACGGCGTGGTGACGATCTTGATGTACTACCGTCGCAGGGCTTCGCCTAAGCACTGCTACAATATTATCGAGGACTATGGTGGAAGGGGGCACCGCACACGGCTAAGAATATGATCACGTGGATCAACTTGTGTGTCTAGGGGTGCCCCTGCCCCCGTATATAAAGGAGCAAGGGAGAAGGAGGCCGGCCCTAGGAGGAGGGCGCGCCAAGGGGAGTCCTACTCCCACCGGGAGTAGGACTCCTTCTTTCCTAGTCCAACTAGGAGAAGGGGGAAAGGAGGGAAGTGGAGAAGGAAGGGAGAGGGGGCCGTGCCCCAAACCCCTTGTCCAATTCGGGCTGGGCTTGGGAGGGGCGCGCGCCACCTCCTGGCTCCTTCCCACTAAAGCCCATTAAGGCCCAATACTCTTCCCCGTATTCTCGTAACTCCCCGGTACTCCGAAAAATACCCGAATCATTCGGAACCTTTCCGATGTCCGAATATAGTCGTCCAATATATCGATCTTTACGTCTCGACCATTTCGAGACTCCTCGTCATGTCCCCGATCTCATCCGGGACTCCGAACTCCTTCGGTACATCAAAACTCATAAACTCATAATATAACTGTCATCGAAACCTTAAGCGTGCGGACCCTACGGGTTCGAGAACAATGTAGACATGACCGAGACACGTCTCCGGTCAATAACCAACAGCGGGACCTGGATGCCCATATTGGCTCCTACATATTCTACGAAGATCTTTATCGGTCAGACCGCATAACAACATACGTTGTTCCCTTTGTCATCGGTATGTTACTTGCCCGAGATTCAATCGTCGGTATCTCAATACCTAGTTCAATCTCGTTACCGGCAAGTCTCTTTACTCGTTCCGTAATACATCATCTCACAACTAACTCATTAGTTGCAATGCTTGCAAGGCTTATGTGATGTGCATTACCGAGAGGGCCCAGAGATACCTCTCCGACAATCGGAGCACTGGTGGAAAAAGGGCCTTTGGTCACGGTTCGCAACTGCCATCAGTCGCGGTTGCGCAACCGCGACCGAACGGGCGCGACTAAAGGCCCCCCTCTTTAGTCGCGGTTGCTTAAGAACCGCGACTAAAGGCCCGTCCACGTGGGCGCCAGGTGGCCGTCGGGGCGGAGGACCTTTAGTCGCGGTTCTTCTGGCCAACCGCGACTAAAGGCCGCCGCATGTTTTTGAAAAAAAAATTGAATTTTTTTTTCAAATTTCTGAATTATTTTAACCTCTAGTCTCTAATCACCACCCCTCATCACTTCTCAATTTATTCTTTTATCACCCCTCATCATTCCAAATCATCTAACTTCCCAACCGGTCACCCATCCCTCTCACTACTCCAGCCCAAGCACGCTTAACTTCCGGGTTCTATTCTCCCACGCTCCAAGTCTGCACTTGTTGTTTTCCTGACAATAATAAGATGTCAATCCTATTAACCTTCAGGAATTTTGCTTGATCATGAAGTGACCCATTTCACTGTTTGAGTTTGAAACTATTGTTTTAAAAAACAATAATTATTTAGTAACACTAATATTTCTTGAATAATTAGTTTGACCATTGTTTGACCACAGTTTGACCACAGTTTGACCAGATTTGACCAAAATTGAAATAATTAAAATAATTATTTAGTAACACTAATATTCTAGAATAATTAGTTTGACCATTGTTTGACCATAGTTTGCCCACTGTTTGAATATTTTTCAATTTTTTCCACTCTAGATCTTACAAGCCCCGTAACTTTTTTTCTATTAGGTTTTTGAGGATTTTGAAAATGTTTAACGGGGTTCCCCCGGTTAAATTTGGATGTAACTTTTCGAGTAGATGATTTTTCATATAAAAAACTTTTTCATCCGAGTTAGTATGCAAAAGTTATGCCCATTTTTACAAATTTCAGAGAGATTTTGCAAATAAAGTCAAAATTCACATTTGCAAATTTTCCCAACAACTAGACCACATATCACATGAGAAACTTATTTTCTTTTATTTTTTTGACATTTCCATTATTTTCTTTTATTTTTTTTTAAAACTGAAAAGGCGATCCCGGGGGGGGGGGGGGGGTAGAGTTTGAAAATGGGACCTTTAGTACCGGTTCGTGGCACGAACCGGGACTAAAGGTCTCAACCCCATTAGTTCCGGTTCGTGCCACAAACCGGGACTAAAAGGGAGGAGCTTTAGTCGCGGTTGGCCTGGCCAACCGCGACTAAAGGCCTTTGGGCACCGTTAGTCGCGGTTGGCCTGGCCAACCGCGACTAAAGCCCGCGAGCGCCCTGGGCCCAGGCATTTGGTCGCGGTTCATCTGCCGAACCGCGACTAAAGACTTCATTAGTCGCGGTTCCTACAGTTTCGCGACTAATGGGGCTGGACGGAAGCCTCTTTTTCTATCAGTGGAGTGACAAATCCTAATCTTGAAATACGCCAACCCAACATGTACCTTTGGAGACACCTGTAGAGCACCTTTATAATCACCCAGTTACGTTGTGACGTTTGGTAGCACACAAAGTGTTCCTCCGGCAAACGGGAGTTGCATAATCTCATAGTCATAGGAACATGTATAAGTCATGAAGAAAGCAATAGCAACATACTAAATGATCGGGTGCTAAGCTAATGAAATGGGTCATGTCAATCAGATCATTCAACTAATGATGTGATCCCGTTATCAAATGACAACTCTTTGTCCATGGTTAGGAAACATAACCATCTTTGATTAACGAGCTAGTCAAGTAGAGGCATACTAGTGACACTCTGTTTGTCTATGTATTCACACATGTATTATGTTTCCGGTTAATACAATTCTAGCATGAATAATAAACTTTTATCATGATATAAGGAAATAAATAATAACTTTATTATTGCCTCTAGGGCATATTTCCTTCCTCCATCTAGAAGTGCACGACAGCAATGAGGATGCTTGCATATGGAGCTCCCGGTGATGCACTCGACGACTATGGACGCATGGCCGAGTCCACCAGCATAGAGTGTTTCTACAAGTTCTGTCGGGCAGTGGTGGCAGTGTTTGGACCATAATACTTGAGAACACCCAATGCGGAAGACACTGCTCGGATCCTAGCACAGAATGCATCAAGAGGATTTCCTGGGATGCTTGGAAGCATCGACTGCAAGCATTGGAAATGGAAGAATTGCCCATTTGCTTGGCAGGGGATGTACAAAGGCGCCAAAGGCGGTTGCAGTGTGGTGCTTGAGGCGGTGGCCACACAGGACCTCTGGATTTGGCACTCCTTTGGTATGCCAGGAACTCACAATGACATCAACGTGCTGCAGTGCTCTCCTGTCTTTGCCAAGCTTGTTGAAGGTCATTCTCCTCCGGTGAACTTCGAGATCAATGGGCGGCACTACAACAAGGGGTACTATCTAGCTGACGGCATCTATCCGACATGGTAGACATTTGTGAAAACGATCTCAAACCCTGTGGCAGGAGGCAAGAACGCTTGGTTTGTGAAGCTTCAAGAGGCTTGCAGGAAGGATGTCGAGCGGGCATTTGGTGTGCTCCAATCTCGATTTGCTATTGTTCGATACCCCGCTCAGATCTAGTCCAAAGATCAAATGTGGGAGATTATAACTTACTGTGTCATCTTGCACAACATGATCATCGAGAGCGAGCAAGAAGACCCAGTGTTTGACACTGAACCATACTACAGGCAGGGTCCTCTAGCCGAAGTTGATCACCAGCTACCGGCAATTTGGACTGCCTATCTCAGTATGCGTCAGGAAATCCGAGACCCATAGATGCATCATCAACTGCAGAAAGATCTGATTGAGCATCTATGGAGGCTCAAGGGGGACGCCGTGTGATGAAATACGAGTTTTTATTTGTTGAACTATATAATTTGTATTGAACTATTTGTTGTTGTACTATTTTGTTGAAATATTTGATTTTTCTATGATGAAATATGTGATAAGAAATAATTGTGTTGATAATTGAACGCCGAGACACGGCGAAACCACGCCGAATATGGGCCTATTCTTGCCTATATGGGCCCTTTATTCGCCGAAATGGGGTTGTAAAGTGGGCCAATTTCGACGCCTGAGAGCGACGACTGAGCGCAAAACCGCCCCAGCGCCGATTGTATAGCCGGCTCGTCTCAGGAGGCGATTTTTATGCGTCCGGGGGGCCAACGGCTGGAGATGCTCTTAGAGTTGGCCTTAGGCACTGCTCGTGTGGGAGAGGTGGCTAGCCCCGTGCATGCCTCCCCATTACGCACGTACACAGGTACATCCGCCGCGAGATAGTGGCGGACGCGTCCGTGTCTGTGCGTGCGTGGGTGCATGTTGCGCCTGACTCTGGAGCATGTCTGTGCGTGCGTGCTTCGCCGTGGGGTTGCATGGCAGTGGGGGGCAGCAAGCATCGACCCCGTAGGAGCTGCGCGGTCTGAAGTGGCATGGTCAAAAGGGTGCTCCGAATATCTGCACATATACCCACCGATGGATGGATGGATGGACGGATCGATATCCGGCAAAATCTGGGAGGATCGGCTGCGCGCCACGATTTCCAGGTCACCTGCAGCTAGCTTTTTCCGCTGATACGACGGGAGACCGGGCTTGGCTAGTGGCGCGCATCATGGTGGCCTAGCCTAGCCTAGCTAGGTACTGTACTAGCTAGCCTCGTCTGCGTCGTGTCGTCGATCTGAAATATCCCGCGAGAATAATCAGCCTACTGCAGATCTATCGGCCTAGGCTCGAGACTTTTGAGTTTTGAGTTTTGCTCAGGGAATAATAGCACGCGCGTGTACAGTGCCGGCGTGGCACTCCTACCAGCTCTCGAGCGCAGAGTTTCCATGTTGGATAACGAACGTCCTTGAGCATTTCCGCCCGTGCATGGCGTCCCGATCGACACGTTAGGCCGAGCCCAGACATGCATGCGCAGACACGGCGGGACGTGCGCTGCACTGAGCTGCTCGCTAGGACGCATGCCACTGTTGGCCTGTAGCCGGCTGGGTCTAGCTAGGCTAGGCTAGGGCGCCCGCCGATAATGGTGTTTGGCGGCAGGGTGCGTGCCCACGCACGGCCATGCACACAGCGGGCGCGCGCTAGAGTACAAGAGCCCGACCGATCACGTCGCTTGTCCGCGCCCGGCGACATGTCGGGACATTCCTTTTGGCCCCGGACACGGCTGCCGCGGCCGGCACATGGCCGCCACGCCCACGCTCGCCAGCCGGCCATTTATTCCCGCTCCGGCCCCGCCGCCGGTCGACGATCGACCCGGCCCGCCCGCCCGTGCAGTGCACCGGCCCCCACGCGACACAGATCCGGTCTTCCCGACCATGGCCAGCTGCATGCTATGCTATGCTATTGCTAGCTCGATCGGTGCACCAACACCATGCACGCACGGGCTGATACCACGGCGAATGCGAATCGATCGCAGTCGTGGCGAGGCGATTCAAGCCCATCCGTCCACCGAGGCGTGCGGGGTCGCTCTCCACGGAAAGCGCCAGAAGATAGGGCGCGGGGGCATCTGCGGCCGTGGCCTCCCGACGTGCGCGCCCGTCCATCCGTCCGTCGGTCCGTCACATTATCGCCCCCTTTTCCGGCGCATCGGGCACTCCCTTTCGACCGTGTCGATTGGCGATGGCGCGTACGGATGATGATCACGCGCCGGCTGAAATTTTTCGTTTCTGAGAGAAGAAACGTAGCGGTTGCATGCATGGGTCGCCTGCCTGCCGTGTCGTCTCGTGGGCAGGTGGGCGTAGAGAGTAGTACTTGCGTGGGTAGTTCTAGCCTCATACGTACATGGATCGTGTGAAAGGGGATATCGGCTCTCGGGCTGTTTACGTGCTCGTGAGTGTCGAGACTGGCCTTCTCCGGGATAACGATCCAAATATGATACTTGCGTGCTCGTGAGTGGGTAGCTCTATCTATCATTGCACTAATTTTGGTAGTACGTATAGTTGCACGCCTCTCGTCTCTGGCGGTAGTTCTTTCTTTTTTAAACATAGTACAGACGCGAACGTTCATATATGTATACGCATACAATCACCTTATGAACGCACACACACATTCTATTCATATGAACACCTCCGAGAGACTAAGCCGGCATGCCATCTTGAGATTTTATGATGTCACCAAAGGCGTCTCGTAGTCGATGAAAACATCTCCTCCCACTGAACGCGTATCGCCGAAATTCTAAAATAAATTCAGAATAAACACGAGCATCAAAATTTAAACCCTGATAGGCTGAGAATACCACTGTTCTTCTAACTTTTCAATCACATGTTGGTTCACTCTCTGGCGGTAGTTCGAATCGTGGCCTAACGATCCAAATATGTAACGAACGGTGCACGAGAGCATAGGGGTGCTGGGCATGCAGTAGTATCCAAACGAAGGAAGAGAGAAAGGTAAAACAGGACAACACGCAAGTCTCGTCACGCTCGAGAACATATTTCCTTCTGGACGGCATACACATGGCTTCTCGTGTGAATCACGTTTCTCTTTACAACAGTGATGGTAGAGTTAGGCATATGTTGTACAGTTTCTACTGATTAAGTTTTTCTTTCCGGGGAATCTACGGGTTGAGGTTAACTGGTAGTATTTTTTTGGTTAGATTAGTGAGTGAGGGGGATTCACATCAGTGAAACTCCGATCACTGGCTTGTCAACCAGCGGACCATAGCTCCTCATCAAATGCCCATGCGTTGGGGCAACACGACACATGACTAGTTTGCTCAAGGACCACACTCTCTCGAGAGCAGGATGCCGGCCGAGATGGAGCGCCAACCTAGACTTTCCTTAGGCTTGCCTTGCTCCAACATCTAAATGAAGGGTGGGCGCCAAAAAGGAAGCAATGACACCTTTTCGATGAAAGCTTAGCTTGGTAGAGGAGTGGTAATTTGGTTTTTCGAGAAAAGACATCAAACGACATATCATACGTGATACTCCAACATTTATTATAATAATACACCAACATTTATACCATCAAATTAGTAGTAATAGATTCATGATAAGATATATTTTCGTCATATATCTATTTAGTTTCACAAGCATTGATATATTCTTGCATAAACTCGATTAAACTTTAAGATAGTCTGACTCTCCAACAAAATAGAAAGTACACGCTTTAAAAAACGGAGGGAGTATTTATCAATCCGATTTCGAACTCTGGCTGGATTCTTATGACCAAGAGCCATTTTCTTGGTCAGAAGAATGGAAGGACAACGAGAAGATGGTTCGGTTCACTGGCGGAGCTATGTACAAAGCTGCAGGTGCCATGGCCCCCCCAGCCTTGCCTAGTTTTGTGAAGAACTTCTTTTTGGATGGCTGAGATTGAATATTTTTTGGGTATTTTATCCCTTAGAAATTGGCTGTTTTGCCCTTGGCCCCCCCAATAATCACGGTCTAGCTCCGCCACTGGTTCGGTTGCCAATAATGCTAAACATACAAAGAGTTACACGTAATTACACTCTTCGGTTGCTCCTGGTGGAATATTCCATGAAGAGATCTTGTAAAACCACTATCAGTGGATCAAGGATTGTTGCTTTGCGACAAGCGTGTTCATACGTGTGCGAGAATGTCGCCTCCGCAACATGCACGTATAAGAGTTTGTATTTTTCTATTTATTTTCTTGCGATTCTACATGCACAACATCCTCGCTGGTTGACAACTGACATTGTGGATATGGACATCGCACCTGTTTCTCTTTAGTGATCCGGCGCGTGAAGAACTTACGTGCAGTTACATTCGCATGGTCTCGTTGACCAGAGGGACAGAAACGCCGCGCGATCGGACAAAATTAAGGTGTTGATCACTCACCGCAGAAGGTGGAGTGCCGAACCATGAAAAGTTCGATAAGGACGGCCAGGACTCTCGTAGTGCACAGTGCCATGCTACGTGTTTCGGAGTTCCTGGATTTGCTGCTCGTGCGCGTGTGTGTGCCCTGATAGGCATTGTCCTCGTCGTCCTAGTTTCCCTGTCGCATGGAGAACACCTCGCCGCGCTTAACCGGAACTTCACACGCCGGCTTCTCGAAGGATCCAGCTGCTAAAAGGGTCCGAAACAGGAACTAAAAAATGGCACTACAGAATTGTAACTATGGAATTCGAATGGATTGAGTACATAAAGATGAAGGAATTAACTTAATACGCAATATTCTCGAAAGATTCGGTAATGCCAGAAACCTCAGTGTGCATGGCACTAAAAAAGGGCGGCAGCACATGCCGATAGTGGGGAGCCGGCCACTGTAGCATCATGCAATGGCCCAGATACTCTAGCGAAGCGGACGTTGTAGTAACCCATGCACCCTACTGACCCGATTTTTGTCAGTTTTTGCTTCTTTTTCCTGAAAATATGATTTTTCATCAAAGAAAGTATTTATTGAAAACAAGCGCAAATATTTTGAAAACGCGGAAGTTTTTGAAACCCCCTGCATGGGCAGCCCAAAAAGTTTCTGAATTTTTGAACATTTTTTAAAATTCTGAACAAAATTTTGAACGTTTTTCTGAAAAGACTGAAAAATAAGCACAAAAAACTAAATAAAAAGAAAATAGAGAATTCATAATACACAGGAAAAAACCAGGTTCAGGGAACCTACTAGCAGGTTCCCAATACTGGTTCGGCGCACTGTGTAAAGTTGAAACTGGACGGGCATCTCTCGTCGGTAGTACCTTGCCCGTGAATTCTAAGACAATTCGCCGCAGCGAGCGCACGCACAGACAGATCTCTATTGGGCTGCCCCACTCGAAGGCAGCAAGATAGCTGTGTTTATTCTGCGCAAAAAAAAGCGACGTGCTGTTTGGAGGATTCAAACTAGTGATGTACAACTCTTCAACAAGTAACTCTAGCTACTAGAGGGAATGACTGCTAGTGAAAAAAATTAGCGTAATTTTTTTCAGAATTTACTGGACCTGGATATCTAAATGGAGCCTAATTACTTACTGTACTGTATTCTTTTTTGAATAATTCGAACAAAATTTTGAAAACACGATTTTTTTTGGAAATGTGAACAAAATTTGAATTTCTCTATATTTTTTGAAAAGGCGAACAATGAAAACACAAATGTTGAACTTATTTGAACATATTTATTGAAAAAGATGAACAACTTTTCTGAAAGCAAAATTTATTTAAATTCCTCACATAATTTTTGAATTAGCAAACAATTCTGAAAACATTTGTTGAATTTATGATTTTTCTAAAGAAGAGATCTTTTTCTGAAATTCCCGAACATTTGTTGAATTTATGATTTTTTAAACACGAGACCATTTTATAAAGTTCCTAAACATTTGTTTTCTCAAATGGAAATAAATTGAAAATATGAACATTTTTACGAATTACGGGAAATTTTCTAAAAATTCAAAAAAATTAAATTGCCTGAACATTTTTTGCATTTGCGAACAAGTTTTTACATCTGACCAACTTTTTGAAATGATAATAATTTTTGAAATTACCAAACATTTTTTGAATTTGTGATTAAATTTGGAAATACAGAATCTTTCTCAAATTTTGGTTTTTTTTATTTCTAAACTTATTTTTAATTATTAATTTTGCTTTTGAAAAGAAGCGAAGAATTTTTTAGATTCTATAAATTTTCTGAATTTTTGAAATTTTCTGAATTTCCATTCACAATTGTAAACAGGAAAAAAATTAAACATTTCATACAAAATTTGGTTATTAGAATATACTAGAAGTTTTTGAACGGTTTACAAAATTAGAAAAGCAAATAAAAGAAAAGGAGGAACAGAAAAAACCAAAAAATCAGAATATACAGGAAAAACCGGGTTCAGAGAACCTACATTTTTTGTCTTGGTTCAGGGAACCTAGTAGAAGGTTCCCAAAACGGGATGGGCGCATTGTGTAAAGTTGGAACTGGGCCGGCCTATCTCTCGTTGGTAGAATGCTTGCGTTGTGCGAATTCCCGACAATTCGCCAGAAATCACTAATTGAGGAGTATTCCTTTCAACGGTCACTTCCATCTCTTTAGGTTGCGACAAGTGGCGCACTGCATGTGCGTCACTTGTCGTAACCTGAGATATTTTCTTTTTCATAGATCTGTTTATTCAAAATGTTTTATCTCTTAAACTATGCATCCAAATCTCAAAACTTTTCACAGTTGGATTGTTGGCATCGAGATCTTCAAAACAAGAACCCATGTTGATAGGTTTTGACGAATTCTTTTTCATGAAAAAACAGCAAAAAATATGCCTCTCGGGAAAGAGGAAAAAATGATTTTTTTTTCATTTTTCATAGGCGCGGCCATGCTCTCACGGAAGCAAAACCGTGCCTTTCATGGAAGAAAAAAAGAAAAAACATGTTTTTTTGGTTTTTGAGAGGCACAGTCCCGCCTCTTGCGGAAAAAAAGATAAAATGCATTTTTTTTTGTTTTCGAGAGGCACGGTCGTGCCTCGCAGAAGCAAAACCGTGCCTCTCGCAGAAAGAGGAAAAAACATGTCTTTTTTTGTTTCTAAGAGACACAATCGTGCCTCTCTCGGAAGCAAAACCATGCCTCTGGTGGAAGTAAAACTGGGAGTCTTTCACAGAGGATTAAAGAGGACAAACTCATTTTTTTGTTTCCAAGAGGAACGGCCGTGCCTCTTGCGGAAGCAAAACTGTGACTCTTGCGAAAGCAAAAATTGTGACTCTCACGGAAGAACAAAAAAGAAAACATGTCTTTTCTCCTGTTTTTGAGAGGCATGGCCGTGCTTCTCACGAGAGCAAATCCGTGCCTCGTGTGGAAGAAAAAAACACGTTTTTTATGGATTTTTTTCCATTTTTTTACGAAAGCTAAGAAAGACATGTGAATAACCAAAACGCCAAAAAACCAGAAAAAATTCATTTAAAGAGCCGAAAACACATGCGAAAAAATATAAAAAAATATCTGAAGGGAGCGCCCAGAGAGTGACACGTGGTGGCTTGGCGCGCTCTTAGCCCACCCCCAAGTGATCATCGGGAGGCTCCCGAAGGAGCGCTCATCAACTAGTTGCCCTCCAGTTCGCTGCAGCCAGCGGCGAATAAGGTTTTTCTAATAGTAATTCCGTCGCAAATCCCTGCTATTCCACGCCTCGATCGACAAATTGCGTATTAATCTATCGTTAGGCTGGAGGCCCATAGCGCACGAAGCGCGTTCTCCGAGCGATTTTCCTTATTTCGGACGTTTTATCAACTAGCATGTTTTAGTCTGTTATCTGTTGACTTATATAAATGGGAAAAAAGATAAAAACACAAATAAGGATAAATTTAAAAGAAATGTAACAGGAAAATGAAAAAAAGAAAAAGAAAACATGTAAAACCATTGGAGTAACACATAAAATACATTAAACCTGGCTAGAAGCTTTCAGAAGAAGCCAAAACATTTTTGTGTCGTTGTGGTGTGTGTACTTGGGGTGGCCTACTACCTTGTGGGGATGCATATTTTCCATGATTAGCGAAGTGTCCTCCGCAACGAGCGAGAAATGCCAAACCTATATGACACCCAGCCCCATATAGTTGAGGCTGCGCTGAAGACTCCTTCAGACGTGTCAGCCTTGTTAAGAGCTGTTTTCCGAAGCATTGGATTCCCCGGGATCATACGCTTCGGCCGGTATGTCCAAAATCCCCTACCCTTCCTCATAAGGTGTCCGAATTCATTGATCATACATCGATTACATGGGATGTGGCTGCTCTGAACGAGCACTTTTATGATATATACAAGATGGCTATTCTTAATATCCTCCTTAGCTCATGGATGCATGGAGACTTTTGGTCCTGGCACTACAAAAAGGTTTTTTTTACTGTCAGGTTAGCTTACCGGTTATTTTCATCCACTAAACAACAGCGCATGGATTGGCTTGAGCATAATCTGGGTGATTTAAACTCTACGACAGAATGCGCTCTTGGTTGAAATTATGGAAGGCTCCAGTTCCATCGAAGATCAGAGTATTTGCTTGGCGACTTGCAAAAACTTCTTTCCCTAAACTTATTTTTTATAATACGATAAGCATTTCTATAGACAATTTTTTTTAATTGAAACGATGAGCATTCTTTAACACAAACAGATTTTTTTTAATATACGGTGAAGTATTTTAAATATAAACTGAACTTTTTTTATAAAACACATGCATAAAAATTCTTAAAAATATTTTTTTTTCTCTATTTCAATAGTTTTTTCAAATATCTAGCTCCTATGTAAGATAAAAAACAGCTCGCCTTCAAAGCTGCCGACCCATTTTCCTTGGCTTCAGCGAAGCCACCCCTGCTGACGCACACGGGCGTCAATTAGGAGGTCACAACTAGAAATTAGGAATTACTGCCTCCATCCTATAATATAAGAGCATTTTTATACAATCAAACGGAGGGAGTAGATTTTTATGTGTGGCCTTCCAGGACACTTTGACTTTTGGGCTGTATTGATTGACAAATGCTGCAGTGGCCTTTTGAGCCACGACAAGACGGGATACTTGGGAATTTCCTAATTGACGCTGAGGGCTCACTGCGATAAATTGTCGACCGAATGTATAGGAACTACGAGCGAGCAACCTAGTGGACGTGGCCCATTGGCAAGCCCTAACGTAAGGTTTTCTGAACCATTTTCTACCGGTTTTAGGAACCTTATAGAAGGTTTTTGAACCGGGTTTTCTTTTTTGTTTTTGTTTCGCTTGTCTAGTTTTTTCTGTTATGTTATTATTTCGTTTCTTTCTTTTTTCGGTTTCTTTATTATTAGTATTATTATTCACTTTCCTGTTTCTTTTTTTCTTTCATAAATTCATAAATTTTAGGATTTGATTTTTTTTCAAAACTTAAAAAAACATGTTTTAAGAAAATGATCCATTTTTAAAAATTCACAATTTTCAAAAAAATGTTTGGAATTTCAATTTTTGTTCACATGTTTAATAAATGTTCACAAATTTAAGAAAAATCATAAATTGAAAAATTGTTCACGTTTAAAATTTTGTTTTCAATTTCTCAAAAAAACATCATGTTTCAAAAAATATTCTGTTTTCATAAAAATGTTTACAACTTGAAAAAATGTTTGTGTTCTTTCAAAAAATCTTTGCGAGTTCACTTTTTGTTCAGACTTTCAAAACTTTTTTCTGTTTTAAAAAATGGTTCACAAATCCAAATAATGTTCACCTTTCAAATTTTGGTCACGGCTTCAAAACCTTTTCGTGTTTTAAGAAACATGTAAAAAAGCATTCACGTTTATCAAAAAAAGTTCACTGGTTCTGAAATGTCCGTGTTTCCAATTTTTTTTTTGAGATTTCCATTTTTTTCACATTTTCATCAAGTTTTTGAATTTGTTCACAAATTTTAAAATGTTCGTGTTAAAAGATTCACCTTTTTAGAAACAGTCATGTTGAATTTATCCAAAAAAGTTAAAATATGTCGCTGCTTACATGTTGTACAGCAGCTAGCTAATACAGTTCACAACCTGGAGGTCCGTTGTTCGATTATCACTTCCGGAGTTGTATTTTCCTGTTTTTTCCCTATCTGCATGTTTTTTTCTAATTTTTTTTCATTTTCTGCGCGCTCCTGGGCCGGCCCACTCGGGAGAACCTCTGTGCGGCGCGCGTCTGTTGGACGCAGTAAGCGTCATACAGGAGTTCCCGGACACAGCAAGTGTCTGTTTGCAAATTCATGCCTATCTGATTTGCAGGAGATTTTTAAAAAAGGTTTTGCGGGAAAATTTCCGATTTATTCATCAACTGTCAAGGTAGTACAAAGAATACTAGAAGTAAAATTTACATCTAGGTCTGTAGACCACCTAGCAACGATTATAATCACTGAAGCGAGCCGAAAGCACGCCGCGTCATCGCCCCTTCCATGTCAGAGTCAGGCAAATATTGTTGTAGTAGACAGTTGGGAAGTCATCGTGCTAAGACCCCATAGGACCAACTCACCAGAACAGCAACCGTCGCCGATGAAGATAAGCATAGATCAAAAGGATCCAACATGTAGACACACAGACATAGACGCAGGAAGACTAGATCCAGTCGGATTCACCGAAGACAAACGACAACCGGATCCCAAGAGATTTGCTGGAGACAAATCATCACACGCCTTCCGACGATGCTTGAAACATCACCGGGATAGTGGCTAGGCGGGGAGGACCTTATTCCATCTTGAAGAAGCCATCGCCGCCTCGTCTTCTTGAGAATGATACAAACCCTATCAAAATTCAGAAAACACCTAAAACGAAGCCCTCCCACCGGTAAAGGTCAGGATCCACCGCGCCTTCATGGTCCAAGGACCATAGGAGACGAGAAGGACCAGCGGCGGGGGCGGCAAGAGGCGGGAAAAACCTAGATGTGAAACACAAGGGTAGATTGTTCTAACATCGACATACTGAATACTACTCTAGCACAAATGAATCATATAGAAACATTCATGTGTAATACAATCCTATGAATAAAACAAGTCACATAGGAAAAACCCCTAAGAGTCTGTATCATTCAAAATTCTTTTAGAAACCGTTCGAATCAAAGAGGTCCTCAATGGTCATGATTCATGGCAGCCTCGTCCAAATGCGTACATATTTTGGTTTTAGCACTTAGATGCTTACATGTTTTTCTTTAAAAAAATATGCATACATGTTTTTATTTACACGAGATATTTGAAATTGCAAAGTATGCTGGGAAGGGTGAACTCATCAACTGTCGATGAAGTGGTAACCATACAACACATGAGCTAGCTAGAGTTTATTATGAACAGAAAAATCGATGCAAAATTGGGTCAACCCTCTAGATTCATTTTCTATAATATAGTGATGACCCACAAGTATAGGGGATCTATCGTAGTCCTTTTGATAAGTAAGAGTGTCGAACCCAACGAGGAGCAGAAGGAAATGATAAGCGGTTTTCAGCAATGTATTCTCTACAAGCACTGAAATTATAGGTAACAAATAGTTTTGTGATAAGGTAATTTGTAACAAGCAACAAGTAACAAAAGTAAATAAAGTGCAGCAAGGTGGCCAATCCTTTTTGTAGCAAAGGACAAGCCTGGACAAATTCTTATATAGAGAAAAGCGCTTCTGAGGACACATGGGAATTATCGTCAAGCTAGGTTTCATCACGATCATATGATTCGCATTCGGTACTTTGATAATTTGGTATGTGGGTGGACCGGTGCTTGGGTACTGCCCTTACTTGGACAAGTATCCCACTTATGATTAACCTCTATTGCAAGCATCCACAACTATAACAAAAGTATTAAGGTAAACCTAACCAAAGCATGAAACATGTGGATCCAAATCAGCCTCTTACGAAGCAACACATAAACTAGGGTTTAAGCTTCTATCACTCTAGCAACCCATCATCTACTTATTACTTCCCAATGCCTTCCTCTAGGCCCAAATAATGGTGAAGTGTCATGTAGTCGATGTTCACATAACACCACTAGAGGAGAGACAACACACATCTCATCAAAATATCGAACGAATACCAAATTCACATGACTACTAATACCAAGACTTCTCTCATGTCCTCAGGAACAAACGTAACTACTCACAAAGCATATTCATGTTCATAATCAGAGGGGTATTAATATGCATATAGGATCTGAACATATGATCTTCCACCAAATAAACCAACTAGCATCAACTACAAGAAGTAATCAACACTACTAGCAACCCAAAGGTACCAATCCCAGACTTAGAGACAAGAATTGGATACAAGAGATGAACTAGGACTTGAGAGGAGATGGTGCTGGTGAAGATGTTGATGGAGATTGACCCCCTCCCATGAGAGGATCGTTGGTGATGACGATGGCGATGATTTCCCCCTCCCAGAGGGAAGTTTCTCCGGCAGAACAGCTCCGCCGGAGCCCTAGATTGGTTCCGCCTCGTGGCGGCGGAGTCTCGTCCGAAAAGCTGGCTTATAATTTTTTTCCTCATCGAAAGACTCCACATAGCAGAAGATGGGCATCGAAGGGCCACTAGGGGGCCCACGAGGCAGGGGGACGCGCCTAGGGGGTAGGGCGCGCCCCCCACCCTCGTTGGTAGGGTGTAGCCCCCCTCCGGAACTTCTTGCGCTTAGTATTTTTTATATATTCTGAAAATGACTTTCGTGAAGTTTTAGGACTTTTGGAGCTGTGCAGAATATGTCTCTAATATTTGCTGCTTTTCAACCCAGAATCCCAGCTGCCGGCATTCTCCCTCTTTATGTAAACTTTATAAAATAAGAGAGAATAGGCATAAGTATTGTGACATAATGTGTAATAACAACCCATAATGCAATAAATATTGATATAAAAGCATGATGCAAAATGGACGTATCAACTCCCCCAAGCTTAGACCTCGCTTGTCCTCAAGCGAAAGCCGAAATCGAAAAATATGTCCACATGTTTAGAGATAGAGGTGTCGATAAAAATAAAATACGGACATGAGGGCATCATGATCATTCTTAGAACATCAACTTATATAATTCTTGTCATATGATCTCTTATGCTAGAGTAACAATTATATCACAATTTCAAGTATGAATCATAAACTTCATTGAAAACTAACAAACTATAATCTCAGTCATTGGAGCAATTGCAATTTATCATAACATAAGAAAGAGTCAATATAAGAGCTTTTCAGTAAGTGCACATACTCAACTATCATATAGTCTTTCACAATTGCTAACACTCACGCAATACTTATGGGTATGGAGTTTTAATCCGACACAGAGAAAGATAGGGGCTTCTAGTTTTGCCTCCCAACGTTTTACCTCAAGGGTAATGTCAATAATAATAGTTCATGAAAACTCACATCCAATTAGCCATATATACCAGGATCTTTCCAACATGTTGTGCTTGCCAAAAGATAAAATTTAAAAAGGAAGGGTGAAGATCACCACGACTCTTATGCAAGGTAGGAGATAAAAGTAAAAGATAGGCCCTTCGCAGAGGGAGGCAGAGGTTGTCATGCGCTTTTATGGTTGGATGCACAAAATCTTAATGCGAAAGAACGTCGCTTTATATTGCCACTTGTGATATGGACCTTTATTATGCAGTCTGTCGCTTTTATTTCTTCCATATCACACGATTGTACAAAGCTTATTTTCTCCCACACTAATAAGTCATACATATTTAGAGGGCAATTTTTTATCGCTTGCACCGATGACAACTTACTTGGAGGATCTTACTCAATCCATAGGTAGGTATGGTGGACTCTCATGGCAAAACTGGTTTAAGGGTGTTTGGAAGCACAAGTAGTATCTCTACTTAGTGCAAAGAATTTGGCTAGCATGAGGGGGAAAGGCAAGATCAATCATGTTGGATGATCCAAGACAATATAATTTATCTCAGATGCAAGAAAACATAACCCATTACGTTGTCTTCCTTGTCCAACGTCAACTCTTTTGCATGTCATATTTTAATGAGTGCTCACAATTATAAAAGATGTCCAAGATAGTATATTTATATGTGAAGACCTCTCTTTCTTTATTACTTCCTATTAATTGCAACGATGACCAAAACTATGTTTGTCAACTCTCAACAACTTTTATTCATCATACTTTTTATATGTGAGCTCATTACTCTCCATAAGATCCATATGATCTCTTTTATTTCCTTTTTATTCTTTCTCTTTTCTTTTATTCCCTCAAGATCATAGCAAGACAATCAAGCCCTTGACTCAACACTAATCTTTATTATATATAGCTCACGGAATCGATTACATAGAAGGATCATAAAGCAAAACCCACAACTAGATCATACTAAGAACTTTTATTCTACTAGCTCAAAATATTATCAAAAAGGATCGAACTAAGAAAAACGGTAAAGATAAAAGTGATGGTGATACGATACCGGGGCACCTCCCCCAAGCTTGGCAGTTGCCAAAGGGAGTGCCCATACCAGATACTCAGTTCTTCTTTGTTGGTGAAGAGGGTGGAGTTGATGATGATGTAGGCTTGTCGTCCTTCTTCCAAGGCATAGGCTCGCCATCATAGAAGGATGACCGACTCTCCTGGATCCTCAAATCTGCAGGCCAACTCATCCTTTTGAATCTATATTCATACTCACAGTTTTGGTTTTGCATGTCATAGATTTGGGCTTGGAGGTGCTCGATCTTCTTGTGAAGCTTGAAGATGGTCTCCCCAATGTTCTTGGCATCCAGCTTGTGGTTGTTGGTGAACTCCGCGATCATCATATGGTTGGTGTCGAGTCCGCGTTCCACCATCTCCTAGCACATGAAAACTTGTTGGTCCATTGCATCGAGCCTTGTCTCCATGCTTCCGGTCCTCCTTGGTCCCTCAGCATCACGGATGTGCAGCACCCCCTCACGCATCTCAATGGTTTGAGGGTGTTGGAGCACTTCCACGAGGTAGGGGTTGATGACCTTCTCGAAAAACTTGTCCTTGGGGGCACTTGAAGACGTCATGACAACCTAGATCTGTCAGAAAAATAGCTCGAAACAAGGACGAGAGATATTTGCGTGATTCGGGAGTCAAAACCTCTGGGAGATTATATAATGAATTTTACCGACCAAAACACGTATCGTGCAAGAAAACGGAGTCCGGAGAGCACACGAGGTGCCCACGAGGTAGGGGGCGTGCCCAGGGGGGTAGGGCGCGCCCTCCACCCTCGTGGAGCCCTCATGTCCTTCCCGGACTGCTTCTATTTTTTCTATTTTTCTAAATATTCCAAAGCGGAAGAAAATTGCCATTAGAACTGTTTTGGAGTCAGTTTACTTACCGTACCGCATACCTATTCCTTTTCGGAGTCTGAAAGGTTCTGGAAAGTGTCCCTTATGTATTCCTTCGGGGTTACGGTTTCAATAACATTGGTTTCAACATTTATAGGATTACCTGAGATATAATGTTTGATTCTTTAACCGTTCACCGCCTTCGGGTTTGTGCCTTCGAAGTTGTTGATTTTTATGGCACCGAAACGATAACCTCCTCGATAACGTAAGGACCTTCCCATTTAGAGAGAAGTTTTCCTGCAAAAAATCTTAAACGAGAGTTGTATAGCAATACATAATCACCTACATTAAACTCACGCTTTTGTACTCTTTTGTCATGCCATCTTTTAACTTTTTCTTTAAACAATTTGGCATTCTTGTAGGCTTGGGTTCTCCATTCATCGAGTGAGGTAATGTCAAATAACCTCTTCTCACCGGCAAGTTTGAAATCATAATTGAGCTCTTTAATAGCCCAATAAGCCTTATGTTCTAGTTCGAGAGGTAAGTGACATGCTTTTCCATAGACCATTTTATACGGAGACATACCCATAGGATTTTTATATGCAATTCTATAGGCCCATAATGCATCATCAAGTTTCTTGGACCAATTCTTTCTAGATCTATTAACAGTCTTTTGCAAAATTAATTTGAGTTCTCTATTACTCAATTCTACTTGACCACTAGACTGTGGGTGATAAGGAGATGCAATTCTATGATTAACATCATACTTAGCAAGCATCTTCCGAAAAGCACCATGAATAAAATGTGAACCACCATCAGTCATTAAATATCTAGGGACTCCAAACCTCGGAAAAATAACTTCTTTAACCATCTTAATAGAGGTGTTATGATCAGCACTACTAGTTGGAATAGCTTCTACCCACTTAGTAACGTAATGAACAGCAACTAAAATATGAGTGTATCCATTGGAGGCAGGAAAAGGTCCCATATAATCAAAGCCCCAAACATCAAATGGTTCAATAACAAGTGAATAATTCATAGGCATTTCTTGACGTGTACTAATATTACCAATTCTTTGGCATTCATCACAAGATACAACAAACTTACGGGCATCCTTGAAGAGAGTAGGCCAATAAAAACCGGATTGCAATACCTTATGTGAAGTTCTATCTCCAGCGTGGTGTCCTTCATAAGCTTCGGAGTGACACTTGCGTAGGATCTGTTCCTGTTCATGCTCAGGTACACAACGTCTAATAACACCATCTACTCCTTCTTTATAAAGGTGTGGGTCATCCCAAAAGTAATGTCTCAAATCATAGAAAAACTTTTTCTTTTGCTGGTATGTGAAACTAGGTGGTATAAACTTAGCAACAATGTGATTAGCATAATCAGCATACCAAGGAGCAGCATGAGAAGCATTTATGACATCTAATTGTTCATCAGGAAAGCTATCATCAATAGGTAGTGGGTCATCAAGAACATTCTATAGCCTAGACAAATTGTCTGCAACGGGGTTCTCAACTCCCTTTCTATCAATAATATGCAAATCAAATTCTTGTAGCAAGAGAACCCATCTAATAAGTCTAGGTTTAGCATCTTTCTTTTCCATAAGATATTTAATAGCAGCATGATCCGTGTGAATAGTTACTTTAGAATCAACAATATAAGGTCTAAACTTTATCACAAGCAAATACAACTGCTAAGAATTCTTTTTCAGTAGTAGCATAATTTCTCTGAGCATTGTCTAGAGTTTTACTAGCATATTTAATAACATTTAATTTCTTATCAACTCTTTGCCCTAGAACATCACCTACAGCATAATCACTAGCATCACACATAATTTCAAAGGGTAAATTCCAATCAGGTAGCTGAACAATAGGTGCAGAGATCAATGCTTTCTTAAGTATTTCAAATGCTTCTATGCGATCATCATAAAAAACAAATGATATATCCTTTTGTAAAAAATTAGTCAGAGGCCGAGAAATTTTTGAGAAGTCCTTAATGAACCTCCTATAAAAACCGGCGTGACCAAGGAAACTTCTTATACGTTTGATGTCCTTGGGACATGACATCTTTTCAATATCATCAACTCTTAGCTTTATCAACTTCAATGCCTCTTTCAGAAACTTTATGCCCCAAGATAATACCTTCATTAACCATAAAGTGGCATTTCTCCCAATTCAAGACAAGGTTAGTTTCTTCACATCTCTGCAAAACTCGATCAAGGTTGCTTAAGAAATCATCAAAAGAGGATCCATATACGGAGAAATCATCCATGAAAACCTCACAAATCTTTTCACAAAAGTCTGAGAATATAGCCATCATGCATCTTTGGAAGGTAGCAGGTGCATTACATAAACCAAAAGGCATACGTCTATAAGCAAAAGTACCGAACGGGCAAGTAAAAGTGGTCTTAGATTGATCATCAGCTGACACAGGTATTTGAGAGAAACCAGAATAACCATCTAGAAAGCAAAAAATGTGTATGTTTGGATAATATTTCTAGCATTTGATCAATAAAAGGTAAGGCGTTATGATCTTTTTTAGTAGCCTTATTTAATTTGCGGAAATCAATTACCATCCTATAACCTGTAATAATTCTTTGCGGAATCAATTCATCTTTATCATTAGGAACGACAGTAATACCTCCCTTTTTAGGGACACAATGGACAGGACTTACCCACTGACTATCAGCAACGGGATAAATTATACCTGCCTCAAGGAGCTTTAGTATTTCCTTTCTTACCACTTCTTTCATCTTAGGATAAAGCCGTCGTTGGTGATCACGAACTGGTTTGGCATCTTTCTCCAAATTTATTTTGTGTGGACATAGTGTGGGACTAATGCCCTTAAGATCATCGAGAGTATATCCAATAGCAGCACGGTGCTTCTTCAGAGTTTTCAATAATCTCTCTTCTTCATGCTCTGAAAGGTTAGCACTAATAATAACAGGATATATCTTTTTCTCATCAAGATAAGCATATTTAAGAGTATCAGGTAACGGTCTGAGCTCAAACACGGGATCACCCTTGGGTGGAGGAGGATCCCCTAGGATTTCAACAGGCAAATTGTGTTTCAGGATGGGTTCCTGTTTAAAGAATACTTCCTCTATTTCCCTTCTTTCATTCATAAACATATCATTTTCATGGTCTAGCAAATACTGTTCTAAAGGATCACTAGGAGGCACGACAATAGAAGCAAAACCAATGATTTCATCTTTACTAGACAATTCCTCTTCACGGTGTTGTCTATGAAATTTAGAGAAATTAAACTCATGAGACATATCACCTAAACCAATAGTAACAACATCTTTTTCGCAATCTATCTTAGCATTAACTGTGTTCAAGAAGGGTCTACCAGATATAATGGGACAAAAGCTATCTTGAGGGGAACTAAGAACAAGAAAATCAGCAGAATATTTAGTTTTCCCACACAAGACTTCAACATCTCTAACAATCCCAATTGGTGAAATAGTATCTCTATTGGTAAGTTTAATTGTAACATCAATATCTTTTATCTCAGCAGGTGCAATATCATGCATAATTTCTTTGTATAAGTCATGAGGTATAACACTGACACTGGCACCCATATCGCATAAGCCATGATAACAATGATCTCCTATTTTAACAGAAATAACAGGTGTAGCGACCCGACCTTAGATGGTTAAGTCTCTGTGCTTCAGTGTCATCCTTGGATCGGTAATGCTGACACACACAGTACTCGAAGGATTTATAACACAGTGGCAATCACACACTTATTACATCGAATGTCTCAAGAGAGAACTTAATACAATAATATGACTTAAGGCCATCTAATACGATAACAACGGAAGGCTTGGAAGATAAAGTGAGTCCATCAACTCCAACGGCATAACTGAGCTGCACGGCAACGACCTAACGACCTTACTCGTCTGAAAAGTCTGCAACATAATAAGTTGCAGCCCGAAAACGGGTCAGCACATGGAATATGCTGGCAAAATAACACAGTAGAGCAAGAACAGAATAATGCTATCACTACATGCATATTTGGCTGGTGGAAAGCTCTATGGTTATAGTTTTTGCGAAAAGCCAATTTTTCCCTACAACAAAGGAATAGATTTTAAGTTTACTATCATGGTAGTTGAAACATCATTGAGAAGGTTCCTCCAACTCAATCCCAATTAAAGTGATTAACATCCCAACAATATTATTTAATAAATGATGAGATACATGTGATAACTCAAATACTAGATACTCAAGAATTGTCCATAACCGGGGACACGACTAACCATGATTAGATTATACACTCTGCAGAGGTTTGCGCACTTTTCCCCACAAGACTCGATCGCCTCTGCTGGATTTCCCGCACTACAAGGTGTTTGGGAAACGGATGACCGAGACACAGTCTTTCAGAAACATTAACTCTTTACTCTGGACAGACCATACCAAACCTACATACCACTACCTGCCGATCTACCTCTTCAAGAGCTTCACGTAGCTTACTCAACTATGTTAGAGCCCATAATAGCTTGTGGCTGCACACGGAAGTTTTCTAGCATGAATCATCACAGTTCCCTTTGAGCCTGGGTGGTGGTCTATAGGAAGATCACACGGGTACTCCGGGATTTCCAAAAATACAGGAAACACTGGGTACTCCAGGTGCCTCAATCCACCCAGATGTTAATTTAAGTTGCCACCTTAGGTTTGAACCATTAATTAACAATCTCACATCTATCATGGATTTCACTCAAACCCAAACCACGTCTATGAGCATAGCATAGCATAGTAATATAAGCAACGCATAAAGTAACTCCCAAGGGTTTGAATGTAACAGGGTAATAGGTTCTACCTCAGCAACTACTTCCCAACCCACATGTTAATGATATCCTAATCATGTAATGTTTGAGGATTGGAACTAATGCATAAAAACTGGTTGATAAAAGGGATATGATCAAAGTGTTACTTGCCTTGCTGACGGTCTGCGAAACCTAGGGACTCGTAGTAGCACGCTTCGCACTCCAGGTGTTATATCGCAAACAAACAATAACATACATAAGCAACAAGCAAAGAAGCACGGGTAAATCTCAAATAAGAGGGGTTGACTAGAAGGTTAAATTTAAGAACTCCGGTTCGCAAAAAGAATCAAATCAAGCGGAGCAACGAAACTCAAACGGCGAAAGAAAGAAGCTTCGTTTACTAATCTAAACCTAGGTCAAATTTTACAGTAGTAAAAACTTATTTGAGTTGGTTAAATGGAAAGAGGGTTTCCAGATGAAACTCTAGGCGCTTGAATCGCCTGATTCCGACTAACGAGCGAAAAGAAAAACAGAAACTAAGATCGGATCAGAAATCGCGATCAGAAAAATCGCGGAATGAATCCGATAAAAGAAAACTGACAAACAGACTAACGGACGAGCGTTCGTTAGCTGGATCTAACGGGCGAAAACCGTTCATTAAAACGAACGTACGGACGAACGTTCGCTAACTAGAAGAACCGAGAAAAAAAACCGGCGAATCCGAAAAAAATGGATCTAGGGTTTTAACAAAAAACCGAACGGTTTAAAAAAACCGGCAGCGGGTCCGGCGGCTACCTCCAGCGAGGGGGCTCCGGCGAGGCGGGGGCAGCGGCGGGCCGGCGCCGGCGCGGGGCTGCGACGGCGGCGGCAAGCGGCGGCGCGGCTGGCGGCGGTGGCCGTGTGGTGTTGGGCTCGGGGGCGGGCGTATATAAAGGGCGGGGGCGGCGGCGCGACTTGGAGGAGGGGGCAAGGCGCGGCGGCAGGCAGAGTCCGACCCGGACTCCGGTCCGAGCGGCGGCGGTGGCGCGCGCGCGCGCAGGAGGCGGCGGCGGCGGCCTGGCTCGGCTGGGCCTTAGGCCCAGTCGGGCGCGGATTTTTTAAAAATAGTTCCACCGACAAAAAATAAAATCCTAGAAAAAAATAAAAATATAAAATGCCAAAAAAAAATTTCACCGTCTAAATAAAAATATTTAGAACGAGATGAACATTTTCTTGGCCCTAAAATGCAATTTTGAAAAACGTGCAATTTTTCTAATGCAAACAAAATTGCAATATAATCCAAATAAAACAAATATTTGATTTTAATATTTTTCCTCCAATATTTCAATTATCTTGGAGAAGTCATATTATCTCCTCTCATATATTTTAGTATGAAATATTTTCGGAAGAAAATAATTAAAACCAAAATCCTTGTTTCAAAATTTGATAAAATCAAATTTGAAAACCGGGAAAATCCCCAACTCTCTCCGAGGGTCCTTGAGTTGCTTAGGATTTCGAGGATCGCTAGACGAAAAGCAAATAAAATATGATATGCATGGATGACTATGTATAACATTCCAAATTGAAAAATTTGGGATGTTACAAACCTACCCTCTTAAGATGAATCTCGCCCTCGAGATTCGGGTTGGCTAGAAAATAGGTGTGGGTGGTCTTTGCGAAGACCATCCTCTCGTTCCCAGGTGGCTTCGTCCTCGGTATGGTTGCTCCACTGAACTTTGTAAAACTTGATAACTTTACTGCGAGTGACTCTGCTGGCAAACTCAAGAATCTTTACTGGCTTTTCCTCGTAAGTCAAATCACTATCCAACTGAATTGCCTCCAAGGGTACTGTATCTCTTAACGGTATATCGGCCATCTCAGCATGACACTTCTTAAGTTGTGAAACATGGAACACATCATGAACTCCTGACAATCCCTCGGGTAACTCCAACTTGTAGGCAACTTCTCCCATCCGTTCCAAAACACGATTCGGTCCTACAAATATTGGAGCTAGTTTCCCCTTAACTCCAAAATGTTTCACTCCTCGCAAGGGAGATACTCGCAGATATACTCTGTCTCCAATTTGATAGGTTACCTCCTTGCGTTTGGAGTCTGCATAACTCTTCTGCCTGGACTAAGCAATCTTCAGTATATCACGAATCAATTTAACATTCTCCTCAGACTCTTTGATCAAGTCTGGTCCAAACAACTGTCGGTCTCCTACCTCGTCCCACATCAAAGGTGTTCTGCACCTGCGTCCATACAGGGCTTCAAACGGTGCCATCTTCAAACTGACTTGGTAGCTATTGTTGTACGAGAACTCTGCGTAAGGCAAATTGTTATCCCAACTAGATCCATAATCTAGCGCACAGGCTCTCAACATGTCCTCCAAAATTTGGTCACTCTCTCGGTCTGTCCATCTGTCTGTGGGTGAAAAGTTGTACTGAACTCTAACCTTGTTCCCAAAGTCTGATGTAACTGATGCCAGAACTTTGAAGTAAACTGTGTTCCTCTATCTGATACGATGGTCCTATGGAACTCCATGCAGACATACGATCCTGGACATATAAATCTTGGCCAACTTTGCACTGGTATAAGTGGTTTTCACTGGGATGAAGTGAGCCACTTTGGTCAAGTGATCAACTACTACCCATATGGAATCATATCCTGCTTTAGTCCTGGGCAATCCGGTGATAAAATCCATGCCAAGTTTATCCCACTTCCATTCGGGTAGCGGCATAGGCTGTAATAATCCTGTTGGCTTTTGATGTTCTGCCTTCACTCGCTGACATACATCACATACGGCTACATACTCGGCAATATCCTTTTTCATACCGGTCCACCAGAAACATTCCTTCAAATCTAGATACATCTTGGTGTTTCCGGGGTGTATCGAGTATGGTGAGTCATGAGCCTCTTGAAGTATTAACTTCCTGATCTCCTGGTTATTGGGCACATAAACTCGATCCTCAAACCATAAGGTATCGTGCTCGTCTTCACGAAAACCTTTGGCCTTTCCTTTGCTCATCTTCTCCTTTATCCCGGTAATCTCCTTGTCATCCTTCTGAGCTTCCCGAATCTTGTCTAGCAATGTCGTCTCGACTTCCATTGTTGCAACGAATCCTCTAGGAACAATCTCCAATCGAAGTTCCATGATATTCTCTGCTAACTCCTTCGGCAGTCCCTTACTTTCAAGGATATTAGCATAACTCTTCCTGCTCAAAGCATCTGCTACAACATTGGCCTTTCCTGGGTGATAGTGTAGCTTCATATCATAATCCTTTATAAGATCCAACCATCTCCTCTGTCTAAGGTTCAGTTCCTTCTGGGTGAAATTGTACTTCAAACTCTTATGGTCCGTGTATACATCACATCGGTTTCCAATAAGGTAATGCCTCCAGGTCTTCAATGCATGCACTACGGCTGCTAACTCCAAATCATGCTGGCATAGTTCAACTCATGAGGTTTTAGTTGTCATGAGGCATACGAAACAACTCTTCCATCTTGCATAAGTACACATCCAAGTCCTAACCGAGAGGCGTCGCAATACACTTGGAATTCCTTATGTATATCCGGCAGTGTTAGCACTGGTGCTGTAGTCAACCGTTCCTTCAACTCCTGGAAACTTGCCTCACAATCTTCTGTCCATTTAAACTTAGTATCCTTCTTTAACAGTTCAGTCATTGGCTTTGCAATCTCGGAAAAGTTCTCAATGAATCTTCGATAGTAACCTGCGAGTACAAGGAAACTGCGGATCTCGCTAACTGAGGTGGGTGCCAACCATTCAGTGACTGACTGAATTTTGTTGGGGTCTATTGCTATACCTTCTCCTGATATAACATGTCCAAGGAATCCGACTTCCTTCAACCAAAATTCGTATTTGCGAAACTTAGCATACAACTAGTGTTCCCTGAGTTTCTCGAGAACTAAGCGCAAATGCTCCTTGTGCTCCTCCTCGTTCTTCGAGTATACCATAATATCATTAATAAACACCACAACAAACTTGTCCAAGTACTCCATGAACACCTTGTTCATCATGCTCATGAAATAAGCAGGGGCATTAGTCAGTCCGAATGACATGACCGTGTACTCGTATAATCCATAACGCGTCGTGAATGCTATCTTTGGTATATCCTTCTCACGTATCTTCAACTGATGGTATCCTGATCGCAGATCGATCTTTGAAAACACCTTAGCTCCTTGCAACTGATCAAACAGATCGTTGATCATCGGCAGTGGGTACTTGTTCTTAATCGTCACCTCATTCAAGGCTCGATAATCAACAACCATCCTTAGGGATTTGTCCTTCTTCTCCACCAAAAGCACAGGGGCTCCCCAAGGTGATGAACTTCTTCGAATGTATCCTTTTTCTAGTAACTCCTTGATCTGTTTCTTAATTTCCTCTAGGTCATTTGCAGGCATACGATAGGGTCTCTTGGATATTGGTCCTGTTCCTGGCAACAACTCTATCAAAAACTCAATGTCTCTATCGGGTGGCATGCCCGGTAACTCCTCTGGAAAAACATCCGGATAATCCTTCACTACAGGCACTTCCTCCTGAACAACTCCCGTAAGGGCATTCACTTGGCTCCTCCTAGGCACATGCCTAGACACATACTTAATCCTTTTTCCCTCCGGGGTGGTGAGATAAATCGACTTACTAGCACGGTCATTACTTCCTCCATACTTCGACATCCAGTCCATACCTAATATCACATCCAATCCTTGTGACTCCAAGATAATTAGGTCGGACGGAAAGACATGGGTGCCAATGGTCAGGGGTATTTAATCGCACTATCGGCTAGCCATGTACTCTGCTCCAAGTGAACTTGCTAGGAGAGGGGTCCTAAGGGTTTGGGTTGGTAGCTTAAACTTATCCACAAATCCCCTTGATATGTATGAATGTGATGCACTAGTATCGAAAAGAACAAGAGCAGTAAATGACTTAACCAAAAACTTACCTATTACCGCGTCCGGCTGCTCTTCAACCCCCCCCCCCACGTTAACGTGGTTCACTTGTCCTTTGTTGAATGGATTAGGCTTCTTCGTCGTGCTCCCCTTTCCGTTTCCATTCTTTCCTTCAGGGCACTCCGTGGCGTAGTGTCCAGTCTTCCCACACTTGAAGCAAGTAACGTGACTTAGATCTCTTTTGGTGGGTGTGGCTGGATTGGGGCGGTTCTGATTATTGCTGGTTCCGTTCTCATTCCCATTTTTAGAACCATTGTGGTTATGTGATCCTCCTCTAGTGTGGTTGTGACCTCCATGATTATGAACAAGTCCTCTCGAGTTCGGGGTTAGGTGAGGCCTCTGCTGAGCTCCTGAGTTATACTTCCCTTGTCCATACTTTCTCTTGCGGCTCTCAATCTGCTGCTGCTTCCCTTCAATCATAAGAGCCTTATCTACCAACTCTTGGTAGTTGTTGAAGGTTGCTACCATCAACTGCATGCTCATCTCATCATTCAGCCCTTCCATAAACTTCTCGTGCTTCGCGGCATCGGTGGCCACATCATCAGGGGCATAGAGAGATAACTTGCTAAACTCATGCACGTATTGTGCCACAGTACGGTTCCCCTGACGTAGGTTGCGGAATTCCCGCTTCTTCATCTTCATAGCTCCAGTTGAGACATGGGATGTACGGAAAGCTTGCTGAAACTGGTCCCTAGTGACGTTGGCTATGGGGAAAGTGGTCGTGTAATTCTCCCACCATGAGGCTGCTGGTCCATCCAATTGATGTGCGGCAAAGCGCACCCTCTCAGCATCCATGCAACCTGCGGTGGTCAACTCCCTTCCAATATGGCGTAGCCAATCATCAGCAACTATAGGCTCAGTGCTACTAGAAAACACCGATGGCTGTAACCTTAGAAAACGGGCTAGGTTGTCCATTGGCGGCAGGTTGTTGTTGTTGTTGCTCTGGTTCTGAACTAGCAATTGCATCAAAGTATTCTTCTGCTGGATCAACTGAGTGAGCTCCGGCGGGAAGGCAAAACCGGTGTCACGTCTCGGAGGCATCTGATGGGTTTAGATGGAAGAGATCAGAATAGAAAAGGGGTCCAATGAGAAAGCACTACCCATATGCACATGAGACAAACACAATCATTTCACTCAATCAATCAAGCAAGGGCATACAAGCGGTATAGAACTATCATAAAAGTGCTCAACTAATACTAAATACATGGGGGAATACTACTAATATATGGTGGTCATCTAGAAATTTTGATCGGTGGAAGACTCCATGATGTCTGCTCCAGCTTCGTCTTCAAATTTATCATCACTAGGTTCAGAATCGGTGTCGTCAATGATGATGTAGTCCTCGGGGCGTATCTCCTTGGGTTCTTCTTCTTCTTCTATTGGTGCTGGTCCTCCCATGAATATTCCGATCTTCTTGACTAAGTCGTCATTCTTCTCCAGTAGTGTCTCGATTTCCTCCTCATATCCATCACGTGTAAACTTGAGTTCTTCCTCCAGCTCAATGATTCTAGCCTTCGCCTTCTTCAAGTCCATCATGTCCGCACACATCTGGTTCTCTTGATGTCGAATGTGCTGGTTTAACTCCTGGATGAAAGCTGCAATGGATCTATCCTTCCTGGTGCTGATTACTTCCTATTGCTCGTCTCGGCGCCCACATATTTGGTAGATAGTGTCCTTAAGCTCCTTGTTGTAGACCTCTCCAATGCGTCCCATGGTAATGTGGGCGGCCATGCTCTTGCCTAGACTCCAGGTGGGTGCTTCAAAAGAAAACTCTATGGGTTTAGAAGTTGGCAAGAACGTCCTTCCTGAAACTTGTACTTGAACCATCTAGCGCTCCTCTTCAGGTAAAGTGGCATTGTACGTTCCGGTGAAGCTTGGTATTCCAATGTTCAAGTACCTAGTGACTTCCTTCAAGTGGCGTCCAAAAGGCGTGTCTTCATCCGGTTGTGCAAACTTGTTCTTCAGCTCCGGCATCCTAAAGAGTAGAAAATGGAGAGAAGTCAGAAATGAGAAGAGAAGTGTGACCTAGGGTTTATCTTAGTGGTCGTGTCCTACACTCAGCGTGTGCTCTGATACCATCCTGTAGCGACCCGACCTTAGATGGTCAAGTCTCTGTGCTTCAGTGTCATCCCTGGATCGGTAATGCTGACACACACAGTACTCGAAGGATTTATAACACAATGGCAATCACACACTTATTACATCGAATGTCTCAAGAGAGAACTTAATACAATAATATGGCTTAAGGCCATCTAATACGATAACAACGGAAGGCTTGGAAGATAAAGTGAGTCCATCAACTCCAACGACATAACTGAGCTACACGGCAACGACCTAATGACCTTACTCCTTGTCTGAAAAGTCTGCAACATAATACGTTGCAGCCCGAAAATGGGTCAGCACATGGAATATGCTGGCAAAATAACACAGTAGAGCAAGAACAGAATAATGCTACCACTACATGCATATTTGGCTGGTGGAAAGCTCTATGGTTATAGTTTTTGCGAAAAGCCAAATTTTCCCTACAACAAAGGAATAGATTTTAATTTTACTATCATGGTAGTTGAAACATCATTGAGAAGGTTCCTCCAACTCAATCCCAATTAAAGTGATTAACATCCCAACAATATTATTTAATAAATGATGAGATACATGTGATAACTCAAATACTAGATACTCAAGAATTGTCCATAACCGGGGACACGACTAACCATGATTAGATTATACACTCTGCAGAGGTTTGCGCACTTTTCCCCACAAGACTCGATCACCTCCGCTGGATTTCCCGCACTACGAGGTGTTTGGGAAACGGATGACCGAGACACAGTCTTTCAGAAACATTAACTCTTTACTCCGGACAGACCATACCAAACCTACATCCCACTACCTGCTGATCTGCCTCTTCAAGAGCTTCACGTAGCTTACTCAACTATGCTAGAGCCCATAATAGCTTGTGGCTGCACACGGAAGTTTTCTAGCATGAATCATCTCAGTTCCCTTTGAGCCTGGGTGGCGGTCCATAGGAAGATCACACGGGTACTCTGGGATTTCCAAAAAATACAGGAAACACTGGGTACTCCAGGTGCCTCAATCCACCCAGATGTTAATTTAAGTTGCCACCTTAAGTTTGAACCATTAATTAAAAATCTCACATCTGTCATGGATTTCACTCAAACCCAAACCACGTCTACGAGCATAGAATAGCATAGTAATATAAGCGACGCGTAAAGTAACTCCCAAGGGTTTGAATGTAACAGGGTAATAGGTTCTACCTCAACAACTACTTCCCAACCCACATGTTAATGATATCCTAATCATGTAATGTTTGAGGATTGGAACTAATGCATAAAAACTGGGTGATAAAAGGGATATGATCAAAGTGTTACTTGCCTTGCTGACGGTCTGCGAAACCTAGGGACTCGTAGTAGCACGCTTCGCACTCCGGGTGTTCTATCGCAAACAAACAATAACTTACATAAGCAACAAGCGAAGAAGCATGGGTAAATCTCAAATAAGATGGGTTGACTAGAAGGTTCAATTTAAGAACTCCGATTCGCAAAAAGAATCAAATTAAGCGGAGCAACGAAGCTCAAACAGCGAAAGAAAGAAGCTTCGTTTACTAATCGGAACCTAGGTCAAATTTTACAGTAGCAAAAACTTATTTGAGTTGGTTAAACGGAAAGAAGGTTTCCAGACGAAACTCTAGGCGCTTGAATCGCCTGATTCCGACTAACGAGCAAAAAGAAAAACAGAAAATAAGATCGGATCAGAAATCGCGGAATGAATCCGATAAAAGAAAACTGACGAACAGACTAACGGATGAGCGTTCGTTAGCTGGATCTAACGGGCGAAAACCGTTCGTTAAAACTAACGTACGGACGCTAACTAGAAGAACCGAGAAAAAATCGGCGAATCCGAAAAAAACGGATCTAGGGTTTTCAAAAAAAAAACAAACGGTTTAAAAAAACCGGCAGCGGGTCCGGCGGCTACCTCCGGCGAGGGGGCTCTGGTGAGGCGGGGGCAGCGGCGGTGCGGGGCTGTGGCGGCGGCGGTAAGCGGCGGCGGCGGCAAGCGGTGGCGGGGCTGGCGGCGATGGCGGTGTGATGCTGGGCTCGGGGGCGGGCGTATATAAAGGGCGGCGGCGGCGGCGCGACTTGGAGGAGGGGGCAAGGCGCGGCGGCAGGCGGAGTCCGACCCGGACTCCGGTCCGAGCGGCGGCGGTGGCGCGCGCGCGCAGGAGGCGGCGGCGGCCTGGCTCGGCTGGGCCTTAGGCCCAGTCGGGCGCGGAACTTTTTTTAAAATAATTCCGCCGACAAAAAATAAAATCCTAGAAAAAAAAATTAAAATCTAAAAATGCCAAAACAAAATTTCACCGTCTAAATAAAAATATTTAGAATGAGATGAACATTTTCTTGGCACGAAAATGCAATTTTGAAAAACGTGCAATTTTTCTAATGCAAACAAAATTGCAATAAAATCCAAATAAAACAAATATTTGATTTTAATATTTTTCCTCCAATATTTCAATTATCTTGGAGAAGTCATATTATCTCTTGTCATATATTTTAGTATGAAATATTTTCGGAGAGAAAATAATTAAAACCAAAATCCTTGTTTCAAAATTTGATAAAATCAAATTTGAAAACCGGGAAAGTCCCCAACTCTCTCCGAGGGTCCTTGAGTTGCTTAGGATTTCGAGGATCGCTAGACGAAAGTAAAATAAAATATGATATGCATGGATGAGTATGTATAACATCCAAACTAAAAATTTTGGGATGTTACAACAGGCATGCCTATCACGGGTCTATGTTTATATTTAGCACAAGATTTAGCAATTCTAGCAGTCTCATCATAGAAATAAATAACATGCCCATCAATATTATCATACAAGAGATATTTAACAATAGCAATATTAGGTTCAACTTTAATTTTCTCAGGAGGTGTATAGGTTCTAATATTGCTTTTACGAACCACAGTTGAAGCTTTAGCATGATCTTTTATCCTAACAGGAAAAGGTGGTTTCTCAACATAAGTAGTAGGAACAATAGGATCATTATAAGTGACAGTCTTTTCTTCAACTTTAATAGGTGCAACTACTTTTACTTCTATGGGAGGATGATATTTAAACCACTTCTCCCTAGGGAGATCAACATGAGTAGCAAAATATTCACACAAAGAAGCTACTATTTCAGAGTCAAGTCCATATTTAGTGCTAAATTTACGGAAAACATCGGTATCCATAAAAGATTTAACACAATCAAACTTAGGTGTCATACCTGACTCCTTACCTTCATCGAGATCCCAATCTTCAGAGTTGCGTTTAATTCTTTCCAATAAATCTCATTTGAATTCAATAGTCTTCATCATAAAAGAGCCAGCACAAGAAGTATCGAGCATGGTGCGATTATTATCACAAAGCCGAGCATATAAATTTTGAATAATTATTTCTCTTGGAAGCTCATGAGTGGGGCATGAATATAACATTGATTTAAGCCCCCCCCCAAGCTTGAGCGATGCTTTCTCCTTCGCGAGGCCAAAAATTATATATATAATTGCGATCACGATGAACAAGATGCATAGGATAAAACTTCTGGTGAAATTCCAATTTCAATTGTTTGTAGTTCCATGATCCCATATCATCACATAGCCTATACCATGTCAATGCATCTCCCTTTGAAGATAAAGGGAAGACCTTCTTCTTAATAAGATCATCGGGCACACCTGCAAGCTTAAATAATCCACAAATTTATCCATATATATTAGGTGCTTGATAACCCACAAGTATAGGGGATCGCAACAGTTTTCGAGGGTAGAGTATTCAACCCAAATTTATTGATTCGACACAAGGGGAACCAAAGAATACTCTCAAGTATTAGAAGTTGAGTTGTTAATTCAACCACACCTGGAAACTTAATATATGCAGCAAAGTATTTAGTAGCAAAGTAATATGATAGTAGTGGTAACGGTAGCAAAAGGTAACAGTAGTAAAAGTAATGTTTTTGGTATTTTGTAGTGATGATAGCAATAACAACGGAAAATTAAATAAGCGAAGAACAATATATGAAAAGCTCATAGGCAATGGATCGGTGATAGAGATTATGCCAGATGCGGTTCACCATGTAACAGTCATAACCTAGGGTGACACAGAACTAGCTCCAGTTCATTGATATAATGTAGGCATGTATTCCGAATATAGTCATACGTGCTTATGGAAAAGAACTTGCATGACATCTTTTGTCCTACCCTCCATGGTAGTGGGGTCCTTACGGAAACTAAGGGATATTAAGGCCTCCTTTTAATAGAGAACCAGAACAAAGCATTAACACATAGTGAATACATGAACTCCTCAAACTACGGTCATCACCGGTAAGTATCCCGATTATTGTCACTTAGGGGTTAACGGATCATAACACATAAAAGGTGACTATAGACTTGCAAGATAGGATCAAGAACACTCATATATTGATGAAAACATAATAGGTTCAGATCTGAAATCATGGCACTCGGGCCCTAGTGACAAGCATTAAGCATAGCAAAGTCATAGCAACATCAATCGCAGAACATAGTGGACATTAGGGATCAAACCCTAACAAAACTAACTCGATTACATGATAGATCCCATCCAACCCATCACCATCTAGCAAGCCTACGATGGAATTACTCACGCACGGCGGTGAGCATCATGAAATTGGCGATGGAGGATGGTTGATGATGATGATGATGATGGCGACGGATTCCCCTCTCCGGAGCCCTGAACGGACTCCAGATCAGCCCTCCCGAGAGGTTTTAAGGCTTGTCGGCGGCTCCGTATCGTAAAACGTGATGATTTCTTCTCCCTGATTTTTTTCTCCCCGAAACTCAATATATGGAGTTGGAGTTGGAGTCGGAGAGTCAACAGGGGGCCCACGAGGTAGGGGGCACACCCCCACCCTCGTGGAGAGGTGGTGGGACCCCTGGCCTTCATCTTTTGCAGGTATTTTTTCTTATTTTCTAAAAAGTGGCTCCGTGAAGTTTCAGGTCATTCCGAGAACGTTTGCTCCTGCACATGAATAACACCACGGTAATTCTACTGAAAACAGCGTCAGTCCGGGTTAGTTCCATTCTAATCATGCAAGTTAGAGTCCAAAACAAGGGCAAAAGTGTTTGGAAAAGTAGATACGTGCTACCTCTTGAGCACTGCGTTGGTTTTCCCCGAAGAGGAAGGGATGATGCAGCAAAGTAGCGTAAGTATTTCCCTCAGTTTTTGAGAACCAAGGTATCAATCCAGTAGGAGGCTATGCACGAGTCCCTCACACCTGCACAAAACAAATAAATCCTCGCAACCAACGCAAATAGGGGTTGTCAATCCCTATAAGGCAACTTACGAGAGTGAGATCTGATAGATATGATAAGATAATATTTTTGGTATTTTTATGATAAAGATGCAAAGTAAAATAATGGCAAAGGAAATAGCAAAGGAAATAACTAAGTAATAGGAGATCAATATGATAAAGATAGACCCGGGGGCCATAGGTTTCACTAGTGGCTTCTCTCAAGAGCATAAGTATTCTACGGTGGGTGAACAAATTACTGTTGAGCAATTGACAGAATTGAGCATAGTTATGAGAATATCTAGGTATGATCATGTATATAGGCATCACGTCCGAGACAAGTAGACCGACTCCTGCCTGCATCTACTACTATTACTCCACTCATCGACCGCTATCCAGCATGCATCTAGAGTATTAAGTTATAAATAGAGTAACGCCTCAAGCAAGATGACATGATGTAGAGGGATAGACTCATGCAATATGAAGAAAACCCCATATTGTTATCCTCGATGGCAACAATGCAATACGTACCTTGCTGCCCTTACTGTCACCGGGAAAGGACACCGCAAGATTGAACCCAAAGCTAAGCACTTCTCCCATTGCAAGAAAGATCAATCTAGTAGGCCAAACCAAACTGATAATTTGAAGAGACTTTCAAAGATAACCAATCATACATAAAAGAATTCAGAGAAGATTCAAATATTATTCATAGATAGACTTGATCATAAACCCACAATTCATCGGTCTCAACAAACACACCACAAAAAGAAGATTACATCGAATAGTTCTCCACAAGAGAGGGGGAGAACATTGTATTGAGATCCAAAAAGAGAGAAGAAGCCATCTAGCTACTAACTATGGACCCGTAGGTCTGAGGTAAACTACTCACACTTCATCGGAGAGGCTATGGTGTTGATGTAGAAGCCCTCCGTGATCGATGCCCCCTCCGGCGGAGCTCCGGAACAAGCCCCAAGATGGGATCTCGTGGATACAGAAAGTTACGGAGGTGGAATTAGGGTTTTGGCTCCTGTTCTGATCGTTTGGGGGTACGTGGATATACATAGGAGGAAGGAGTACGCCGGTGAAACAACAGGGGACCCACGAGGGTGGGGGCGCGCCTGGTAGGGTAGGGCGCGCCCCCTACCTCGTGACCTCCTGTTACGTGCCTTGATGTAGGGTCCAAGTCTCTCGGGTCTTATCTGTTGAGAAAATCATGTTCCCGAAGGTTTCATTCCGTTTGGACTCCGTTTGATATTCCTTTTCTTCGAAACCCTAAAACAGGCAAAAAAATAGCAATTCTGGGCTGGGCCTCCGCTATGTCTTGAGCTTGCGTTGGTTTTCCCCGAAGAGGAAGGGATGCTGCAGCAAAGTAGCGTAAGTATTTCCCTCAGTTTTTGAGAACCAAGGTATCAATCCAGTAGGAGGCCACGCTCAAGTCCCTCGTACCTGCACAAAACGATAGCTACTCGCAACCAACGCGATTAGGGGTTGTCAATCCCTTCATGGTCACTTACGAGAGTGATATCTAATAGATATAATATTTTTGGTATTTTTGGTATAAAGATGCAAAGTAAAAAGTAAAGGCAAAGTAAAAGCAAAACAAGATTAAAGTGATGGAGATTGATATGATGAGAATAGACCCGGGGGCCATAGGTTTCACTAGTGGCTTCTCTCAAGAGCATAAGTATTCTACGGTGGGTGAACAAATTACTGTTGAGCAATTGACAGAATGGAGCATAGTTATGAGAATATATAGGAATGATCATGTACATAGGCATCATGTCCGTGACAAATAGACTGAAACGATTCTGCATCTACTACTATTACTCCACTCATCGACCGCTATCCAACATGCATCTAGAGTATTAAGTTAAAAACAGAGTAATGCCTTAAGCAAGATGACATGATGTAGAGAGATAAATTCATGCAATATGAAATAAACCCCATCTTGTTATCCTCGATGGCAACGATACAATACATGCCTTGCTACCCCTTCTATCACTTGGAAAGGACACTGCAAGATCGAACCCAAAGCTAAGCACTTCTCCCATGGCAAGAACTACCAATCTAGTTGGCCAAACCAAATGGATAATTCGAAGAGACTTGCAAAGATAACCAACCATACATAAAAGAATTTAGAGAAGATTCAAATATTATTCATAGATAGACTTGATCATAAACCCACAATTCATCGGTCTCAACAAACACACCGCAAAAGGAAGATTACATCGAATAGATCTCCACAAGAGAGGGGGAGAACTTTGTATTGAGATCCAAAAAGAGAGAAGAAGCCATCTAGCTACTAACTATGGACCCGAAGGTCTGAGGTAAACTACTCACACTTCATCGGAGAGGCTATGATGATGTAGAAGCCCTCCGTGATGACGGCCCTCTCCGGCGGAGCTCCGGAACAGGCCCCAAGATGGGATCTCGTGGATACAGAAAGTTGTGGCGGTGGAATTAGGTTTTTGGCTCTGTCTCTGATTGTTTGGGGGTATGTAGGTATATATAGGAGGAAGGAGTACGTCGGTGGAGCATCGAGGGGCCCACGAGGCAGGGGTGTTCCCTAGGGGGGGCGCCCCCACCCTCGTGACCGCCTCTTTGACTCCTTGGAGTAGGGTCCAAGTCTCCTGGATCACGTTCGATGAGAAAATCACGTTCCCAAAGGTTTTATTCCGTTTGGACTCCGTTTGATATTCCATTTCTTCGAAACACTGAAATAGGCAAAAAATAGCAATTCTGGGCTGGGCCTCCGGCTAATAGGTTAGTCCCAAAAATAATATAAAAGTGGAAAATAAAGCCCAATATAGTCCAAAACAGTAGATAATAGCATGGAGCAATAAAAAACTAGATACGTTGGAGACGTATCAGGCATCCCCAAGCTTAATTCCTGCTCGTCCTCGAGTAGGTAAATGATAAAAAGAGAATTTTTGATGCGGAGTGCTACTTGGCATAATTTCAATGCAAATCTTCTTAATTGTGATATGAATATTCAGATTCAAAAGATTCAAGACAAAAGTTTATATTGACATAAAAATAATAATACTTCAAGCATACTAACAAAGCAATTATGTCTTCTCAAAATAACATGGCCAAAGAAAGTTATCCCTACAAAATCATATAGTCTGGCTATGCTCTATCTTCTCCACACAAAGTATTTAAATCATGCACAACCCCGATGACAAGCCAAGCAATTGTTTCATACTCTAACTTTTTCAAAACTTTTTCAATCTTCACGCAATACATGAGCGTGAGCCATGGATATAGCACTATAGGTGGAATAGAGTGGTGGTTGTGGAGAAGACAAAAAGGAGAAGATAGTCTCACATCAACTAGGCATATAATGGGCTATGGAGATGCCCATCAATAGATATTAATGTGAGTGAGTAGGGATTGCCATGCAACAGATGCATTAGAGCTATAAGTATATGAAAGCTCAAAAAGAAACTAAGTGGGTGTGCATCCAACTTGCTTGCTCATGAATACCTAGGGCAATTTGAGGAAGCCCATCATTGAAATATACAAGCCAAGTTCTATAATGTAAAATTCCCACTAGTATATGAAAGTGATAACATGAGAGACTCTCTACTATGAAGATCATGGTGCTACTTTGAAGCACAAGTGTGGTAAAAGGATAGTAACATTGTCCATTCTCTCTTTTTCTCTCATTATTTATTTATTTATTTATTTGGGCCTTTTCTCTTTTTTATGGCCTCTTCTTTTTTATTTTATTTTTTATTTGGGCTTCATTGGCCTCTTTTATTTATTTTTCGTCTGGAGTCTCATCCCGACTTATGGGGGAATCATAGTCTCCATCATTCTTTCCTTACTTGGGACAATGCTCTAAAAATGATGATCATCACACTTTTATTTTTCTTACAACTCAACAATTACAACTTGATACTTAGAACAAAATATGACTCTATATGAATGCCTCCGGCGGTGTACCGGGATATGCAATATGACAATGATGAATGTGTCATGATAAATGGAACGGTGGAAAGTTGCATGGCAATATATCTCGGAATGGCTATAGAAATGCCATGATAGGTAGGTATGGTGGCTGTTTTGAGGAAGGTATATGGTGGGTGTATGATACCGGCGAAAAGTGCACGGTATTAGAGAGGCTAGCAAAGGTGGAAGGGTGAGAGTGCGTATAATCCATGGACTCAACATTAGTCATAAAGAACTCATATACTTATTGCAAAAATCTAGAAGTTATCAAAGCAAAGTATTATGCGCATGCTCCTAGGGGGATAGATTGGTAGGAAAAGACCATCGCTCGTCCCCGACCGCCACTCATAAGGAAGACAATCAATAAATAAATCATGCTCTGACTTCATCACATAACGGTTCACCATACGTGCATGCTACGGGAATCACAAACTTTAACACAAGTATTCTTTAAATTCACAACTACTCAACTAGCATGACTTTAATATTATCACCTCCATATCTCAAAACAATTATCATGTTTCAATCTTTTCTTAGTATTCAACACACTCAAAAGAAAGTTTCACAAATCTTGAATACCAAGCATATTATTATTAAGCAAATTACCATGCTATTAAGAGGCTCTCAAAATAATTTAAGTGAAGCATGAGAGATCAATAGTTTCTGTTGAAACAAATCCACCACCGTGCTCTAAAAGATCTAAGTTAAGCACATAGAGCAAAATTATAACGCTCAAAAGATATAAGTGAAGCACATAGAGCAAAACTACATAGCTCAAAACATATAAGTGAAGCACATAGAGTATTCTATCAAATTTTAATTCATGTATGGCTCTCTCAAAAGGTGTGTAAAGCAAGGATGATTGTGGCATACTAAGACACAAAGACAAAAATAATACAAGACGCTCCAAGCAAAACACATATCATGTTGGTGAATAAAAATATAGCTCCAAGTAAATTACCAATGGAAGTGGACGAAAGAGGGATGCCTTCTGGGGAATCCCCAAGATTTGACTTTTTGGTGTCCTTGGATTATCTTGGGGGTGCCATGGTCATCCCCAAGCTTAGGCTCTTGCCACTCCTTGTTCCATAATCCATCAAAATATTTCACCCAAAACTTGAAAACTTCACAACACAAAACTTCAAGTAGAAAACTCGTGAGCTCCGTTAGCGAAAGAAAACAAAAGACCACTTCAAGGTACTGTAATGAAATCATTATTTATTTATATTGGTGTTAAACATACTGTATTCCAACTTCTCTATGGATTATAAACTATTTTACTAACCATAGATTCATCAAAATAAGCAAACAACACACGAAAAACAGAATCTGTCAAAAACAAAACAGTCTGTAGTAATCTGTAGCTAACACAAGATCTGGAACCCCAAAAATTCTAAAATAAATTTCTGGACGTGAGGAATTTATCTATTAATCACCTGCAAAAATAATTAACTAAATATCACTCTTCAAATAAAAATTACAGCAGTTCTCGTGAGCGCTAAAGTTTCTGTTTTTTACAGCAAGTTCAACAAGACTTTCCCCAAGTCCTCCCAACGGTTCTACTTGGCACAAACACTAATTAAACACATACAAAAACACAACCAAAACAGAGGCTAAATAATTTATTTATTACTAAGCATGATCAAAAAGCAAGGAATAAAAATAAAATTGCGTTGCCTCCCAACAAGCGCTATCGTTTAACGCCCCTAGCTAGGCATAAAAGCGAGGATAGATCTAGGTATTGCCATCTTTGGTAGGCAATCCATAAGTGGCTCTCATGATAGTTTCATATGGCAATTTTATTTTCTTTCTTGTAAAGTGTTCCATGCCCTTTTTTAATGGAAATTGAAATCTAATATTCCTTTCCTTCATATCAATAATCGCACCAACCGTTCTAAGGAAAGGTCTACAAAGAATAATAGGGCAAGAAGGATTGCAATCTATATCAAGAACAATGAAATCTACGGGCACATAATTCCTATTTGTAACAATAAGAACATCATTAATACTTCCCATAGGTTTCTTAATAGTGGAATCCACAAGATGCAAGTTTAGAGAGCAATCATCAAAATTACAGAAATCTAGCAAATCACACAAAGTTTTGGGGATAGTGGAAACACTAGCACCCAAATCACACAAAGCATAAAACTCATGATCTTTAATTTTAATTTTAATAGTTGATTCCCACTCATCATAGAGTTTTCTAGGGATAGAAACTTCCAATTCAAGTTTTTCTTCATAAGATTGCATCAAGGCATCAACGATATGTTTAGTAAACACTTTATTTTGACTATAAGCGTGAGGAGATTTTAGCATGGATTGCAACAAGGAAATACAATCAGTTAAAGAGCAATTTTCATAATTAAATTCCTTGAAAACCAATATAGTGGGTTTAGCAATATCTAGGGTTTTAATTTCTTCAATCCCACTCTTATCAAATTTAGCATCAAGATCAAAAGATTCAGAATTATTGGAACGCCTTCTAGGTAAAGGTGGATCATATTCAGTCCCACCATTATCAAGATTCATATTGCAAAACAAAGATTTAATAGGGGACACATCAATAACTTCTAGATCTTCATCATTATTTTCATAGGAACTAGAAGAACACGCTTTAATAAAGGCATCTTTGGAAGCATGCATCCTAGCGGTTCTTTCCTTGCACTCATCAATGGAAATTATCATGGCTTTGAGAGACTCATTGATATCATGCTTAGGAGGAATAGATCTAAGATTTAAAGAATCAATCTCAAGAGAAATTATGTCAACGTTCCTAGCCAAATCATCAACTTTAAGCAATTTCTCTTCAAGCAAAGCATTAAAATTCTTTTGTGAATTCATAAACTCTTTAACACTATTCTCAAATTCAGAGGGCATCTTATTATAATTTCCATAAGATTTGTTGTATGAATACCCATAATTATTAGAAGGATTACTAGGATATGGCCTAGGAGTAAAATTCCCTCTATAAGCGTTGTTACCAAAATTATTCCTACCAACAAAATTCACATCCATAGATTCATTGTTATTCTCAATCAAAGTAGACAAAGGCATATCATTAGGATCAGAAGAAACACTCTTAGTAGCAAATAATTTCATAAGTTCATCCATCTTTCCACTCAAAACATTGATTTCTTCTATTGCATGCACTTTTTATTAGAAGATCTTTCAGTATGCCATTGAGAATAATTAGCCATAATATTATCTAGAAGTTTAGTAGCATATTCTCCTAAAGTGATTCCATAAAAGTGCCTCCCGTGGCCGAATCTAAAAGATTTCTAGAAGCAAAATTCAATCCGGCATAATTTTTTTGTATAATCATCCACAAATTCAAACAATGAGTAGGGTAATTACGTATCATTATTTTCATTCTCTCCCAAGCTTGTGCAACATGTTCATGATCAAGTTGCTTAAAGTTCATAATATCGTTTCTAAGAGAGATGATCTTAGCGGGAGGGAAATACTTAGAGATAAAAGCATCTTTGCACTTGTTCCAAGAATCAATACTATTTTTAGGCAAAGACGAAAACCAAGCTTTAGCACGATCTCTAAGTGAAAAAGGAAATAGCTTCAATTTAACGACATCATTGTCGACATCTTTTTTCTATTTCATATCACATAAATCAACGAGGCTATTCAAATGAGTAGCGGCATCTTCACTAGGAAGGCCGGCGAATTGATCTTTCATAACAAGATTCAACAAAGGAGTATTAATTTCACAAGATTCAGCATCGCTAAGAGGAGCAATTGGAGTGCTAATAAAATCATTGTTGTTGGTATTGGTGAAGTCACACAATTTAGTATTATCTTGAGTCATCGCGATAAACAAGCAAACTAGCACACAAGCAAACAAGAGCAATGGGCAAAAGAGGCAAATAGAGAGGGAGGATAGAGAGAGAGGGCGAATAAAACGGCAAGGGTGAAGTGGGGGAGAGGAAAACGAGAGGCAAATGGCAAATAATGTAATGCCAGAGATAGGGATTGTGATGGGTACTTGGTATGTTGACTTTTTGCGTAGACTCCCCGGCAACGGCGCCAGAAATCCTTCTTGCTACGTCTGGAGCTTGCGTTGGTTTTCCTCGAAGAGGAAGGGATGATGCAGCAAAGTAGCGTAAGTATTTCCCTCAATTTTTGAGAACCAAGGTATCAATCCAGTAGGAGGCCACGCTCAAGTCCCTCGTACCTGCACAAAAAAATAGCTACTCGCAACCAACGCGATTAGGGGTTGTCAATCCCTTCACGGTCACTTACGAGAGTGAGATCTGATAGATATAATATTTTTGGTATTTTTGGTATAAAGATGCAAAGTAAAAAAGTAAAGGCAAAGTAAAAGCAAAACAAGATTAAAGTGATGGAGATTGATATTATGAGAATAAACCCGGGGGCCATAGGTATTCTCATCATATCAAGAGCATAAGTATTCTACGGTGGGTGGACAAATTACTGTTGAGCAATTGATAGAATTGAGCATAGTTATGAGAATATCTAGGCATGATCATGTATATAGGCATCACGTCCGTGACAAGTAGACCGAAACGATTCTGCATCTACTACTATTACTCCACTCATCGACCGCTATCCAGCATGCATCTAGAGTATTAAGTTAAAAACAGAGTAACGCCTTAAGCAAGATGACATGATGTAGAGAGATAAATTCATGCAATATGAAATAAACCCCGTCTTGTTATCCTCGATGGCAACGATACAATACGTGCCTTGCTGCCCCTTCTATCACTGGGAAAGGACACCGCAAGATCGAACCCAAAGCTAAGCACTTCTCCCATGGCAAGAACTACTAATCTAGTTGGCCAAACCAAATGGATAATTCGAAGAGACTTGCAAAGATAACCAATCATACATAAAAGAATTCAGAGAAGATTCAAATATTATTCATAGATAGACTTGATCATAAACCCATAATTCATCGATCTCAACAAACACACCGCAAAAAGAAGATTACATCGAATAGATCTCCACAAGAGAGGGGGAGAACTTTGTATTGAGATCCAAAAAGAGAGAAGAAGCCATCTAGCTACTAACTATGGACCCAAAGGTCTGAGGTAAACTACTCACACTTCATCAGAGAGGCTATGATGATGTAGAAACCCTCCGTGATGACGGCCCTCTCTGGCGGAGCTCTGGAACAGGCCCCAAGATGGGATCTCATGGATATAGAAAGTTGCGGCGGTGGAATTAGGTTTTTGGCTCCGTCTCTGATCATTTGGGGGTACGTAGGTATATATAGGAGGAAGGAGTACGTCGGTGGAGCATCGAGGGGCCCACGAGGCAGGGGGCGCACCCTAGGGGGGGCGCCCCCCACCCTCGTGACCGCCTCTTTGACTCCTTGGAGTAGGGTCCAAGTCTCCTGGATCACGTTCGGTGAGAAAATCACGTTCCCGAAGGTTTTATTCCGTTTGGACTCCGTTTGATATTCCGTTTCTTCGAAACACTGAAATAGGCAAAAAATAGCAATTCTGGGCTGGGCCTCCGGTTAATAGGTTAGTCCCAAAAATAATATAAAAGTGGAAAATAAAGCCCAATATAGTCCAAAACAGTAGATAATATAGCATGGAGCAATCAAAAATTATAGATACGTTGGAGACGTATCAGCCTTCGGTTAATAGGTTAGTCCCAAAAATAATATAAAAGTGGATAATAAAGCCCAATAATGTCCAAAACAATAGATAATATAGCATGGAGCAATCAAAAATTATAGATACGTTGGAGACGTATCAATACATTGGAGACGTATCAACTCCCCCAAGCTTAAACCTTTGCTTGTCCTCAAGCAATTCTGTTGACAAACTGAAAGTGATAAAGAAAAACTTTTACAAACTCTGTTTGCTCTTGTTGTTGTAAATATGTAAAGCCAGCATTCAAGTTTTCAGCAAAGATTATAACTAACCACATTCACAATAACGCTTAGGTCTCAAGTTTACTCATATCAATGGCATAATCAACTAGCGAGCCATAATAATAAATCTCGGATGACAACACTTCCTCAAAATAATCATAATATGATATAACAAGATGGTATCTCGCTAGCCCTTTTTGAGACCGCAAAACATAAATGCATAGCACCTTTAAATACCAAGGACTAACTAGACATTGTAATTCATGGTAAAAGAGATCCAGTCAAGTCATACTCAATGTAAACTAACAGTAATGAGTGCAAATGACAGCGGTGCTCTCCAACTGGTGCTTTTTAATAAGAGGATGATGACTCAGCATAAAAGTAAATAGATAGGCCCTTCGCAGAGGGAAGCAGGGATTTGTAGAGGTGCCAGAGCTCGGTTTTGAAACAGTGGTGAATAATATTTTGAGCGGTATACTTTCATTGTCAACATAACAACCAAGAGATGGCGATATCTTCCATGCTACACACATTATAGGCGGTTCCCAAACAGAATGGTAAAGTTTATACTCCCCCTTCCACCAACAAGCATCAATCCATGGCTTGCTCGAAACAACGAGTGCCTCCAACTAACAAGAGTCCCCGGAGGAGTTTTGTTTGCAATTATTTTGATTTAGTTTGCATAAAGCATGGGACTGGGCATCCCAGTGACCAGCCATTTATCTCGTGAGTGAGGAGCAGAGTCCACTCCTCTTGAGAATAACCCGCCTAACATGGAAGATACAGACAACCCTAGTTGATACATGAGCTATTCGAGCATACAAAACAGGATATTTATTTGAAGGTTTAGAGTTTGGCACATACAGATTTACTTGGAACGGCAGGTAGATACCGTATATAGGTAGGTATAGTGGACTCATGTGGAATAACTTTGGGGTTTAAGGGATTGGATGCACAAGCAGTATTCCCGCTTAGTACAGGTGAAGGCTAGCAAAAGACTGGGAAGCGACCAGCTAGAGAGCAACAACAGTCATGAACATGCATTAAAATTAATCAACATCGAATGCAAGCATGAGTAGGATATAATCCACCATGAACATAAATATCGTGAAGGCTATGTTGATTTGTTTCAACTACATGCGTGAACATGCGTCAAGTCAAGTGACTTAAATCATTCAGAGGAGGATACCACCCTATCATACCACATCGTAACTATCTCAATAGCATGTTGGCACGCAAGGTAAACCATTATAACTCATAGCTAATCAAGCATGGCACAAGAAACTATGATCTCTACTTGTCATTGCGAACATGTTTATTCATAATAGGCTGAATCAGGAACGATGAACTAATCATATTTACAAAAACAAAAGAGGCCGAGTTCATACCAGTTTTTCTCATATCAGCCAGTCCATCATATATCATCATAATTGCCTTTCACTTGCACGACCGAACGATATGAATAATAATAATAGTGCACATGCATTGGACTAAGCTGGAATCTGCAGTCATTCAATAAACAGGAGAAGACAAGGCAATATGGGCTCTTCTGTCAGATAAACAATAATGCATATAAGAGCCACTTCAACAATTTAATTATGGTCTTCTCCTATCGACCCCCAAATAAAATAAAATAAATAAAACTATTTACACGGGAAAGCTCCCAACAAGCAAAAGAAGAACAGGAAATCTTTTTGGGTTTTCTTCTTTTTAATTACTACTACAAGCATGGAAAGTAAACTAACTAAAAGCTACAACTAATTTTTGGTTTTTCTTAAGGTTTATTAAACACACAAGAAGAAGGCATAAAAAGGGAAATAAACAAACATGGATGATACAATGAAAAAGTATGAGCACCGACATCTAGCAATGAGTGTGTGAACATAAATGTAATGTTGGTGGGAAATACGTACTCCCCAAGCTTAGGCTTTTGGCCTAAGTTGGTCTATGGCCACGGCTGGCCTGGCGGATATCCATAATAATAGTTGGGGTCGTACTGCGATGCAGCGGCTATCGCCTGCTGAGCTGCAGCGTGGCGACGAGCAGCCTCCTCTCTCCTCTCATACTCATCTGCCTCCTCTCTGGTAATAGTGTATCTTCCTCTTGCCTGATAATCAAAGAAGGCGGGAGCAGGGAGAGTAATACGGACAACACAGCGTCTGTCAAAGATTAGTCGATATTGGAGAGGTGATTCTTTCCTCTCGACAAACTGGTGGTGAACCATAGCATTAAAATCTAGATAAGCAAGAGGTAATTCAATATCATCTTCGCGTATGGCTACACCAAGAAAATTAGCTATGCGGGTTGCATAAATTCCACCAAAGAAATCTCCATTAAATCTATTAAGATGCAACCTACATGCAACAATGGCTCCCAAATTATAAGATTTGTCTCCTAACACAGCACTCTGAAGAATACTGAGGTCAGGGACACACATGTGACATGCTTCATCTTTACCATTTATGCATCTACCTATGAAGAGAGCAAAATAATGTATAGCAGGAAAGTGAATGCTCCCTATGGTAGCTTGTGTAATATCTCTAGATTCTCCCACAGTTATGCTAGCAAGAAAATCTCTAAATTCAGATTTGCGAGGATCCCTTATACTACCCCATTGTGGAAGTTTGCATGCAGTGGTAAAATCCTTTAAGTCCATAGTGTAAGAATTATCATAAAGATCAAACAAGACAGTTGGAGAATTGCGTGAAGTTGAAAATTCAAACCTCCTCACAAAGGTACTGGTGAGGTTGTGGTACTGGCTGCACTTCTCTTCTTCGAAGCTCATGAGATCAGCGTTACGCAAATATGCATTGAATTCTTCCTTAATTCCGCTCGATCCATAAAGTTCTCAGAAGGCCATTCACAAGGACGCACTGGAGAGTCTCTTGGTGGCTCGTCATTAGCATCACGCATTGCAAGCCTGGGTCCTTGCTTCCTTGAAGAACCACCTTGGAACATTTTCCTAAGCATATTTTTTCCTTTGAAAAATTCTGAATTTTTTTAGTAACTTCAAAATAAAAGTAAACCAAACTCAATAATATTGATAGCAACTACTCCTACAAGTGCCTAGAGCCTATATCATGCATCAAAACTACTTTTGACCATATAAATTTGACATGCAAGCTCAAGAACAGGGTCACCTAAGTAGCAAAAAATTGCAATGAATAAAGCACTAGAACAAAAACTAATTGGACCAATGGAGGAGTCACATACCAAGGAACAATCTCCCCAAGAAGTTTTGTGAGGGGTGCTTTGAGCAAGGAGATCGAAAATGGCAGCAAAACGAGCTTGGACTCGGGTTTGAGCTGGATATTCATGTTTGTGGGAGGAAGAAGGAGTGTGTGGGTGAAAGGATAAGTGGAGGAGGGCCACCATGGGCCCACGAGGCTGGGGGGCGCGCCCTCCACCCTCATGGGCAGGTGGTTGACACCCCTGCCGTGTTCTCGGTGCCAAATATTCTCAAATATTCTAGAAAAAATCATATTTAAATTTCAGGGCATTTGGAGAACTTTTATTTTCGAGGTATTTTTATATTGTACGGATAATCAGATAACAGACAGAAAAATATTTATTTTTAGTTTATTTAATATAAATAACAGAAAGTAAAAGTGGGGTACAGAAGGTTGTGCCTTCTAGTTTCATCCATCTCATGATCATCAAAAGGAATCCACTAACAAGGTTGATCAAGTCTTGTTAACGAACTCATTCCGAATAACATGGAACCGGAGAAATTTCGAATAACACTATGTTACCTCAACGGGGATATGCACATCCCCAATAATAAGAATATCATATTTCTTCTTGACAGTAGGAAGAGGAAATTCAAAACCTCCAAATATAATCGATGGAATTTTTCCAATAGAATTGATACTGTGAACTTGAGGTTGTTTCCTTGGAAAGTGTATCGTATGCTCATTACCATTAACATGAAAAGTGACATTGCCTTTAGTGCAATAAATAACAGCCCCTGCAGTATTCAAAAAGGGTCTTCCAAGAATAATAGACATACTATCGTCCTCGGGAATATCAAGAATAACAAAGTCCATTAAAATAGTAACATTTGCAACTACAACAGGCACATCCTCACAAATACTGACATGTATAGCAGTTGATTTATCAGCCATTTGCAAAGATATTTCAGTAGGTGTCAACTTATTCTAATCAAGTCTACGATATAAAGAGAGAGGCATAACACTAACACCGGCTCCAAGATCACATAAAGCAGTTTTAACATAGTTTCTTTTAATAGAGCATGGTATAGTGGGTACTCCTGGATCTCCAAGTTTGTTTGGTATTCCACCCTTAAAAGTATAATTAGCAAGAATGGTGGAAATTTCAGCTTCCAATATCTTTCTTTTATTTGTAATTATATCTTTCATGTACTTACACTACAACAAAATTGACATACTGTGACGAAATCCTCATGACGATGGTGGACAACATCACAAAAATTCCTAATGTTTGATGTTGACATAGGTGACGTCACCAATTACCGCAAATCGGTGACGATAAACGTCACCGAATTGCCTCGACCTTTCAGCAGACCCGACTCCCAATTTTGGTGACATTTTGGCAATTTCCATGACGAGCCCGCTAGAGTCACCGAGTAGTATGAATTTGTGTATATCATGTTTGTCATGTTACGTATAGTAGTTAGACCCGCCATAGCTAGGTCTTCGGTTATTGAGCGATTGGACCCATGCGTCCGTGTTGGCAGTGGGACCTGCTATAGGTTTTTCGAAGGCTACTGAGTGTTGTCATTATTATTTTCAATATAATATGAATAGGCAGTGGGCATGGAAATACTTATAGTAATTATTTTTTATAAAGGTAAAACTTATTTTGTTCTTTTTAATATGAATAGGTAGTGGTTGGGCAAAAAACTTGAATCGAGCGTCAGTGAGCTGATGTTGTTTATCTCAAAAATAAAAATGAAAATAAGGGATCCAAGTGGAAATGAGTGAATATTATTTTCATATCTATAACATAATAAATAGTTAGCGGGTATGCAAAAAACCTTCAATGACCTTCAATGGCGTACTCGTGAGCTAATGTTGTTACATTTCTATCTCAAAAGTTAAAATTGAAATATAAGAGTCGATGGGATTTTTTAAATTCTTATCACCCACCTTTTAACACGATGCCACACCAAGAATTAAGAACCACAGAGCAAAAAAAGGAAAAGAATTCAGCTCCAAGCGTAGGTCTCTCTCATGTCACGCTTTGTGCCTCCAAATAAAACCCTAGCCCAAAAAATTCCCAAATACACCTGTATCCACTTGCACCTGACTCGGATCTCATCTCACCGGCGGCGCCTCCAAATTACTCGCCACCAGCAGCGCCACCCGAGGTCCCTCCCTGCCTCCACCCTCTAGTACGCCGCCCCACCCTCTCTGTTCGCTTCCCCGTCCCCAGCCACCACTACACCGACGCAAACCTGCCCCGTTTGCTGCCTAGTCCGATCTCCATGCTACCTCCACCGCCACTTCATGGATGGTTTGTCGACCATCGCCCACTCCATCTCTGGCACCTTCCCAAGCTTCGTTTCTCACCTCGTGCCTCACCAAGATCTGGGCGCTGCCTCACCACCCCTCCATGACCCACTACTTGAGATGTAGATGGTGATTTAGATGATTGGTTTTGTCCAGCGACCAACAAGATGGCGGCGGCAGGAGACACCAGGTTTGGGAGAGGCAACCCGATGATGCAGATAGGCTAGGGGATGGGTCTGATACTCTGCAAGGAACCCGGCTACAGCACCATTAGATCTGCTCCCCTTCAACTACTCGAGGGTAATATTTCGCTGCTTCCTTTTTCTTCCACAATTTCCTGATGTAAGATTTGTGATCTGGAATTTGATTCTTCCAACCACCTATTTGAGATCTGCTTTTCCTAGTTGCAGTTCATCTAATCAGGAGTAAGATCAATGTCCTTTGCTCTTATCAAAGGTATGGTTTATATTTCTATGTTCCTGACTATCTCTAAATTTCTACAATGAATAATTTCAACTCAAGTTTCCCCTTTAAGCTGCAAGATTATGCAATCTCCAGCATGCTCAAGAACATCTAATACGTGACTAGACTCTACGTTCAGAATATTAACAGTGAAACTATACTAGGAATAGCCTTTTATTAGTAACTATGCACAAGAAGTCAATATTCTATGATAACATTTAACAAGGATATGTCGAGGGCTTGTATCATGGGCCATACCATAAGATCTAGCTGCTAAAAAATCTGTATACTAAAAGGTTCATTCAGATGCTAATACTGTTTGGTAAAAGAGAAAATGATTATGTTATTCTGTAATATTTTTTCTCCATGTGAACACTTGCCAGTATATTCTTTCTCTACTGTTTTATTCCCCTATAATGCAGGTGCATTAATCGGCTGCTCACAGTAGGTACCATGACTGGGTTTGCAATATCAAGATAATCATATCGACCTTGCTATGTTGGTAAAGTCTGAACCTTAAACTTTTTACTACTTGCTTGTTGCTTCTCCACTTTCTGTTTTCTTACAGTCCAGTACTTGACAATTCCTTACCTGGTTGTGTATGCCTAACATTTAAGCTCATCATGTCCTTCCTTTGTGCATAACTTGTATTTTTATTTGTTATATTATTTTAGATCGAGGAAGCATTGTACAACTGCAGTGCAAGTACAAAATTAGCTGTAGCTGCCGGGGAAGGTGTAGACAATACTAGTACTAGTTGCTTATGGCACTTAGTTGTAAATAAGGTGATGAACGGCCAAATTCATAGCATGTCTGAATCAATTCAGATATGAGAAAACACACAGTTAATAGGAATTATTTGGCCTATAGTGGTTGGGTGATGACCTCTAGATATTGCATTCTTCTGAGATTGTTCAATATATTGAATGGATGAATGGATGTCACTCCTTACTAAAGAAACATTTTTGTGTTTTAGTCTATGGTTTGTGAATTTTTAGTACATTACTGATCTGTTTTTTTAGTGATGTGCTGATCTAAACTTCTGTAGTAACCAAAGCATCAAACAACTATACTTATGCAACTAATTATGAGATATGTCCAGTAGATTATTATAGTTCATTGTCGTATGCTGCCCTAGTGGACTCACTAGTCATTCACATGCTACTTAAGACTTTAAGCAGCACACTAGTTAAAAGTGCAGCAGGGTTCCATGTAAATTATTTTGACTGGCAATTTTTATACAAGTTTGTGTCTTCTTGTTTTGCCAAACTAATATACCGTTTTATTGGCCCATCCGCATACTCGCAAATCTAGTTAATAATTTACTCAGATTCACAATTTGGTAAATTGTATGCTTCTTAGTGGTACTGTTATATGTTTTTATCTTGTATGTTTTCATCTCATTAAGATGCAACACGCTGTTGTGTTTCCTCAATTTATAGGCATTGGGGGGAGTTAGTCGTGAGACTTGAAGCACAAGATAGATCATTTGAAGAGATGCAAAGGAAGCATCAAGAAGAATTGGAAGCTGTGAAGAAGAGACAACAAGAGAAGAATGAAGACTGGGAAAAGAAGCAGCGTGATATAGATAACCTGATTGGTTTTTTCTTCAGGGCTCAAGCAACTCAACAAGATTCCATTGTCTTGTCTATTGTCGTGTCAAACTTGAGTTAGTGTTATCTTTTATTGTCATTTCTATTTAGAGGATGATTTGGCTAAGAGATTGAATATATAATATGATTTCTCATTTGTTTCAATTTATAATGTGATTTGGCTCATAACTTATTTATATAATGTGATGTCATGCTTGCTGTGATATGCATTTGCAATGTGGTGGATCTGATAATTCATTCCAAATTATTCAAAATATAGTAAATATATTTTGATGATGTCATCTTCATCAATAATGGAAGTAGTGATGCTAGTAGTGGGGTAATCTGTGTGGTTGTTGACGTGGCATGAAGTCAGTGACGTTGCTCCATCATTGAATATTGTATAATATGGCATCTTTGCTCCTAACTTGTGATATTAATCCACCGTCATAGAAATAGCAAGTTGTTGACGTTCTAGAAAACGTCACCGAAGGTCCCATTTTCAGTGACATTGTTTTGCGCGCGCCGTCACCAGGAGTAATCTGTGACGGGGATTCTGTGACGATGCTTGTGACGCCCATAAAATGTCACTCAGGTGTAATTTGTGACGTTGTTAGCTGTTCGATGACATTTTTTGGCTCGTCACACTAGGCCTAATCTCTTGTAGTGTTAGCATAAGGATTGGTTTTGAGCATATCAGTTAATCGCATACGCAAAAAGATAGGTCTAATCATTTCAGCAAAGCGCTCAAAATCCTCATCATCCTTTTTCTTGGATGGTTTGGGAGGAAAAGGCATGGGTTTTTGAACCCATGGTTCTCTTTCTTTACCATGTTTCCTAGCAACAAAGTCTTTCTTATCATAATGTTGATTCTTTGATTGTGGGTTATCAAGATCAACAGCAGGTTCAATTTCTATGTTATTATCATTACTAGGTTGGGCATCATTATGAACATTATCATTAACATTATCACTAGTTTCAGGTTCATTACCAGATTGGGTTTCAACATCAGAAATAGAAATATCATTTGGATTCTCAGGTGTTTCAACAATAGGATCACTAGAAGCATGCAAAGTCTTATCATTTTTCTTTTTCTTCCTTTTAGAAGGACTAGGTGCATCTATATTATTTCTCTGAGAATCTTGCTCAATTATCTTAGGGTGGCCTTCAGGATACAAAGGTTCCTGAGTCATTCTACCAGTTCTAGTAGCCACTCTAACATCATTATCATTATCTTTACTATTCAGTTCATTGAGCAAATCATTTTGAGCTTTAAGTACTTGTTCTACTTGAGTAGTAACCATAGAAGCATGTTTACTAATAAGTTTAAGTTCACCTTTAACATTAGCCATATAATCACCCAAGAGTTCAAGCATATTTGAATTGTATTTCAATTGTCTACCAAAATAAGAATTAAAATCTTGTTGCTTAGCCATAAATTTATCAAACTCATCTAAGCATGGGCTAGCAAATTTAGTAAATGGGATTACAGCTTTATCATATCTATAGAGATAATTTACCTTTACTACCTGTGTCGGGTTATCAAGACCATGTGTTTCTTCAACAGGCGGTAAATTAAGACCAGGTATTTCTTCAATAGGAGGTAAATTCTTAACATCTTCAGCTTCAATACCTTTTTATTTCATATATTTCTTTGCCTCTTGCATATCTTCGGGACTGAGAAATAGAATACCCCTCTTCTTCGGAGTTGGTTTAGGAATAGGCTCAAGAATTGGCTCCGGAGGTGTCCAATTATCTTCATTTGTCAACATATTATTCAATAGAATTTCAGCTTCATCCGGTGTTCTTTCCCTGAAAACAGAACCAGCACAACTATTCAGGTAACTCTGGAGGCATCGATTAGTGCATTATAAAAGATATCAAGTATTTCATTTTCCTTAAGAGGATGATCAGGCAAAGCATTAAGTAATTGGAGAAGCCTCCCCCAAGCTTGTGGGAGACTCTCTTCTTCAATTTGCACAAAATTATATATATCCCTTAAAGCAGCTTGTTTCTTATGAGCATGGAAATATTTAGCAGAGAAGTAATAAATCATATCCTGGGGACTACGCACACAACCAGGATCAAGAGAATTAAACCATATCTTAGCATCACCCTTTAATGAGAACGGAAATATTTTAAGGATATAAAAGTAACGAGTTCTCTCATCTTTAGTAAACAGGGTAGCTATATCATTTAATTTAGTAAGATGTGCCACAACAGTTTCAGATTCATAACCATGAAAATAATCAGATTCAACCAAAGTAATTATATCAGGATCAACAGAGAATTCATAATCCTTATCAGTAACAAAGATAGGTGAAGTAGCAAAAGCAGGTTCAGGTTTCATTCTAGCATTTAGAGATTGCTTACTCCATTTAGCTAATAACCTTTTGAGTTCATTTCTATTTTTGCAAGCTAAAATAGCTAAAGAAGCTTCTTGATCAAAAACATAACCCTTAGGAATAACAAGTGATTCTTCATCATCACTTTCATCAGTACCATCAGATTCAATATTTTCAATTTCTCTAGCCCTAGCAAGTTGTTCATCAAGAAAATCACTATGTGGCACAATAGTATCAGGCATAGAGGTAGTTTCATCATAAGTATCATGCATAGCAGAAGTGGCATCATCAATAACATGCGACATATCAGAACGAATAGCAGAAGCAGGTGTAGGTGTCGCAAACTTACTCATAACAGAAGGTGAATCAAGTGCAGAGCTAGATGGCAGTTCCTTACCTCCCCTCGTAGTTGAGGGATAGATCTTGGTTTTTGGATCTCGCAAGTTCTTCATAGTGATAAGTAGATATATATCCCAAGTGACTCAAAGAATAGAGCTATGCTCCCCAGCAACGGCGCCAGAAAATAGTCTTGATAACCCACAACTATAGGGGATCGCAACAGTTTTCGAGGGTAGAGTATTCAACCCAAATTTATTGATTCGACACAAGGGGAGCCAAAGAATACTCTCAAGTATTAGCAGCTAAGTTGTCAATTCAACCACACCTGAAAACTTAATATCTGCAGCAAAGTATTTAGTAGCAAAGTAATATGATAGTAGTGCTGACGGTAGCAAAAGGTAACAGTAGTAAAAGTAATGTTTTTGGTATTTTGTAGTGATGATAGCAATAGCAACGGAAAAGTAAATAAGTGAAGAACAATATATGAAAAGCTCGTAGGCAATGGACCGGTGATAGAGAATTATGCCGGATGTGGTTCATCATGTAACAGTCATAACCTAGGGTGACACAAAACTAGCTCCAGTTCATTGATATAATGTAGGCATGTATTCCGAATATAGTCATACGTGCTTATGGAAAAGAACTTGCATGACATCTTTTGTCCTACCCTCCCGTGGCAGCGGGGTCCTTATGGAAACTAAGGGATATTAAGGCCTCCTTTTAATAGAGAACCAGAACAAAGCATTAACACATAGTGAATACATGAACTCCTCAAACTACGGTCATCACCGGTAAGTATCCCGATTATTGTCACTTCGGGGTTAACGGATCATAACACATAATAGGTGACCATAGACTTGCAAGATAGGATCAAGAACACTCATATATTGATGAAAACATAATAGGTTCAGATCTAAAATCATGGCACTCGGGCCCTAGTGACAAGCATTAAGCATAGCAAAGTCATAGCAACATCAATCTCAGAACATAGTGGACACTAGGGATCAAACCCTAACAAAACTAACTCAATTACATGATAGATCCCATCCAACCCATCACCGTCCAGCAAGCCTACGATGGAATTACTCACGCACGATGGTGAGCATCATGAAATTGGTGATGGAGGATGGTTGATGATGACGATGGCGACGGATTCTCCTCTCCGGAGCCCAGAACGGACTCCAGATTAGCCCTCCCGAGAGGTTTTAGGGCTTGGCGGCGGCTCCATATCGTAAAATGTGGTCCTCGTTGGTCGGTAACAGGGTGGCCTGGCTGATCCACTCCCATATAGACATGAATTCCCCCAGCTGATCCAAATCTCGTTCGATAATTCTTTGTGCACTGATGACCCACAAGTGTAGGGGATTTATCGTAGCCTTTTCGATAAGTAAGAGTGTCGAACCCAACGAGGAGCAGAAGGAAATGATAAGCGGTTTTCAGCAAGGTATTCTCTGCAAGCACTAAAATTATAGGTAACAGATAGTTTTGTGATAAGGTAATTTGTAACGAGCAACAAGTAACAAAAGTAAATAAAGTGCAGCAAGGTGGCCCAATCCTTTTTGTAGCAAAGGACAAGCCTGTACAAATTCTTATATAGAGAAAAGCGCTCCGGAGGACACATGGGAATTATTGTCAAGCTAGGTTTCATCACGATCATATGATTCGCGTTCGGTACTTTGATAATTTGGTATGTGGGTGGACCGGTGCTTGGGTACTGCCCTTACTTGGACAAGTATCCCACTTATGATTAACCTCTATTGCAAGCATCCGCAACTACAACAAAAGTATTAAGGTAAACCTAACCATAGCATGAAACATGTGGATCCAAATCAGCCCCTTACGAAGCAATGCATAAACTAGGGTTTAAGCTTCTGTCACTCTAGCAACCCATCATCTACTTATTACTTCCCAATGCCTTCCTCTAGGCCCAAATAATGGTGAAGTGTCATGTAGTCGACATTCACATAACACCACTAGAGGAGAGACAACATACATCTCATCAAAATATTGAACGAATACCAAATTCACATGACTACTAATAGCAAGACTTCTCCCATGTCCTCAGGAACAAACGTAACTACTCACAAAGCATATTCATGTTCATAATCAGAGGGGTATTAATATGCATATAGGATTTAAACATATGATCTTCCACCAAATAAACCAACTAGCATCAACTACAAGGAGTAATCAACACTACTAGCAACCCACAGGTACCAATCCCAGACTTGGAGACAAGAATTGGATACAAGAGATGAACTAGGGTTTGAGAGGAGATGGTGCTGGTGAAGATGTTGATGGAGATTGACCCCCTCCCGATGAGAGGATCGTTGGTGATGACGATGGCGATGATTTCCCCCTCCCGGAGGGAAGTTTCCCCGGCAGAACAGCTCCGCCGGAGCCCTAGATTGGTTCCGCCAAGGTTCCGCCTCGTGGCGGCGGAGTCTCGTCCGGAAAGCTGGCTTATGATTTTTTTCTCATCAAAAGACTCCATACAGCAGAAGATGGGCATCGGAGGGCCACCAAGGGGCCCACGAGGCAGGGGGCACGCCCAGGGGGGTAGGGCACGCCCCCACCCTCATGGGCAGGGTGTGGCCCCCCTCCAAAACTTCTTGCGCTCAATATTTGATATATATTCTGAAAATGACTTCCATGAAGTTTCAAGACTTTTGGAGCTATGCAGAACATGTCTCTAATATTTGCTCCTTTTCCAGCCCAGAATCCCAGCTGCCGGCATTCTCCCTCTTTATGTAAACCTTATAAAATAAGAGAGAATAGGCATAAGTATTGTGACATAATTTTTAATAACAACCCATAATGGAATAAATATCGATATAAAAGCATGATGCAAAATGGACGTATCATACAGCACATGATGTTGCTATTCCTTTGCATCAATAAAGCTAGTCATGACGGCTTTCCCTAAAAATACACGTATTTTTATTTACCTGAAATTTGTTTCCTATGCTTACATGTTAGTACATCAGAAGAGAGGAAGCATAGAAAGATTTCCATTTAGTTCTAAAAAGAGAATATTACTCAAATTACATGTATAGGAGAACACGCGCCATCCAAGGCGATCTTGGGGGTATTTTGGCCCAAGTTTCCTGTGGTGATAGATTTGTTGTCACTCTCATTTCGATGGTTGTTGTGGAGAGACCATGGATTTGCATATTTAGTAGTGTGCCTTTTGCTTCTATTTTCCAGTGTTTTTTTAAAAGCGACAACATCATGTTATATGTGTGGTCGACGGTGAAAGTAATAAGTTTCTCGGCTCTATCATATTCATGCGATGTTATCTTTAACACTATCATGCAATTCATAGTCAGTCACACCAATAGAGCAGGACCTCAACATCACACGAGTTGTTATTTAGGTCGCACTCATTTGGCGCAGTGGCTTTTTGACGCTTATGTTTCTACCGCACCTAAGGCCTTTTGCTCATAGTCCCTCTTCCACATTATCTTCAAACTCGGTTTCCCAACACATCGGTCATGATTCTCCTATATTGTACGGTTTATGAGAAAATGTCAATGTGCTACATATACATTTTAGTTTTTCCATATCTAAGGGATGGTACTTGGTGAGGTCATCAATAGACCTCAAATGGATGTTGTGGAATTCCTACATTACAGTCCGTGACCAATTTCTCCCCTTCCATCAGGAGCGGTGGAAGTTCGGTCGGAATACAATGCTTTCCCATGGGAGAATTAATGACGAATACGATATTTTTTCTTCTTTGTCAGGTTTTTAGCTAGAAATGTATCTATCATGACACATGTTTGATTATAAAAAGGAGGATCATTTTTTCTCAGAAGAAAAAGAAAGGATTCCTCAACGTGTTATAGAAGAAAAAAGTACTCATTCAAAAATTATTAAGCAAGAGAATTTTTATTTTCTAAAAATTGCATAAAATATGTAAATGTTAGAGCATCTGAAAAATGGCAATTGGTTTACTTCCCCCAATTTTAGGAGCATCTCATCAGACCAAACATGTTCATTAAAAAGAGCGAAGCATGCTGATTTTTCAACCTAATGACGTTAACTATCTGAGCAGGAGGTCCACCTACTTGCATGTTCCATATCCATGGAACCAAAGCTTGGTTAAAAGGAGAATTGTGGGCAATCAAGTCAAATTTCTCACCAAAAAGGCTTAAGGAGCTCTGGGATCTATGAAAGCACCAACATCGCTTTCGTTGATTGACCTCATGGACCTTGCAACATTTTGTTGTTCCCTTCTACTCTAGACCATGGTTTAGGAAATATCTTGTACACATTTTAGAGTTGACAAACTTGAGATGAGTGGAAGCACCAAGTATCAAAACAACTCAACTACTAAAGTCAAAGAGCGCAATTATGTCGCTATGTGTTTCTACTCTCTGGCAGTGGCATCTATACTAATTAAATTGGACAGGAAAAAGCATGTGCACTCACAAGTAATAGAGACGATCTAGTGTGATTTGGATATCCACACCAAGTATCGTGTTCAATACACAAGATTCCTTATATCTTCCGTTGTGTTGTACTCCATCTGCCCCATAATATAAGACATTTTTAGGGTCAAAAACATGTTGGGGCTCCTATGATTCAAAGGATTTCCATAGGAACTTTGGAGGATTAGAATCGTTATAAACTTTTCCTATGTTGGTTATTTGATTCATAGGATGAAATCCCATGGAAAATTTTCCTAATGGTATCTTTGTAATATTTAACAAAGTACCATCCACTCAAACCTCTTTAAAAGATCCTTTGTTTTTTCTATGATGCAACCAAACAAACCTAAATCTTGTAGGATTGAGATGGGCGTGTCATGCCAATCCTATATTTTTCCCATTCCCACGTTTATAGAATCCTACAAATCAAAGAGGCCCTTATATTATGGGACAAATGGGGTACTATTTAAGCCTGGATTGAGAGTATGTGATGGCCTGTTGTGCTGTGACAAGAGGGCACACTAGGGTTTTCAAAATCAGTTGGTTATGCAATGTGCACAGCTATAGATCATTTACCGCCACGTCCATGCCTTGCTTATTGTGAGACGTACGAGTGCTCACCTTTAGTTTCCTAGGAAGTGGGCCGACCCAATGTAGGTTGCTTCAAACTTTCCAGGGAGTAGTTGATAGCGGTTTTGAGAAGGTTCCATTCTTTTTTGTTTTTTCTCTGCCAGTTTTCTGGTTTTTTCTTTTCCCTACTTGTTATATTTTGGTTTCCTTTTTCTTTGCAGTTTTCCCAAATATATGTTGAACTCTTTTAAATACATACTAAACATTTCCATATACACGTTCCATCAGATATATGATGATTTTCTTTAAATGCATGTTGAACATTTACAAAAAATGCATGGCAAGCATTCGTTGAATATACGTTAAACATTTTTTGTGAATAATATGTTAAACATTTTCAGATAGTAGTAGAACATTATTCAAATCTACGTATTGAGTACATATTGATAATTTTTTAAATGCACGGTAGAATTTTTTTAAATACATGTGAACATTTTTGAAACAGACATTGTACATTCTTGGAATACACATCAAACACTTTTCTAATTACACAGTGAGTTTTTCTAAAAAAATGCGATGAACATTTCTAATACACAATTTTTAGTACACGATGAATATTTTTTAATACACATATAATTATCCTTGAACATTCTTGGTACATACATGCATGAACGCTTACCCAACATAATAGATAAAACAAAAATGTAAAAAAATTGCAGGGAAAAAGAATGAAAATTGAGCGTTTGCTTTGAAAGTGTTCTTCTAATATCAAGCTCTAATGCACCCTTGAAAACATTAAATTAATAAAAAATAATTAAAAAATATATGATTTTTTCAACAACAAACATTGTTGAATGTACTATATACATGCAATACTGCATGGTGAATAAAAATTCCTTTTCTCATCTGTCAAAGAACAGGGTAGTGTACTTGGCTCCTAGGTGTAGACGCACCTATTGTGAAATATGTATAAAAATCACATTTTAAAATGGAAAATAATTTCAAGAAGAAAACCCGCGTGTCCATCCGGACATCCTATGTTCACACACAAAATTTCGGTGAAAAATGTCATTTTTGTGGCATGTATAAAAAAGATAAAAAATGCCTCACGAATAGCTGTAATTAAGCATCGAAAATTGTCTGTTTTACACAAGCCACAAAAAATGTCCTTTTCATCGAAACTTGATGCCAACATATAATGTCCGGATTTGTAAGCGGGTTTTTTCTCGAAATTTTATAACTTTTTAAAATATGTATTTAGACAATGGGTGCATATACACCTATGAACCAAAGTGAATTTCTCGTATTACTATTGCTAGAGAAATTGAATATGCTACTAATGAATTTTATGAAATGTTCCATTTGCCTATGTCCTCTATTGCTGTTAAGCAAATCATCCAACTACAGGTTCTTCTCAATTATATTGCTGGCAATACCTCTTCTGATATTTGGAAATTTCTTTGGTCCATCAGCAAATATTCAACCAAAAGGATCTACTTGGAGTTATTTGGTAATCCTGCTGATGCCACTAAACCATTCAAATGGATATGGACGTATGCATGTCTACCAAAGCATAAATTCTTCTTTTGGCTCCTAATACAAGACAGATTAAATAGTAGAGATCTGCTTACAAGGAAGAATCTTCTATATCTAAATAGGGGCACCCCACTAGGTGATTTTCCTGCCTTCTCATGAAGCCACGTCACTCCAATTGTTATAGCCATTAATTTAGTAAAGTTGAGGAGTGCGCAGCCGTCTGATCAAAGGTAGAGAAGATTACTAAGAATTGCCACCGCTAAGTGAAGATACCGTTTCGTTCTCAGCCTTACCGCTCGCTGCTTTGCTTTTTTTCAGACACCGTAGCGCTCACTGCCACCGACTTGATTTTTCCGCTTGGGCTTTACATGTAAACTTAACTAGACACTAAAAGGCCATCGGAAGCCCATAAGTTAAGGTCCATTGTTCCAACCTTTCCTTCCAATGGCGACTGCCACGACCCCACACATTTATCATCTCCCTAATTAGCAGATACTGTAGTAACTCATTGGCGTTCGGCCACTCGAATCAAACCAACGTGAGCACTAATTAATTCCTCGGCCGATTGATTTCCCATCAATCTACTATACCGTTGTCGTTCCTTCTTCTCCGCCAAATAAATGGAGTAGTAATAGATGGGGTTGTTCTTATCACAAAGAGCGAAAATATATAATAGAACAACTGTACCCAGGCCCTCCCTATCTAGCCATCCATTCTGTGCTTCGCGATTCGTGCAAATACATTTCTCTTTTTTGTTTCTCTTGCATAAAACATGTTTTGAAATTCAAACCTTTGCAGCGTGGCAAAGCTTTCTATCTAGAATCTAGGATAAATCTTTCAGATTTTTTGGTCAAAAATAAATATACAAAAAATATTTTTTTAGATTTAAAAATCATTTTTTGTATATTTATTTTTGACCAAAAAATCTGAAAGATTTATCCTAGATTCTAGATAGAAAGCTTTGCCGCGCTGCAAAGGTTTGAACTTCAAAACATGTTTTATGCAAGAGAAACAAAAAAGAGAAAATTTCAGATAGAAAGTTAGTTGTGTTGCACAGATCTTAAAGCAATATTGGACAGCTAGGATAGCAGGGCCCGGGTGCAGATGTTCTAAAAATCCACGTCCTCACAAAGGGTATTCTCGGACTGGTTGGCGATCTATGGGAGACGTTGCCTCCGCCGTGCAGCCATCGCCTGCGGCGTTGCTCCCATCTCTTACCCGGCCGTGTTTGGAAACTCCCCGATTCAGAGGACTCCGACAGAGGTATGTAGCGGTGGTGCGTGTTGGTGTTGGGGTAGGGCATGTTTAGGGGCCAGAGGAGGCCGTCGACGACACTGGTGGCCACGCCGTCGATCATGTGACGTCCAGATCGGGTAGGAGGCGAGGAAGATGCGCATAGGGGTGTTTTGTCTCTCCCCTACATATCTCTTCCATGATAGGCACCAGCTACGCGTTCCATTGGACCAACGCCGCCTCATCACAAGTTAATCGCCATCGTTTGCCGCGACTGAAAATCTTTCCACCTATATCTTTGTCTGATCGTTGTTCTTGGTCTGCAGTTCATCTCTCCCTCTCTCCTATTAATCTGCGGATGCCTTCAGATCTTCGCTACCCGACGGCTATGACTCCGCATCCGACCTTGCCAGAATCGACGACAAGGAGCTGCGATGATCCCCTGCCAATCTTCTTCAAATTTTGTGTAGTGTAGTAAAATCGTGATCATATACAATTTGAGAAGGTGAGATATCTACATTTTTTCCCTTCTGAAGAACATGTGTTAAGAATTTTTGCCGTGGGATTTTGGACACAGAAAAAAGTGCATTGCTTAAACCATGTTTATCTTGATAGCAGTTTACGGAAAGTATTGCAGGTTTTAAACCATGTTGACATATTGCATGTTATCCAAAAGACATGGCAGTACAATAGGGGATCCGACGCATGGCTCACATGGGTATCATATTTTGCATTTGTTTGAGGACGTGTACATCTTGATCTCTTCTGGATTCAACAAGAAAAAAAAAATACATTGGCATTCAACAGTCTAGGGTCGTCAATTTATTTGATGTAAGATTGTTTATTCTAAGATTTTTACATTATTGATTCTCAAGTCACCAGGCCAGGTAATCCCAGGTTATGATGTTATTTTTTCATTAACATTTTCAGTTGATGTTAATAAAATTATTCACTTTGGAGATATTTGGGAGAAGTATGCAAACAACATTTTTTTAATCATGATTGCATAATCTGCATCCAAAAACTATTGCATCAAGTTTAATTTCTATATATGACAAAAAGTAGTGCAGTAGCATATACCTTTAATAAAAATTACACTTAAGCAACTAATAACTTTTGACTGACCTGTTGCCATCTTCTCATATGTAAAAGTACACATATTTCTCTCAAATTTATGCAATTGAATAATAGTGTGCCAACTACTTTGTTGGAGATTGTCGTCAAAACATGCTATTTTGGGGTTTTCTCAAGATGTCATATTTATGATTTCCTCATGGTGTTTGAGCGTGACTTTGCTCCGTAACTATATACTTTTAGTCATTTCAGATTTGTTATTGTTTTGGGAAGTTGACAAGTCGAAGACTCTCTATTTATTGTAAATAGAAGGGACCCTAATTCAAATGATGAATTTGAAATAGAATAGGGAATTTGTCTGTATGCTCAGTAGAAAAGTTAATTGTATGGACAAGTTCAAAAGCTTTCGCAATGTAACCAATGTTTTATTATTTCTTCTGCTTGCGTCATCAAACTTTAATATATTGTCTCTTTATGTAGTTTGGCATGCTAATGTACCAGGACATTGTTCTAACTTTTTGCTATACACCGATAAGAAAAATTACAAGTTCCCGTAGCAACGCGCGGGGTATCACCTAGTATCTTTATATAGAATCCCATATGTATACTGTGTGATTAGGAGCCTAAGGGCATGCACAATGGTGCTATCTTAGGAGTGCCATGTAGGATAAATGCTGAGGTGGAGGAGAGATAAATCATAATAAAAAGCTTGTCTTCTCTTATTTAAGAGATGATCTCTTAGCACAATATGTCTCGCCATATTTTTAGGAATAACAAGTTATTGAAGATAAGACTAAGATATAACCCATTGTAGACATATATTTTATCATATTTAAATTACATGCTAAGACTTAAGGCAAGACTGTCTTATCAACCATTGTACATGCCTTAATGAGGACCACATCCACTTATTTTTCTCATGCGACTTCAGCCAAAACTTCTGGTACTCATTGGGTATTGTATGCAATATTGGTCTTCATACCATGGACATGCTAATTGAGGCAATGTTTCAAGGAGTGTCTCATGATACGTCTTCGTTGTATCTACTTTTCCAAACACTTTTGCCCTTGTTTTGGACTCTAACTTATATGATTTGAATGAAACTAACCCGGACTGACGCTGTTTTCAGCAGAATTGTCATGATGTTTTTTTATGTGCAGAAAACAAAAGTTCTCGGAATGACCTGAAACTCCACGGAATATCTTACAATAAATAATAAAAAATCCTCGCCAAAGATGAAGACCAGGGGCCCATGCCCTTTCCACGAGGGTGGGGGGCGCCCCCCTACCTCGTGGGCCCCCTAGAGACCTCCCGACTCCAACTCCAACTCTATATATCTGCTTTCGGGGAGAAAAAATAGGAGAGAAGAAATCATCGCGTTTTACGATACGGAGCCACTGCCAAGCCTAAAACCTCTTGGGAGGGCTGATCTGGAGTCCGTTCGGGGCTCCGGAGAGGGGGATTCGTCGCCGTCGTCATCATCAACCATCCTCCATCACCAATTTCATGATGCTCACCGCCGTGCGTGAGTAATTCCATCATAGGCTTGCTGGACGGTTATGGGTTGGATGAGATTTATCATGTAATCGAGTTAGTTTTGTTAGGGTTTGATCCCTAGTATCCACTATGTTCTGAGATTGATGTTGCTATGACTTTGCTATGCTTAATGCTTGTCACTAGGGCCCGAGTGCCATGATTTCAGATCTGAACCTATTATGTTTTCATCAATATATGAGAGTTCTTGATCATATCTTGCAAGTCTATAGTCACCTATTATGTGTTATGATCCGTTAACCCCGAAGTGACAATAATCGGGATACTTACCGGTGATGACCGTAGTTTGAGGAGTTCATGTATTCACTATGTGCTAATGCTTTGTTCCGGTTCTCTATTAAAAGGAGGCCTTAATATCCCTTAGTTTCCATTAGGACCCCGCTGCCACGGGAGGGTAGGACAAAAGATGTCATGCAAGTTCTTTTCCATAAGCACGTATGACTATATTCGGAATACATGCCTACATTACATTGATGAATTGGAGCTAGTTCTGTGTCACCCTATGTTATGACTGTTACATGATGAACCACATCCGGCATAATTATCCATCACTGATCCGATGCCTACGAGCTTTCCATATACTGGTTTACGCTTATTTACTTTCCCGTTGCTATTGTTACAATCACTACAAAATACCAAAAACATTACTTTGCTTTCGTTACTCTTTTGTTACCGTTACCATCACTATCATATTACTTTGCTACTAAACACTTTGCTGCAGATACTAAGTTTCCAGGTGTGGTTGAATTGACAACTCAGCTGCTAATACTTGAGAATATTCTTTGGCTCCCCTTGTGTCGAATCAATAAATTTGGGTTGAATACTCTACCCTCGAAAGCTGTTGCGATCCCCTATACTTGTGGGTTATCAAGACTAATTTCTGGCGCCGTTGCCGGGGAGCATAGCTCTATTCTTTGAGTCACTTGGGATTTATATCTGCTGGACACTATGAAGAATTTGAAAGACGCTAAGACAACAATTTATCCCTCAACTACGAGGGGAGGTAAGGAACTGCCATCTAGCTCTGCACTTGATTCACCTTCTGTTATGAGTAAGCTTGCGACACCTAAACCTGCTTCTGCTATTCGTTCTGATATGTCGCATGTTATTGATGATGCTACTTCTGCTATACATGATACTTATGATGAAACTACTTCTATGCTTGATACTACTGTGCCACTTGGTGATTTTCTCGAGGAACGACTTGCTAGGGATAGAGAGATTGAAAATATTGAATCTGATTATGATGAAAGTGATGAAGAATCACTTGTTATTCCTGAGGGTTATTTATTTGATCAAGAAGCTTCTTTAGCTATTTTAGCTTGCAAAGATAGATATGAACTCAAAAGGTTATTAGCTAAATGGAATAAGCAATCTCTAAATGCTAGGATGAAACCTGACCCTGCTTTTGCTACTTCACCTATCTGTGTTACTGATAAGGATTATGAATTCTCTGTTGATCCTGATATAATTACTTTGGTTGAATCTGATCCTTTTCATGGCTATGAATCTGAAACTGTTGTGGCACATCTTACTAAATTAAATGATATAGCCACCCTGTTCACTAATGATGAGAGATCTCGCTACTTTTATATCCTTAAAATATTTCCGTTCTCATTAAAGGGTGATGCTAAGATATGGTTTAATTCTCTTGATCCTGGTTGTGTGCGTAGTCCCCAGGATATGATTTACTACTTCTCTGCTAAATATTTCCCTGCTCATAAGAAACAAGCTGCTTTAAAGGAAATATACAACTTTGTGCAAATTAAAGAAGAGAGTCTCCCACAAGCTTGGGGGAGGCTTCTCAAGTTACTTAATGCTTTGCCTGATCATCCTCTTAAGAAAAATGAAATACTTGATATCTTTTATAATGGACTAACCGATGCTTCCAGAGATTACCTGGATAGTTGTGCTGGTTCTCTTTTCAGGGAAAGAACACCGGATGAAGCTGAAATCTTATTGAATAATATGTTGACAAATGAAAATAATTGGGCACCTCCTGAGCCAGCTCCGGAGCCAGCTCCTGCTCCAATTAATGATCCTATTCCTAAACCAACTCCAAAGAAGAGAGGTGTTCTATTTCTCAGTCCCGAAGATATGCAAGAGGCAAAGAAATCTATGAAAGAAAAAGGTATTAAAGCTGAAGATGTTAAGAATTTACCTCCTATTGAAGAAATACATGGTCTTAATTTACCGCCTATTGAAGAAACATATGATCTTAATCCTTTATTTATTGAAGAACCTCCAGACCCCGATAACCCGACACAGGTAGTAAAGGTAAATTCTCTCTATAGATATGATAAAGCTGAAATCCCTCCTGCTAAAATTGCTAGTCAATGCTTGGATGAGTTTGATAATTTTATGTTTAAGCAAGAAGACTTCAATGCTTATTTTGGTAGACAATTAAAACAAGATGCTGATATGATTAAATACTTGGGTGATTATATGGCTAATATTAGAGGTGAACTTAAACTTGTTAGCAAACATGCTTCTATGGTTACCACTCAAGTAGAACAAGTACTTAAAGCTCAAAAGGAATTGCTCAATGAGATGAATAGTAAGAAAAATGATTATGCTGTTAAAGTGGCTACTAGAACTGGTAGAATGACTCAGGAACCTTTGTATCCTGAAGGCCACCCTAAGAGAATTGAGCAAGATTCTCAGAGAAATAATATTGATGCACCTAGTTCTTCTAAAAGAAGAAAAAGAAAAATGATAGAACTGTGCAAACTTCTAGTGAACCTATTGCTGAACCACCTGATAATCCAAATGATATCTCTATGTCTGATGCTGAAACACAATCTGGCAATGAACATGAACCTAATGAAAATGTTAATGATGATGTTCATAATAATGCTCAACCTAGTAATGATAATGATGTAGAAATTGAACCTGCTGTTGATCTTGATAACCCACAATCAAAGAATCAACGTTATGATAAGAAAGACTTTGTTGCTAGGAAACATGGTAAAGAAAGAGAGCCTTGGGTTCAGAAACCCATGCCTTTTCCTCCCAAACCATCCAAGAAAAAGGATGATGAGGATTTTGAGCGCTTTGCTGAAATGATTAGACCTATCTTTTTGCGTATGCGATTGACTGATATGCTCAAAATGAATCCTTATGCTAAGTACATGAAAGATATTGTTACAAATAAAAGAAAGATACCAGAAGCTGAAATTTCCACCATGCTTGCTAATTATACTTTTAAGGGTGGAATACCAAAGAAACTTGGAGATCCAGGAGTACCTACTATACCATGCTCCATTAAAAGAAACTATGTTAAAACTGCTTTATGTGATCTTGGAGCCGGTGTTAGTGTTATGCCTCTCTCTTTATATCGTAGACTTGACTTGAATAAGTTGACACCTACTGAAATATCTTTGCAAATGGCTGATAAATCAACTGCTATACCTGTCGGTATTTGTGAGGATGTGCCTGTTGTGGTTGCAAACGTTACTATTTTAACAGACTGTGTTATTCTTGATATTCCCGAGGACGATAGTATGTCTATTATTCTTGGAAGACCTTTTCTTAATACTGCAGGGGCTGTTATTGATTGCAACAAAGGCAATGTCACTTTTCATGTTAATGGTAATGAGCATACGGTACACTTTCCGAGGAAACAACCTCAAGTTCATAGTATCAATTCTATCGGCAAAATTCCATCGATTATATTTGGGGGGTTTGAATTTCCTCTTCCTACTGTCAAGAAGAAATATGATATACTTATTATTGGGGATGCGCATATCCCCATTGAGGTAACCTAGTGTTATTCGAAATTTCTCCGGTTTCATGTTAATTGGAATGAGTTTGTTAACAAGACTTGATCAACCTTGTTAGTGGATTCCTTTTGATGAGCATGAGATGGATGAAACTAGAAGCACAACCTTCTGTACCCTCTCTACACTTTCTGTTATTTAGTTGAAATAAAGTAAAAATAAATAATTTTCTATCTGTTATCTGATTATCCGTACAATATAAAAATACCTCGAAAATAGAAGTTCTCCAAATGCCCTGAAAAGTAAATATGATTTTTCTAGAATATTTGAGGATTTATGGAACAAAGAACACACCAGGGGGCCCAACCACCTTGCCATGAGGGTGGAGGGCGCGCCCCCTACCTCGTGGGCCCACGGTGGCCCTCCTCCACTTATTCCTGCACCCATCCTCTTCTTCTTCCTCCCACAAACACAAAAAACCAACTCAAGCACGAGTTCCAGCCCTCTTTGCTGCCATTTTCGATCTCCTTGCTCAAAGCACCTCTCACAAAACTGCTTGGGGAGATTGTTCCTTGGTATGTGACTCCTCCATTGGTCCAATTAGTTTTTGTTCTAGTGCTTTATTCATTGCAAATTTTTGCTGCTTAGGTGACCCTGTTCTTGAGCTTGCATGTCAAATTTATATGGTCAAAAGTAGTTTTGATGCATGATATAGGCTCTAGGCACTTGTAGGAGTAGTTGCTATCAATATTATTGAGTTTGGTTTACTTTTATTTTGAAGTTACTAAAAATTTCAGAATTTTTCAGAAAATGATGAGGAGATTATTGAGGGGCTCATCGAGCCAAAGCTCGAAGGAAAAGGCACCGAAGCCTAAGTATAATTTGCCGCGCACCGCGGAGGTTCGGGCGTGTGAATGGCCTTCCGAGGATTTCTTGAGAGCAGCCGGGATTTATGAAGATTTTCATGAATTGGCTCATAATGCAGGCCTCACCGCTTTCCTCCACGACCAATGCGATCAGTATCTCTTACTCACAAATACCTTTGTGCAAAACTTTCATTTTCATTCTAGGAACTCACCACCTACGGTGGAGTTTCATTTATATGATGAGCATAAGGAGATGTCACTTTATGATTTTTGTCGGATTTGTTTAGTCCCTTTTGAGGGCAAGACAGAAGAACCACATCGTGATGATGTGGAGGGATTTATTGATACTATCACTATAGGGGAAACTAGGAAGGTTTCCGATGCACGAATCACTAGCATACATTTTCCTGTCTTACGTTACTTTGCATTATTTGCTAGTCGTTGCTTAATTGGTCGCGGAAACTGTGGAAACCTTAGTATCCCTGATATTATTATTTTGCTCCAAGGTTTATACAGTGATAACACTTTTAGTATGGGCGGTATTATTGCTAAACGGTTAAGTCTGAACCGTACAAAGGGCCCCATCTTTGGAGGCATCTATGCTACACGCCTAGCTGCACATTTTAACATACCTATTAGGCATGCTGAGAAGGAAGAAAAAGTGCTGCCTCGTGTTTATCTAGATTATAAAAGTATGGTGGCACATGATTTTATTATTAAGAATAGCGCAGGAGAGCTTAAATATCAATTGTTCTTTAATAAACATCATCCTGAGACTATTACCTTGCCTGCTCCTTCTTTGTTTGATTTGACTGTAGGCACGTACCTTGTTCCGTTGACGGCTATCCACGCCTACCGGAACCCTGCACCAGCCGAGGAGCCAGAACCGGAACCACAATTTGATCCTTCACGACAGTCTAACTATCAGTGGGATCCGGAGATGATTGCCAGCCAGTGGCAATCAGAGCCTTCTTCTTCCTCATCACAGTACGACCCCAACAACTATTATTATGGATATCAGCCAGGCCAGCCGTGGCCATAGACCAACTTAGGCCAAAAGCCTAAGCTTGGGGGAGTACGTATTTCTCACCGACATTACATTTATGTTCACACACACTCATTGCTAGATGTCGGTGCTCATACTTTTTCATTGTATCATCCATGCTAGTTTATTTCCATTTATGCTTTCTTCTTGTGTGTTTAATAAACCTTAAGAAAAAACCAAAAAATTAGTTGTAGCTTTTAATTAATTTACTTTCCATGCTTGTAGTAGTAATTAAAAAGAAAACCCAAAAATATTTCATGTTCTTCTTTTGCTTGTTGGGAGCTTTCCTGTGTAAATAGTTTTATTTCTTTTCTTTTCTTTGGGGATCAGTAGGAGAAGACCATGATTAAATTGTTGAAGTGGCTCTCATATGCTTTATTGTTGATTTAACCAAGAGCCCATATTGATTTGTCTTCTCCTGTTTATTGAATGCTCGCAGATTCCAGCTTAGTCCAATGCACGTGCACTCTTATTATTATTCACATTGTTCGGTCGTGCAAGTGAAAGGAAATTATGATGATATATGATGGACTGACTGAGATGAGAAAAGTTGGTATGAACTAGACCTCTTTTGTTTTTGTAAATATGATGAGTTCATCGTTCTTGATTCAGCTTCTTATGAATAAACATGTTTGCAATGACAATTAGAGATCATAGTTGCTTGTGCCATGCTTGATTAGCTATGAGTTATAATGGTTTACCTTGCGTGCCAACATGCTATTGAGATGGTTATGATGTGGTATGATGGGGTGGTATCCTCCTTTGAATGATTAAATGACTTGACTTGGCACATGTTCACGCATGTAGTTGAAACAAATCAACATAGCCTTCACGATATTTATGTTCATGGTGGATTATATCCTACTCATGCTTGCATCCAATGTTTATTAATTTTAATGCATGTACATGGCTGTTGTCGCTCTCTAGTTGGCCGCTTCCCAGTCTTTTGCTAGCCTTCACCTGTACTAAGCGGGAATACTGCTTGTGTATCCAAACTCCTTAAACCCCAAAGTTATTCCACATGAGTCCACTATACCTTCCTATATGCGATATCTACCTGCCGTTCCAAGTAAATTTGCATGTGCCAAACTCTAAACCTTCAAATAATCATCTTGTTTTGTATGCTCGAATAGCTCATGTATCAACTATGGCTGTCTGTATCTTCCATGCTAGGCGGGTTATTCTCAAGAGGAGTGGACTCCGCTCCTAACTCACGAGAAAATGGCTGGTCACCGAGATGCCCAGTCCCATGCTTTATGCAAACTAAATCAAAAATAATTGCAAAACAAAACTCCCCCTGGGACCTGATGTATGTTGGAGGCACTCGTTGTTTCGAGCAAGCCATGGATTGATGTTTGTTGGTGGAGGGGGAGTATAAAATTTACCATTCTGTTTGGGAACCGCCTATAATGTGTGTAGCATGGAAGATATCGCCATCTCTTGGTTGTTATGTTGACAATGAAAGTATACCGCTCAAAATGTTAATTATCTCTATTTCAAAACCGAGCTCTGGCACCTCTACAAATCCCTGCTTCCCTCTGCAAAGGGCCTATCTATTTACTTTTATGTTGAGTCATCACCCTCTTATTAAAAGCACTAGCTGGAGAGCGCAGCTGTCATTTGCATTCATCACTGTTAATTTATATTGGGTGTGACTATGATTGGATCTCTTTTACCATGAATTACAATGTCTAGTCAGTCCTTGATCTTTAAAGGTGCTCTGCATTTATGTTTTGCGGTCTCAGAAAGGGCTAGCGAGATACCATCTTGTTATATCATATTATGATTGTTTTGAGAAAGTGTTGTCATCCGAGATTTATTATTATGGCTTGCTAGTTGATTATGCTATTGATATGGGTAATCATGAGACCTGAGAATTATTGCAAATATGGTTAGTTATAATCTTTGTTGAAAACTTGAATGCTAGCTTGACATATTTACAACAACAAGAGCAAACAGAGTTTGTAAAAGTTTTTCTTTATTTCTTTCAGTTTGTCAACTAAATTGCTTGAGGACAAGCAAGGGTTTAAGCTTGGGGAAGTTGATACGTCTCCGTCGTATCTACTTTTCCAAACACTTTTGCCCTTGTTTTGGACTCTAACTTATATGATTTGAATGAAACTAACCCGGACTGATGCTGTTGAGGGAGTCCTGGATTAGGGGGTATTCGGACAGCCAGATTATATCCTTTGGCGGGACTGTTGGACTATGAAAATACAAGATTGAAGACTTCGTCCCGTGTCCGGATGGGACTCTCCTTGGCGTGGAAGGCAAGCTTGGCAATACGGATATGTAGATCTCCTTCCTTGTAACCGACTCTGTGTAACCCTAGCCCCCTCCAGTGTCTATATAAACCGGAGGGGTTTAGTCCGTAGGACAACATACAATCATACCATAGGCTAGCTTCTAGGGTTTAGCCTCTTTGATCTCGTGGTAGATAAACTCTTGTACTACTCATATTATCAAGAATAATCAAGCAGGACGTAGGGTTTTACCTCCATCAAGAGGGCCCGAACCTGGGTAAAACATCGTGTCCCCTGCCTCCTGTTACCATCCTCCTTAGACGCACAGTTCGGGACCCCCTACCCGAGATCCGCCGGTTTTGACACCGACATTGGTGCTTTCATTGAGAGTTCCTCTGTGTCGTCATCATTAGGCTTGATGGCTCCTTCGATCATCAATAGCGATGCAGTCCAGGGTGAGACTTTTCTCCCCGGGCAGATCTTTGTATTCGGCGGCTTCGCACTGCGGGCCAACTCTCTTGGCCATCTGGAGCAGATCGAGAGTTACGTCCCTGGCCACCAGGTTAGGTTTGGAAGCTTAAATTACACGGCTGACATCCGCGGAGACTTGATCTTCGACGGATTCGAGCCCTTGCCTAGTACGCCGCACGGTCACGACGAGCATGATTTAGCTGTACCGTCGGACAGTGTGCAGGAGATCGCACTGGCAACCGCTCCGACCCTCAATTCGGAGCCGATTGCGCCATCCACGAACGGGGGGATAGACCCCGCCATGGAGGCCGCATTCTCAGCGGCGATCGAGATGAGTATCGACCTTACCCTTCACGAGAGTAGTGACGGCAAATTGCCGGATTCTTCCTCGTCCACGGACTCCGAACGCCTGCGCCCGTGCCTATCGAATCCGACTGGGCGCCGATCATGGAGTTCACCTCCGCGGATATCTTTCGGCACTCGTCCTTCGGCGACATGCTGAACTCATTAAGGTCTCTCTCCTTGTCAGGAGAGTCCTGGCCGAACTATGTTCGGCAGGATTGGGATGCGGATGATGAAGAAATTCGCCGCCCACCCACCACCCACTTAGTAGCCACTGTCGACGATTTGACCGACATGCTCGACTTCGACTCCGAAGGCAGCGATGGTATGGGCGACGATGCAGGAGATGAACAGGAACCACTACCCACAGGGCACTGGACACCCACTTCATCATATGATGTATACATGGTGGACACACCCAAAGAAAACGATGACGAAGAACGGAAGGACGCAACAAAGGGTTGTTCCCTTGAGAAGCAGTCAAAGCGGCGGCGGAAGCGCCTCTCCAAATCCCGCCTCGGTAGAAGCAGCGATCATATAAACCCAGCGATAGAGCAAGGCGAGCCAGCGGACGACAAACATGGCATTGAACCATCGTCCGACCACGGCAAAACGGAGAATCAAACCGAACAACCCGACTCCTTCAAAGATAACAGTCCGGATGACATCACACCGTATAGGCACCCGGAGCAACAGAATACCCATCAAAGGCTTGTTGCCACTACGAGGAGTCTGAAAAAGCAGAAGCAAAGGCTCAGGGCTGCACAAGACACACTCAGAATCAGATGGAGTGAAGTACTCAACACTACAGCGAAGTACAGCGGTAATGGCCACACCAAGAGCTACCCGAAGCGAAAGTTGCTACCTGAATTCGATGAGGAGGCCTTAGATCCCCCGCAATCAAAAAACAAAACGGCCATCCGGTCGGATAAACGACCTCGTGGCCAACATAGAGCGGCAAACGACGCCGCACATAAGCCAGTACGCGATCCACGTGAGGGCTCGCATCAAAAGGACGGCGCAACCAGATCCATCTACGGGCCACGCAAGCGCGCTCCAGCATGCAATGCAACACAACAAACATCCCAACACCATGGTACACCCAAATAGAGGGGTGCCACACACCCCCTATGTTTCACCGATGAGGTGCTGGACCATGAATTTCCAGAGGGATTCAAACCCGTAAACATAGAGGCGTACGACGGAACGACAGACCCTGGGGTCTGGATTGAGGACTACATCCTCCATATCCATATGGCTCGAGGAGACGATCTCCACGCCATCAAGTACTTACCCCTCAAGCTCAAAGGGCCAACTCGGCACTAGCTTAAAAGCCTCCCCGAAAACTCCATTGGAAGCTGGGAAGAGCTCGAAGACGCTTTTCGGGCAAATTTTCAAGGGACCTATGTCCGACCACCGGATGCAGACGATTTGAGTCATATAACTCAACATCCGGAGAGTCATCCCGAAAGCTTTGGAACAGGTTTCTCACTAAAAAGAACCAAATAGTCGACTGCCCGGACGCCGAAGCCTTAGCAGCTTTTAAGCACAGTGTTCGAGACGAATGGCTTGCCAGACACCTTGGCCAAGAAAAGCCGAGAACAATGGCAGCATTAACAAGCCTCATGCCTCGCTTTTGCGCGGGCAAGGATAGCTGGTTAGCCCGATGCAGCACCAGCGACCCAAGTACATCCGAACTCAGGGACGGAAACAGGAAACCACGATGCAGCAAAAACAAGCGCTGGAATAAAGAAGACAACCCGAAGAGCACGGTGGTAAACGCCGGATTTATAAGCTCTCAGCCAAGTCGACAAAAGCTGCCCTCCAAAGGCAACAGAGACGAACTGTCCAGCCTAAACAAGATTCTGGATAAAATATGTCAGATCCACAGCACCCCTGATAAACCTGCAAATCATACCCATAGAGAATGTTGGGTCTTCAAGCAGTCCGGCAAGCTCAACGCCGAACATAAGGGGCAGGATACACCAAGCAAAGACGAGGATGAGCCTCGCAAGCAAAGCACTGGGGAACAGAAGAAATTCCCACCAGAAGTCAAAACAGTAAACGTGTTACACATGACAAAGGGGAGAAACAAAGCGGCACTCCTAGAGACACATGCCCTAGGGCCTATCACCGCGGAGTTCTGCCACTGGTCATCCCAACCAATCACCTTTGACCATCAGGATTACTCGGCAAGTATCCGGCGTGTAGGATGGGCTGCCTTGGTATTAGACCCAATAATTGACGGATACCACTTCACACGAGTCCTGATGGACGGCGGCAGCAGTTTAAACCTGATATATCAGGACACAGTCTGCAAAATGGGGATAGACCCAACAAAAATTAGCCGCAACAATACTACCTTTAAAGGAGTAACGCCAGGCCCAGAGGCCCATTGCACGGGCTCCCTGCTACTAGAGGTTATATTCGGCTTTCCCAATAACTTCCGCAGCGAAAATTTAACGTTCCACATCGCTCCGTTCCAAAGTGGTTATCAAGCACTACTCGGACGCGAAGCTTTCGCTCGCTTTAACGCAATACCGCATTACGCTTCTCTCATTCTTAAGATGCCCAGTCCACGTGGCATCATTACAGCAAATGGAAATATTGAGCGCTCCTTGCGCGCGGAAGACCGTGCGGCTGCCTTGGCATCCGCACACTAAACGGCCTCACCAACTAAAGCATCTGACAGGTCGTTAAGACCACGGACGCGGTTGGACGAGTCCGGTGCAGCTATATGTAATTGATACAGGTTTGATGGCTATACCCCTATTACAATACAAGAAGCTCAACGCGCACAAACAAGTGGCAATTAGGCTCAACTTTACTCATTTTGAACTGTACATGGTTTATTTAGTATAACCTACCTTTTGCACGACAACTTTTCAATTAAGTTCCTTTCTTTTCCAGATGACCATCGTGCTACACCCGTCCAGAATACGGCACAATGGAGACACAGGCGCAGACGTGTAGCAGGGACCCATTCCAAGGATTCTTTTTAGATTAAGACCCTGCGTAAACCTTTTTAGTGTCTCTTGTTGATACACATCCCTCGGAGTTTCAGTACAATTGAGAAGAATGCTGACGTATTGGCATGTCGCCATGTCAGCATACTGCATGTACCTGGTCACCAGGGGCTTATTACAAAGGGCACTGTTTCGACCCGGTTTACATCATAAAGACCGAATACCCTGGGGAGTGTTCGGCGTCGCGAGTTTGGCCTTATATGCATCAGCTCCAAATCATGTCTTTGGTCAAATGTTGGGTTTGCCCGGCTCCTGTGTTTTGCTGCCTTACGTTCCGCTCTATCGGCTAATGCGGCACCAGGAGAACTACTGTGATTGTGCCCTGGTTCATCCGGACGAGCACCTCAGTAGAGAAAGCCGAAAACTGACTGTCATGATATAGCGTGAGACTGGTCAACCACTCGATGACCTAGCGGAATCTTCGGGATTCCTCGGCCTTAACGAAGGGCCGTTTCCCGGCCAGGCATGTACGCGCCCCGAATCCGAATGAGCGCGGAGCCACCAGGGGCTATATAGTAGCCCCACTGTCAAACTCCTCTGGCTAAGTGAAAGTGTTAAAGCACTATAGTCCGATTGCCTAGTTCGCTGCGCTATCACCTCCTTAATGGACCAAGACGTTGGATCAAGTGTGAACATGCGTCTTCTGTGAACACCCTCGCATTATATGCATGGGGGCTGAAGCCGAGACTGCCATCTTTCAGGTTATATACATATATACATAAACGGCTGCACAGGGGGCATCATAGCACTTTCGGGCAAAAGTATAAATACAGCCTTTATAAATTCAATAAAACATTGTTCTTACAATGGGAACACATGTCACTTAAACATAATATTCTTCGAGCAGTGAGCCTCTATCAAACGAGCGCCTTCAAGAACTTCTTCAAAGTAGTGCTCGACAGCCACTCGGCCTATGGCCGAACCCTGTGCCGCAACAGTCCTGGCATCCATCTCCGCCCAGTATGTTTTGACACGGGCAAGGGCCATCCGCGGGCCCTCTATGCACGCCGACCTCTTTACAGCATGGATGCGTGGCACAACACCAAGGAATTGTTGCACCAAGCTAAAGTAGCTATTCGGCCTTGGCCCTCCTGGCCATAGATGATCCACTAAGGACCTCATGGCAAGTCCGGATAATCTATGGAGCTCGGCCCAACCAGCCAATCGCTCATTCAGCAACAGCGGACGGACTGGAGCGTGAAACTCTGACCAGAACAGCTTCTCCACTTCAGGACCCTTCTGATCCTTGAAGTACTCGGCCGCATCAGCAGCACTTGTAGCCAAATCCATGTACTTGTCCGCAGAACTCCATGGCCGGTCTAGAGGAGCATATTTTGGATCTCCGAACTTAGTCCGTAACAAGAAGGGCTTCCCAGAAACGATATACGCAGCTTGATTCAGCTCCTCCTTTGTCGCTCTAATTTTGGAGCGGGCTTCCTTGGCAGCCACCCGGGCCTTCTCCAGGTCCGTCGCCTTCACCCGGTTTTCCCCTTCAAGAAGCCGGTAACGGTCAGCAACATCTTTTAACTCTATGGCCATCTTGGCAATTTTTTCTTTGCTCTCGCAATGTGCGGCCGGGTCGGCCTTTAAACCCTCGGCCGCCTTTAATGTGGCCGCATTGCTGCTCCTTGCGTGCTCCTTGGCTTGGGCAAGTTCCGCCCGAAGGGTCTCCACGGCGGCAGCTCCATCTGCAGTCACAACATATTAAAGATACTGGCATCATGCTGCTCTTACTATGTGACGATCACCAGAAAAATCACTGACCCTGTGCCTCGTCAAGCCGCTTGTTGACAAGCACGATGTCGGCATCTGCCGCATCCAGCTACCGCCTTAGTTCGGCAAACCCATCAGTCTGGCTAGCCACCGAAGCTTCAACCACCTGCACATAAAGGCGGTCTAGTTATTACCTGGGACTATGATCCTCTGTTTGCCGTTGTTTTCGACGACAACCAGAGTCTCAGGGGCTACTATCTACACAGGGCACATCTAAAAATGTGTGGTACTGTCAAAAATGTACATCATTTCACGTACCTCAAAACCCGTCAGTAGACTCATAAAGGCTTCATGCAACCCGCTTTCGACGGACGAAATCCTTTCAATCACCGTACCCATCAACGTGCGGTGCTCTTCTGAGATTGCCGCTTGCTCTAGCAGATCCCTCAGTACGTCCGGCCGCACACCAGACGGTGCCAGACTCTTTTGATTGCTCTCTTCAAGAGCCGAATACTGAGGACTTTGGGTGGCTAGAGGATTACCTTCTGGCCTAGCCGGATCAGGAGAAACCCTCCGCGACGACACCTCGGGGTCGCCCGCCTCATGAGGCGGTGTGGCAGGGGGAGGCATTTCGCTCTCCATCATCTCTGGAAGAAGATCCCCTGAAGACGAGCTCTGCTGAGAAGGGCTAAGATCCGAACTGCAAGATAAATGCTTCGGTTATTTTCCTCAGAAGTAAAGCGAGATATTTTCATTATTAAGTACCCTTTTACTTACAGCTCGGTGGAGGGCTGATCCCCTTGAGGGCATAGTGTGGCCGGGGTAGCCCCCGAGGCAGGACCCTCTGGCGAAGATTTCTTCCCCCGTTTGGAGACCATTGTCTCCGGGTCCTCGGAGGCGGTCCTCTTCCTTCCCTGGGGAGAGGAAGTTTCAGTCCCTCCTCCCCGGCTAACCTCCTTTGCGGAGGCGCTAACCTCCTTGTTCCCCCCTTTATCTTCTCCCAAGGGCGCTTGATAAGCCGCGATCTCCAGCATCCTGGTTAGCACGGGATTTGATGAGGTCTCAGGGAGGGGGACCGGACACCTGATCAACTTTGCCTTCGCCATCCAATCCTGGACCAAGAGCAGTTTTTCTTTTTTAGGGCAACATTGATATAAATAAAACGGACAGTGTGTTCGGATGCGGGACTACTTACTTGGGTATCCGGGCGATTGCAGCTCAGACCTGCATCCTCAGTGATGTCCGGACACATTATTTGTGGTCCGAAGAACAATTTGTACATCTCTTCGTACGTCATGCCGAGGAAATGTTGGATAGCTCGCGGTCCTTCCGGGTTGAATTCCCACATGCAAAGGGGACGGCGTTTGCAAGGCTGGACTTGACGGACTAGCATAACTCGCACTACCATAACCAGACTGATATCTCTCTCAAAGAGATCTCGGATACGGCTCTGCAGTATTGGCACATCCTTGGCTGGACCCCAGCTCAGCCCCCTGCTGATCCATGACATCAGTTGTGGTGGGGGCCTGAGCAGAAGGCGGGGGCAGCTACCCACTTGGCACTTCGGGGAGCTGTGATGTAGAACCACTCCCGCTGCCACAATTCGGACACCTCTGGGAAGTAACCCTCAGGCCATGGAGCGTCAGCAATTTTGCTTATTGAAGCGCCTCCGCACGCTGCGTGCTGCCCCTCGATCATCTTCGGCTTCACATCAAAGGTCTTGAGCCACAGGCCGAAGTGAGGGGTAATGCGGAGGAAGGCCTCACATACGAAAATAAATGTCGAGATGTGAAGAAGGGAATCCGGGGCCAGATCGTGAAAATCTAGCCCGTAATAGAACATAAGACCCCTAACAAAGGGATCCAGAGCGAGGCCTAGTCCTCGGAGGAAGTGAGAGACGAACACGACGCTCTCGTTGGGTTCGGGAGTAGGGACGACCTGCCCTCGGGCAGGCAGCCGATGCAAAATTTCGGCGGTCAGATATCTGGCCTCTCTCAACTTCTTGATGTCCTCCTCTATGACGGAGGAAGGCATCCACCGACCTTGAAGGTTGGATCCGGACATAGTTGAAGGTCCGAAGTGCCTAAACCTGAGCTTTGGGTGTTGGAACTCGATGCGAGAGGCGGCTTCGATTAAGATCGAGAGGAAAAGGCCGTCCCCATTATAAAGAGGGTGAATGTCAAGCGTCCTCCTCGTGGCCGTTTGGGACTTGCCTAAGATTTAGGAGTCCTACTAATAGGTGCGGTTGGGTTACCCACGTCTGTATTAATGGGGATGCCGTAATAAGGGGACACGATCTCTGCTTCGACAAGACGTGCCAAGGAAACCGCCTCGCGAAACACGCTGAGATAGGTTATGAAAAACGATTCGAATAAAGACCTGGCTGTGGTGTGATGTCACACTACAGGGTACGTCAGCAGATTATATTTGTGTAAATATTATTCCCTCTACGGTGGTATGTGGAACTTATTTTGCAGAGCCAGACACGATCCTCGTGTTCAAGATCTTCCATGAAGTATTCGGAGGAGGAACCCGCCTTGCAATGCCGAAGACAATCTGCACGCCGGACTCATTGTCATTGAAGCCTGGTTCAGGGGCTACTGAGGGAGTCCTGGATTAGGGGGTATCCAGACAGCCGGATTATATCCTTTGGCCGAAGTGTTGGACTATGAAAATACAAGATTGAAGACTTCGTCCCGTGTCCGGATGGGACTCTCCTTGGCGTGGAAGGCAAGCTTGGCAATACAGATATGTAGATCTCCTTCCTTGTAACCGACTCTGTGTAACCCTAGCCCCCTCCGGTGTCTATATAAACCGGAGGGGTTTAGTCCGTAGGACAACATACAATCATACCATATGCTAGCTTCTATGGTTTAGCCTCTCTGATCTCGTGGTAGATCAACTCTTGTACTACCCATATTATCAAGAATAATGAAGCAGGACGTAGGGTTTTACCTCCATCAAGAGGCCCCGAACCTGGGTAAAACATCGTGTCCCCTGCCTCCTGTTACCATCCGCCTTAGACGCACAGTTCAGGACCCCCTACCCGAGATCCGCCGGTTTTGACACCGACAGCTGTTTTCAGCAGAATTGCCATGATGTTGTTTTATGTGCAGAAAACAAAAGTTCTCGGAATGACCTGAAACTCCATGGAATATCTTACAATAAATAATAAAAAAATCCTCGACAAAGATGAAGACCAGGGGGCCCACACCCTTTCCACGAGGGTGGGGGGCGCCCCCCCTAGGGCGCGCCCCCTACCTCGTGGGCCCCCTGGAGACCTCCCGACTCCAACTCCAACTCTATATATCTGCTTTCGGGGAGAAAAAAATAGGAGAGAAGAAATCATCGCGTTTTACGATATGGAGCCGCCGCCAAGCCCTAAAACCTCTCGGGAGGGCTGATCTGGAGTCCGTTCGGGGCTCCGGAGAGGGGGATTCGTCGCTGTCGTCATCATCAACCATCCTCCATCACCAATTTCATGATGCTCACCGCCGTGCGTGAGTAATTCCATCATAGGCTTGCTGGACGGTTATGGGTTGGATGAGATTTATCATGTAATCGAGTAAGTTTTGTTAGAGTTTGATCCCTAGTATCCACTATGTTCTGAGATTGATGTTGCTATGACTTTGCTATGCTTAATGCTTGTCACTAGGGCCCGAGTGCCATGATTTCAGATCTGAACCTATTATGTTTTTATCAATATATGAGAGTTCTTGATCATATCTTGCAAGTCTATAGTCACCTATTATGTGTTATGATCCGTTAACCCCGAAGTGACAATAATCGGGATACTTACCAGTGATGACCGTATTTTGAGGAGTTCATGTATTCACTATGTACTAATGCTTTGTTCTGGTTCTCTATTAAAAGGAGGCCTTAATATCCCTTAGTTTCCATTAGGACCCCGCTGCCATGGGAGGGTAGGACAAAAGATGGCATGCAAGTTCTTTTCCATAAGCACGTATGACTATATTCGGAATACATGCCTACATTACATTGACGAATTGGAGCTAGTTCTCTGTCACCCTATGTTATGACTGTTACATGATGAACCACATCCAGCATGATTATCCATCACTGATTCGATGCCTACGAGCTTTCCATATATTGGTTTACGCTTATTTACTTTCCCGTTGCTATTGTCACAATCACTACAAAATACCAAAAACATTAGTTTTCTTTCGTTACTCTTTTGTTACCGTTACCATCACTATCATATTACTTTGCTACTAAACACTTTGCTGCAGATACTAAGTTTCCAGGTGTGGTTGAATTGACAACACAGCTGCTAATACTTGAGAATATTCTTTGGCTCCCCTTGTGTCAAATCAATAAATTTGGGTTGAATACTCTACCCTCGAAAGTTGTTGCGATACCCTATACTTGTGGGTTATCAAGACCAATTTCTGGCGCCGTTGCCGGGGAGCATAGCTCTATTCTTTGAGTCACTTAGGATTTATATCTGCTGGACACTATGGAGAATTTGAAAGACACTAAGACAACAATTTATCCCTCAACTACGAGGGGAGGTAAGGAACTGCCATCTAGCTCTGCACTTGATTCACCTTCTGTTATGAGTAAGCTTGCGACACCTAAACCTGCTTCTGCTATTCGTTCTGATATGTCGCATGTTATTGATGATGCTACTTCTGCTATACATGATACTTATGATGAAACTACTTCTATGCTTGATACTACTGTGCCACTTGATGATTTTCTCGAGGAACGACTTGCTAGGGCTAGAGAGATTGAAAATATTGAATCTGATTATAATGACGAAGAATCACTTGCTATTCCTGGGGGTTATTTATTTGATCAAGAAGCTTCTTTAGCTATTTTAGCTTGCAAAGATAGATATGAACTCAAAAGGTTATTAGCTAAATGGAATAAGCAATCTCTAAATGCTAGGATGAAACCTCACCCTGCTTTTGCTACTTCACCTATCTGTGTTACTGATAAGGATTATGAATTCTCTGTTGATCCTGATATAATTACTTTGGTTGAATCTGATCCTTTTCATGGCTATGAATCTGAAACTGTTGTAGCACATCTTACTAAATTAAATGATATAGCTACCCTGTTCACTAATGATGAGAGATCTCGCTACTTTTATATCCTTGAAATATTTCTGTTCTCATTAAAGGGTGATGCTAAGATATGGTTTAATTCTCTTGATCCTAGTTGTGTGCGTAGTCCCCATGATATGATTTACTACTTCTCTGCTAAATATTTCCCTGCTCATAAGAAACAAGCTGCTTTAAAGGAAATATACAACTTTGTGCAAATTAAAAAGAGAGTCCCCCTCAAGCTTGGGGGAGGCTTCTCAAGTTACTTAATGCTTTGCCTTATCATCCTCTTAAGAAAAATGAAATACTTGATATCTTTTATAATGGACTAACTGATGCTTCCAGAGATTACCTGGATAGTTGTGCTGGTTCTCTTTTCAGGGAAAGAATACCGGATGAAGCTGAAATCTTATTGAATAATATGTTGACAAATGAAAATAATTGGGCACCTCCTGAGCCAGCTCCGGAGCCAGCTCCTGCTCCAATTAATGATCCTATTCCTAAACCAACTCCAAAGAAGAGAGGTGTTCTATTTCTCAGTCCCGAAGATATGCAAGAGGCAAAGAAATCTATGAAAGAAAAAGGTATTAAAGCTGAATATGTTAAGAATTTACCTCCTATTGAAGAAATACATGGTCTAAATTTACCGCCTATTGAAGAAACATATGATCTTAATCCTTTATTTATTGAAGAACCTCCAGACCCCGATAACCCGACACAGGTAGTAAAGGTAAATTCTCTCTATAGATATGATAAAGCTGAAATCCCTCCTGCTAAAATTGCTAGTCAATGCTTGGATGAGTTTGATAATTTTATGTTTAAGCAAGAAAACTTCAATGCTTATTTTGGTAGACAATTAAAACAAGATGCTGATATGATTAAATATTTAGGTGATTATATTGCTAATATTAGAGGTGAACTCAAACTTGTTAGCAAACATGCTTCTATGGTTACCACTCAAGTACAACAAGTACTTAAAGCTCAAAAGGAATTGCTCAATGAGATGAATAGTAACAAAAATGATTATGTTGTTAAAGTGGCTACTAGAACTGGTAGAATGACTCAGGAACCTTCGTATCCTGAAGGCCACCCTAAGAGAATTGAACAAGATTCTCAGAGAAATAATATTGATGCACCTAGTTCTTCTAAAAAGAAGAAAAATAAAAATAATAGAACTGTGCAAACTTCTAGCGAACCTATTGCTGAACCACCTGATAATCCAAATGATATCTCTATGTCTGATGCTGAAACACAATCTGGCAATGAACATGAACCTAATGAAAATGTTAATGATGATGTTCATAATAATGCTCAACCTAGTAATGATAATGATGTAGAAATTGAACCTGCTATTGATCTTGATAACCCACAATCAAAGAATCAACATTATGATAAGAAAGACTTTGTTGCTAGGAAACATGGTAAAGAAAGAGAACCTTGGGTTCAGAAACCCATGCCTTTTCCTCCCAAACCATCCAAGAAAAAGGATGATGAGGATTTTGAGCGCTTTGCGTAAATGATTAGACCTATCTTTTTGCGTATGCGATTGACTGATATACTCAAAATGAATCCTTATGCTAAGTACACAAAAGATATTGTTACAAATAAAAGAAAGATACCAGAAGCTGAAATTTCCACCATGCTTGCTAATTATACTTTTAAGGGTGGAATACCAAAGAAACTTGGAGATCCAGGAGTACCTACTATACCATGCTCCATTAAAAGAAACTATGTTAAAACTGCTTTATGCGATCTTGGAGCCGGTGTTAGTGTTATGCCTCTCTCTTTGTATCATAGACTTGATTTGAATAAGTTGACACCTACTGAAATATCTTTGCAAATGGCTGATAAATCATCTGATATACCTGTCGATATTTGTGAGGATGTGCCTGTTGTGGTTGCAAACGTTACTATTTTAACAGACTGTGTTATTCTTGATATTCCCGAGGACGATAGTATGTCTATCATTCTTGGAAGACCTTTTCTTAATACTGCAGGGGCTGTTATTGATTGCAACAAAGGCAATGTCACTTTTCATGTTAATGGTAATGAGCATACGGTACATTTTTCGAGGAAACAACCTCAAGTTCATAGTATCAATTCTATCGCAAAAATTCCATCGATTATATTTGGAGGGTTTGAATTTCCTCTTCCTACTGTCAAGAAGAAATATGATATACTTATTATTGGGGATGTGCATATCCCCGTTGAGGTAACCTAGTGTTATTCAAAATTTCTCTGGTTTCATGTTAATTGGAATGAGTTTGTTAACAAGACTTGATCAACCTTGTTAGTGGATTCCTTTTGATGAGCATGAGATGGATGAAACTAGAAGCACAACCTTCTGTACCCTCTCTATAATTTCTGTTATTTAGTTGAAATAAAGTAAAAATAAATAATTTTCTGTCTGTTATCTGATTATCCATGCAATATAAAAAATACCTCGGAAATAGAAGTTCTCCAAATGCCCTGAAAATTACATATGATTTTTTCTAGAATATTTGAGGATTTATGGAACAAAGAACACACCAGGGGGGCCAACCACCTTGCCACGAGGGTGGAGGGCACGCCCCCTGCCTCGTGGGCCCACGGTGGCCCCCCTCCACTTATTCCTGCACCCATCCTCTTCTTCTTCCTCCCACAAACACAAAAAACCAACTCAAGCATGAGTTCCAGCCCTCTTTGTTGTCATTTTCGATCTCCTTGCTCAAAGCACCTCTCACAAAACTGCTTGGGGAGATTGTTCGTTGGTATGTGACTCCTCCATTGGTCCAATTAGTTTTTCTTCTAGTGCTTTATTCATTGCAAATTTTTGCTTCTTAGGTGACCCTGTTCTTGAGCTTGCATGTCAAATTTATATGGTCAAAAATAGTTTTGATGCATGATATAGGCTCTAGGCACTTGTAGGAGTAGTTGCTATCAATATTACTGAGTTTGGTTTACATTTATTTTGAAGTTACTAAAAAATTCAGAATTTTTCAAAAAATGATGAGGACATTATTGAGGGGCTCATCGAGCCAAAGCTCAAAGGACAAGGCACCGAAGCCTAAGTATAATTTGCCGCGCACCACGGAGGTTCGGGCGTGTGAATGGCCCTCCGAGGATTTCTTGAGAACAGCCGGGATTTATGAAGATTTTCATGAATTGGCTCATAATGCAGGCCTCACCGCTTTCCTCCACGACCAATGCGATCAGTATCTCTTACTCACAAATACCTTTGTGCAAAACTTTCATTTTCATTCTAGGAACTCACCAACTACGATAGAGTTTCATTTATATGATGAGCATAAGGAGATGTCACTTTATGATTTTTGTCGGATTTGTTTAGTCCCTTTTGAGGGCAAGACAGAAGAACCGCATCGTGATGATGTGGAGGGATTTATTGATACTATCACTGTAGGGGAAACTAGGAAGGTTTCTGATGCACGAATCACTAGCATACATTTTCCTGTCTTACGTTACTTTGCATTATTTGCTAGTCATTGCTTAATTGGTCGTGGAAACTGTGGAAACCTTAGTATCCCTGATATTATTATTTTGATCCAAGGTTTATACAGTGATAACACTTTTAGTATGGGCGGTATTATTGCTAAACGGTTAAGTCTGAACCGTACAAAGGGCCCCATCTTTGGAGGCATCTATGCCGCACGCCTAGCTGCACATTTTAACATACCTATTAGGCATGCTGAGAAGGAAGAAAAAGTGCTGCCTCGTGTTTATCTAGATTATAAAAGTATGGTGGCACATGATTTTATTATTAAGAATAGGGCAGGAGAGCTTAAATATCAATTGTTCTTTAATAAACATCATCCTGAGACTATTACCTTGCCTGCTCCTTCTTTGTTTGATTTGACTGTAGGCACGTACCTTGTTCTGTTGACGGCTATCCACGCCTACCGAAACCCTGCACCAGCTGAGGAGCCAGAACCGGAACCACAATTTGATCCTTCACGAAAGTCTAACTATCAGTGGGATCCGGAGATGATTGCCGGCCAGTGGCAATCGGAGCGTTCTTCTTCCTCATCACAGGCGCGATCTCCAGCATCCTGGTTAGCACGGGATTTGGTGAGGTCCCAGGGAGGGGGGCCGGACACCTGATCAACTTTGCCTTCGCTATCCAATCCTAGACCAAGAGCGGTTTTTCTTTTTTAGGGCAACGTTGCTATAAATAAAACGAATAGTGTGTTCGGATGCGGGACTACTTACTTGGGTATCCGGGCGATTGCAGCTCAGACCTGCATCCTCAGTGATGTCCGGACACATTATTTGTGGTCCGAAGAACAATTTGTACATCTCTTCGTGCGTCATGCCGAGGAAATGTTGGATAGCTCGCGGTCCTTCCGGGTTGAATTCCCACATGCGAAGGGGCCGGCGTTTGCAAGGCTGGACTTAACGGACTAGCATAACTTGCACTACAATAACCAGACTGATATCTCTATCGAAGAGATCTCGGATACGGCTTTGCAGTATTGGCACATCCTTGGATGGACCCCAGCTCAGCCCCCTGCTGATCCATGACATCAGTTGTGGTGGGGGGCCTGAGCAGAAGGCGGGGGCAGCTACCCACTTGGCACTTCGGGGAGCTGTGATGTAGAACCACTCCCGATGCCACAATCCGGACACCTCTGGGAAGTAACCCTCAGGCCATGGAGCGTCAGCAATTTTGCTTATTGAAGCGCCTCCGCACGCTGCGTGCTGCCCCTCGATCATCTTCGGCTTCACATCGAAGGTCTTGAGCCACAGGCCGAAGTGAGGGGTAATGCGGAGGAAGGCCTCACATACGACAATAAATGTCGAGATGTGAAGAGGGGAATCTAGGGCCAGATCGTGAAAATCTAGCCCATAATAGCAGAAGTGAGAGACGAACATGACGCTCTCGTTGGGTTCGGGAGTAGGGACGACCGGCCCTCGGGCAGGCAGCCGATGCGAAATTTCGGCGGTCAGATATCTGGCCTCTCTCAACTTCTTGGTGTCCTCCTCTGTGACGGAGGAAGGCATCCACCAACCTTGAAGGTTGGATCCAGACATAGTTGAAGGTCCGAAGTGCCTAAACCTGAGCTTTGGGTGTTGGAACTCGATGCGAGAGGCAGATTCGATTAAGATCGAGAGGAAAAGGCCTTGTCCCCTTTATAAAGAGGGTGAATGTCAAGCATCCTCCTCATGGCTGTTTGGGACTTGCCTAAGATTTAGGAGTCCTACTAATAGGTGCGGTTGGGTTACCCATATCCATATTAATGGGGATCCCGTAATAAGGGGACACGATCTCTGCTTCGACAAGACATGCCAAGGAAACCGCCTTGCGAAACACGCTGAGATAGGTTATGAAAAACGATTCGAATGAAGACCTGGCTGTGGTGTGATGTCACACTATGGGGTACGTCAGCAGATTAGATTTGTGTAAATATTATTCCCTCTACGGTGGTATGTGGAACTTATTTTGCAGAGCCAGACACGATCCTCGTGTTCAAGATCTTCTATGAAGTATTCGGAGGAGGAACCCGCCTTGCAATGCCGAAGACAATCTGCACGCCGGACTCATTGTCATTGAAGCCTGGTTCAGGGGCTACTGAGGGAGTCCTGGATTAGGGGGTATCCGGACAGCCGGATTATATACTTTGGCCGGAGTGTTGGACTATGAAAATACAAGATTGAAGACTTCATCCCGTGTTCGGATGGGATTCTCCTTGGCGTGGAAGGCAAGCTTGGCAATACGGATATGTAGATCTCCTTCCTTGTAACCGACTCTGTGTAACCCTAGCCCCCTCTGGTGTCTATATAAACCGGAGGGGTTTAGTCCGTAGGATAACATACAATCATACCATATGCTAGCTTCTATGGTTTAGCCTCTTTGATCTCGTGGTAGATCAAGTCTTGTACTACTCATATTATCAAGAATAATCAAGCAGGACGTAGGGTTTTACCTCCATCAAGAGGGCCCGAACCTGGGTAAAACATCGTGTCCCCTGCCTCCTGTTACCATCCGCCTTAGACGCACAGTTCGGGACCCCCTACCCGAGGTCCGCCAGTTTTGACACCGACAACTGTTTTCAGCAGAATTGCCATGATGTTGTTTTATGTGCAGAAAACAAAAGTTCTCGGAATGACCTGAAACTCCACGGAATATATTACAATAAATAATAAAAAATCCTCGCCAAAGATGAAGACCAGGGGGCCCACACCCTTTCCACGAGGGTGGGGGGCGCCCCCCTACCTCGTGGGCCCCCTAGAGACCTCCCGACTCCAACTCCAACTCTATATATCTGCTTTCGGGGAGAAAAAATAGGAGAGAAGAAATCATCGCGTTTTACGATACGGAGCCACTGCCAATCCCTAAAACCTCTCGGGAGGGCTGATCTGGAGTCCGTTCGGGGCTCCGGAGAGGGGGATTCATCGTCGTCGTCATCATCAACCATCCTTTATCACCAATTTCATGATGCTCACCGCCGTGCGTGAGTAATTCCATCGTAGGCTTGCTGGACGGTGATGGGTTGGATGAGATTTATCATGTAATCGAGTTAGTTTTGTTAGGGTTTGATCCCTAGTATCCACTATGTTCTGAGATTGATGTTGCTATGACTTTGCTATGCTTAATGCTTGTCACTAGGGCCCGAGTGCCATGATTTCAGATCTGAACCTATTATGTTTTTATCAATATATGAGAGTTCTTGATCATATCTTGCAAGTCTATAGTCACCTATTATGTGTTATGATCCGTTAACCCCGAAGTGACAATAATCAGGATACTTACCGGCGATCACCGTAGTTTGAGGAGTTCATGTATTCACTATGTACTAATGCTTTGTTCCGGTTCTCTATTAAAAGGAGGCCTTAATATCCCTTAGTTTCCATTAGGACCCCGCTGCCACGGGAGGGTAGGACAAAAGATGTCATGCAAGTTCTTTTCCATAAGCACGTATGACTATATTCGGAATACATGCCTACATTACATTGATGAATTGGAGCTAGTTCTGTGTCACCCTATGTTATGACTGTTACATGATGAACCACATCCGGCATAATTATCCATCACTGATCTGATGCCTACGGGCTTTCCATATATTGGTTTACGCTTATTTACTTTCCCGTTGCTATTGTTACAATCACTACGAAATACCAAAAACATTACTTTGCTTTCGTTACTCTTTTGTTACCGTTACCATCACTATCATATTACTTTGCTACTAAAAACTTTGCTGCAGATACTAAGTTTCCAGGTGTGGTTGAATTGACAACTCAGCTGCTAATACTTGAGAATATTCTTTGGCTCCCCTTGTGTCGAATCAATAAATTTGGGTTGAATACTCTACCCTCGAAAGCTGTTGCGATCCCCGATACTTGTGGGTTATCATCTCATGGCTAGGTGTTGGAGCATTCAGACCCACAGAAATGGCATAATATTTGATTAGCAAGTAAGGAATCTGAGTCAATGTATTTTCACCTTTAAAGCCCACTTTGCCATGATAATCAAGAAGGCTAAACCTAGTTTGAAAGAGGGTATGCAGTCTTGGCTAGACTACATGTAAATCGTGATATATATTCTCACCATGTAACATTCATGTACATATCCCCATTATATAATGAAAAAAGTGATTTTTTTTAAACTATGATGATTTTTATAGCAAATTCGGAAACTATACACCCTAATGCAGAAAAATCAAAAGTATCACCCTGTCGGCCTCCTGTTGGCCGAAAAGGGACTTTTCGGCCTATCATTGGCCGAAGAGGGACTTTTTGGCCAATAGGAGGCCGACAAGGGACTTTTCGGCCAACCGCTGGCCAAAAAGGACTTTTCGGCCAACAGTTGGCCAAAGAGTCCCTCTTCTGCCAACACCGGCTCTACTGTTTTAGAAAATTCATATCAATTAAGATTTTTAGTATTTTAATTTGATTCTTTTTGCATTAGATTAGAAATTTTATGAAGTTTCTGTAGATATCAAGTTTGACTAGATTTGAAAGTTTGAATTTGATTTTTTATGAATTTGCTCAAATCACTAGATTGCCTATAATTTGAGCTAGGAGTATTCTTTTTAGATGGTTCTTTTTGCTACTGGTTCTTTATGACTTTGTTTATCAGTAGTAATTAATTGGTGAATTTAAGGATTATTTAAAATTAGGTTTTCATGAAAACAGTTCTGTTTTAATGTTTTATATGTTTTGTGCTATTTCTTTTAATTTTAATTGCTTTAAATTGTTTTCTTTATTTTTTGACATGTTCTTTTAGTTTCTGTTAAGTTATTAGTAGATATTTTATTTGTAGTATTTTTTGTATTTTATTTCTTTTATCCTCCATTTTCTTTCCCGTCGTTCTTTCCCTCCATTTTCTCCCGCTATTTTCTTTGCCGTCATTTTTTCCTGCCATTCTCTCCTGCCATTTTCTTTCCCGTCATTTTATTTGCCGCCATTCTCTCCCGCCATTTTATTTCCTACCATTCTCTCTCACCATTTTCTTTCCCGTTATTTTCTTTTCTGCCATTCTCTCCCGCCATCTTCTTTCTCGCCATCTTCACTTCTCAACTTATAAAACGAGCCTCATGTTGTCCACGACCATAGATAACATCGTCTGACACGGTCTGTGTCTCCTGCATCGGTGCTGCTGGTAGAGTGTGAAACACTGTTTGAGAGAAGTCATAAGTGTTTGCAGCTTCGTCATCATCATCGGAGAGTGTTTCACACCTATGACTTCTCTCACACAGTGTTTCACACTCCACGTGAAGGCATCATAGTCATCCTCCGTCGATGCAACACTCCTTATTGTGGCGGGAGAGAATGGTGGGTGAAAATGGTGGCAAAGAAGATGGCGGGAAAGAAAATAGAGGGAAAATGATTGCGGAAAAGTATATTTTTTTCATATATAAAACGACAATGGTTGTACAGGATTTATAAGGAACTTTTAAATATAAACTCCTATGAAGCTCAAAACAAGTTTTCTAGTAGGATAAAAGAAATAAAATACAAAAAATTACTACAAATAAAATAGCTACTGATAACTAAACAGAAACAAAAAGAATATGTCAAAAAACTAAACAAAAAAATTAAAGCAATTAAAATTAAAAGAAATGGCATAAAACGTATAAAACACTAAAACAGTATTGTTTTCATAAAAAACATAATTTTAAATAATTATAAAATTCGCCAATTAATTACTACTGATAAACAAAGTCACAAAGAACCAGTAGCAAAAAGAATCATCTGAAAAAATACTCCTAGCTCAAATTATAGGCAATCTAGTGATTTGAGAAAATTCATGAAAATTCAAATTCAAACTTTCAAATCTAGTCAAACTTGATATCTACAGAAACTTCATAAAATTTCTAATCTAATGCAAAAAGAATCAAATTAAAATACTAAAAATCCTAATTGATATGAATTTTCGAAAACAGTAGAGCAGGTGTTGGCCGAAGAGGGACTCTTTGGTCAACTGTTGGCCGAAAAGTCCTTTTTGGCCAATGGTTGGCCGAAAAGTCTCTCTTCAGCCAACATGAAGCCGACAGGGTGTTACTTTTGATTTTTCTGCATTAGGGTGTATAGTTTCCGAATTTGCTATAAAAATCATCATAGTTTAAAAAAAATCAAAAAAAGTTACAGTAGGGACCTTCCCTACAATTTCTGCAAAAAAAAGCTTTGGACAAACAAAATAAAATTCAGTCCTCCAAAATGCCTAAAGTGTCTTTTTGAGCAACGATTTTGTTTTCCCCTTAGAGCATTAGAAATGTTTTTCCTTCATGAAAATTTGGATGGAGCATCGAACATTCAACAATTCTTGTTGATTTTTTTTCCATTTTTTTCATTTCCTTTACTTTTTTATTTCACTATTTTAAAGGATGCATGTGACCTTGGTAGTAGAAACTTCATGTGTGTTGACTTCTACTTTGCTTGCATGAAGGGGGGGGGGTGTGCTCGCTGGCAGGACATGCGCTCTAGGCAATTATTATTCGCAGCTTGTAGGATACGATCTCGATAGATCTCTCCATAGGATTCCCTGGCCATGCGAGTAGACCGAACGAGAAAGACAGTGGGTCAAGCATGCATAGAGGACCAGAACGGGTGCACCGGAGACAATTTTTTTACGTAGGTTCAGGCAACAGGCCCTACATCCTACATATCTGGTCTTTATTGATATTGAAATTATCTCTTATGAGACGTTTGATCTCAAGGATCCGGTGGGTTATGAGGTCCCGACTTCCGAGGCCCCACCTCCCCTTATATAAGTGTAAATGAGGTAGCGTCACAAGAGTTCAGGTCGGATTACATGGCTTGAGACCCGTGTAAGATATATGTACTGTATTACAAGTAAGGAGACATCTGTACACTAGAGGCCTATAGGCCGGACAACAAGCGACGCCAGGGAGCGGCCTGGGCCCATTGCCGCCCTGCTCGGGCTGAATTCCGGTGGCTTATGGTACCCTCTATTACAGGACACCACCACCACTGTCTGTGGTAAATTGCCACAGCTTTCCGCGGGCGAGTGAACTAACTTGACATGGGCCGACCAAAGAGTTTCTAGAAGATTCTGCTCTAGTTTTTATTTTCTTTTATTTTCTGTTTTTTTTGTTTCTTCATGGTTTGTTGTGTCCCTTTTTATTTTACTTTTCATTTATACAGGTTTCTTCAGCTTCTTCTTAAAAAAATTCAAAAAATATTCAGAACTCTGAAAAATTATTCAAAAACACAAACAAAATTGTCATTTCCTAAAAAAATAGGATGCATATTTTTTCTTAAATTTAAAATTTATCTAGAAAATCATAATTCTTCTAAACTTTTAAATGATGTGTTGAATTAAAAAATATATTCATGTTGTCAATAGATGTTCAAGTTTTTTTGGTTTTTTCACATTTTCATAACAATGTTTGCATTTCCAAATTCTGTCCCAATTTTAAAATTTGTTCAAATTTAAAACTCCAACAAATTTCAAAATATGATTGGAATTACAAAAAATATTCGTCTTTGTCAAAAATTGTTCATGCTTTTCAAAAGTTCTCAACTATTAAAAAGTTTCACTTCTTAAAATTATTCCTTTTCTGTTTTTAAACCGAATAAAATACAAACAAATAAACAAACAAACAAATGCTTGCTATAATAACTGGTTCACTACAGTGAAACCTGCTAGCTTGAGTGTACCTGTGCTATAGTCTGCCGGGTCACTATAGTGCCACCGCTCACGACTGTGGGTTGGCTGGGTTAGGAGCATCCTTATGTGAAGCGTTGGTTGTTTAAGGCACACCCTCCTTATAGTGTCATTTTAGCTGTTCGAACACCCTCCTTCGGTCGTTTGATTCACTTTGTCCAACCCATTAGGCGTATTTTCGAGCGAAAGCTCTATTTTGGTTTTTGGAAGCTTCCATAAGCTTTCTAGGCCATATTTGGGAAGCTTCAAGAAGTTTTTGGTCAAGGTTTTTTTGTATGTTTTTTGCTAGTTTTGTTTTCCCCTTTTCAGGTTTTCACTCAGGTTTTATCTTTTTCTTCTTCTTTCATTTTTCATTTTCATTTTATTTTCTCAAGTTCATATTTTTTTTCAAATCCATGAGCTTTTTCAAATCCATGAAAATATTCAAATGCATGAACCTTTTTCAAATGCACTTTTTTTAAATCCATGAATATTTTTTAAATGCTTGAACTTTTTAAATATACATGAACTTTTGTTTTCAAACCCCAGTTCGCATACTTTTTCCATACCCCGAGAACATATTTTGAACTCTTGAACCTTTTAGAATTCGTGAACTATTTCTCAATTCCACGAGTGTTTTTTTTGAATTCCTTTTTTTTGAAAAGGTCAAGGGTCATAGGTTGACAGGTCAACAACTGACCAAACGGCTAGAAAACCGGCAAGTAGTGAGTGAGCGTCTCGGCTTGCTGTTGGGCCGGCGCATGAGCGCCAGGTACACGATTGGCGCTAAAAGCGTTGAGCAGGCGTCCCACGCAACAGGTATCAATAGGTCTTTTCTGAGCTACATGTGTCGATAGGTGCGCTCCGTGCTCTAGTCATTTGCTAGGTCTGGCCCGGTAGTAATACACTGCAGGCAATGCGTGGTTAGGACTCGCCAAAAGCGAGAAATAGTAGCACTAACTGTTTATTGTGGGTGTCGCGTTGCATGATACGTCCATTTTGAATCATGTTTTTATATCAATATTTATTGTATTATGGACTGTTATTACATGTTATATCACAATACTTATGCATATTATCTCTTATTTTACAAGGTTTACATAAAGAGGAAGAATGCCGGCAGCTGGGATTCTGGGCTGGAAAAGGAGCAAATATTACAGACCTATTCTGCATAGCTTCAAAAGTCTCGAAACTTCACGGAAGATGTTTTCAGAATATATAAAAAATACTCAGCGGAAGAAATTCACCAGGGGGGCCACACCCTGCCCACGAGAGTGGGGGCGCGCCCCCCTACCTCATGGGCCCCCTGGTGGCCCTCTGGTGGCCCTCCGCTGACCATCTTCTGCTATATGAAATCTTTCGATGGGAAAAAATAATAAGCCATCTTCTCGGACGAAACTCCGCCGCCACGAGGCGAAACCTTAGCGGAACCAATCTAGGGCTCTTGCGGAGCTGTTCTATCGGGGAAACTTCCCTCCCAGAGGGGGAAATCATCGCCATCGTCATCACCAATGCTTCTCTCATCGGGAGAGGGCAATCTCCATCAACATCTTCATCAGCACCATCTCCTCTCAAAACCCTAGTTCATCTCTTGTATCCAATTCTTGTCTCCTAGTCCGGGATTGGTGCTAGTAGTGTTAATTACTCCTTGTAGTTGATGCTAGTTGGTCTAATTGGTGGAAAATCATATGTTCAGATCCTATATGCATATTAATACCCCTCTGATTATGAACATGTTTATGCTTTGTGAGTAGTTACTTTTGTTCCTGAGGACATGGGAGAAGTCTTGCTATTAGTAGTCATGTGAATTTGGTATTCGTTCGATATTTTGATAAGATGTATGTTGTTTCTCCTCTAGTGGTGTTATGTGAACGTCAACTACATGACACTCCACCATTGTTTGGGCCTAGAGGAAGGCATTGGGGAGTAATAAGTAGATGATGGGTTGCTAGAGTGACAGAAGCCTAAACCCTAGTTTATGCGTTGCTTTGTAAGGGGCTGATTTGGATCCATATGTTTCATGCTATGGTCAGGTTTACCTTAATACTTTTGTTGTAGTTGCGGATGCTTGCAATAGAGGTTAATCATAAGTGGGATGCTTGTCCAAGTAAGGGCAGTACCCAAGCACCGGTCCACCCACATATCAAATTATCAAAGTACCGAACGCGAATCATATGAGCGTGATGAAAACTAGCTTGATGATATTCCCATGTGTCCTCGGGAGCACTTTATTCTATATAAGAGTTTGTCCAGGCTTGTCCTTTGCTACAAAACGATTGGGCCACCTTGCTGCACTTTATTTACTTTTGTTACTCGTTCTCATTACAAATTACCGTATCACAAAACTATTTGTTACCACTTATTTCAGTGCTTGCAGAGAATACCTTGCAGGAAACCGCTTATCATTTCCTTCTGCTCCTCGTTGGGTTCAACACTCTTACTTATCGAAAGGACTATGATAGATCCCCTATACTTGTGGGTCATCAAGACTCTTTTCTGGCGCCGTTGCCGGGGAGTGAAGCGCCTTTGGTAGGTGGAATTTGGTAAGGAAAAAATTTATATAGTCTGCTGAAATTTACTGTCACTTGTTAGTATGGAAAGTAATACTCTGAGGGGCTTGTTCGGGGTATCTTCACCCCGACCAGTAGAGCAAAGAGTTGCTCCTCAACCTACTGAACCTACTGAAAATGAAAATATCTGCTTTGAAATTCCTTCGGGTATGATAGAAAAACTGCTAGCTAATCCCTTTTTAGGAGATGGAACAAAACATCCTGATGAGCATCTAATATATATGGATGAAGTTTGTGGATTATTTAAGCTTGCAGGTGTACCCGGAGATGTTGTTAAGAAGGTCTTCCCTTTATCTTTGAAGGGAGATGCATCGACATGGTATAGGCTATGTGATGATATGAGGTCTTGGAATTACAAACGATTGAAATTGGAATTTCATCAGAAGTTTTATCCTATGCATCTTGTTCATCGTGATCGCAATTATATATATAATTTTTGGCCTCGCGAAGGAGAAAGCATCGCTCAAGCTTGGGGGAGGCTTAAATCAATGTTATATTCATGCCCCAATCATGAGCTCTCAGGAGAAATGATTATTCAAAAATTTTATGCTCGGCTTTCTGATAGCAATCGCACCATGCTTGGTACTTCTTGTGCTGGCTCTTTTATGATGAAGACTATTGAATTCAAATGGGATTTATTGGAAAGAATTAAACGCAACTCTAAAGATTGGGACCTCGACAAAGATAAGGAGTCGGGTATGACACATAGTTTTGATTGTGTTAAATCTTTTATGGATACCGATGTTTTTCGTAAATTTAGCACTAAATATGGACTTGACTCAGAGATAGTAGCTTCTTTCTGTGAATCTTTTGCTACTTATGTTGATCTCCCAAGGAGAAGTGGTTTAAATATCCTCCCATAGAAGTAAACGTAGCTGCACCTATTAAAGTTGAAGAAAAGATTGTCACTTATAATGATCCTATTATTTCTACTGCATATGTTGAGAAACCACCTTTTCCTGTTAGGATAAAGGACCATGCTAAATCTTCAACTGTGGTTCGTAAAAGCAATATTAAAACATATACACCTCCTGAGCAAGTTAAAGTTGAACCTAATATTACTATTGTTAAAGATCTCTTGTCTGATAATATTGATGGACATGTTATTTATTTCTGTGATGAAACTGCTAGAATTGCTAAACCCTGTGCTAAAGATAAACCTAGACCTGTGGTAGGCATGCCTGTTATTTCTGTTAAAATAGGAGATCATTGTTATCATGGCTTATGTGATATGGGTGCTAGTGCTAGCGCAATACCTCATTCCTTATAAAAAGAAATTATTCATGATATTGCACCTGCTGAGATAGGAGATATTGATGTCACAATTAAACTTGCCAATAGAGATACTATTTCACTAATGGGAATTATTAGAGATGTTGAATTCTTGTGTGGGAAAACTAAATATCCTGCTGATTTTCTTGTTCTTGGATCCCCACAAGATAGCTCTTGTCCCATTATATTTGGTAGACCCTTCCTGAACACTATTAATGCTACCATAGATTGCAAAAGAGATGTTGTTACTATCAGTTTATATGATATGACTCATGAATTTAATTTTTCTAAATTTAGTAGACAACACCGTGAAGAAGAATTACCTAGTAAGGATGAAATTATTGGTCTTGCTTCTATTGCCGTACCTCCTAGTGATCCTTTAGAACAATATTTGCTAGACCATGGAAATGATATGTTTATGAATGAAAGAAGGGAAATAGATGAAGTATTCTTTAAGCAGGAACCTATTTTGAAAAACAATTTACCTGTTGAAATCTTAGGGGATCCTCCTCCACCCAAGGGTGAACCCGTGTTTGAGCTTAAACCGTTGCCTGATACTCTTAAATATGCTTATCTTGATCAGAAAAAGATATATCATGTTATTATTAGTGCTAACCTTTCAGAACATGAAGAAGAGAGATTATTGAAAACTCTAAAGAAGCACCGTGCTGCTATTGAGTATACTCTTGATGATCTTAAGGGCATTAGTCCCACTCTATGTCAACATAAAATTAATTTGGAAGAAGATGCTAAACCAGTTCGTGATCATCAATGCCGACTGAATCCTAAAATGAAAGAAGTGGTAAGAAAGGAAATACTAAAGCTCCTTGAGGCAGGTATAATCTATCCCGTTGCTGATAGTCAGTGGGTAAGTCCTGTCCATTGTGTCCCTAAGAAGGGAGGTATTACTGTCGTTCCTAATGATAAGGATGAATTGATTCCTCAAAGAATTATTACAGGTTATAGGATGGTAACTGATTTCCGCAAATTAAATAAGGCTACTAAAAAGGATCATTATCCCTTACCTTTTATCGATCAAATGCTAGAAAGATTATCCAAACATACACATTTTTGCTTTCTAGATGGTTATTCTGGTTTCTCTCAAATACCTGTGTCAGCCAAAGATCAATCAAAGACTACTTTTACATGCCCTTTTGGTACTTTTGCTTATAGACGTATGCCTTTTGGTCTATGTAATGCACCTGCTACCTTTCAAAGATGCATGATGGCTATATTCTCTGACTTTTGTGAAAAGATTTGTGAGGTTTTCATGGACGATTTCTCTGTCTATGGATCTTATTTTGATGATTGCTTGAGCAACCTTGATTGAGTTTTACAGAGATGTGAAGAAACTAATCTTGTCTTGAATTGGGAAAAGTGCCACTTTATGGTTAATGAAGGTATTGTCTTGGGGCACAAAGTTTCTGAAAGAGGTATTGAGGTTGATAAAGACAAGGTTGATGCTATTGAGAATATGCCATGTCCCAAGGACATCAAAGGTATAAGAAGTTTCCTTGGTCATGCCGGATTTTATAGGAGGTTCATTAAGGGCTTCTCAAAAATTTCTCGGCCTTTGACTAATTTATTACAAAAAGATATACCATTTGTCTTTGATGATGATTGTGTAGAAGCATTTGAAATACTTAAGAAAGCATTAATCTCTGCACCTATTGTTCAGCCACTTGATTGGAATTTACCCTTTGAAATTATGTGTGATGCTAGTGATTATGCTGTAGGTGTTGTTCTAGGGCAAAGAGTTGATAAGAAATTAAATGTTATTCAATATGCTAGTAAAACCCTAGACAATGCTCAAAGAAATTATGCTACTACTAAAAAATAATTCTTAGCAGTTGTATTTGCTTGTGATAAGTTCAGACCTTATATTGTTGATTCTAAAGTAACTATTCACACTGACCATGCTGCTATTAAATATCTCATGGAAAAGAAAGATGCTAAACTAGCTTTCCTGATGAGCAATTAAATGTCATAAATGCTTCTCATACTGCTCCATGGTATGTGGATTATGCTAATTATATTGTTGCAAAGTTTATACCACCTAGTTTCACATACCAGCAAAAGAAAACGTTCTTCTATGATTTGAGGCATTACTTTTGGGATGACCCACATTTTATAAAGAAGGAGTAGATGGTGTTATTAGACGTTGTGTACCTGAGCATGAATAGTAACATATCCTACGCAAGTGTCACTCCGAAGCTTATGGAGGACACCATGCTGGAGATAGAACTGCACATAAGGTATTGCAATCTGGTTTTTATTGGCCTACTCTCTTCAAGGATGCCCATAAGTTTGTCTTATCTTGTGATGAATGTCAAAGAATTGGTAATATTAGTAGACGTCAAGAAATGCCTATGAACTATTCACTCGTTATTGAACCATTTGATGTTTGGGGCTTGATTATATGGGACATTTCCCTTCCTCTAATGGTTATACACATATTTTAGTTGCTGTTGATTACGTTACTAATTGGGTAGAAGCTATTCCAACTAGTAGTGCTGATCATAACACTTCTATTAAAATGCTTAAAGAAGTTATTTTTCCAAGATTTGGAGTCCCTAGATATTTAATGACTGATGGTGGTTCACATTTTATTCATGGTGCTTTCCGTAAAATGCTTGCTAAATATGATGTTAACCATAGAATTGCATCTCCTTATCACCCACAGTCTAGTGGTCAAGTAGAATTGAGTAATAGAGAGCTCAAATTAATCTTGCAAAAGACTGTTAATAGATCTAGAAAGAATTGGTCCAAGAAACTTGATGATGCATTGTGGGCCTATAGAACTGCATATAAAAATCCTATGGGTATGTCTCCGTATAAAATGGTTTATGGAAAAGCATGTCACTTACCTCTCGAACTAGAACACAAGGCATATTGGGCTATTAAAGAACTCAATTATGATTTCAAACTTGCCGGTGAGAAGAGGTTATTTGATATTAGCTCACTCGATGAATGGAGAACCCAAGCCTACGAAAATGCCAAGTAGTTTAAAGAAAAAGTTAAAAGATGGCATGATAAAAGGATACAAAAGCGTGAGTTTAATGTAGGTGATTATGTATTGCTATACAACTCTCGTTTAAGATTTTTTGCAGGAAAACTTCTCTCTAAATGGGAAGGTCCTTACGTTATCGAGGAGGTCTATCGTTCCGGTGCCATAAAAAACAACAACTTCGAAGGCACAAATCCGAAGGTGGTGAACGGTCAAAGAATCAAACATTATATCTCAGGTAATCCCATAAATGTCGAAACCAATATTATTGAAACCGTAACCCCAGAGGAATACATAAGAGGCACTTTCCGGAACGTTTCAGACTCCGAAAAGGAATAGGTATGTGGTACGGTAAGTAAACCGACTCCAAAACAGTTTTTAAGGCAATATTTCTCCGTTTTGGAATATTTAGAAAAATAGAAAAATAAGAAGCAGTCCAGGAAGGACACGAGGGCTCCACGAGGGTAGAGAGCACGCCCTACCCCCGTGGGTGCGCCCCCTACCTCGTGGGCACCTCATGTGCTCTCCGGACTCCGTTTTCGTACACGACACATATTTTGGTCGGTAAAAATTCATTATATAATCTCCCGAATGTTTTGACTCCCATATTACGCAAAAATCTCATGTCTTTGTTTCGAGCTGTTTTCTGCCAGGGTTGTCAAGGCCAGGCACTATGTCGTCTCCCTCCTCCTCCAACCATGAGGGCAACGATGCTTGGCTAATGAAGATAGAGATGAAGAGAGAAGAACCCACGGAGATCAACAAGGATGAAGGGATCAAGAAAGCCATGGAGGACCAAGTGCCGACAATAGAAGACACCCTTCAACTTGATCACAATCTTCTTACCCCAACAGAGATCGAAGCTTTCAAGATGATTGAGTTAGCTCGTATACAAAATAAATATCTCACACGTGAAAATATTTTGTTGAAGGAGCATATCATCGCACTGAAGGGCATTATCCACAAATTAGAAGACCTCCTACGCTCGATGTGCGACTATCCATCATCAACAACTCCACCTTCTTCACCAACAAAGGAGACATAATCACATGGGTATGGGCACTTCCCTTGGCAACTGCCAAGCTTGGGGAGTGCCCCGATATCGTATCACCATCACTTTTATCTTTACCGTTTTTCTTAGTTCGATCCTTTTGGTAATATCTTGATCTAGTAGAATAAAAGTTCTTAGTATGATCTAGCTGTGAGTTTTGCTTTATAATTCCTCTATGTAATTGAGTCCATGAGCTATATAATAAAGATTCGTGTTGAGTCAAGGGCTTGATTCTTTTGCCATGATCTTAAGTGAATAAAAGAAAAAGAGAAAGAAATAAAAAGAAACAAAGAGATCATATGGATCTCATGGAGAGTAATGAGCTCACATAGAAAAAGTATGATGAATAAAAGTTGTTGAGAGTTGACAAGCATAGTTTTGGTCATCGTTGCAATTAATAGGAAGTAATAAAGAAAGAGAGGTCTTCACATATAGATATACTATCTTGAACATCTTTTATGATTGTGAGCACTCATTAAAATATGACATGCTAAAAGAGTTGACGTTGGACAAGGAAGACAACATAATGGGTTATGTTTTCTTACATTTGAGATAAATTATATTGTCATGGATCATCCAACATGGTTGAGCCTGCCTTTCCCCCTCGTGCTAGCCAAATTCATCGCACCAAGTAGAGATACTACTTGTGCTTCCAAATACCCTTAAACCAGTTTTGCCATCAGAGTCCATCATACCTACCTATGGATTGAGTAAGATCCTCTAAGTAAGTTGTCATTGATGCAAGCAATAAAAATTGTTCTCTAAATATGTATGACTTATTAGTGTGGGAGAAAATAAACTTTATATGATCGTGTGATATGGAAGAAATAAAAGAGACAAAGTGCATAATAAAGGTCCATATCACAAGTGGCAATATAAAGTGACATTCTTTCGCATTAAGATTTTGTGCATCCAACCATAAAAGCGCATGACAACCTCTGCTTCCCTCTGCGAAGGGCTTATTTTTTACCTTTATCTCCTACATTGCATAAGAGTCATGGTGATCTTCACCCTTCCTTTTTACATGTTATCCTTTGGCAAGCACAGTATGTTGGAAAGATCCTGGTATCTATGGCTAATTAGATGTGAGTTTTCATGAACTATTACTGTTGACATTACCCTTGAGGTAAGACGTTGGGAGGCAAAACTATAAGCCCCTATCTTTCTCTGTGTTCGATTAAAACTCCATACCCATAAGTATTGTGTGAGTGTCAGCAATTGTGAAAGACTATATGATAGTTGAGTATGTGGACTTGCTGAAAAGCTCTTATATATTGACTCTTTCCTATGTTATGATAAATTGCAATTGCTCCAATGACTGAGATTATAGTTTGTTAGTTTTCAATGAAGTTTACTATTCATACTTGAAATTGTGATTGAATTATTACTCTAGCATAAGAAATTATATGACAAGAATTATATAAGTTGTTGTTCTAAGAATGATCATGATGCCCTCATGTCAGTATTTTATTTTTATCGACGCCTCTATCTCTAAACATGTGCATATTTTTCTATTTCGGCTTTCGCTTGAGGACAAGCGACGAGGTCTAAGCTTGGGGGAGTTGATACGTCCATTTTGCATCATGCTTTTATATCAATATTTATTGCATTATGGGCTGTTATTACACATTATGTCACAATACTTATGCCTATTCTCTCTTATTTTACAAGGTTTACATAAAGAGGGAGAATGCCGACAGTTGGGATTCTAGGCTGGAAAAGGAGCAAATATTAGAGACCTATTCTGCACAGCTCCAAAAGTCCTGAAACTTCACGGAAGATGTTTTCAGAATATATAAAAAATACTCAGCGGAAGAAATTCACCAGGGGCCACACCCTGCCCACATGGGTGGGGGGCGCGCCCCCCTACCTCGTGGGCCCCCTGGTGGCCCTCCGGTGGCAATCTTCTGCTATATGAAGTCTTTCGATGGGAAAAAATAATAAGCCATCTTCTCGGACGAAACTCCGCTGCCACGAGGCGGAACCAATCTAGGGCTCTGGCGGAGCTGTTCTGCCGGGGAAACTTCCCTCCCGGAGGGGGAAATCATCGCCAAAGTCATCACCAATGCTCCTCTCATCGGGAGAGGGCAATCTCCATCAACATCTTCATCAGCACCATCTCCTCTCAAAACCCTAGTTCATCTCTTGTATCCAATTCTTGTCTCCTAGTCCGGGATTGGTGCTAGTAGGTTGCTAGTAGTGTTATTTACTCCTTGTAGTTGATGCTAGTTGGTTTAATTGGTGGAAGATTATATGTTCAGATCCTATATGCATATTAATACCCCTATGATTATGAACATGTTTATGCTTTGTGAGTAGTTACTTTTGTTCCTGAGGACATGGGAGAAGTCTTGCTATTAGTAGTCATGTGAATTTGGTATTCGTTTGATATTTTGATGAGATGTATGTTGTTTCTCCTCTAGTGGTGTTATGTGAACGTCGACTACATGACACTCCACCATTGTTTGGGCCTAGAAGAAGGCATTGGGGAGTAATAAGTAGATGATGGGTTTCTAGAGTGACAAAAGCTTAAACCCTAGTTTATGCATTGCTTCGTAAGGGGCTGATTTGGATCCATATGTTTCATGCTATGGTTAGGTTTACCTTAATACTTTTGTTGTAGTTGCGGATGCTTGCAACAGGGGTTAATCATAAGTGGGATGCTTGTCCAAGTAAGGGCAGTACCCAAGCACCGGTCCACCCACACATACCAAATTATCAAAGTACCGAACGCGAATCATATGAGCGTGATGAAAACTAGCTAGACGATATTCCCATGTGTCCTCGGGAGCGCTTTTCTCTATATAAGAGTTTGTCCAGGCTTGTCCTTTGCTACAAAAAGGATTGGGCCACCTTGTTGCACTTTATTTACTTTTGTTACTCGTTGAGGGAGTCCTGGATTAGGGGGTATCCGGACAACCGGATTATATCCTTTGGCCGGACTGTTGGACTATGAAATTACAAGATTGAAGACTTTGTCCCGTGTCCGGATGGGACTCTCCTTGACGTGGAAGGAAAGCTTGGCAATACGGATATGTAGATCTCCTTCCTTGTAACCGACTCTGTGTAACCCTAGCCCCCTCTGGCGTCTATATAAACTGGAGGGTTTTAGTCTGTAGGACAATATACAATCATACCATAGGCTAGCTTCTAGGGTTTAGCCTCTCTGATCTCGTGGTAGATCAACTCTTGTACTACTCATATTATCAAGAATAATCAAGCAGGACGTAGGGTTTTACCTACATCAAGAGGGCCCGAACCTGGGTAAAACATCGTGTCCCATGCCTCCTGTTACCATCTGCCTTAGACGCACAGTTCGGGACCCCCTACCCGAGACCTGTCGGTTTTGACACCGACATTGGTGCTTTCATTGAGAGTTCCTCTGTGTCGTCATCATTAGGCTTGATGGATCCTTTGATCATCGATAGCGATGCAGTCCAGGGTGAGACTTTTCTCCCCGGACAGATCTTTGTATTCGGCGGCTTCGCACTGCGGACCAACTCGCTTGGCCATTTGGAGCAGATCGAGAGTTATGCCCCTGGCCACCAGGTCAGGTTTGGAAGCTTAAATTACACGACCAACATCCGCGGGAGACTTGATCTTCGACGGATTCGAGCCCCTGCCAAGTACGCCGCACAGTCATGATGAGCATGATTTAGCTCTACCGTTAGACAGTGTGTAGGAGATCGCACCGGCAACCGCTCCGACCCTCAATTCGGAGCCGATTGCGCCATCCACGGACGGGGGGATAGACCCCGCCACGGAGGCCGCATTCTCAACGGCGATCGAGCCGAGTATCGACCTTACCCTTCACGAGAGCCGTGACGCCAAATTGTCGGATTCTTCCCCGGCCACAGACTCTGAACCGCCTGCGCTCGTGCCTATCGAATCCGACTGGGCACCAATCATGGAGTTCACCTCCGCGGATATCTTTCGGCACTCGCCCTTCGGCGACATGCTGAACTCATTAAGGTCTCTCTTTGTCGGTGTACAAAAAAAGGGGTACACTTTTTGTACCCCTATAACTGTGCACGGGCAGTCCGAGCCGCGGGCACCACCACACCAAGCAAGGCAAGGGAGGTGAGCCAGAGTAAGACCGAAGCTCGAGAGAACTACGACACCAAGGCCAAGACAACGAAGAGCAAAGGGCACGAAGCGGACTCCCCTGGCAAGATCCTTGCCGGGAGACAGTTCTAGCAGCCCCGGCAAGACCCTTGCCGCGGCGACTCGTCCTGCGCCTACGGAGCGAGTCACCCTTGAGTCCACTGCCCCCAAAGGGCAAGGATTCAGGAGACACCCCCGTGGCGGCATGCAGATCTTCGTGAAGACATTCAAGATCAGATACGCACTAAGGAGACGACAACCCTTGGCGGGATCCCAGCCAAGGAAGACCACAAGGCCCCCGGCAAGCGCCTTGCCGGGGATGACAGCAGGCGCCTCGGCAAGACCCTTGCTGGGGCCCCAGCAAGGCCCTTGCCGAGGACACCTGCAGGGCCACCATCAGGCCCACACCGACTAAACCTCCACCACCGCATGCATGCAGCGGCCGACCCAACCAGCTGGGCAGGCACCTGCGTGGCGGCATGCAGGTCTTTGTGAAGACCCACCACTTCGCCACCTCACCTGCCTGCCTACCTACGTGGCATCGCAGGTGTCGCTGGCCAGGGTGCGTGTCGACACAAGAAGGAGTGATGATGACGGACGAGGCAGATCTCTCCCCCGTCCCCGATAAAGCAAATACACCTAAGCAAGACGCATTAAATGTGCCTTGTCATGTAATGCGAGGGATAACCTCGCATCACTGTTCCCTTTCCACCTCTTGTGTGCCACTGTGGCAACCCCTTTTCCTATAAAAGGAGGCCCGAGGTGACCAAGAGAAGGATTCGGCTTTTTGGAGCTCCTCACGCCCCATAGCTAGCACAAGAACACAGATATACAATCCACCAAAGCAGGAGTAGGGTTTTACGCATCCTCGCGGCCCGAACCTGGATAAACGAACCGTGTGCTACCTGCTTGATCCGCTCTTCTCACGACCCCGTGCCCCGCTAACCGTAGTAGGGATCCTCATGATCCCATAGGTGTCGTTCCGCACCGACATCTCTGGCGCACCAGGTAGGGGGCGCAGTTGTGAGAATCGGCTCTAGCAGTTAGTTCGGCGCTTCTTCATCATCATGGCGCCCAAGAAGAAGACGACGGTGGCAGTTGGCCAGTCGGAAGCCGGACAGCTCGTCCCAACGCGGGCGAGTAGCGGACCGGTCATAGAGAGGACCCGAGGCGCTGCTCGCGAACACCAACACCATCCCAGCAGCCGGAGTTTGGGAGGCGGCGATGTTTGTGTGCCTGGTAACCGGCCACACGTCGCCAAATCCAAAGGCGGAGCCAAGTCCTTCGCGGGTGGAGCAGGGCCTTCCAAGGTCACCACCGCCCAACCCGAAGGCGACGCGAGGGCCTCCAAGACTCCCACACCGGCGTCAACAGCGCGCTCCTCCAAGGCGGCACGCGACGAACGGTGTAATCACGCCGAAGATCCCAGACACCACCACAGGAAGAGCCCCAGCGCCACTCCCGGGACGTAGAAGACCTGCCCACTCGCCGAGGCGCTGGTGAAAGTGGCATGCGACCGCGGGGTCGTGGTAGAGCTCCTTCTAACATGGTCAGAAGTCGAAGTGCATCGGGATCCATGCAGGTTTAGCTGCCGCCGACGCCAGCAGAGGCCCTGGCACGCGCGCAGTTGCTCCTCGATTTTCCTCCCACTACGGGGAAACTCGACAAATGGAGAGCCACTATCCGAAGCCTTGTTGCGGTGGCCAACAAAGACGAACTAGGTCCGGTGAGGCCCCCGGGTCGATGCTCCGATGGATTCCTGCGGACCAGTGGCGGAAAAGCCGGCGGCGCCGCGACCACGATGCATTCACCTCTTCCCCATCTGGTACCGCGGGCGCCGGCTCGTTGCGACGTCACGGGCGACGCCATCTCCATAGCATCGTCTGACCCGCGGACCCACTGTGACCAGTGCCAAGTTCTTCGGGAACGAGCCCATGAAGACGCTCGAACCACTATCGAGCGCCGGCGCGGAGCGCGCCACCAGTCAGACAGGCGAGCAGGGCCTGCTGTGAACCACCCGGCCCCGGAGAGCCCTGGAGGCCTACCTTACGAGATAGGCTGTCCAGCTTTTACCCGTGAGCTGCGGCAGTTCCAGTGGCCCACTCACCGCACCTTCAAACCTGACGTTGGCGAAAAGTACAGCAGCAAGAGTCACCTGTCTGAGTTCCTCGGCATCTACACCATCGCGATGCAAGCCGCCGGAGCCCGCGACGATAAGGTGCTTGCGAATTACTTTCCATTGGCTCTTAAACCCAAGGCCATGTCGTGGTAGATGCACTTGCCGGTAGACTCTATTTCCTCCTGGTCGGATTTGTGCCATGAGTTTGTGGGCACCTTTACTGGGGGTCACCAAGCCCATGTCCAAGAAAGCGACCTGCATGTCATTCCCCAGAAGGGAGGCGAGAGTCTGCGCAAGTATATACAGAGGTTCAGCCGGGTACAGTACAATATCCCTGATGTTCACCCTGCCGCCATCATCAGCGTGTTCCATCAAAACGTGCGTAACCGCAAGATGCGCGAAGAACTGGCAATGAACAAGGTGAAAGATGTGGCAGAAATTTATGTTCTTGCTGACAAATGTGCCCAGGCTGAAGAGGGAAGGAAGTACCCCGGCGAAGATGCCGGCGTGGAAACCGACTCCTCAGATGAGGATACTGCCGCCCCGGCGAAGAAAGGCCGGCGCCGCAACAAGAAGCGGAAAGGTAAAGCTGTGCTTGCCGTCGAGGGATCTGGCAACTCCTGCTCCACCAAGAAAACCAAGGCAGATGACCCCGGCAAGGAAATTGTCGGATGTGTCGCCTGCCGGGCCTTGGCAGCTGTCGAGAAGCCAGGAAACTCCGACAAGCAATACTGCAAGATCCATCGCATCAAAGGCCATGATCTCCAGAACTGCCGATAGGTTGAGCTCCTTGCTGAGAAGCAGAGGGCTGAATATGAGAGGCAGGACAAGGAGAAAGGCCAGGATGGCGCTGAGGGGTCCGGCAAGAAGCGTGACGGCCAGGCGGGCCGTCACGGCAAAGATAAACAGTGGGAGAGGCCTGCCCGGGGCCGAGACAAAAAGCCAGAAGACGATGATCACGAAGAGGATGATGAGTCTGGTGACCAAGGATTTTAGAAAGCTACAGAGGCCATGTGCGTTGATGGCAGCGCCTCGCTGCATACCTCTCACCGCCAGCTTAAACAGTGGGCGCGTGAGATTACAGCGGCAGAACCGTCGTTTGATGCCCAAAGGCCGCTGAAGTGGTCCAGCACACCTATCATTTTTGACACTGAGGATCACCCTGATCGCAGTACTGCGGTCGGGTGCTTGCCATTGTTGGTTTCACCAACAATACGCAACCTCAAGGTGACAAAGATGCTAGTCGATGGCGGGGCCGGTCTGAACTTAATCTCGCCTGCCGTGATCGAGAAATTACAGATTCCCGATGAAGACCTCGAAGAGACGGGCACGTTTCAGGGGGTCAATCCGAGAAGAAGTCAACCAAAGGGAAAGGTCATGTTGCCCGTGACTTTTGGGAGCGATCTGAACTACAGGACAAAAAGGGTTGTGTTCGACGTTGCCAAGATCCCCTTGCCTTACAACGGGATCCTTGGCCGCCCAGCGCTGGCCAAGTTCATGGCGGCGTCACATTACGCCTACAACACCCTGAAGATGCCGGGGCCTGTGATGATCATCACCGTCCCATCTGACAAGAAGGATGCGCTAATTTGCGCTGACCAACTCTATCAACAAGCAGTTGCAGCAGCCGCCACCGCCAAGGCGCTTGCTCCTGCCGCTGGAGCCCCGGGAAGGCAAAAGAAGAAGACCGGTGAGACCTCGGGCACCCACTCCGGCAAGCGCACCTCTTCAGAGTGTAGCGCTCCCATCAAGGACGTGCCAGAGAGCTCTGCCGACAGAAACAAGAAGTCCAGGGCCACACCGCCGGGAACCAAGAAGGTTTCTGTCAAGGAGGACGGCACGGGAGGAGCTTTTACCATAAGCTCCACCCTTGATGACAAATAGGAAGACACGCTCGTCACCTTCCTACGGGCGAATGTGGATGTGTTTGCCTGGCAAGCATCCGACATCCCCGACGTTCCCAGGAAGGTGATTGAGCACCACCTTGTTGTCTGTCCTCATGCACGGCCCGTCAAGCAGAAGGTCAGAAAGCAAGCTTTGGAACGACAAGAGTTCATCAGAGGGGAGATCCAGAAACTGGAAGCAGCGGGTTTGGTAAGAGGAGTGCTCCATCCAACGTGGTTGGCCAATCCGGTGGTAGTGCGCAAGGAAAATGGGAAGTGGAGGCTGTGTATCGATTACACAGATATTAATAAGGCTTGTCCCAAAGACCCCTTCCCGTTGACGCGCATCGACCAGATTGTTGACTCCACAGCTGGGTGTGATCTGTTGTCATTCCTTGATGCCTACTCCGGCTACCACCAGATCTTCATGGCAAGGGAAGATGAAGAGAAAACGGCATTCATCACCCCATGTGGTACATATTGCTTTATACGGATGCCTTTCGGGTTGAGGAGTGCTGGTTCAACGTTTGCAAGGGCGGTCCAGATTGGTTTTGAACCCCAGCTCCATAGAAATATGGAAGCCTATATGGATGATATAGTGGTCAAAACCAAGAACAGGGCAACCCTCGTATCAGATTTACAAGAAACATTTGCAAACCTACGCAAGATCAATCTCAAGCTGAACCCTGAGAAGTGTGTCTTCGGCGTCCCATCTGGCAAGCTTCTCGGGTTCTTTGTGTCACAGCGTAGGATAGAGGCCAATCCGGACAAGATCAAAGTTGTAGAATGGATTGAAGCACCCAAGCGAGTCAAGGATGTGCGTCGGCTTGCCGGTTGCGTTGCCGCCATGAGCAGGTTCATCTCCAAGTCCGCCGAGCGCGCCCTTCCCTTTTTCAAGATTTTGAAAAAGGCGGGCCCGATGGAGTGGACACCAGAAGCCGAAACAGCATTGCAAGATTTGAAGAGGTACCTCTCCTCCGCGCCAATACTAGTTGCGCCTAGGCCACAGGAATCGTTGCTGCTGTACCTGGCGGCAACGAACCAGGTGGTCAGCGCCGCACTAGTGGCGCAGAGAGAAATTGATGATGAGGTAATAGCAGCGACGGAGCCCGATGCCACCGATGCCGAGACGACGCAGCCGGTTGGAGTGCCGCCAAGGAAGAAGATGATGCAGCACCCGGTCTACTTTGTTAGCTCCCTTCTGCAGGGGGCTAGATCAAGGTACTCTGGTGTGCAGAAACTGCTCTTCGGCCTTCTTATGGCCTCGAGGAAGCTGCGTCACTACTTCCAGGTGCACGAAATCACTGTCGTCACTCGCCTCCCTCTGCAACGGATATTGCACAATCCAGACGCAACGGGAAGGATCGTAGAGTGGGCACCGGAACTGTCCAGCTTTGGCCTCAAGTTTGAGAGTACCTCGACGATTCGAAGCCGAGTCCTGGCGGAGTTCGTTGCAGAATGGACCGCGACGCCTGACGAAGAAGCCCAAGAGACTGCTCTCCCTGGCAAGGAGGCAAGTTGCGACTGGATCATGTACTTTGATGGAGCTTTCTCCTTATAGGGCACTGGGGCTGGCGTACTGCTTGTCGCGCCCACCGGAGAGCACCTCAAGTACGTGATCCAGATGCACTTCCCCAGGGAGGTGTCAACAAACAATACGGCTGAGTAAGAAGGGCTGCTTGCCGGTCTTAGGATCGCGGCGGACCTCGGAATCAAGAAACTCGTCGTCAGAGGCGACTCGCAACTTATCGTCAAGCAAGTCAACAAGGATTACCAGAGCCCGTTGATGAAGGCCTACGTCGATGAAGTGAGAAAGCTGGAAGAGCGTTTTGACGGTATACAGGCAGAATACGTTCCCCGAGCGGAGAATGATATCGCCGATTACCTGTCAAAACGCGCTACCCTCAAGCTACCTGTGGAACCAGGTACCTTTGTGCTTTAGCTAACTCAGCCATCCGTTGATCCATCAACAGAGCAAAACAAGAGGAGGAAATTAGGGCCCGGCAAGTACTTTCCTGCCGAGCTCCCCGGAGCCGCCGGCAAGGATGTTGCCGGAGATACTGAGCTCGCCACGGGACGGCTAGCTCCGGCGGAGCATCAAGCTCTTGCCGTTGAGATAGCCGCTCCTGTAGCGGAGGAAATGCCTTTAGTCCTCGCCGTCGAGCCCCAGGCTCCAGCATGGGCACAGCATACCGTCTGATTCCTCCAAACAGGGGCACTTCCTGAGGAGCAGGAAGAAGCGAAAAAAGTAGCCCGTCGCTCTACTATGTACCAGTTCGTTGATGACGTCCTGTACAGAAAGAGGCCGAACGGCGTGAAATTGAAGTGTATCCCTCGAGAGGAAGGACTGGGGCTGTTGGCGGAGATACATGGAGGCATATGTGGATCCCATATCGGGTCAAGGGCCCTTGCCGGCAAAGCATTTCGGCAAGGCTTCTTCTGGCCCACCGCCCCCCAGGATGCGACGACACTAGTCACCAGGTGTGAAGCGTGTCAGTTCCATTCAAAGAAGCTTCATCAGCCAGCTCAAGCCCTTCAAACCATTCCTCTCTCCTGGCCCTTCTCGGTCTGGGGTCTCGACATACTGGGCCCTTTCCCCGCGCTGTCGGGGGCTTTGAGTACTTGTATGTCGCAATTGACAAGTTCATAAAGTGGCCAGAAGTGGAAGCAGTGAGGAAGGTCACAACTCAGTCAGCCATCAAATTCTTCAAGGAACTAGTGTGCCGTTTTGGTGTACCCAACAGGGTCATCACCGACAACGGTACACAATTCACAAGCCGCACCTTCATGCAATATACCCAAGACCTCGGCAGCAAAGTCTGTTTCGCTTCCGTTGCTCACCCATGAAGCAATGGTCAAGCTGAGAGGGCAAACGCTGAAGTACTGCAAGGCTTAAGGACAAAGACCTTTGACAGGCTGCACAAGAGTGGAAGGCGCTGGATTGATGAATTGCCGGCGGTTCTTTGGTCAATCAGAACGACACCAAATCGAGCCACCGGCCAGACACCCTTTGCCCTGGTCAACGGGGCATAAGCAGTTCTCCCCATTGAACTCATATACGGGTCACCTCGAGTACTCGCTTATGATGAGCTTGAGCAAGAGCAACTGCGCCAAGATGATGCAACGCTCCTTGAGGAAGATCATCTTCGGGCGGCTGTGAGAGCAGCATGCTACCAGCAAGCCTTGCGCCGCTACCATAGCCGCAAGGTTCATGCCCGAAGCTTTGAGGAAGGGGACCTTGTTCTTCGGCACGTTCAATCGGCCAAAAATTCCAACAAGTTGACCCCAAAGTGGGAAGGCCCTTATCGGGTAATACGAGTCACCAGGCGCAGCGCAGTCCGCCTGGAGACCGAAGATGCCATTCCGGTGAGTAACTCCGGGAACATTGAGCATCTTCGCAAGTTTTACCCGTAAGGCGCGGCTTGCCGGGCCCCCCGGCAAGCCAACTTTTGTACGAGCATTGCCGATGACGCATGTAACCCTTTGTACAAAGCCAGGCGCAGATCCTGAGCATAACTAAATGAAGCGTTGGCGCCCTGAGTTATAGCATGCATGCTAGGTCGAGTCTCTTCCTTGGTTAGGGTTGATAGTGCTTAGCGGCGACTAACCCCTAGCTTAGAGGTCGAGTGTGCGTCTCCTTGTCTTTCTTTCGTCTTCTTTGGTTCACAGGACACGCGGATATCCGTGCCGAACCACTTGGGGGGGGAAAGAAGATGAACAGACCAACATCTAGCCCCCGGCAAGCCAGTATTGCCGGGGGCTGCAAGAGCAAAGATTCACCCATGGCGAGCCAGGGTTGCCGGGGGCTGCAGCTTCAGATAAGTTCTTCATCCCTCATCATGCATTCCATTATGGACTGAGGTATGTGAAACCTCGTTTTTCTCCTAAGCTAACGTGCTCCCATAACTCTAGGCTCTAGGGCTCGTTCCTGGGGCCAAGTTTGGTCGTAGTCGCGGCAGACGGCAAACAAGGAGCCTGAACCCGCCTTATCCCTGCCTCCGCCAAAGGCGTGAGGAAGGTCGAGTGAAGTGGGGAGATGGCAAGGCCTGTTGCCGGGCAAGGAAATGTTTATCTTGAAGATACCAAGGATTTGCTCCTTGTCGTGGGTTCCACCCGCAAACAAATGACCCAGCAAGCATCCCTTTTTCATCAACAACATTCCACTCAGGTACAGTCCATAGGGAATGAAAAACATGAATGATGGGATTGCAAGTTTTAAATTCAACAAAGGCCCGAAGGCTTACAAACTAAAAAGAGATAAGATGCCCGTAATCCCTTTTCTTGTCCCTCTCCTCAGGAGGCAGGTCAAGGAGGCGAAAAGGACAAAAGGAGCGCCTAGGCGAGCTACGGGTGGCAGAAGACACCAAGAGAACATCTTGGTGGCTGTCCAAAGGCTGGATGGTGATGGCGGCGTCGGAAGCAGAGCTCGAAGACGAGGCGGCAGGACGTCAGCACGCATCGAAGGCATCGGTGCCCGCGTACTCCGACTTGACGGCCTTGTTGCCCACCCTCTTCCTCTTCCGCAGCCTCCCAACGCCAGCCGCCCAAGGAGACGACCTCGAGAAGTTCAGGGAGCCGGCGACGCGGAAGATGGGGTCGTCGGTGCCGCCCAGAGTGGCACCCGACACCTAATCGGACCCGTCATCCTGCCGCCTACTACCCTCGTCGTCGCTGCCGCTGTCCTCCTCGTCACTCCCGCCCGAGGAGGAGTCTTCACTATCGGAAGAGCTCTCCACGCAGCACCTTGCACGGGTCCCAAAGCACCCGAAGACCTTGACAGAGAGAAGGCCACCCTCCATCTGCTTAAAATGGAGAGTGTAGCGACCAGACCTCAAACAGTCTGATCTCTGTGCTCCGGTGTCATCCCTGGATCAGTAATGCTGACACCACACAGTACTCGAAGGATTTATAGCAGAGTAGCAATCACACACTTATTACATCGAGTATCTCAAAAGAGAACTTATTACAATAAATATGGCTTAAAGCCATCTAATAACGATAACAGCGGAAGGCTTGGAAGATAAGTGAGTCCATCAACTCCAACGGCATCACTGAGTATAGAACCACGACCTAAAATTCCTTAATCGTCGTTCGAAAAGTCTGCAACATTAACGTTACAGCCCGAAAACGGGTCAGCACATGGAATATGCTGGCAAGGTAACACATAGAGAGTAATGGAATGCAACAGCTATACTATATGCATATTTGGCTGGTGGAAAGCTCTATGGTTATAGTTTTGCATAAAGCCAATTTTTCCCTACTTCAAAGGAATAAATTTAATTACTAACATGGTGGTTGTTAAACATTGAGAATGGTTGACAGCATTCTCAATCCCAATTAAGCATCATTATTTAACAAACCCAACAAAATTAATTTTAGAGTAACATGTTGAGATTCACATGATAATCCAGGTACTAGGTACTCAAGATGTCCATAACCGGGGACATGGCTAACCATGATTAGTTTATTACACTCTGCAGAGGTTTGCGCACTTTTCCCCACAAGACTCGATCGCCTCCGTTGGATTTCTCGCACTACATGGTGTTTGAGAAACGGATGACCGAGACACAGTCTTTCAGAAGCGCTACCACCTTACGATGGGTAGACCGGTACACCTACTTTCCCCTACATCTGCTATTCTACCCTGTAAGAGTTCGCACGACTTAATCAACTATGCCAGAGCCCATAATGGCTTGTGGCTGCACACGGAAGTTTCTAGTATGAATAATCTCATGATCCCTTTGAGCCTGGGTGGCGGTCCAAAAGAAAAACAGGCAAGTCCTGGAATACCCAGGTGCCTCAATCCACCCAGATGTGTGTTTAAGTTGCCACCTTAGATAAACCATTAATTAACAATCTCACATCTGTCATGGATATCACTCACCCAATCCACGTCTACTAGCATAGCATGGCATAATAAGCAAACGTAGAAGTAACTCCCAAAGGTTTGATAATAAACAGGTAATAGGTACTACCTCATCTACTTCCTATCCCACAATTTAATTAGATCCTAATCATGCAATGTGTGAGGATTGATCTAATGCAATAAAACTGGGTTGTAGAAAAAGGTATGATCAAAGTGTTACTTGCCTTGCTGATGATCCGCGAAACCTAGAGATTCAAAGTAACAGGCAGCGCACTCCGGGTATTCTATCACAGACAAACAAACAAGCATACAATAAGTACTCATCTAATGCATAGGTAAAACTAAAATAGAAGATCTAACCAGAAAGTTCAACTTAAGAACCCTGGTTTGCAAAAAGAATCAAATCAAACGAAGCAAAAGAAATCAAACAGCGAAAGAAATCAACTTCATTCTAGTAATCTGGATCTAGGTCAAATTTTACAGTAGCAAAAACTTGGTTAAGTTGATTATTCGGATAGAGGGTTTCGAGACGAAACTTCAGGCGCTTGAATCGCCTGATTCCGATAAACGAGCGAAAAGTTATACTAAAATGAAAATCGGATCAGAAATCATGATCAGAAAATAACCGCGGAAAAATCCGACGAAAAAGAAAAATGACGAATGGAATTTTTTTTTAAAACGGCACGGATTTCGAGGGCGGCGAACCTCGGGCGACGCGTGGCTCCGGCGGATCGGCGGCGGGGCGGCGGCGGCGGCGGCTGGCGGCGGCGGCGGGGCTGGGCTAGGGTTTCGGGGCGGCTGGCCTTCGGGCTGGCTTGCCCCGGCTTATAAAGGCCCCGGCCAGGGGAGTCCTGGCCGAGTACGGCCCATAGTCGGTTCCGCTTTTTTTTAAATAATTACGCTCGGAAGAAAAATAAAAAGAAATACTAAACGGACTCCAAAAATCACGAAATAAATTTTACCGGGTTTCTAAAATCAAGCTCGATAAAGTGAACATTTATTTGGGCCCTAAATGCAATTTTGAAAAACACGCATTTTCCTAAATTCAAATAAAAATACCGAAAAATTCTGAAATAAAACTTATTTGATTTTTTATTAAATCCTCAATATTTCTATATTTTGGGAAAGTCATTTTATTCCCTCTCTCATATTTTTGTAATAGAAATAATTGATGATAAAATAAATAAAATCAAATGATCCTGTTTACAAAATTTGAGAAAACTCAAATATGTAAATAACGAAATCCCCAACTCTCTCCGTGGGTCCTTGAGTTGCTTAGGATTTTCTAGGATCAAAACCAAAAGCAAAATAAAATATGATATGCATGATGATCTAATGTATAACATTCCAAATTGAAAATTTGGGATGTTACAAACCTACCCCCCTTAAGATGAATCTCGCCCTCGAGATTCGGGTTGGCTAGAAAATAGGTGAGGGTGGTCCTTGAGCAAATCTTCCTCTCGCTCCCAGGTGGCTTCATCCTCCGTGTGGTGGCTCCACTGAACTTTGCCAAACTTGATAACCTTGCTGCGAGTGACTCGGCTGGCAAACTCGAGAACCTTGACTGGTTTCTCCTCATAGGTCAAATTGTTATCCAACTGAATTGCTTCTAATGGCACTGTGTCTCTCAAAGGTATGTTAGCCATCTCCGCGTGACACTTCTTCAACTGAGAAACATGGAACGCATCATGAACTCCTGTCAAACCTCCTGGCAATTCCAACTTGTAGGCCACTTCTCCCATACGCTCCAAAACTCGATATGGCCCTACAAATCGTGGCGCTAACTTCCCCTTAACTCCAAAACGCTTAATCCCTCGAAGTGGGGATACTCGAAGATAAGCTCTATCTCCGACTTCGTAAACTATCTCCTTGCGTTTAGAATCTGCGTAGCTCTTCTGCCTGGACTGGGCTACCTTGAGCCTATCGCGAATCAACTTCACTTTCTGTTCAGACTCCTTAATCAAGTCAGGTCCAAACAACTGACGGTCTCCAACTTCGTCCCACGACAACGGTGTCATGCACCTCCTTTCGTACAAAGCTTCGAAAGGGGCCATCTTCAAACTGGTTTGGTAACTGTTGTTGTAAGAGAACTCTGCATATGGCAAATTATCGTCCCAACTAGATCCATAATCTAGCGCACAAGCTCTCAGCATATCCTCCAAAATCTGATTGACTCTCTCGATCTGTCCATCTGTCTGCGGATGAAAAGTTGTACTAAATTCTAGCCTAGTACCCAAAGTCTCATGCAACTGCTTCCAGAATTTTGAGGTAAACTGGGTTCCTCTATCTGATACGATGCTCCTCGGAACTCCATGCAAACATACGATCCTGGTCATGTATATCTTTGCCAACTTAGCACTGGTGTAAGTGGTCTTTACTGGGATGAAATGAGCTACCTTCGTCAATCGATCAACTACAACCCAAATCGAGTCATAGCCTGAACGAGTCCTTGGTAATCCCGTGATAAAATCCATGCCTGGCTTATCCCACTTCCATTCGGGTATCGGCAATGGTTACAATAATCCGGCTGGCTTCTTATGTTCTGCCTTTACTCTCTGACATACGTCACAAACTGCTACATACTCCGCAATATCCTTCTTCATTCCGGTCCACCAGAAAATATCCTTCAAATCCAAATACATCTTGGTATTTCCTGGGTGAATCAAATACGGTGAATCATGTGCCTCTTGCAGAATCAACTTTCTGATCTCCGGGTCATTGGGTACATAAACACGGTCTTCAAACCATAGGGTGTCGTGCTCATCCTCACGAAATCCTTTAGCTTTTCCTTCTTTCATTTTCTCCTTTATGGAAGCAATCTCCTTGTCAGTCTTCTGAGCTTCCTTGATCCTGTCCATCAAAGTTGACTGAATTTCCAACGTTGCTACATAGCCTCTCGGAACTATTTCCAAACATAGTTCATGAAGATTTTCTGCTAACTCCTTGGGTATTTCTCCCATTATTAACGTATTGACATGGCTCTTGCGGCTTAATGCATCATCTACTACATTAGCCTTCCCGGGATGATAATGCAATTTCATATCATAATCCTTGATGAGCTCCAACCATCTCCTTTGTCTGAGGTCCAACTCCTTCTGCGTGAAAATGTACTTCAAACTCTTGTGATCCGTGTACACCTCACAATGATTTCCAATGAGGAAATGTCTCCATGTCTTCAATGCATGCACTACGGCTGCTAACTCCAAATCATGCGTGGCATAATTCAATTCGTGAGGCTTCAGTTGTCTTGAAGCATACGAAACAACTCTTCCTTCCTGCATAAGCACTGCTCCAAGTCCTCGACGTGAAGCGTCGCAATACACCTCATAATCCTTGGTCTGATCTGGCAAAATCAACACTGGTGAGGTAACCAAACGGTTCTTCAATTCCTGAAAACTTGCCTCACACTCCTCAGTCCATTTGAACTTAGTATCCTTCTTCAGAAACTCCGTCATAGGCTTCGAAATCTTTGAAAAAAATTCAATAAACCTCCGGTAGTATCCTGCGAGTCCAAGAAAACTCCGGATCTCTCCAACTGTTGTTGGGGCTTCCCACTTGGTCACGGTTTCAACTTTAGCGGGATCTACTGCTATACCTTCTCCAGATATAACGTGTCCGAGGAATCCTACTTCCTTCAACCAAAACTCACATTTGCTGAACTTGGCATATAATTGGTGTTCTCTGAGCTTTCCAAGTACCAAACGCAAATGCTCCTTATGCTCCTCTTCATTCTTCCAATATACCAGGATATCATCAATGAACACTATGACGAACTTATCCAAAAACTCCATAAACACTTTGTTCATCATGTTCATAAAATAGGCAGGCGCGTTAGTCAGACCAAATGACATAACGGTATACTCATACAGCCCATACCTGGTGGTAAAAGCTGTCTTAGGTATGTCCTGCTCTCGAATCTTCAACTGATGGTACCCTGATCGCAAATCGATCTTGGAAAACACTTTAGCCCCTTGCAATTGATCAAACAGATCATTGATCATTGGTAGCGGGTACTTGTTTTTGATTGTTACTTCGTTCAATCCTCGATAATCAACAACCATTCTTAACGATCCATCCTTCTTCTCCACTAGAAGTACTGGTGATCCCCAAGGCGAAGAACTTGGGCGAATGTAACCTTTATCCAGTAACTCCTTAATCTGCTTCTTAATTTCCACCAAATCCTTTGCTGGCATCCTATACGATCTCTTCGATATTGGCCCAATGCCTGGCAAAAGCTCAATCAAAAATTCAATGTCTCTATCCGGTGGCATGCCTGGCAACTCTTCGGGAAATACATCAGGAAAATCCTTTACCACTGGTACTTCCTCCTGCACAACTCCTGATAAGGAATTTACTTGCGTCCTGTTTGGCGCATGTCGGGTTACATACTTGATCCTTCTCCCTTCTGGTGTGGTAAGCAAAATTGACTTACTAGCACACTCAATATTCCCTTCATACTTTGATAACCAATCCATGCCTAATAGCACATCCAATCCTTGGGATTCCAGAATAATTAAATCCGTTGGGAAAACATGCCTTCCTATACTTAATGGCACTTGAAAACATCCTTGTCCGGCCATGTACTCTGCTCCTGGCGAGCTTACTAGCATAGGTGTTTTAAGAACCCTAGTGGGAAGGCTATACTTTTCCACAAATCCCCTTGATATGTATGAATGCGATGCACTAGTATCAAAAAGAACGAGTGCAGTAAATGACTTAACCAAAAACTTACCTATTACTGCATCGGGCTGAGCTTCAACCTCCTCCACATTAACGTGGTTCACCTGTCCCCTGTTGAAAGGGTTCGGCTTCTTTCCAGAGCTTCCATTGCCGTTTTGGCCTTCAGGACATTCATTGGCATAATGTCCGGTCTTGGAACACTTGAAACAGGTGACTTGACTCAGATCTCTCTTGGCTGGGGTTGATGGGGTGCTGCGGTTCTGGCCATTGCTTCCTCCATTCCCATTACCATTCTTGGTGCCATTGTGATTGTGCGAGCTACCTACTCCATGGGTATGCTGAAAATGTCCTCCCGGTCTAGGGGTAAACGTGGCTTCTGCTGAGCTCCTGAATTATACTTTCCTTGTCCATACTTCCTCTTGCGGTTCTCAATTTGCTGCTGCTTCCCTTCAATCATAAGAGCACGATCTACCAACTCCTGGTAGTTGTTGAAGGTGGCTACCATCAACTGCATACTCAACTCATCATTCAGTCCTTCCAGGAATTTCTCCTGCTTAGCTGCATCCGTAGCAACGTCATCTGGGGCATAACGTGCTAGCTTACTAAACTCCTCCACATACTGGCCAACTGTCCGTCCTCCTTGGCGCAAGTTACGAAACTCACGCTTCTTCATGGCCATTGCTCCTGCTGAAACATGGGCAGTACGGAAAGCCTGCTGAAACTGGTCCCATGTGACAGTGTCGACTGGGAAGGTGGCTGTGAAATTCTCCCACCAGGATGCTGCGGGTCCTTCTAACTGATGTGCGGCAAACTTCACCTTCTCCGCATCTGTGCATCCTGCTGTGGTCAACTCCCTAGCTGTCTTGCGGAGCCAATCATCTGCTACTATCGGCTCGGTGCTACTGGAAAACACCGGCGGATTCAGCCTAAGAAAACGGGCTAAGTGGTCAACAGGTGGTGGTGGTGGTGGTGGGTTGTTGTTGTTGTTCCCCTGATTCTGGTTCTGAACTAGCAACTGCATCAAGGTGTTCTGCTGCTGGATCAACTGGGTGAGCTCCGGCGGAAAGGCAAATCCGGGGTCACGTCTCGGAGGCATCTGAGGGTTTAGAAAAGATGAGATATAAGAATAGAGGGGGTCTAAAGAGAAAACACTACCCATATGCACATGAGGCAAAAGCAAACAATTCACTTCATTCAATCAAACAAAGGCATACAATCGATCTAACTATCGCAAAGTGCTCGGACTACTATATTTACATGGTGGACTACTACTACTGATGAGGTGGTCTACTAGAAATATTCTACGGTTGTAGACTCCATGATATCTGCTCCTGCTTCATCAACATAGTCATCATTGCTACTATCTTGTTCCGAGTCGGTGCCGTCAATGATGATGTAGTCTTCCGGGCTAATCTCCTTGGGTTCTTCGTCTTCATCTACTGGTGTCGGGCCTCCCATAAATATTCCAATCTTCTTGATCAGATCGTCATTCTTCTCCACCAATACTTCAATTTCTTCTTCATAATCTTCACGTGTAGCCTTGAGTTCTTCCTCCAGTTCCTTGATTCTAGTCTTAGCCTTCTTCAGATCTATCATGTCGGCGCACATCTGATTCTCCTGTCGTCGAATGTGCTGATTTAACTCCTGAATAAAAGCTGCAATTGATCTATCTTTCCTGGTGCTGATCATCTCCCAGTGTTCATCTCGGCGCCCACAAATCTGGTAGATAGTATCCTTGAGATCCTTGCGGTAGACTTCTCCAATGCGTCCCATGGCGATGTGAGCTGCCATACTCTTTCCTAGACTCCAAGTTGGTGCATCAAAAGAAAACTCTATGGGCTCAGTGACTGGCATGAACGTCCTTCCTGGAACTTGAACTTGAATCATCCAGCGCTCTTCTTCAGGTAAAGTGGCGTTGTAGGTTCCCGTGAAGCTTGGTATTCCTATGTTCAGGTATCTAGTGACTTCCTTCAAGTGGCGTCCAAAGGGTGTATCTTCATCTGGTTGGGTGAACTTGTTCCTTGCATCCGCCATCCTAAAGAGTAGAAAAGATGAGAAGGTCAGAAGAGAAGAGGGTGAGTAGTGATCTAGGTCTTTAGCTTAGTGGTCGTGTCCTACAGTCAGCGTGTGCTCTGATACCATCTCTGTAGCGACCAGACCTCAAACAGTCTGATCTCTGTGCTCCGGTGTCATCCCTGGATCAGTAATGCTGACACCACACAGTACTCGAAGGATTTATAGCAGAGTAGCAATCACACACTTATTACATCGAGTGTCTCAAAAGAGAACTTATTACAATAAATATGGCTTAAGCCAATCTAATAACGATAACAGCGGAAGGCTTGGCAGATAAGTGAGTCCATCAACTCCAACGGCATCACTGAGTATAGAACCACGACCTAAAACTCCTTAATCGTCGTCTGAAAAGTCTGCAACATTAACGTTGCAGCCCGAAAACGGGTCAGCACATGGAATATGCTGGCAAGGTAACACATAGAGAGTAATGGAATGCAACAGCTATACTATATGCATATTTGGCTGGTGGAAAGCTCTATGGTTATAGTTTTGCATAAAGCCAATTTTTCCCTACTTCAAAGGAATAAATTTAATTACTAACATGGTGGTTGTTAAACATTGAGAATGGTTGACAGCATTCTCAATCCCAATTAAGCATCATTATTTAACAAACCCAACAAAATTAATTTTAGAGTAACATGTTGAGATTCACATGATAATCCAGGTACTAGATACTCAAGATGTCCATAACCGGGGACACGGCTAACCATGATTAGTTTATTACACTCTGCAGAGGTTTGCACACTTTTCCCCACAAGACTCGATCGCCTCCGTTGGATTTCTCGCACTACATGGTGTTTGAGAAACGGATGACCGAGACACAGTCTTTTAGAAGCGCTAGCACCTTACGATGGGTAGACCGGTACACCTACTTTCCCCTACATCTGCTAGTCTACCCTGTAAGAGTTCGCATGACTTAATCAACTATGCCAGAGCCCATAATGGCTTGTGGATGCACACGGAAGTTTCTAGTATGAATAATCTCATGATCCCTTTGAGCCTGGGTGGCGGTCCAAAAGAAAAGAAGGCAAGTCCTGGAATACCCAGGTGCCTCAATCCACCCAGATGTGTGTTTAAGTTGCCACCTTAGATAAACCATTAATTAACAATCTCACATCTGTCATGGATATCACTCACCCAATCCACGTCTACTAGCATAGCATGGCATAATAAGCAAACGTAGAAGTAACTCCCAAAGGTTTGATAATAAACAGGTAATAGGTACTACCTCATCTACTTCCCATCCCACAATTTAATTAGATCCTAATCATGCAATGTGTGAGGATTGATCTAATGCAATAAAACTGGGTTGTAGAAAAAGGTATGATCAAAGTGTTACTTGCCTTGCTGATGATCCGCGAAACCTAGAGATTCAAAGTAACAGGCGGCGCACTCCGGGTATTCTATCGCAGACAAACAAACAAGCATACAATAAGTACTCATCTAATGCACAGGTAAAACTCAAATAGAAGATCTAACCAGAAATTTCAACTTAAGAACCCTGGTTTGCAAAAAGAATCAAATTGAACGAAGCAAAAGAAATCAAACGGCGAAAGAAATCAACTTCGTTCTAGTAATCTGGATCTAGGTCAAATTTTACAGTAGCAAAAACTTGTTTAAGTTGATTATTTGGATAGAGGGTTTCGAGACGAAACTCCAGGCGCTTGAATCGCCTGATTCCGATAAACGAGCGAAAAGTTATACTAAAACGAAAATCAGATCAGAAATCGCGATCAGAAAATAACCGCGGAAAAATCCGACGAAAAAGAAAAACGACGAACGGATTTTTTTTTAAAAAACAGCACGGATTTCGAGGGCGGCGAACCTCGGGCGACGCGCGGCTCCGGCGGATCGGCGGCGGGGCGGCGGCGGCGGCTGGCGGCTGCGCGGCGGCGGCGGGGCTGGGCTAGGGTTTCGGGGCGGCTGGCCTTCGGGCTGGCTTGCCCCGGTTTATAAAGGCCCCGGCCAGGGGAGTCCTGGCCGAGTACGGCCCATAGTCGGTTCCGCTTTTTTTTAAATAATTACGCTAGGAAGAAAAATAAAAAGAAATACTAAACGGACTCCAAAAATCACGAAATAAATTTTCCCGGGTTTCTAAAATCAAGCTCGATAAAGTGAACATTTATTTGGGCCCTAAATGCAATTTTGAAAAACGCGCATTTTCCTAAATTCAAATAAAAATACCGAAAAACTCTGAAATAAAACTTATTTGATTTTTTTATTAAATCCTCAATATTTCTATATTTTGGGAAAGTCATTTTATTCCCTCTCTCATATTTTTGTAATAGAAATAATTGATGATAAAATAAATAAAATCAAATGATCCTGTTTACAAAATTTGAGAAAACTCAAATATGTAAATAACGAAATCCCCAACTCTCTCCGTGGGTCCTTGAGTTGCTTAGGATTTTCTAGGATCAAAACCAAAAGCAAAATAAAATATGATATGCATGATGATCTAATGTATAACATTCCAAATTGAAAATTTGGGATGTTACAGAGAGTGAGCCCCTCCGTCAAGCAGTGGATATGAGCAAACGTCTTCCGTCCCCGACAAAGATACATCACGTGTGGGGCGGGGAAGTCGACACGGGCCCACATCCCACTGATCTCGCAGCCCCTCATGTGCAGCCACAACGATTCCGGCGGATCCAGCTCCATCTCCCGCGCGAATGGAGTCAGGAAACGAAGGCGACGGCGCGGCAGCTGGCGCAGCCTGACGAAGAACTCACAAGGGTCATCCCCAACGTGGCCCTCCATTGGAGGAGGAGCTGCTGGCGGGGGCGAGCGGCGACCCTCGCCGCCACTGTCGAGGGACCGGGATTCCCTCTCTCCATGACGGATGGAAGGGAGGAGCAGAAGCTGAAGCAAGAAGAAGATGAAAGAATGCGGGACGCCATCCCCCCTCCCGCTCTTTATAAAGGATCGGGGTTGGGGCTTGGCCGCCCCGCTCGGCCAATCAAGACACGGGAGGCGCAGGGAGCCAGGGCCGACCCGCTGCCCCAACCAGCGACGGCCCAGTTCCCCGCCTCCACCTTTTGCCACCCCAAGCGCATGCTAGACACGTGGCGAACGCGCAGAACCGAGGGGACGGGTGAGGCGACCTCTCCCCATCCCGTGATCGTGGGGAGTGGACGCCTCGAGGACCGCGCCTCGGCCCCATTCAGTAAATAGGCCGCGCCTCCACGCCTCCCTCCGTTTATGGGGAAGGCGCGAACCGCCCCCTTTACTACGACGTGACGCATGCCTGCGGGAACCAACCCCACGCATGCCGCCCACGTCACACGCGCCTCCCCACGCCGCGCCACACGCGGGAATCGTGGGAAGCGCAGCGCGTGAAGAATCTTACCGCGATAAAAACCGCCCCGCCTACCCGCGCACCGTTTTTGGGCCTAGCCCAAACAACGCGTTGCGCTTATGTGTGGACCAGGCCCGGGGGCTCCTGTCGGTGTATAAAAAAAGGGTACACTTTTTGTACCCCTATAACAGTGCACGGGCAGTCCGAGCCGTGGGCACCACCACACCAAGCAAGGCAAGAGAGGTGAGCCAGGGTAAGACCGAAGCTCGAGAGAACTATGACGCCAAGGCCAAGACCACGAAGAGCAAAGGGGACGAAGCGGACTCCCCCGGCAAGATCCTTGCCGGGAGACAGTTCTAGCTGCCCCGGCAAGACCCTTGCCGCGGCGACTCGTCCCGCGCCTACGGAGCGAGTCACCCTTGAGTCCACTGCCCCGAAAGGGCAAGGATTCGGGAGACACCCCCGTGGCGGCATGCAGATCTTCGTGAAGACATTCAAAATCAGATACGCACTAAGGAGACGACAACCCTTGGCGGGATCCCAGCCGAGGAAGACCACAAGGCCCCCGGCAAGCGCCTTACCGGGGATGACAGCAGGCGCCTCGGTAAGACCCTTGCTGGGGCCCCGGCAAGGCCCTTGCCGAGGACACCCGCAGGGCCACCATCAGGCCCATGCCGACTAAACCTCCACCACCGCATGCATGCAGCGGCCGACCCAACCAGTTGGGCAGGCACCTGCGTGGCGGCATGCAGGTCTTCGTGAAGACCCACCATTGTGCCACCTCAGCTACCTGCCTACCTACGTGGCATCACAGGCGTCGCTGGCCAGGGCGTGTGTCGACACAAGAAGGAGCGGCGACGATGGACGAGGCAGATCTCTCCCCCGTCCCCGATAAAGCAAAGACACCTAAGCAAGACGCATTAAATGCGCCTTGTCATGCAATGCGAGGGATAACCTCGCATCACTGTTCCCTTTCCACCTCTTGTGTGCCACTGTGGCAACCCCTTTTCCTATAAAAGGAGGCCCGAGGCGACCAGGAGAAGGATTCGGCTTTTTGGAGCTCCTCACGCCCCATAGCTAGCACAAGAACATAGATATACAATCCACCAAAGCAGTAGTAGGGTTTTATGCATCCTCGTGGCCTGAACCTGGATAAACGAACCATGTGCTACCTGCTTGATCCGCTCTTCTCACGACCCCGCGCCCCGCTAACCGTAGTAGGGATCCTCGTGATCCCATAGGTTTCGTCCCGCACCGACACTCTTCTTGTCAGGAGAGTCCTGGCCAAACTATGTTCGGCAGGATTGGGATGCGGATGACGAAGAAATTCGCCGCCCACCCACCACCCACCTAGTAGCCACTGTCGACAATTTGACCGACATGCTCGACTTCGACTCCGAAGACATCAACGGTATGGACAACGATGCGGGAGAAGAAGAGGAACCACTGCCCACAGGGCACTGGACAGCCACCTCATCATATGATATATACATGGTGGACACACCCAAAGAAGGCAATGGCGACGGGACAGCGGAGGATGACCCCTCCAAGAAGCAACCCAACCGCCGACGTCAGTGGCGCCGCTCTAAGTCTCGCCAAAGCAAAAGTGGTGACACCGGCACAGGAGATAATAGCACTCCGGATAGTGCCGAAGACAACAACAATCCTCTCCAGCAAGATTTAGAGCAGGAGGATGGAGAAGCCAGCCCTCCCGAGAGAGCGGCAGATGGAGAGGCGGAGGATGATAATTACATGCCTCCCTCCGAAGACGAGGCAAGCCTCGACGACGACGAATTTTTGCCGTGCCGGAGGATCCCGCCGAGCAAGAGTGCTTCAAGCGCCGGCTTATAGCCACAGCAAATAGCCTTAAGAAAAAGCAGCGGCAGTTTCAAGCTGATCAAGATTTGCTAGTTGACAGATGGACTGAAGTCCTTGCGGCCGAGGAATATGAACTCGAACGCCCCTCCAAGAGTTACCCAAAGTGCAGGTTGCTACCCCGACTGGAGGAGGAAGCATTAAAACCTACATATCCAGCATATGACACGGCTGATCGGCCACCTCGTGGCCGCGACAGAGAGGCATTTCAGCCAAAAACTCAGCCTGCACCCCAACGCCACTCAAATAAAAATGACAAGGCACGGGGAAACACGCTAGACCTACGAGACGTATTGGAGGACAAAGCAAAACACGCAAGATTGATATACGGATCAAGAGGGCACGCCACTACGTGAGACGATAACCGTCACGCCGGATACAGTAAAAGTAAATCCGGCCGGGCCGAACACAGCGGACAAGACTCATTCGAGCTGCGTCGTGACATAGCCCACTACAGAGGTGCCGCACACCCCATATGCTTCACAGATGAAGTAATGGATCACCAAATCCCAGAGGGTTTTAAACCCGTAAATATCGAATCATACGACGGCACAACAGATCCTGCGGTATGGATCGAGGACTTCCTCCTGCACATCCACATGGCCCGCGGTGACGATCTACACGCCATCAAATACCTCCCACTCAAGCTCAAAGGACTAGCTCGACATTGGCTCAACAGCCTGCCAGCAGAATCCATTGGCTGTTGGGAAGATCTCGAAGCCGCATTCCTCGACAACTTCCAGGGAACTTATGTGCGACCACCAGATGCCGATGACTTGAGCCACATAATTCAGCAGCCAGAGGAATCGGCCAGGCAATTCTGTACATGGTTCCTGACAAAGAAAAATCAAATCATCGACTGTCCGGATGCAGAGGCCCTAGCAACTTTTAAGCAAAACATCCACGACGAGTGGCTCGCCCGGCACCGTGGCCAGGAAAAGCCGAAATCTATGGCAGCCCTCATGACACTCATGACCCGCTTTTGCGCGGGAGAAGACAGATGGCTGGCTCGCAGCAATAACATATCAAAGAACCACGGTACTTCAGATACCAAGGATAGCAATGGCAGGTCACGTCGCAACAAACATAAGCGCCGCGTCGATAGCGACAATACCGAGGATACGGTAGTCAATGCCGGATTCAGAGGCTCTAAACCCGGTCAGCGGAAAAATTCATTCAAAAGAAGCACTCCGGGCCCGTCCAGTTTGGACCATATACTCGATCACTCATGCCAAATACATGGCACCCCCGACAAGCCAGCCAACCACACCAACAGGGAATATTGGGTGTTCAAGCAGGCCGGCAAGTTAAATGCCGAAAACAAAGATAAGGGGCTACATAGCGATGACGAGGAGGAGCCCCGGCAGCCGAACACCGGAGGGCAGAAGAGGTTCCCCCCACAAGTGCGGACGGTGGACATGATATACGCAACCCACATCCCCAAGAGGGAGCGGAAGCGTGCGTTAAGGGATGTATATGCGTTGGAGCCAGTCGCCCCAAAGTTCAACCCATGGTCCTCCTGTCCGATCACCTTCGATCGCAGGGACCATCCCACTAGTATCCGTCATGGCGGATTCGCCGTACTGGTCCTAGACCCAATCATCGACGGATTTCACCTCACTCGAGTCCTTATGGACGGCGGCAGCAGCCTGAACCTACTTTATCAGGACACGGTGCGCAAAATGGGTATAGACCCCTCAAGGATCAAACCCACAAAAATGACCTTCAAAGGCGTCATACCAGGTGTAGAGGCCCATTGCACAGGCTCAGTCACACTGGAAGTGGTCTTCGGATCCCCGGATAACTTCCGAAGCGAGGAGTTAATCTTCGATATAGTCCCGTTCCGTAGCGGCTATCATGCACTGCTTGGGCGAACCGCATTTGCGAGATTCAGCGAGGTACCGCACTATGCATATCTCAAGCTCAAGATGCCAGGACCTCGAGGGGTCATCACAGTCAATGGAAACACAGAGCACTCTCTCCGCACAGAGGAGCACACTGCGGCCCTCGCAGCAGAAGCGCAAAGCAGCCTCTTAAGGCAATCTACCAGTTCGGTGATTAAAGACCCGGACACCTTCAAGCGCGCCCGGAGTAATCGGCAACAAGACCGCCTGGCACGTTCCGAGCTCGCATAGCAATGCGGCCCCCACCCCAGTCCCAGCCAAACGGAGAAATTCGTGCCACGCGTACATAATTACACATTGAAAATACCATGGGCATAGGTGGGGAGGGGGGCACGACTACGGCACGCCCCAAGACGCGGCTCAACTGCACTAGGGGCTTCCCGCTTTGTTATTTTTCTCTCTTTCAGGACTTTTATCTCTAGAAACCCTGTCCGGCAGTACGATTGCCGGACACACGATGCAACAACCAAGGAGGCAGAAAGCTACGTCGCACCACGAAACTCCCAGGTGGTCTTTGATAACGAGTGAAATACTTGCTTTAAATACCATTCCTCGGGTTGCCCTTGGAGGGGACATGTCAAATAGTCCTACTTTTTGCTAATCGCACTACTTGTATCATTCTGCTTCGACGCACCTTTTTGAATAAACAATGCATAGCACTAGACTATTACCGCATTCTCTATTCTTTTTATATATGTTCATTCGCAACATTCAGCACCCGTACACTTTGGTACGGCCAATATGCCAGGGGCTTAAGCGTACCCCATAATACGGCGTGAGAAGTCCGAACACTTTCAACAGTGCGGCATCTCGAACTTATAGCATTATATGCATCAACTCCGAATCATGTCTTGGGTCAATAGTTGGGTTTGCCCGGCTCCCATGTTTTGGTACCTTACGTTCCGCTATATCGGCTAAGGTAGCACTGGGAGAACTACTGCGATTGTGCCTTGGTTCATCTGGGCAAGCACCTCAGTAGAGAAAGCTAAAACTGACTGTCATGATAAGGCGAGAGTTGGTCGCTGTTCGAGAGGTCTCGAGTCCCTAAAGACTTATGCCGCTTAGAGCGAGGGGTCAGCTTTGTCCGGCTTAAGGCGTGTATAGCGCCCCGAATTCGGCCTTCTGAATACTAGGGGCTTCGCCAAAATTTAAAATTGTAGACTTCTATGGCTAAGTGAGAGTGATAAAGCATTATAGTCCGATTGCCTTGTTCATTGTGCTGAGCACCTCCCATGAAGGACCCAACAATGGGAAAAAGAGTGCTCAGATTTATCCCGAACACCCCAGCACTCAGGGCATGGGGGCAGAAGCCGACGACTGGCCATCTCTCAGATTTAATAAACAGCCGCACAAAAGGTAATATTTTAAATTCAAACAAGCGTTGCATAGCGCATATGAACAAGTTTTCATAATACAGGATCACTCGAGCAAGTTCATTCAAAAATTACATCCTTCGCACACTTGTCCGCCATAAGACGGGCACCATTCAGGACACCCTCATAATACATTTCGGGGTGGCGATGCTCCTTGCCCTGCGGCGGCCCCTCCTTCACCAGCTTCTCGGCGTCCATCTTGGCCCAGTGCACCTTCGCACGGGCAAAAACCCGGCGGGCACCTTCAATGCAGATGGACCGCTTGATGACTTCCAGCCGGGGGCAGGCGTCCACAAGCCGCTTCACCAGGCCGAAGTAGCTATTGGGAAGGGAGTCGCCAGGCCACATCCGGACTATAAGGCCCCTCATGGCCTGTTCGACCGCCTTGTGCAGCTCGACCAGTAGCTTCAGCTGGTCGCTCATAGGCATCGGGTGTTCAGTCCCAGTATACGGAGACCAGAACAACTTCTCCGTCGAGCTTCCCTCCTCGGCCTGGTAATATTTCACGGCATCCGACACGCTGCGGGGCAAATATGCGAATGCTCCTGGAGAGCTCCGGACTCGGGTAAGTAACAAGTAATTTACTTTCACATGCTTGCTTTGCATATTGAATGCCTTACCCACCGCTATCTTCCTCATCACCTCAATTTCCTGGAGGGCCTTTTGGGCTTCAGCCTTGGCATGCTTTGTGCTCTCAAGGGTCGCAGCAAGCTCGGACTCTCGCGTCTTCGAGTCAAGATCCAAAGTCTTATGTTTCTTCACGAGAGCCTGGAGCTCTCGCTGCACCTCGCCCACCCGTGCCTCTTGTTTCTCCCGCTCAGTGCGCTCCTTGGCCGCTTTGTTTTTGGCCTCGGACAACGCTTGCTTTAGGATCGCCACTTCGGTCGTGGCCCCTGGCACATTCATGATGATCCTGTCATTTCGCAACCACGTTTTCTTTTTTATATAGACAAGGTATTACTTACCTTTGTTCTCCTCGAGCTGCCTCTTGGCAAGGCCGAACTCTTTCTCAGACCGCTCAAGGTTCTGCTTCAGTGTGGCGACCTCCGCAGTCAGTGCGGCAGAGGTCAGCAGCGAAGCCTGCATACGCATACAGACATACTTATATTAGACTCCTGCAGATATTATTGATCCTCTATTCGGCTTTTCTTTGTGAACACCAAACAGAGCATCAGGGGCTACTGTCTATGCGGTAATATTTTTCCTATATATTAAATACCTACCTCAAAGCCTGTTAGAAGGCTGGCACAGGCTTCAGTCAGTCCGCTCTTGGCGAACTGAACCTTCTTGATCACCGCACTCATAATAGTGTGGTGCTCTTCGTCAATGAAAACGCCGCGAAGCGCTCCTAGCAGGTCGTCCGGTGCCTCTGGATGGACAGAGGTCACCGGCACGGACGGCTTGCCCCTCTTGGAAGGGGGCCGTCTGCCCGAGTCCGGAACCACTGGAGGTTCCGGTGCGGTGTTCGGCTGAGCGCCGAACTTGGAGCCCCTGGGAGCCTTGCTCCCTTTGCTCCTGGAGTCTGGAAGGTCGCCTAGAGGCGCCTCCGGGACTATCTCCCCCTGGCTTGGTGCCCCTTGAGACAATACCTCGGCATTGTCCATAGGGCAAGGAGAGGAGGCGGTTGGAAGTGTGTCACTATTCATGTCTGACGAGTCCAAGGAACCGTCCGACGAGGATACGTCGATACGGGCTTGGGGCGGACTGCGTAATCATATTCGACGTTAGGAGAAGCAGTGCAACAAAAGTATGCTATGAGTTACTCTGGTATCCGAATACTTACGACTTTGCCAGGGGCTTGGCCCTGAGCAGCCACTCGTCTTCGCCATCGGCGGCGGTGGTGGAGCAGTCCGAAAGGAGAGTCCTTCCCTTCTTGGACCCTTCGGCCTCCCCGGTTGGGGCGGCCTTCCTTTTCTTGTCTCCCCCGGCTGGAGGGGGAGAATCTTCATCTTCCTTCTCCTCGTTTTCACGGGAGGAGTGCGTCTCAGAGTTATCGGACGATGTGTCCGATACCACCTGGTGCCATGAATTCTTTCGGGTTCCCGTGGCCTTCTTCTTGGTCTTCTCCGGCACCTCATAAGGAGCCGGAGTCCGCATCTCCGTCAAGAGAGCGTCTGCATGGTCTTCGGGCAGAGGGGCTGGACAGTTAATCTGCTCCGATGTCTCCACCCAGTCATGTCAAAGGCATGGGAGCTCAGACCCTGCACATGGTTAAGCTATGGGAAATAAATACCCTACCCGGTGTACAGAGCTTACCGAATTCGCAGGGCGCTTCGCGCTTAGCCCACGGTCCTTGGTAAGAGAAGGGGGAACCTCGGCGCCTTTGAACAGCACCTTCCAGACGTCCTTATGCGTCGTATCGAGGAGTCTGGTGCTGGGCCGGTTCAAACTCCCATAAGTTGAAAGCCCGTTGTTGACACGGGAGGATCCGGCGGAAGAGCATGACCTGGACTATGTTGACAAGCTTAAGTTTCTTGCTTGTCATGTTCCGGATACACTTATGGAATTCGTCCAGCTCCACCGATGAGCCCCAAGACAGGACCTTCTCCTTCCAGGAAGTGAGCCGCGTGGGGATTCCGGATCGAAACTCGGGGGCCGCCACCTAGTTGGTGTCGTGTGGCTCGGTGATGTAGAACCACCCCGATTGCCACCCCTTTATGGTCTCCACGAAGGAGCCCTCGAGCCATGTAACGTTGGGCATTTTCCCACCATGGATCCGCCGCATTCCGCTTGTTGGCCGCCTACTACCTTCGGCTTTATATTGGAGGTCTTCAGCCATAGGCCGAAGTGGGGCCGGATGCGGAGAAAGGCCTCGCACACGACGATGAACGCCGAGATGTTGAGGATGAGATTCGGGGCCAGATCATGAAAGTCCAGCCCATAATAGAACATAAGGCCGCGGACGAATGAATGGAGGGGAAACCCCAGTCCGCGGACGAAGTGGGGGAGGAAAACCACCCTTTCGTGAGGTTCCGGGGTAGGGACGATCTGCCCCGCAGCTGGCAGCCGATGCGCGATATCTGTGGCTAAGTATCCGGCTCCACATAGTTTTTTGATGTGTCCCTCCGTGACGGAGGAGGCCATCCACTTGCCTCCCGCTCCGGACATGTTTGGAGAGAGTTGAGGAGAAGGGTGTGGACTTGGGCGCCGGAGCTCGAGTGCGCGAGAATGGATGGGCAAGGAGGAAGAAGGCGTGGGTAGAAAAAGGTGAGACCTTATCCCTTTATAAGGGCGGACAAAACTATGCGCCCCCACCAGCCTGGTAAAACTTGCTTATCCCCCAAGCGCCGTAATTGATGGCGCGGTTGTGTTACCCACGTCCGTATTAATGGGAATCCCGTAATAAGGGGACATGATCTCTGCTTCGACAAGACGTGCCAAGGAAACCGCCTCGCGAAACACGCTGAGACAGGTTATGAAAAACGATTCGAATAAAGACCTGGCTGTGGTGTGATGTCACACTACGGGGAACGTCAGCAGATTAGACTTGTGTAAATATTATTCCCTCTACGGTGATATGTGGAACTTATTTTGCAGAGCCGGACACGATCCTCGTGTTCAAAATCTTCTATGAAGTATTCGGAGGAGGAACCCGCGTTGCAATGTCGAAGACAATCTGCGCGCCGGACTCATCGTCGTTGAAGCCTGGTTCAGGGGTTACTGAGGGAGTCCTGGATTTGGGGGTATCTGGACAGCCGGATTATATCCTTTGGCCGGACTGTTGGACTATGAAAATACAAGATTGAAGACTTCGTCCCGTGTCCGGATGGGACTCTCCTTGGCGTGGAAGGCAAGCTTGGCAATACGGATATGTAGATCTCCTTCCTTGTAACCGACTCTGTGTAACCCTAGCCCCCTCCGGTGTCTATATAAATCGGAGGATTTTAGTCCGTAGGACAATATACAATCATACCATAGGCTAGCTTCTAGGGTTTAGCCTCTCTGATCTCGTGGTAGATCAACTCTTGTACTATTCATATTATCAAGAATAATCAAGCAGGACGTAGGGTTTTTACCTCCATCAAGAGGGCCCGAACCTGGGTAAAACATCGTGTCCCCTGCCTCCTGTTACCATCCGCCTTAGACGCACAGTTCGGGACCCCCTACCCGAGATCCGCCGGTTTTAACACCGACACTCGTTACAAATTATCCTATCACAAAACTATCTGTTACCACTTATTTCAGTACTTGCAGAGAATATCTTGCTGGAAACCGCTTATCATTTCCTTCTGCTCCTTATTGGGTTCGACACTCTTACTTATCGAAAGGACTACGATAGATCCCCTATACTTGTGGGTCATCATTGCACCGCTCACATGGGTAACCCATTAGCGTGTGGATGCATGTGTATGTTCCTTTGCTAAAAAGACATGTAAGTATAAATCACTAGTTAAGGGGTACCCCTCACAAAGGTCACCTCGTCTTCTCATATGCTGACAAGTGACACATTGCTTGTTCGTCACTTGTCGCAAGCTGGGTATTTATTTCTTTTTTCGTGTAATATTGAAAACATTTTATCTCTTGAACCGTGTGTCCAAAACCCTTTTCACTATTGGGTTTTCACATCGAGATCTTTGAAACTAGATCTCATGTTGATATTCTTTTATGGTCTTTTTCAGAGAAAAAAATGAAAAAAACCGAAAAAAACAAATCCTAAAAAATGAAAATCAAAAAACCTGAAAAACACAATAAAACCCGAGCAAAAAAACCAAAATCCAAATCGAGCACTCATCACGCGACACATGACGGCGGCTGCACGTACCACTTGGAGTGCTCCCAAGACACAAATGTGTCCATTATGGGAGACCCACAAGGGGTAATCCTTAGTCAGTTGCTTTTTAAAATTAGGTGAATATTTTCTGAAAGGCATCAACATTTTGTAAATGTACACCAACATTTTACAAAAAGGTGGGAACAATATTTAAAGAGATAAATACACTATTGGTTACTAAACTCTCGCCGAGATGTGCAATTTGGTTACTCATCTCACAGAATGGGAAGAACTGGTCACTGCAGTCCATTTTATGAGCAAATTGCACACTTTTGACGTTCTCTGCCGTAACAAACGCGTACGTGGCTTGCTAACTAGGATCCCGGCCTACAACCGATCGTTTTAGGCGTGAAAATAACTCATATGAGTGCGTTATAAGGATGGTATTTTTGTAATGCGTCCCTTGCAGTAATTTGTAGTTTCTTTTTTCGCAAAAAGCGGCCAAAGGGTCAAAAGCCCTCAATGGCTAACCCTAAATCCGAAATAAAGCGATCCCCAATTTTGAACTCCCTAGCTCTCTCCTGTCTTCTTCGCCTCCATCCCCACCCCGCAAACAAGATGAATATTCATAAGAGAGTTAATCCTTTTATATTTAGTTTTTTAAACCACTTATGTTTTTAAAGTGCATGTTTTTTAAAATTATAGGCACACTTTTAATTCAAAGTGTGTAAATGCATACATTCTTTTAGGAAATTAGATGAACATTTTTCTAAAAGGCATGTGCACTTTTAAAGTGTCTCCTAAAGAATATCATCTATTTTAAGAATGCTCTAACAATTAAAAATGTTCAGGTTATTTGAAAAGTGCCACCAAGTTTTACAAGTATTTCCGTAATTGTGAAAAAAAACTCCAACAGTTTCTACAAAAACATGTAATTGAGAAAACAATACATTTTCTAAAAAATATTCATATAATTTTGGCATTTTCTAATACTTATTATAGAAAGATAATGTAGAAAGTATTCACACATTTATTTCTTAAAAAGAAAAGGAAAAAAATATGGAGAAAAAAAAACAAAGGAGCACTATAAGAAAAAAATGATCATTTTTCTGTTTACCATTTTCATTTCTTATTTTAGTTTTATAGCTATCTTTTTATTTCCATTTTTGTTGAAGTATCATGATTTTTTAATTTATCTGGTTAACTGTACGGATATTTTTAAATGCATGTTGAGTGTTTTATAAATAGACCAAAAACGTTTTTAGATACACACTGAACATTTTGCAGTACATGTTGAATATTTTTTGAATACATGTTAAACATTTTTTTCAGATACACTTTCAATATATTTGGACACACATTGAAGGTTTTTCAACATATGTTAAACAATTTTCAAATAGAAGTTGACCATTTTTCAATGCATGCTGAGCATTTTTTTAATATATGTTGATCATTTTTGAAGTGTGAAGTGAACATTGTTTTAATACATTGTGAACCTATATGTCGTAATTTTTTTGAAAAAATCTTAAATAACTGTTTAAAATTTGAACATTTTTTGAAAAATTCTCAAACAATTTTTTAAACTGTATGAACATTTTTTTATTATTGTCATGAACAATTTTGTAAAGATGTGAACATTTTAAAAATGTCATGAACGTTTTTTTTGAATGATATGAACATTTTCTTTAATGTCATGAAAAAAAATTATATGGAGAAGATTTGTTTGCAAATTTAGTATTTTTTTTCAAATTTGTAAACTATTTTTGAATTACACGCAAGCTATCTTTTTAATGTATAAAGTTGCATGTAGTAACAAATTTATAAGAGGAACAAGATTGCAGCACAGTGAGGCGAGGCAACAGGCAAGCGACAAGCGCGGTGGTACATGAGCGTGGTTCGCAGGCCGACCCGATAGACAAGGAGAGCGATGAGTGTGTAGACAACACAAGGATAGCGCTTGTAGCCGCCAAACCTATCTACCACTGTTGAAGAAACCAACCTACTACTGGCCGGCCCATTCTAGGCGCCAATGTGGGGAGCATGAAATTTCTAATGGAGCTCAAGCTCCATGGAGCATGAAATTTTAACAATAAATCAAAAATTAAAATTTTTAGTTTCAATAACTTCTTAAAAGAAATATACGCATGCCTATGGATGTATACTACTTGTCTATAAACTTTCTTGACGAAATACATTGAGCTACACAAAAATGTATTTCTAGCAAATGTACTATTCACTCGTATAAAAGTACATGACTTTATTTTTTCTACGACCCACATGAAAAGATATTTTATAAAAAAAATTACACACATCTAGTATACATCAATAAGTACTTGTGTAATTATTTGCAGATTTTATGGTTTTTTAAAAAATAAAATTTAATTTTTGAAAATTTTGGGCTCCATGAAGCCCGAGATCCAAAAAGCCTCGCTCCGTATATAGCAGTCGGGGGTGATGAGTGTCTGTTCCGATCTAGATGCATACATCTCTTGTTTAGTACCAGGCAGATACTTATATGTTTCCAATTCTCAAAAAAAAAAGCTTACATGTTTCTGTTTACATGAATTTTTTGTTTCCTATGCCAAAAACCATCTTCTGTGAGTGAGCTCATTTGAGCTCGCGATGAACAGTAAAATCAGAAAATAAAATTAAAATAACATTCAGAAAAATTCTGAATTACTTTTGGGTGCAAACATTGACAAAAGTTTTACGTGCTCAAAAAATTTCATCTTGAAAAGACAATCGTGGAAGTCATGCCAAAAAAATCTGCACTCCAAAATGCTTTTGAAAATAACACTTTTGGAGCATCAATTTTTTTTTTGCGATGAATTCCAAGAATATGATTTCAAGATGAAATTTTGTGAGCACGTAAAACTTTTGCCATTGTTTTCACCAAAAAATCAGTTTTTTTCATTTATTTATTTTTTACGTTTTGCCGTTCACCGAGCTCATTTGAGCTCGAGCACAAAAACTCCACTCCCTTCCTATGTTACTCCCGTTGTAAAGAAATATAAGAGCATTTAGATCACTATTTTAGTAATCTAAACGCGTTTATATTTTGTTACAGAGGGAGCACTGCATTGTAGAAGGTGGGATCATTTTGCTTAGTAAATAAAAGGAGTGCATCGAGCGCATCTAACTCACACAACTATGTCTCATTTACCTGACATAAGTTGTCATCATGCTAGTTGTCCTATACCCGTGTCATGGCTTTCTAGTCAGCCCTTCTTCGCTCCATCTCGTGACACATATGGTTGATGTACGTTGTTCTTTTTTCCTTTGTTTGTCCTCGGTTGTTGGACGTTTCCCTTTGTTTCCCACAGCGTCCCGATCCAACACTGGTTTTTTTGGTTTGCTAGTCATGGTTGACCGATCAACCATTGACTTCTGTAATAGACAAATAAAAAATTTAATAAGAGAAAAAATCACAAAAATATCGTGAATACAAGAATGTTCACATATTTTTTTTTAGAAAAATTCACAAACTTCAAAAACTTTCATCAATTTTGAAAAAAGTTCATCAAATTTGAAAATAGTTCATCAAATTTGAAAAAGGATCACTGATTTTGAAAAAATGTTCATTGATTTTTTTAAAAAAATTCATCAAATTTGGAAGAAAGTTCATTAAACCACTATAACGGGCAAAACAGGCGCCAAATAGGAAATGCCATTGACAGCCTCGGAAGAGAAACTGAAACGGAGCGGAGTTTTGATCCAACGGCTGTGCCAGCACTTCAGGCACTGCACGAATCGTGACACAAGTTTTGATCCAAAGGTTGTACTTGTGAATAATAATTAAAAAAATATGTTCTCATAATGAAATGCATATAGTAGAACACATGCCCCATAACAAGGCGATTCCGGGCACTCTCATCTTCAGTGGTTGCTATGGAAAGACCGTGGACCTGTGTGTTTAGTAATGTAGTATTGGTTCTAGTTTTCTTTTAACACGTCATAGAATAAGTGTTTCTAGGTCCCATCCGTTTGTGCGATCTTATGTTTAGCGTCATCATGGAACTCGTGTAGGCTATGAGTCCATATTTGGAAATCCAGATCATGCGAGCTATTATTTAGGCCGCACTCCGCTACTCCCGCTTCTTCGATATTGTACTTCCTCTTTCTTAATATAGTGTGCATTAGTTTTTGTAATAAAAAATAAAGCTTCACAAACTTTGACGAAGTTTATAAAAAACCCTATAACTACAATACCAAATATATGTCATATGAAAATATAGATTAGGCTTTCTAGATGTCGATGACTTCTATAAGCTTGGTTAAAATTTACAAACGACGACTTTAAATAATACTCCCTACGTCCAAAATAAGTGTGTTAAATTTATTCTAATTTTAGTACAAAGTTGTATATATTAAAGTTGAGAAACTTATTTTGGGACGGAGAGATATCTAATACGGACGGAGGGAGCACATGCCGATGCACTACAGATGAAATTATAAGACAGAGTTTGATCATGTAAAGGAAGATTATCAGACATGATGATGCCGTTTGGACTACAGATGAGTCTGTCTTATAATCTTGCTCTAGTGCCGTAGTTTGTCCGTGCGGGTACTTGGTGAGGTTGTTGACAGACCATTGACTCGAATGGTTGTTGTTGGAACTTGGAACTCTTCGTCTGGAGTGGTGCAAGTTCGACCGGGATACTATGCTTTGGTGGAAGAATTGATAAGGAAGATATTTCTGTTGTATGTCGACTTTTTCCAGCTATAAATTGGATCTGTTGTTATAGTACATACTTGTTTGATTATGTAAAGGAGGGCCGATTTTTCCTGAAAAGAAAACAGAGTTCTTTACTTGCCATAAAGAAAACTCAATGAGATTAGCGAATTTTCATTTCCTTAGAAAAAGCAGAAAATCAGCAAATCAGCAAATGTTAGGTTAGCTGCGAAGTGGTAATTGTTTTACGTTCTCCCAATTTCAAGAGCAAATATATGATCTCATCAGACCTTAGGTGTTCGTTTACATAGTTGAGGCCCACCCACTCGCATGTGCATATCCATGTTACCACTTACCAGGGCTTGGGCTAAAAGGAAGATCATGGACAATCGTGTCAAATCTGTTTCTGCAAGTGGCAGTCAGGCTCAAGGAGCTTTGGGGATCTCTGGAAGCACCAACGCCTAGCCTTCGTTAATTGGCCTCGTTGACTTGCTGAGTTTCTACACTGCTTTACGGATCGGGTAGTCAACGTGCAGATATTCTGTTGTTTCCTGCTACCCGATGTGAACTGTGGTCTGGGAAATATCGTGTACGTATCCGCGTTTCATAGCTGACATACTCGAGACAAAGGGTTTGGCCAGAACCAAACATCACTCTTACGTCAAAGCCTCATGTTAGATGTCTAATTGACCTCTGTAACAAAATAATGAAAGTGCTGTGCAGACGATCTTTCACAAACGATTTGCGCAATATACGATTTCAAGCCACATATAGATCAAACAAAGGAGGCAGTCCAATATGTGTAGGTGATTTGTCATGTGTGGATGTGTGTAAATTCGTCGTGTGCATAACAGGATTCATGAAATAAAACCGTCAAAAAAGAACGGCCATTGTAATGCACCAGCTCAAGACTTACGTACTGGCTGATTAGTAATAAGGGGACCAATTAAGCTCTCCTAGTGATGCCTTGAGCACGTGCTTGCTTGAATTAATTTAGGAGGAAGCAACCAGTTGATTAATTTTACGTGCTCGAGACTTGAGTACCGGTGTTTTGGGGCATATATTGCAGCAGATTTCTGGGCCTAGGTAATTTAGCCAAAACACCGGTTGATTAATTTTATGCTTGCCTCAAAAAAAAAATTATGCGCTTGTACGTGGCAGCCCCAAATATTAACTTGTACTCATTTTGAAGGGTGTATATGTTACTCCCATCCGTTCATAAATATAAGATATTCTAACCTTTTTCAAAATCAGATGTATATAGATATGTTTAGCGTGTTTATTCATTCATTTTAGCTTCTATGTAGGTCATATTGAAATATTAAAAACATATTATATTTATGGACGGAGGGTATACAATGGTACGAAAAACAACAATGCACTCAACTCTAGCGTCCACAAGAGCGGAACGAGGGTGCAATGGTACCAAGAGAGATCAATTTCGTTGAGGAGATAGGCTAGCTGAACGTTGAAGAGCGTGCATATTTGTAACGCCCTCGATGCGGCTATATCTCCCACGTGTCAAATCACGACTTAGAGGCATAACCGCATTAAAAGCAATGTCGCAAGTGAGGTAATCTTCACAACAATCCATGTAATACATAAGGGAAAAAGATACATAGTTGGCTTACAATCGCCACTTCACGCAATACATGAATAAAGCATTACATCATCCAGATTCACTCAAGGTCCGACTACAGAACCAAAATAAAAGAAGACTACCCAAATGCTACACAGATCCCCGATCGACCCAACTGGGCTCCACTACTGATCAACTGAAACGAAAACAACACAAATAACGAGATCTTCAACGAGCTCCTCCTTGAGCTTGGTTGCGTCATCTGCACGGTATCATCGGCACCTGCAAACTGATTTTGGAAGTGTCTGTGAGGAACAGGGACTCAGCAATCTCACACCCTCGCGATCAAGACTATTTAAGCTTATAGGAAGTAAGAGGTATAAGGTGGAGCTGCAGCAAGCACTAGCATGTATGGTGGCTAACTTACGCAAATGAGAGCGAGAAGGGAAGGCAAAACACGGTCGAGAATCTATGATCAAGAAGTGATCCTAGACTACTTACGTTCAAGCATAACTCCAACACCGTGTTCACTTCTCAGACCCCGCCGAGAAGAGAACATCACGGCTACACACGCGGTTGATGCATTTTAATTAAGATAAGTTTCGGGTTTTCTACAACCGGACATTAACAAATTTCCATCTGCCCATAACCACGGGCACGGCTTTCGAAAGTTCAAAACCCTGCAGGGGTGTCCCAACTTAGCCCATCACAAGCTCTCACAGTCAACGAAGGATATTCCTTCTCCCAGGAAGACCCGATCAGGCTCGGAATCCCGATTACAAGACATTTCGACAATGGTAAAACAAGACCAGCAAAGCCACCCGAATGTGCTAACAAATCCCGATGGGAGCTGCACATATCTCGTTCTCAGGGCACACCGATTGTCCAAGGTTCCGGTAGGCCAGCCCAGAGTTGCCCCTGGTGGCCACCGGCAGCTGACAGGTTGGACCAACACTCAGAGGAGCACTGGCCCGGGGGTTTAAATAAAGATGACCCTTGAGTCTGCAGAACCCAAGGGAAAGAAAAAGGCTAGGTGGCAAATGGTAAAACCAATATTGGGCCTTGCTGGAGGAGTTTTATTCAAGGCGAACTGTCAAGGGGTTCCCATTATAACCCAACCGTGTAACGAACGCAAAATCAAGGAACATAACACCGGTATGACGGAAACTAGTGCGGCAAGAGTGGAACAAAACACCAGGCATAAAGCCGAGCCTTTCACCCTTTACCAAGTATATAGATGCATTAAGTAAATAAGATATATTATGATATCCCAACAATAATCATGTTCCAACAAGGAACAAACTCCAATCTTCACCTGCAACTAGCAACGCTATAAGAGGGGCTGAGCAAAGCGGTAACATAGCCAAACAACGGTTTGCTAGGACAAGGTGGGTTAGAGGCTTGGCTTAGCAATATGGAAGGCATGATATAGCAAGTGGTAGGTATCGCAGCGTAGGCATAGCAAAAGAGCGAGCAACTAGCAAGCAAAGATAGAAGTGATTTCGAGGGTATGGTCATCTTGACTGAAATCCTGCAAGGAAGAAGAACGAGTCCATGAAGAAGACAAACGAACGAAGTCGAACGAATCCTCACAACTCCGGAACGAAACCGAAGCTAACGAGAGAGGCAACCCGGAAAGAAGCAAGCAACATAGTAAACAACCAACACATGAACATGGCATGATGCACAATCAAGTATGATGCATGTCCGGTTTAATGAGGCATGACATGGCAAAGTGCAACAAACAATACTACAAATTAAGTGGAGCTCAATATGCATCGGGATGCATATTGACGAAACACCACATCAATTATTTAGTACTCTCTCGGTTAGGTACTCAACAAAATTAAGTGTTGTTTAAACATGGCAAGAGGTGGAGTATAAGTAAACTAAACATTTAGACAAATTTAAATGAGGCTAGAAATAACAAATAACAAATCCGGTAAATCCCCATATGCAATTATCAATTTGGTGCAACAACAATTTTAAACATTTAAATGTTATTATCATGATGCGAATGACATGTGCAAGTTTATGCAATTTTTATTAAAAGTTGATAAGAGCATTATGAAGCATTTGTCACCGTGGTGGAAAGGAAAGGGGTGCCACGGCAACGATAACGAAAAGGGGTGCCACGGCAGCGTTCCAGTTTCGGAAACTCGATTGAGATGCCGGTGCAAAAGAACAAGTGTGACGGGAGCGTGTCATGCGAAGAACGGTGGGTGCTCCCGGTTACCGGGTTCCCACGTGTCGACGGCATGGCAACGAGGCGGAACAACTAAGGTTCACGAGCGAATACAACAATCAACCATGCATCTCATACAACACATGCATCCGGTGCATGGGCGTCGTCTCGGGGTTCTACCTTCGGAGCGTGCAAAGGGGACGGTTCTCGTTCGCAGAGGGAAGTAGGCGTTCTCGCGACGGCGGTAGTGGAAATAGTCGATCTCGCATGCTCTAGGGTCGACGATAGAGGTTCTCGCGATCTCGCGACGGTAGTGGAACACGTTTTGGAGGGGAAGTAGAGGTTCACGTTTCGTAGTCGTTCGGGGTCGCCGATAGTTGTATCCATTCGTTGTTGGACTTGCCGGATCCGATGCCTCCGGACGTAGTGGTACATGTTCGTTTTTCGGAGAGGTACTTGGTGATTTCGGAGACGGCGGAAGACGAACTTGGCGGTTCTCGTTGACCTAGTACTTGGCGTTATTTCCGGTTCGGTGATCGTTTTAGGCGTCGGACGTCAAAGTCTTCGGCCGTAGTGGTACTTGGTGAATCCCGAAACGGTTTTGGCGTCTTCGCGCGTAGGGGTACTTGTCTGTTTTACTCCACGGTCTTGGCGGATCCACGCGATGGTAGTGGTACTCGCGAAGAGGTACTCGGCGGTTGTCGTGTAGACGTTCACGTGTCTTCGGCGACACCAGGATGCATCTTGGCGGTCTCGTCTCGGTCTTCAATCCAAAACGAAGCAAGGCAAAGACTCGGGGCAGTGGTACTTGTCTCAGGCAGGGCAGCGCTGGAGATGACGAGCTGCTGCTGAGCAGGGGAAGTCGACGCAGGGTTGCAGCATGGACATGACGGCGGCATGGACGGACAGAAAGGTGCTCGCAGGAGGAAGGAGAGGCTGGCGGCTGCGGTACAAGAAGCAACCGAGGCGCGGCTTCGGGCCATGGTGACGGCGAACTTGGAGGCAGGGCGGCGTCTTGCGCGCAGGTGGCTGGTCGCCGGCGCGTGGAGGAGCAAGGGCGATGTGGACGAGGTGGCACAGGGCCGGGCGAGGTGAAGCAGCAGGATGGGGGCGACTGGGGCGGAGCTTGGCGGCGTCTCCCTGTCGGAGATGAAGATGGGGAGGCGTGGAGGACGCTGGCTCGGGCGGAGGTCGGGGCCGGAGCTCCTGCTGGCAGCGAGGTCGAGCACCATGGGGATGCAGGCAGCGGAGAGGCGCGGGGCGTCGTGGCCAAGCGGAGGGAGGAGGAGGCGCGGATGGGACGGTGCCGGTCGCCGACGTCAGGGCCCGTCGTGGAGCTCGTGGTGGTTGGTGGTGGCACGGGACGAGGACAAGGGGTTCGAGGAGAGGGACGACGGGGAAAGAGGAGGGGATCGAGAGCGAGTGCTCTGTCCCTGGCGGCGCGAGAGGAAGGAAACGAGGGAGAGGGAGATGTGCGCGAGGGAGAGGGCTAAGGCTGCTAGGGTTAGGTCCGGTGCGGGTTGGGCCTGACCGGCTAGAGTGGGGAGGCCCAAGTGGGCTGGCTGATGGGCTTAGAGGTAAATGGCCGGCCTGGCTCTCTCTTCTCACCCTTTTCAAAACAGAAAAAAGAGAAAGAAAAAGGGAAGAAAAGAAAGGTTAGAGAAAGAGTTTGGGCACGGGGATAATTTTCACGGACTCGTAAAAATGTGCACGGACCACGAAAAATAGGAGAGGCAAGATTGGAAGATGCCATTCAAACTCATTTGAATTTAATTCAAATGGGTTTGAACTAGGGCTTGGTTATAGAAGTGTCCAAAAATGTTGAGGTTTTAAGAGGAGCCTCGATAAAAGAGATGAGAGATATTGGCAAGGTTTGAAGGTCAAACTCGAAGAGGAATAGACATCAGGAATTATTTGCACGTGTGTTACGATGATTCCAAAATAATGAAATATTTATAATAGTTCCCTAATATCGGGAGGATATGTTATAAAGAGAATCACCATGTGAATTCCCTCGGTTTAAATCGACCGAAGATCCATGCAATTTATTTAGTTGAGTTTAGAAAAAAATGACATGATGGCATGATGACATGATGCAATGCACATGATGCAATGCACATGATGCAATGAACCAAACAAATCACACGACGAAACCCGAAAACCACGGGAGGCATCTGAAGCTCCCGTCTTGGGGCGTCACAATATTGCCCGTGCGAAGTACATGCTTGAGGCTTGTTTTGGCCCATCTTGTCTGGTACGTCAAATGGAACATTTCGTATGTATGGTCAATATTTTACCGACACCTCTCACACTTATTGCCTACACTTTGCCCTATTTTTGCCAATAGCTCGACTCATCTTTGTGCATTGTTCTTCTCTCTTAGTCTATGGATCCGTTACTGGGTAGGGGCTATATATATAGTCATCAACATTACAGCGGTTGATGCAACCCAGTGGAAAATGATGGGGAGGTTTATGCACCTGTCGATCTTAACGTGAGCAAATGAGTTAGTGAGGCACATTAACATGCACTCAACTACCAAAGAAAAGGAGAGTGCAATGTTACCGCCATCTCTTCCTACGCTATGTGAAGCGGCATTTATAGCAATCAAACTATACAGAAAAGGGAAGGCATAAATAACGTCGTACTCTCAGTAGTAAACACATATGATCTGATGTGATTTGAATATCTGCACCAAGTGCGTGTTCAATCACAAGATGTCTTACATACTACATGTTTCCACATGGGTCATGAGTACACATGATGGCTAGCTACCGCACATGGAGGTTATGACCTTGGTGGACACGGTACACCTCGGTAATGGTCTAACACATTGTGGTAGAAAATCCTTACTAGACTAGAATTCCACATGCATGTAACTGAATGCACTTTGTTCTTCATCCGGTGCACCCTCCTACATGGCATGTGTGAGTTTAATTTTGATTGGTCAAGGAGGGGCATTACTTTGTCATGGATGACCGACACTTAGCTAGCGCGTCCCTTTCAGAAGTTCTAACATCGATCTCTTGACTTCAACCACCCTACACAATTCAAGTGAACATTATTTCTATACACATAAGTGAAATGAAGTAGACTATATTCCTTAGAGTAATGATAGAACACATGTTGTTGTTCGTGATGATCTGCATGAATATATATACCTCAAAGTATAAGACATATAATTTGATCCTCTGTTTGAATTGAATAAAGAGATGACAGATTGACAATAATAAACGCACCCCATTCAATGTGATATTGATGCATGTTGGTGCCAAGCTTATTTTTGCCTTCAGTGCACTAGTTTTATTAAATACGAGACAATTTATTAAAATGACGTCCAGTTACTGAAAAGCCACGTATACGGTTCTAACATAGGAAAAAAATGATGCATGTCGGGAATTACTGCTAAATATAAGCAAAATGCTGGTTTTCCTAATCAGGTTAAGCTTTTGGGTGAACTATACACAATGCTACATACTACCTTCGTCCTGGTTTATTGGCCCCCTTTGTAATTTGTTTTAAGTTTTGACCAAAGATTTAACTAACAACTTGTTCATGCATGTCAACAAAAAATATATCGTTGGATCTGTATTTGAACATAGTTTTCAATGATATAATTTTTGATGACATGCATGACCATTTTGTTAGTTAAATCTATGGTAAAAATTTGACACAAAATACAATAGGAACCAATAAATCGGGACGAAGGTAGTAATACCAAAGCCAAGTGATCTTGAGTTGTGCATCACAAACTTTTACTTGTCAGCTTGACATTCTGGGTGGACCGATCAAGTAGTCAACATGCAGATTTGTTGTTGTTTCTACTACTAAATGTGGACTGCGATCTACTAGGAAATATCTTTGTACGCATTTTGGGGTTGAAAAACTTTGACACGAATGGTTGGGGCAGAACCAAACATCACTCTTAAGTCAAAGCCTTAGGTGTAATCAGTGGCGATTCTACTCAACAGGCTTCAATAGGCTCTAGCCCACCCACAAAATTTGCCACACCAAAAAACACCACCAATGATCAGCACACTAGAAGTTAGGTGCAGCCCATAAAATGGCTTCCAACACCAAAAAAGTAGTATCCTTGAAGTTGAGCCAGCCCTGTAATTACGTCCTAGATTCGCCACTTGGTGTAATCAACCTCTATACTCTGGTCAGATACACTAAACCTCTGTAACAAAATAAAACCGTCAGAAAAAGAAGGGCCATGGTTAACTACATGATCACATCAGGGGGGAAAGATGACTTAATTTATAACAGGTGGTATATATGAACGTTACACAACAAACGGTACAAGGTCAATTACCGAGCCATTTTACTTGAGAGGCAGGTGCTCTGTAAGTGTACGGGCACTCACGACATTCCAGTCCAAATTGACCTGGTGCTTTGTCCATATTGACGAGTCCTTCAACAGCAACCTTTATATCAGAGCGGCGAGGAGTGAAGTCTGAAATAAACCCTGTCATTGTAAAGCTCGATGCAAATAAACCCTCACCTTTAAATCCCTGAAATTGGTACCCTATACTTTTTAATCCCAGTCTAAATAAACCTTAAGGCATGTCCAACGGAGGCGCTAAGAGAGAGGCGCCAGGCTTAATTTCCCTGTTAATCGGCAGTTACTATGCCTATTCCCAGTCTATTCCCAGCGCCCGATGCCGCGTCGATGCAAACAAAGGCCTCGAGCTCTTGGCTATTTTCCTGCCGCGCGAGTGAAGAAACGGACGTGGGCCTCCGTCTTTAGAGCCTGTGATCAGCGCCTTGCGTTGGAGGATAAAGCGCCTCGCTCTTTTTTTGTTTTTTGCTATTTATTTTTTTCACTGTAAGCGCCTGCATAAGAGTCTAGCATTGTAGATGCCCTTATGGCGTTTTTATGAGTGGATTTGATGATGTGGCCACTAAAGGTCGGGATTGCTGACTTTGACCATAACAATTTTCTTTGCCGAGTTGTATTGCTACCAGATCATTGCATTTGTCAATGGGCTCGAGCCACAGACCATCTCTTCCTGCCATGGTGTGAAGCCGGCGCCTGAGCCCATCTAGTCGCTGCACGCGTCTGTCACGGACAGCTCCTTGTTGGCTTTTGATCACTAGACCAAATTGCCCAGGAGCTACACAACGTATGTGCAAAGCTAGCAAGCAAGCACACAGCCTAGCAGCTTGATTGATGAACAGTAGCTAACTAGTACGTGCACCTCTTGGCTTGACTAGCAACGACAGGATCGATCGATCCCACGGACCCTCGTAAACTTGCGAACGATAAAACTGATCGGAGTGATCGCCAAAGGCTCTTGACGTGTGCCTCTTGGTGCAAAGCTCGACGAGACCGAGATTGTAGAGAAGTTTTTCAGTTTGGTGACTGATAAATTCACGTACATTATCGGCACGCTCGAACAGTTTTACGACATCGATGACATGACTATAACGGAGGCGATCGGACGCTTGCGGACATGGGAAGAGAATGCTCGTGGTTGTCGGAAAGGCAAAGGAGGAGATGATGACCAACTCATATACTCACACGCAGATTGGGAGTCCCCAAGTAGCAAATGAAGGCGCAACGTTGGCGAAGACTCAAGCAACGCGAAGCGCGGCGAACAAACCGAAGAAGACAAAGAAAAAGGCAAGCCATAAAATCGTGGTAAGGCGGACCGATCAGAAAGAGAGAAATAAAGCAAGGCTCGATACGAGCCTTTTGGCCATAAACGATCAGTTTTCCTGTCGCTAAGTTTACCGTGAGTTCCGCCGAGTTGTACGATCTGAGATCGTATCGATCCTGTTGGCGCTAGTACGTTCCGCCGAGAGAGCCGATCGCAAGTCAAAGCAAGCCCAGGCCTACGTGGTACTGTTCATCAATTAAGCTGATTGTTTGATTGCTTGTCTAGCTAGCTTGCACGTATAGGTTGCTCCTGGTTGATTTGTTCTAGCGTTCAAAAGCCAACACTCCTGCGTTGCCTGCGAGAAGCCGGCGAAGGTCAGCGAGAAGGAGCGGACGGTGTCTTGCTCGCTGTCCACTTTCTGCTTCTCGAGCACGCTGCATAGCACCGAATCCTCCTGCATAATTGAAGTGCCGTGCCATGCATCTAGATTAGAAACGCCGATCGATGCAATTGCAAAGAGGAGCTAACCTGGCCGTGAGCTTCGCCCGTCTACACGCACCTAAAGCATGATTAGCAGTGTCAGTCAGTGAAAATACATACAGTATATACCGCGCACACATGCATGCATAAGCTAGGCTAGCCTTCAGATCAGGCCTCATAACGTAAGTAGCCTTCAGCACATCACACACGAAATACGTTAACTGTGTCGGTTCGTACAATTTCCAGCACACAGACACAGCCCATCCATCCCAGCCATTTCCACTGCCACCATCTAGTTCCCCGTTTGGATAGGCATATAAGGTTGAAAATAGCCGGGATTGAAAAGAACAGGGTATAAATTTCAGGGATTTAGAGATGAGGGTTCATTTGCGTCGAGCTCTACAACTACAAGATTTATTTTAGACTTCACTCAGCGGCGAGCAATGACGCCAGAGTGAGATATGGGCACGTGCATGTCCACGTGTGGTGCTGGACGGGTCCCTTGCCGGTTTTTCCTATTTTATATTCTGAAAAAGGTTTAATAAAATAGTATCGGGAAGAAGTATTGAACATATATACTATAAAAGTAAAAAATGATCACACGCAAAATATTGTCATCTCCTTTTTAAAAAATTGTTCACATATTTAAAAACCTCCATGAATTTGAAAATTGTTCACATATTTAAAAACCTCCATGAATTTGAAAATCGTTCACAGATTTATAAAATGTTCAATAATTGAAAGATGACGTTCATGGATTTTAAAAAATATTCATGGGTTAAAAAAATATTCACAAGTTAAAAGGGAAAATCGTTCATGTATTTTAGAAAAACGCCAATGAATTTTGAAAATAAAAACATAAAGAACGCCCATGTTTCATGTACTTGGCGTTTGGGCTGTATTATTGACGAGTGGTAGCCTGCTGGGTTGCGCTCGACTGGGTTTCCAAATTCAGCTAGTGATGACCGACCCCTAAAAAAACCTGGTGATGACCGGGTGGCAGCTCCGGTCCAGGTGCGTACATGTTTTATTTTCGCACCCAGATATGCTCAGATGTTCCTCCAAAAAAACTGAAGATCCTGACATGTTTTTATTTCTATGAAATTTATTTTCTATGCTTACATGTACTCCCTCTGTTTCTAAATATTTGTTTTTTTAGAGATTTTAAATAAAATACCACATATGGATGTATATAGACATATTTTTGAGTGTAGATTTACTCATTTTGCTCCATATGTAGTCACTTGTCAAAATCTCTAGAAAGACAAATATTTAGGAACTGAGGGAGTACACCGCAGAAACAGCAAGCATAGAAAAGTTTTCTTTTCAAGAACACACCCAAGAAATGCGTGTCTTTTGTATTAAGAAGTAATGGATTTCAAAAAAAAGGAAGGAAGAAGTTCATGACAATACCGGTATCAGCAATCTCCGTAGCATGATTTTCAAGGATGATAATATGCATTCCCTAAAGAAATGCAAAAAACAAAAGTTAAGAGTAGCTGAGAAATTGTTACTAACCTCAAAACTCAGGACCATCTCATTAGACGGAATTTCAACCTAATGACATTGACTATCTGACCAGGAGGTCAATCCACTTCCATATCCATGGAACCCGGGAAGGAAGATCATGGATAATCATGTCAAATCTCTTTCCTTAAGTGGCAGTCAGGCTCAAGGAGCTCTCTCCGGAAGCACCCAAACTTAGCTTTCGTTAATTGGCCTCGTTGACTTGCTGACTTTCTGCACTACACTACTTTACAGAACAAGTAGTCAACGTGCTAGATATTTTGTTGTTTCCTGCTACTCGATGTGGACTGTGGTCTGCGAAATATCTTGTACGCGTTTTATAGTTGACATACTCGAGGCAAATGGTTTGGCCAGAACCAAACGTCACTCTTAAGTCAAAGCCAGGTTGACTTACCACATTTTTTTAGCTTTAAACTTACCTCGTTAGTTAGGCACTAAAGCTCTGTAAATAAAATAAACCATCAGAAAAGAACGGCCATTGTAGGGCACGTACCAGCTGGACACTTACGTATTGGCTGATTAGTGGAGAGATTAGGAGTGAAGCATCAAGTACGTACGTGCTTGAATTGATTAAGGAGGGAGCAACCATGCTATACTACTCTCATTCATCAGCTTTAGCACAAGGCTACACATTAATCGTACACATAATTGCAGCCGATTTGTAGCCCAGGTAATTTAGCAAATTATTGATTGGTAAAATTTATGTGCTTTTACGTGTCAGCCCCAAAAGTAACATGTACTCCGTCCAGATGGGAATAAAAGTCGGATACGGGTTTTTAGTTCTTCAATTTGATTAGCGAAGCATGTGAAATATATGCGACCAAAAAAATATGCGTAGAAACTTCATGCAATGATAAATCTTAAGTTGTGGTTTTTGTGGTGTGTAACACATGTTCGGCTAGTCAAATTAAAGACCTAAAAACCTGCATCCAAGGAGGAAGTACTCATTTGGAATGGTGTATACATTATGGTGGTACACAAAAGTGTCAGAACAGTGAAATCTAGCAATTCCAACAGAGAGGACCGAGGCAAAATGGCACCAATAGAGACCGATTTACTTGAAAAGATGGGCAAACTTGGTAAAGACGAGCATGAAAGTCGGGTTGGGCAGCACATGTGATGTGTGTTCCATAGGAGAAATGCCTCTCTCGTAGTACCAAAAGCTTGATTCAGCCTAGGCCATTTAGCACGTTAAATGGGACATCTGCAATATATGATCAACATTTTACCGACACCTCTCACACCTATGCCTATACTTTGCACTACTTTTGCCCTCAGCATCTCGGCTCACCTTTGTGCACTGTTCTTCTTCTATTAGCCTATGGATTTGTCATTGGATGGGAGCTTTATATGTGGCCGCCAACTTTGCAGCAATTGATGCAATCCAACACAAGATGACGAGGAGGTTGTTGCACCTATCAATTTGAATGCAAGCAAATGAATTAGTGAGACACATTAACACCTGCGCTCAACTACTCAAGTCAGGAAGAGTGCAATTGTGCTACCATTTGTTTTCTACTCTCTTGCAGTGGCATCTATACCAATAAACTAGAAAGAAAAAAGAAGACATAAATAATGATACAGTCGATAGTAAACAAATATTATCTGGATATCCACACCAAGTGTCATGTTCAATGCACAAGATTTCTTACATACTGCATTTTTGTCCTAGTTACCTCCAGATTGAGAGTATGAGTCCATTATATTTGAATATGCTCACCTAACCCCATGATCCCACTGGACATGGCGACACCTATCAAGAGTGCACTGGACGGATCGGCTGCCACACAAGGTGGTTATGGCCTTGGTGGATACGATACACTTCCATAGGGGCCCGACACACCGAGGTAGCAAATACTCTCTCTCTCTCTCTCTCTGTGTGTGTGTGTGTGTGTGTGTGGTTAGTCTGAATTCTCATCAGCTCGAGATTTCAACAAGTGATTACATAAGGAGCAAAATGAGCGAATCTACACTCTAAAATATACGGAGCAAAATGTCATGTTCATTTGAAATCTTTAAAAAGATAAATATTTAGGAACGGAAGGAGTAGATGTCATGTGGTCCTCTATTTGAAATGAACAAAGAAATAGCAAATTGACAGTAATAAACACAACCAATTCAATGAGATATGGATACATTATTGAAATGCTGAGCGTCTGAAACGCCGGTATATGAATATGATTGAGCTAGTACAAGAAGGAAATCAATAACACAGTGATGCATGTTCACGATTAGAATAACACGTTCCACCCGGTTGAGTTTTTGGACAAACTGATTGGTGCATGCGATTCTATACGGTCACGGAGCAAAATATTTTGACTTCAACATACCGACACAATTTTAAATACTCCCTCTGTAAACTTTTATAAGAGCATTTAGATCACTAAAGTAGTGATCTAAACGCTCTTATATTTGTTTACAGAGGGAGTACTTAACAGTGACTGACTTTCGGCTGCCGTTTAGGCACAAGGTGTACGCGTGATGTGTTGAATACAAGTGCATTGCACACCTCTGCCCATCAGCTCGAGGTTGAACTGACCTGTGGCAAGTGCAGACCGATCCATTGGAGGACAAGTTTATCAGGGAGATGAAGGCCCATTTCCACCATTTCCAGGGCTTTAAACTTCAGTTTGCAAGAAGAAGAGCAAATATGTCTACACATCTTTGTGCTAGGGAGGCGCTGAAGCTTTATTAGCTCTCTCTCTCTCTCTCTCTCTAATCCCTGATTTCCTGATAATTGTCGTACAATCAGACTTTGTTCGGCCAAATGTTGAATAATTTCAAAGGGCGGTTCTAAAAAAGAGGCGAACACGCAATTCTAAACTAAACTACTCATAGACAAACTTCACTGAACTTGCATTGCACACCTTTAGTACGTACTATGTGCCTTTTCCTTGGAGAGAAGAGCAAGTAGGCCGGTGCTGCAGCTGGGATACCGCACGTAATCCGCAGACAGAGAGCGACATGTTCAGTTTCCTAAGTTTACGTCGAAGACGACACGGGTCTTTGCGCTAGTTAAAAACACAAAGTCCTCGCAGCAGTTGCATGCGCCCTAGCTACCCCCGAGCTAACACTGTCCGTTTCGTGCTGTAACGGAATAATTACGTCCGTCCGGACTACACTAATTAATCACTTTTTTACGAGTTTTTTTTTTTGACGAGGCACTAGTTAATCACTTGACGGGTGGTTCGACAGCAACCTTCGAAGACGCGGCCGGTGATCCAGCCGGTGCACGCATGCATGCCTTCCCAGCCAAACTCGAATAAGTTACCGAAACTGAGACCGCTAGGTCTACCGGCTAGCTGAGGCCTTGTTGAGCTAATTGATGGACAGTTCCGAGCTGTGCCCCTACAGAGCATTTTGTGCGGATTCATTCGACGGACGGCAGCGAAGGGGGAGCCGTGCACGTACGCGGCCGTGGCGAGCTAGGCCGGATGCGTACAGGACAGGGGTGAGACTAGACTAGCTAGCGCAACGGACGGCTGGCACAGGCGGCGGCGGTCGCTTTCGGGGGCTCTTCTCCCGACTGCGCCCGGTGACTGGTCGGCCACCGCCGGCCGGCCCGGACCCAAAAGGCAAAGGCAGGCAGGCGCGGGGAGTCCACGCGCGGCCGCCGACGGGCCCACGCCCGCGCACACGCCAGCGCGACGTCACCATTACGACGTACCAGCAGGCGACCATCTGTGTCACTATTCGGATCAAAGGACGCGATCGAATTCCATTTTGCTCGAATCTCGTGCCCCGGATTTTCCCGGATATGCATTGCACCGCCTGTCTGCGGAGGGTTCGCCGAATGAGAATGCTACGAGCTAGGTAGCTATAGCTAGCTAATCGCCGTTGCTTTACACTTAAAAAACCCGGCACATCATGCTTTACTTGTTCGCGAACAATGCCGCTCGCTCGCCCCCAATGATCAAGCCTTTGATGGTTGCCTGCCTCTCGAAGCAGCTAGCAATGGTCCACAGGAAAAGGAATGGAATAAACTAGCTAGCACAAACTTTAATCTCAGGCGGCTGGTGATAGCTGGTGTGGTCTTGATATATATTATCCCATTTTATATGATGTGTTTTCGCGGTCAATCATGCTGTGATCGATGCTGAAGCGCAAAAAGGGGACTCTTTGTTTCAATTAAAGGAATTTTATGTAACTTGTATGACCTCTTTTGATCCGCGTGATTTCTAATATACATAAATATATTGATCTGCCCTCTTATTTGAGAAAAAATATATTGCAAAAAATACAGGATTGAAATTTCACCTACTCTTGGATCTTATAGGATTGGATAGCCACATAATTAGCATCATATATGTTTGAGACACCACACAAAATGCCAAAGAACTTATAGATTATAGCAAGAGTTTTTAGTGGATGGGAACTTCCGTCCAAAACAGCGTATAAAAGAATCATTTGGAAAAAATCTAAAGGATTCAAATCCTAGTCAAACAACCTTAACATGGAAATTTCCGTTAGGCTTCAAATATTCCAAGAATTTAAATTAAAATTCCCCCAAAGAAGTCATGTCCTTTTTTATTCACATGAATTTCTGTTAGTGTTTTCTACCTACAATGCTGAACATGCGGTGAGGCAAGAACAGAGAACCCAGAGGGGTGCGCACAAGAGAAGGGGTTACTCAGGTTCAGGTCCTCAAGATGAGGTAATACCTTACTTCATGCCTTTGTGTGTTGTATTGGGGGGGGGGGGGGTCCATTCCTCGCCTTTTTAATATAGGTGGATGAGGCTAGGGTTACATAGAGTGGGAGTCGATTATGATATAGTAGTCCTACACGGTTACAATTGGGGTTATCTAGAGTCAGAGTCGATTATGATCTAGTAGTCCTATACAGTTACATTTGGATATACTTTCTCTAGTAGATACATGTCTTGTACAAGAAGTTGATAGTATGTCCCCCGTATGATCGATGGATGGACTCTGAGTTATTGGCATGGCCAACCTTGTGGCTATCGGGTCGAATTTTTCCTCCCTGACAATACTGGGGTCATGGCATCGCCAATTTCAACGTGCGGAAATAATGAAGAAAAATACAGAAATGAGACATCATGACATGCATAATTATACAAGGAATAAAAACACAAGAATGTGTAATAGATGTTGTTTTGTTCTGTCCATGTTTTTTTTTGCAAAAATGTTAGATGTGAAATGGTGTCGAGCACACGCGGCGTGCCACATCGGTGCCGCGCGTCTTGGCTCGACTTTGTTGTACCACTTCACTCCCACTTATGCAATATCATGTACCCGAGTTTGAGATATCTAACTTGATGCATGAAAGTGAACTTCATGGACAACTTCTTGTATCAACCGTGCAATTTACTCCTTTTTAATCATGCAAACCAATGATACCCACAATTCATGGTGGGTGCTATACCACTAGAGAAGGACTTGAAATATTTCAATGTTCTGGAACACACCTCTCCCCTTCAAGAAACACAAGGTGTGCGCACATTTTAGATGGCCTCTTTCGAAAATAAGAATCTGTTGAACAATGTGCAAATTATTACTATGTAGTGATAGCAAAAAAAAAAATTTGAGGGAGATAGAGTGATAGCAAAACTACTCGCAAAAAAAAAAGTGATAGCAAATTGATATTGTTGGACTCTTGTATTAAAAACGGTCGTGCTAATCATGGCGTTACACTGGAACGGTTGACCACACGCAAACGGCCGGGAGCACCGAAAACTCCTCCGCGGTTTCAACACCGCACTCCTTGCTCCCGCGACCAGTTTCAACTCTATGCCCAGCGAGTCAGCAAGGGTCCAAAGATTTCCGTAGCGGCACTGCATGAGGACGTGCGGTGCTTGACTTGATCCGCACATAGCCGCGTGACTCACTCTACACATATGCGTACACTCTCCGCCTAGCCAGCCAGCCAAAATATTCTAATCCCATCAGCGAAAAATCCAGGAACGGACGAGCGCATAAACTAGCCAGCCAGGAAGCAGCCGCTGCACCCCCCATCCATCAACCCGGAGGTCAGAGCTCACAGGTCATCACAAAGTCAGAGCCCCCGGCCTCGATCGTGCTCGTGCCCTTCACTCCCCAGCCAGCCAGTACTGTCCCAATCCCCCGCGGCTCGATCGACGACCCGCATATATAAATCATTGATTGTTTCCTTCCACTACACCGATCGATTGAGATGGCGGAGGAGTGGTGGGGCTCCGCGCGGACCGGCGGCGACGCGCTCTCGGCGTGCTCCGCGACCCCTGCCGGGTCCGTGATCAGCGGGACTTCCGGGATGAGTTCGGGGCCTGCCGGTTTGCCGGACTCCGCGGCCGCTGCATCGCCGTTCTTCCTCGCCGATCCGCAGATGGATTGGACGCAATCCTTCATGTAAGCAGGAATTAAATCGTTCTTACTCTATTAGCTAGGCTACTCCATTTTGTTGACTCCATAGTCCTTAATAATACTCTTCTGAGCATCTTGGTCTCGTGCATGGCTAGCAGGGCCGGGAAAGTAGGAGCGGCGGCCAACGCTCCGACGAGCTTCAACGCGTTGCTCCACCTGCAAGGCGACGCGAGCCGCCAGTTCCTGCTCGATCAGGCGGAGCATCCGCCTCCCGTTCTGCCTACCCCCTACACCGACGGCGCGTCGCATCAGGGGCCCGTGTACGCGGACGGCCTGTACGGCTCCAGCTTGGCCAGTAGCTACGGTGACACGCCGGCCGCCGCGACGACGAAGCCGTTTTCGCAGCAGCACCACCAGTTCCCAGATTTCTTCAGCTCGACGGGGCTCTTTGGCGCGCCGGCCCCGATCCAGAGGTCACCGCAGCCTCTCCTGCAGGCTCTAGAGCCCAAACTCCTCAAGGTATTCGCCATAGCTAGCACCGAATAGCTAGTACGAAGTTATGAACTAGGGTTCCTTCTGACATGGTTTCTGAATTTGGATGCAGTCCAGAACTGAACCTGCGGCCCAGGACGCCTGCTCGTCGTCATCGGCGACAAGAAGGAGCAGCGCCGCCCCTCCGGCGGCGAAGAAGCCTCGGACCGAGACGCCGTCGCCGATGCCGACTTTCAAGGTGCGCACCGGCCGGCCGGTGGCGGTCCCATAGTATAACTGATCGTTCTTCCACATATATCTGTCACGTCAGTTCAAATATATTTATGCTCTCTGCCATCATCAAGCGATCGAGCTATAAGCCTAGAATGCCTACTTGATATATCGCTTTTGAATAGAATTTGCCGTGTGTCTGGCAGGTGAGGAAAGAGAAGCTCGGGGACAGAGTCACCGCGCTCCAGCAGCTGGTCTCGCCTTTTGGAAAGGTATCCTTTTCACCCTCCTACTTCCTTTCTGTTTTTCCCTCCATTATTAGCTTAGTAGAGTACTTAACTTTCTTTTCGCCTCTGTTTATACTATATTGCTCTGCAATTCGCCTGCAAGTTGCTGAGTATTTGCATCTTTTTGATCGATGCCCGGCCCGGCCCTTTAGACGGATACGGCATCGGTTCTCCACGAGGCCATCGGATACATCAAGTTCCTTCACGATCAAGTTGCCGTGAGTACCAAAATTCCCTAAGCAGCCCCTAATTATAGATGCTCCAAGCTTTGTTTTCGCTTACTTATTGCAGATTCCCGAACAGCTAGCTACCACAACTAATCTTTTCATGATGCACACGCCATTAACGGGGTTTATCTCTGCATGCAGTCTCTCAGCTCTCCCTACTTCATCAGGTGCAGTGGCGGTCCGGTGCAGCTCCAGCACAAACAGGTACCAATATATTGCTATTGCAGCACTGCTTGTTTAATTTCATCTCACTTATGAATTGCATTTTTCTCATGAACTAGGGTTCGGATGGTGACGCCGGCGAGGCGAAGGAGGACCTGCGGAGCCGTGGCCTGTGCCTTGTCCCGGTGGCGAGCACTTACACGATGGCCAGCGAGACGGCGGCACCGGAGTTCTGGCACCCCACCTTCGGAGGCACGTTTCATTGATTCTAATAAGATCCATAGACATGCAAGTAGTATCTAGCACATTATAGCCAACTCAGCTAGCTAGGCAGGTATGCATATATGTGTGTGTGATTGTGTGTGTGTGTGTCGGTTAAGCAATGTGTACTCATGGTCTCATGCCACACCACTAAATCACAGTGTTGAAGCAAAAGCGAAAAAAGCTTTTAAGCAATCAGCAATGTGCCGACAAAGTCGAATCATGTGTATATATTGGATCGAAGAAAAACTGAAGAGCGGTAAAAAAGGAAATAAATTTGAAGAGAATCATATGCACTAGGAAGTTAGTAAAATGGAACTACTTTGCACACGATGTTTAACATTTCGACCATTGCACGATTGATGATCCAAAGGTCCAGCTCCACGCAACGGACATGATGAAAGAACGTGGTGAATCGTCATATAAAAATCATCCAAACAGTATCGGGCGTGCAGCATTGCTCTTAGTAAAACGGATATTTTGAGTGTATTACATCTGCAATCCTTAAACTTAAGCAGTGCACGTATTTTTTATTATTTTTTTCGAAAAGGAAGTTAAACCTCTGGCCTCTGCATCATCGTGGTCCACAAACTCTCAAAAGGGCTATTTTGGTCCCTAAACACAGGTTTGTACCTTACTTTGGTCGAAATCACAAGCTGTTTGGCAACTCTGGAACACGTGGACATGGATGATGACCTGAGTTACAGACGTGGCATCCACCATGCCGAGGGGAGCAAGTTCCCCAGCCACGAGACTGTTCAGTAGCATATTTCTTTTGCGTTTTGCCCTCATTGTTCAACGAAGCATACTCATTTGCCCTATGATTCCATCATGAATTCTAGAGGAAAAGAAGGTGTGAGGTGACATTGAGGATTGTCGAAGGGAGACAGTTTGGTGACTTTTATGGAATGGGGTGTCAGAGAGAGGTGAGGAATGCATGGGTATTAATCAAATCCGATCGGACCTAAATGCAAAATAAAATAGAATCAAATGCCCTTGATTTGCACAAAATGGCAACCTTGACAATCTTCCATGTCCATTGTGCCAGATTTGCCGTGAAATCGTGATATTTTAGTCAGACTGGAGCTCCAACTAGATTAAGGATCAAAATAGCCATTTTAGGAGTCATGTAATTCGCTATGTTTTATTTCTATATCCTTCATATGACTAGAAAATGGCCAGACTTCCCCACCATGTTGCGATGAAATAAAAGTATCAAGGGCCAACGATCATAGGAGAGGTTTTAGCTGAGGCATGCATAGTTTACCCAGCAAAATGTTAGGGAGGAGATACCTCACAAATAAAAACATCGAAGTATTTTTTTTCTTGGATATATTGAACACAGATATGTTTGTTGGAACATGTAACGTGGAAAAGGGGAATCATGTGCTATAGTATTTTATTTAAGCAACTTTCCAATGAAACAAAGTCGTTCTGATCCGTAGTGTGTTGACAGGTTGGGGTGGGAGGGAATGTTGGAAGGAGAACATGTGCTTAAATCTGGAAGCAAAACCAGGGTTAGTTTTAGATGCAGTCGGTGTGGTTCATTCCCTGATAGTACAAATGATTAATCATGTGTAAAATGTACAATTCATGATACTCCCCCCATTCCATAATTCTCGTCGTGGTGTTAGTTCAAGGGAGTAACAAATTATATGGCATGCTCCTTAAAAATGGTGTGCTACTACGGTAGTGGATCACTTGTTTAAGTTCTAGGAGTACCAAGTGTCCCCTAACGACATGTCCGCACTAATTGCTTGGTGTAGCAACTTGTTCCTTTTTAATTATTTGATTGAGGATTTTCAATTTTTTGACGAAATTTGTTCCTTTTTATCTGTCTCTAACTTTTGTTGCTCTGAGATTGTGACGCAACTATGACGACCGCCGTGCGCCTGCTCCATCCGCTCTCATGTGCAAACTAGTATAAGACTCTTGACATACGTAGTACTCCCTCCGTAAACTAATATAAGAGCATTTAGATCACTATTTTAGTTATCTAAACGCTCCCTCCGTAAACTAATATAAGAGCATTTAGATCACTATTTTAGTTATCTAAACGCTCTTATATTAGTTTACAGAGGGAGTACATGTTTATGTTATCTGCTCTTGATTATTCATTCATGTCTTGACCTAGCTACTATATGTAGTTTAATGCATGGATCCACACATATGTAATGAAGCAATGAATCGACGCTAGCTAGCGGCTAGACGTAGTAGATCATGCCGACCTCAATGAGGCTGATGTGCGGTATGTTGAGCGCCACGGCGGGGCCCCGGGAGTTCTTCCGGAGGAAGTTGTAGGCTATGTCGATGGCGAACTTCTTGAACACGTTGGAGCTCTTCCTGGCCTTGATGTACGAGTGGCCCATGATGTAGGCCACGCCGGCGTGCTTGGCTTCCACGATGGCGGCCAGCTCCGCCTTCACCTCCGGGTCCACGTGCTCGCCGGCCAGGTCCGAGAGCTCGAACCGCACGCGCTGCCGCCGGCTGCCGTACGCCGCCGCCGCCGCCGGGGACTCGGCCTCGTAGATGGCCTGCAGCGACTCCAGCGTGTCCGACTTGTCGCCGTCCGTGGCCGCCGTGGCCGCGCGCACCACCAGGCTCTCCTCGTCCGCCGGCTCCTGCACCAGCAGCCGCCCCGTCCGCGCCAGGTCGCTGGGCCGCCGCACCACGGCCATCCGGCCCTCCACGGCCGACGCGGCGCCGTCGCTGGGGCGGTTGTCGGCGGCCTCGGCGGCCTCCATGTGCACGAACTCGGCGATGCGGAGCACCAGGTCGTTCTCGAAGTCGCTCTCCTCGCCCAGCATGTCCTTGTAGCCGTAGCGGACGACGCAGCGGAACATGTGGAAGTCGCGCGGGCCGATGCGGCCCACCAGGTGCCGCTCCTCGGGGCACACGTGCGGGACGGGCACCGACTTGACGCACACGAACACCAGCACCTGGTGGAACGCCGGCAGGTTGGTGACGAAGTGCGAGAAGACGGCCGGCACGCCGCTGGCCAGCTCGCTGTAGATGAGGCCGATGCCGGGGACGCGTACGATGCCCAGGCTGGGGCCCAGCGCGTGGATCCACCGCAGGGACACCTTGTTCTGCACGTCGAACGAGTGCTTCAGCCGCGTGCCGTAGTGCCACGTGTACATGATGGCCACGAACAGCAGCGACAGCGCCAGCGGCAGCCACCCGCCCTGCGGCACCTTCATCAGCGCCGCCGACAGGTACGCCGCCTCCACCACGCCGAAGGCCAGCAGGAAGAGCGCCGCCATGATGAAGCCCAGCTGCCACACGAAGATGATCACCAGCGTCATGAGCAGCGTGGTGACCACCATCACGCCGGAGCACGCCATCCCGTACGCGTTGCCGATGAGCACGGTGTCGCGGAACCCCACGGTGACGCTGAGGCAGACGAGCATGAGGAGCCAGTTGATCTCGGGGCTGTAGATCTGCCCGGGGATGAGGCTGGAGGTGTGCACGATCTTCACGCGCGGGAAGCAGCCAAGCGCCATGCACTGCCGCACGATGGAGAAGGTGGCCGTGATCACCGCCTGGCTGCCCACGATCGAAGCCAGCGTCGCCACCACCAGCACCGGCCAGAACAACTGCACTGCACCCACATTTCATTCATGTCGGGGTCACACATATCCACACTGCATCGTCATAATAGACACTTTGATTCTTGTGCGTGGAGCGAATGTGAGTAGGGGCCAGTTCTTTTGGCAATTTTAAAAAATAAACTAAGCCTTTTGGGGCTTTTAAACGAGTAGGGCGTTTTGGATCTCGGCCTTCATGGAGGCCCAATTTTTGAGAAATTCAAAATTTTCTATTAAAAATCTGATTTTTTTAAAGTAAAGAAGGATGTGAGGTGTATGTGTGTAAAATTTAAGGATGAAATACGTTGAAATGCAACCTGCACAAAAAGAAAAATTCATGGTCTAGGAGGATGAATAGTATCATGTGTTAAAAAGCCTTAGATTTATTTTTTGGATAGCCCACATTTCATTCATGTCGGGATCACACATATCCACACTGCATCGTCATAATAGACACTTTGATTTTTGTGCGTGGAGCGAATGTGAGTAGGGGGCCAGTTCTTTTGGCAATTTAAAAAATGAACCGCCTCCTCTTCAGATTTCTTGTAAGCCTTTTGGGGCTTTTAAACGAGTAGGGCGTTTTGGATCTCGGCCTTCATGGAGGGCCAATTTTTGAGAAATTCAAAATTCAAATTTTATATTAAAAAATCTGATTTTTTTATAAAAGTAAAGAAGGATGTGAGGTGTATGTGTGTAAATTTAAGGATGAAATACGTTGAAATGCAACCTGCACAAAAATAAAAATTCATGGTCTAGGAGGATGAATAGTATCATGTGTTAAAAAGCCCTAGATTTGTTTTTTTGGATAGCCCTCATTTCAACGTAATTCATCCCGAAAATTTACACACTTGTGCATTGTGCCTTCATTTATATTTGTATTTTTTTTAGAATTTTTTGAAATGTAAAAATATGAATTTTCATGAATTTTGAATTGTGCATTTGGAGACCTCCATGGAGCTCGGCCTTCAAAAGCAATTTCTCCTTTTAAACTAATTATGAAATAAATAATTTAGAAGTTTCAATAAATTTAGAAGGTGGCTTGTTTTTTAAGCTAGGGAGAGGCGGTTTATTTTTTAAACCGCCCAAAAGAACTGGCCCTAGCAAGTTCGATTAGGTCTAAGTCGACAGAGATTTTCTTAAGCTTGAATGGACCCAGAAAAGTACAACTTCAATTTATTTTTATTTTTTTGCGGAGTCAACTTCAGTTTATTAGCGCGAAGTGCACTTTTTGAATGAGCTAGGGTTTAAGAAAATCTGAATCGATTGAGATCTAGCAAAATAGATCTTTATTACCGGGTATGGACTTGAAGAAGATGAAGTGGATATCGCACTCGGGGGTTTTGGACAGGAAGGCCGCCTGTCCCATGTACTGCAGCACCAAACATGGGTAGATCAAGCCCACAAAGGCCACCTGTCAGTGACAATAATGGTTCATTTGATTTTCCAGAAAACCTTTCATAGTGGGATATCATGATGTAGTATCATGTAGTTTCATGCATTGTCCACTAGACATATCACTGAAATCAGCATAATATTAGTTGAAGAAAGGAAGTGTGTAAAATAATGGATGATGTGGTACCATATTTCATATAAAATAATAAATAAGGTCATCTTTGTTACCAAATTATAATATTATGCATTATGAAGATTGTTTCGTACATTAGTATCATGCATATGGTACTGCGAGTGTATAATATTTCCCATTATGACCTGTTGAAGTGGTTAGTTGACCTCTTAACCAAGCTGAATGCTTAATTACCATGACGCCATTGTCATGATAAAAGCAAAACCGAGTATTATGTTATCAACATATACAGCTTGGGAACCATGCGGGTGTACCCTTATGGATGTTGCTGTGAAGTGGCCAAGGTCCGCAAACATAGCCTCCGTGCCTGCAACGCATATATTGAAATGTGCAAATTAAGATCAACTGATTCAATTAAGGTACCCACTCCGTTTCATAATGTAGCGCATACATAATTTTTTTAAGTCAAATATCACAAACTTTGACTAAATTCATGAAAAGACATTTACACCTAAAATGCCAGACATATATCATTAGATTCATCATAAGATGTAGTTTCATATTTTATATATTTGATATTATAGATATTTAATAGTTTTCTCTATAATTTTTTGGGTGAAAGTTTGACTTTATAACAAAATCTATACACACTACATGGAATAGAGGGAGTAATAAACAAGGCAGTTTGTGTGAAGATATACTGTACTCCCTCCGTTCCTAAATGTAAGTCTTTATAGAGATTCCGCTAAAAACTACATACGGAGCAGAATAAGTGCATCTGCACTCTAAAATGCATCTATACACATCCATCCGTATGTGGTTTATAGTGAAATTTCTACAAAACTTATATTTAGGAACGGAGGGAGTACATTGCATGCATGCCATTGTTGGTACCTGTCATGGAGAGTAGCACCCCTCCAAGTGCAATCCAGCCCTCTCTGCCGGTCCTCATGAAGAACCTGATGAGGTAGGTGGGAGAGAGCGCGTAGAACACCCTGGGATTCCACACGATGATGTTGTAGACGCCGGTGCCCCCCAGGAGGAGGAGCCAGGTGACGATGACGGGCGCGAAGAGGAAGGCCACGCGGTGCGTCCCCCAGTGCTGCAGCATGAAGAGGCACACCAACACGATGCACGATAGGATCACCACCTCACCTGCTCTCTTTTTCAGAGGGCCGGGAAATTAGCAGCAAGCAACGATGGCTGATGGTTCCAGTAAGTGAAAACCTTTGTTCCGATAAGTATAAATCTTTGTTGCAGCATGGACTAGCAGTGCTGCGAGCACTCACCGTTTGTTAGGGTGTGTGAATGGACCTGCAGACCGGAGAACGACGACATCACTGCGAGGATCGAACAAGGTCAGCAGGCAGCCATTGAGATCAAGGTAAGTACGTAACGACAGGAAGCAACAAACTGGAAACTGTTTCACGCGCGGACGCACCGGACATGGCCGGGGTGAGGACGCCGTCACCGATGACGAGGGAGGCGCCGAAGAGGACGGTGAGGAGGAGGCAGGTGCGCGACTTGCTGTGGTTCTCTAGGAAGCGGCGGAGCGCGCGTAGGATGGCCGTGTCCTGCGCCGCGTAGCCTGGCTTGTGGTAGGTGGAGAGCTCCTCGTCGGCGGCCTGCTGGTTGGGCATCAGGCTGATCTTGGCGTGCCGCACCAGCAGCGAGTAGAGCGCGAAGGTGCCGCCCTCGCCGTTGTCGTCGGCGCTGAGCACGATGAAGACGTACTTGAGGAGCGGGATGAGGGTGATGGTCCAGAAGACGAGCGAGAAGACGCCGAAGATGGTCTCCTCGTCCTCGAACCGCCGGAGCGAGCCGGCGAAGGTGCTCTTGTACACGTACAGCGGCGACGTGCTCAGGTCGCCGTACACCACGCCGCAGCTCTGGTACGCCAGGAGCAGCACGTGCTTGTAGTAGGATCTCCAGTGCCGCTGCAGCGATGCCCATCGTCAATTTTTCCACTCAATAGCTAGCGAATAGCGATCGAGCACATCGACCGATCACTGCAATCGATCGACTGCTTATATTTGCATGTTCATCATATTGAGCTCATACTACTCTTTCACGCTCGGAGCTATTTTTAGTGGGGTGCTACGAACTGCTGGTGGAAAAAATTGCTTATTAAGATTTCTGAGCTAGTTCTCCGCGGCATGCAATGGTTAATATTTTCCTTCATGCATGATCGATGTCGCGATAGGCTATTGACATTGTGTTGTTGCAGAAGATATACTACTTCGTATCAACTTGATATTTTTTATTGATCTTTACATAGGAAAAAAAGGCATACATCCAAGTGTCCGTTCCATTCATCAAATGTTCTTGTTCATCCTTTTACAGTTGGTGCTAACATAGCATTCAAATCCGGAACGCAGGAGAAATTTGATGCATCAACATTTCCATCAAATTCCTGGAGGGGGAGGGAGGGGGGGGGCACATATAGTGTAGATTCATCGCTAGATGGGTGCATGAGTTCTACATGAAAATTCCACCACAAATTGTTCTTGGCACAAATATGGTAGAACAAGTTTCTATTATTATTATTGTTGGTCATATGCCTAGACTTAAATTGGCAATGGATTCTTGCAATTGAAAGCCTCGAAATACACCACCGTTCTTGAGGACAAGGAAGGATAGCTCACTCACCGGGTTCTCATGCAGGTAGTCCTCGACAGGGTACAGATCGACGATGTTCTCCGGCGAGATGCCCCTTTCGCAATCCATCGAGTGCATTTTATTCAGGGATGAAGAAGGGTGTCGAGAGTGGCCGGAACATACCCAGACTCACGAACTATGTCGCGTATTCACTGATTTTGCATGTCATGTCCCTCTATTTTTAACCATATGGATGGATGTGCTAGCACTCGGAGTGTTCTTGGAGAGAAATGAGGGAGGGAAGAGAGCGCACTACCCGATTTCTTAGGAGGACGTTGACAGTTCTAGGCTTCTAGCTGCATGTAGAGGTGAAGTTGCAACTTATAAAAACTGAGCACATTGGTTGCATGTACATGTGCTTTGTTGCGTCTCCTTGGTCACGTCACTCTCTTTATTTTTCTTACTTTTGATTTTTTTTCCTTTTTTATTGTGTGTATCTGTACTGTCTCAACTAGGTCTTGATATTGTGGTATTGTAGAGTTACGTTGCAATTGGTATTCCATCTTGAGATTAGTATATTACCCTTTGTCAAACAAAATTGGCCAAACCAAATGATGCCTTGCAAAAGCACAATATGTTAAAACCAAATTATCTATATCAAAGAAAGGACATCTCCTAGAAAAGGTATAAAAGAAGAAGAAATGGCACTACCTACGATGTACTTTTTTTAGCGAAAGGGATTTTCCCTTGATTTCTATTATAAAAATCATAGAAGTTCTTACAGATCGCTAGACCCAAGAGCTAAACTAAAACATGCATCAAGACATACCTGTCTAGAATTTAGGACGCAACCCAATTCTAGCTAGAAGAGCAAAGAATGCCCCTATTTGAGAAGCATTCGTAGCACTTTTTAAATAGGTACTACCTACAGATCAATCTAACCCCAAACTACCATATCCATAACCTAACAGATGAGTTTAACCCACGACAAGACCAACCAACATATAGAGAGTAGATATGAAGGTAAAATAAAGATATTACACAACAGACATCTGAGATAGCAGCACCAAATATTCTTCAACCTTTGTTCATCAACAACCAGTTAATCTCATGACTCTAGGACGCCACCCCCTCGAAGCATTGAAGATGTCACTTCCTACTCACTCTAGTAGCTTTAACTCCCACATCAGGTTCTTTTGATCTCTTGGTTTATCTGCGGAATCGACCAAGAATCGATGAGAGAACATGTTTTATGAAGAATCACAAAAGGGTCTATGACCGTCGTGCATTCAAACCATATATCATTCCTGCATGTCCAAGTAGACCACAAAAATGCAGAAATACCCACACAAAGTTTCATCTTTTTCTCCTTTCCAAATCTTGAATGCCATGTGGAAAAGAGATTTTAAACATCCCTATGAACCAAATTTAAATTGGAAGTACACTGCAAAATGCTCCACTGAAACTTACCTAGAGAACAATGCAAGAATAAATGGTCAACGGTTTCATTAGCACCACATAATACACATTTTGTACTCGAGTCCACCCCCTTTTTGTCAAGTTATCTTTTGTGAGGTACACTGTTGCACACAACCAACCACAAAAAACCTTGATCTAAACTATTACGATCAATTGGTTATAAAGGATTGGCGGTGTATTTCCCATCAATAGCAAGAGACCAGACAAAAGTGTCTTTCTCTTCTTTCAATTCCATTTGAGAGAAAATCTCTTCGATTTCATTCCATTGTGTAAGAGTGTGCCCTCCACAAATTTCTTCTCAATCTAAAATGGTCCCAGTCTTTATCAAACACATGAACTAGCTTAATATTTTTGGTAAAACAGATATCATACAACCTGGGATATAATTGATTGAATGGTTTATCATCCACCCACCAATCTTCCGAAAATCTAATGTTTTTGCCGTTACCAACATTTTTCTTAATATATTGATAGCCACCCCGAACATTTTTCTTAATCTCACATATCTCACATTTTAAGAAGTTGATTTCCAGCCCATAAATTTCTTCAAATTTTGATCACTAGAAATATCATCATAGGTGGCAAGAATATTGTGTCATCTGCATACTACAACATTTAATCACTCCTTCCCTTGTTTCCTCTGGCACCCCTTTCACAAAACCGTGCTACCTTGCATTATCCATGACAACAAAATCAAATAGAAGTGAGGGACAATGAAACACCATGTCTCAGATCTTTAAAGTGGGAAAGAAAGGACCAACAAAATCGTTGACTTTAATTTCCACACATTCACCCTTCATTGTCTCCATAATTCAATCATTCCATTTATTAGGAAATCCTTTTAAAGTTAACATTTCATGGACAAATGGTCGTTGATTTTACATATGCCTTCTCAAAATCAATTTTAAAAAACATTACACTTTGCTTTTTTAGCATGTATTGAATTCAAAGCCTTGTGCAAAATTAGCACCCCTTCCATAATGTATCTACCCTTAACAGAGGCGGTTTGGGAAATTTGAACCGAAAAAACTAAGGACCCAACCACCTCACTCGATCTGTGCGTAACTGCTAGATGCTTAAAATGTTGGCCCCGCAATGCATGGCCACCAAATGATATGTACCAAAGAAGTGACTTTTTCAAAAATAAACAAGGAAAAAAGAAGAAACTACACTGCCTAAATGTAACAAATGAGTAAGATGTAGTTGTACTAGTATTATCACTTTGGCGAAATATCTTGCCAAAGAATCAAATAGGCAAAAGCTTCAAATTACCCATATAAATCGGAAGGTTGTATTTGGTTGGTATTTTATATTTTTTTTGCGAATGGGTACTTTATCTTCTTGGAGTACTAGGGTATTTTGATTTTCTTAGTGAAAAGGGATCAATGCTCAAAAGTCAATGCCAACTTCCTGTAAAACAAGTTAAATCCTGGCGCAACTCGATCTGCCTGTCTCTGTCTACTTCGTCTTCTAGAGTCATTCTCAACGGAAACCTGGGCATGAAATTCTGGCATGCAAAGGGTCTTCGTCAGGGCGACCCTCTATCACCAATGTTGTTCATCCTGGCCATCGACCCGTTGCAGCGGATTCTCCGGCTCGCCACCCAGAACGACATTCTCAAGCCCATTAGAGCACGCTCTACAAGATGTAGAATTTCACTCTACGCAGATGATGCTGGCATTTTCGCGAATCCGGACAAGGACGAGCTCCAGGCCATTTCTGCTATCCTCTCCGGCTTTGGGAGAGCTAGTGGCCTCGTCACAAACCTGTCCAAGACCGAGGTTTTTCCGATCAGGTGTGGCAACATTGACCTTCAGGACGTGTTGGTCGACTTCCCAGCCAAGATCGTTGCCTTCCCGGCCGCTACCTCGGGCTACCCCTGCACTTTCGCCGATTGCGCGTGATCGACCTGCAACCCTGCATCGACAAGATTGCTGGCAGGCTACAGGGATGGAAGGGCAAGCTTTTCAACAAGATCGGCTGGGTCGCCCTGGCACAGTCGGTCCTTATGGCCATGGCAACATTGCACATCACTGGCCTAAGCATACCAAAAGGGACCCTGCGTAAGGTTGACACAATAATACGTGACTTCGTCTAGCAAAAAGAGGACCAAACTCAAACATCTGGTGGGCACGCCTTGGTTAGCCGGAAGACGGTCCGCCGCCCCAAGCATCTGGGCGGTCTTGGGATCATGGACCTTGAGAGATTTGGTCATGCGCTTTGCCTCTGATGGCCTTGGCTTTAATGGACGGACCCAGATAGGCCTTGGGTGGGTTCCAAACTGCCCTGCGACCAAGCTGACCTGAACCTATTTCGTGCTTGCACTACCATCTCATTGGGCAATGGGAAAAAGGCTCTCTTCTGGCATGATGACAGGAGTGGTAAAGGTCCCCTCAAGCTTATTGCACCTGAGCTTTTCAAGATAGCCTCCAGGAAAAACAAAACGGTGCATGATACGTCCATTTTGCATCATGCTTTTATATCGATATTTATTGCATTATGGGCTGTTATTACACATTATGTCACAATACTCATGACTTTTCTCTCTTATTTTACAAGGTTTACATGAAGAGGGGGATGTCGGCAACTGGAATTCTGGGCTGGAAAAGGAGCAAATATTAGAGACCTACTCTGCACATCTCCAAAAGTCCTGAAACTCCACGAGAGTTATTTTCAGAATATATAAAAAATACTGAGCGAAGAAAGTACCAGAGGGGGGCCACTGATACGTCTCCAATGTATCTACAATTTTTGATTGTTCCATGCTATATTATATTCTGTTTTGGACATTGTTGGGCTTTATTATACACTTTTATATTATTTTTGGGACTAACCTACTAACCGGAGGCCCAGCCCAGAATTGCTATTTTTTTGCCTATTTTAGGGTTTCGAAGAAAAGGACTATCAAACGGAGTCCAAACGGAATGAAACCTTTGGGAATGTGATTTTTGGAACGAACAAGATCCAGGAGACTTGGACCCTACGTCAAGCAACCAACAGGGGAGCCACGAGGTAGGGGTGCGCCTACCCCCCTCCCCCAGACGTGCCCTCCACCCTCGTGGGCCCCCTGTTGCTCCACCGACGTACTTATTCCTCCTATATATACCTACGTACCCCCAAACGACCAGATACGGAGCCAAAACCCTAATTCCACCGCCTTAACTTTCTGTATCCACGAGATCCCATCTTGGGCCCTGTTCCGGAGCTCCGCTGGAGGGGGCATCAATCACGGAGGGCTTCTACATCAACACCATAGCCCTTCCGATGAAGTGTGAGTAGTTTACCTCAGACCTTCGGGTCCATAGTTATTAGCTAGATGGCTTCTTCTCTCTTTTTGGATCTCAATACAAAGTTCTCCCCCTCTCTTGTGGAGATCTATTCGATGTAATCTTCTTTTGCGGTGTGTTTGTTGAGACCGATGAATTGCGGGTTTATGATCAAGTTTGTCTATGAACGATATTTGAATCTTCTTTGAATTCTTTTATGTATGATTGGTTATCTTTGCAAGTCTCTTCGAATTATCAGTTTGGTTTGGCCTGCTAGATTGATCTTTCTTGCAATGGGAGAAGGGCTTAGCTTTGGGTTCAATCTTGCAGTGTCCTTTCCCAGTGACAGTAGGGGCAGCAAGGCACATATTGTATTGTTGCCATCGAGGATAACAAGATGGGGTTTTCATCATATTGCATGAGTTTATCCCTCTACATCATGTCATCTTGCTTAAGGCGTTACTTTGTTCTTATGAACTTAATACTCTAGATGCATGCTGGATAGCGGTCGATGTGTGGAGTAATAGTAGTAGATGCAGGCAGGAGTCGGTCTACTTGTCTCAGACGTGATACCTATATACATGATCATACCTAGATATTCTCATAACTATGCTCAATTCTGTCAATTGCTCAACAGTAATTTGTTCACCCACCATAAAATACTTATGCTCTTGAGAGAAGCTACTAGTGAAACCTATGGCCCCTGGGTCTATCTTCATCATATTAATCTTCCAATACTTAGTTATTTTCATTGCTTTTATTTTACTTTGCATCTTTATCATAAAAATACCAAAAATATTATCTTATCATATCTATCAGATCTAACTCTCGTAAGTGACCGTGTAGGGATTGACAACCCCTTATCGTGTTGGTTGCGAGGATTTATTTGTTTTGTGTAGGTGCGAGGGACTCGCGCGTAGCCTCCTACTTGATTGATACCTTGGTTCTCAAAAACTGAGGGAAATACTTACGCTACTTTGCTGCACCAACCTTTCCTCTTCAAGGGAAAACCAACGCAAGTGCTCAAGAGGTAGCAAGAAGGATTTCTGGCGCTGTTGCCGGGGAGGTCTACGCAAAAGTCAACATACCAAGTACCCATCACAAACCCTTATCTCCCACATTACATTATTTGCCATTTGCCTCTCGTTTTCCTCTCCCCCACTTCACCCTTGCCATTTTATCCGCCCTCTCTCTCTCTCTATCCTCCCTCTCTTTTTCCGTTCGCCTCTTTTCCGTTTGCTTGTCGTTATGGCTAGTCCCTTATCTGCTCCTCTGTCTCCCGAGTTTGAGGTTCTTCACTTCAAACAAAGACAAGGAGAAAACTTAAAATATGCTTGGTTTAGAATGATGTAATCTTATCTTAATTGTACCCTAGAGGTTAATTTTAGAATTTTGCTTCGCAGCTTTTTTGTTGGACTAAATTTGTCTCATAGACAACTCTTGGATTGCGTTGCCAAAGGCAATTTTATTGAAATTGATCCCAGTATTGCGCATGAAATTGTGGAAGGTATAGTAGGAACTCTACCTCAACAAAAGGGGCCTCATCATACCCAAGAGGAAACACAAGTTTTTGAGAAAATTTGCGAAGTAACTAAGATTTTACAAAAGTCTCTTGAACCACTTAAGAGCGTTAGCGGGAATCTCCACCGCATGAATATGTTGATTACTCTTTGCAATAAGCGGTTGGACTCTTTAGATCTCAAGATTTACGAATATGAAGGTAAACATAAAGAACCTCCCGGATTCGAGCATAACTCCGCTAAAAGAATTAAGAATCAAGATGATAATACCTAGATCTATCCTTGCTTTTATGCCTAGCTAGGGGCGTTAAACGATAGCGCTTGTTGGGAGGCAACCCAATTTTATTTTTATTCCTTGCTTTTTGCTCCTGTTTAGTAATAAATAATTTATCTAGCCTCTGTTTTGGTTGTGTTTTTTGTGTTTAATTAGTGTTTGTGCCAAGTAGAACCGTTGGGAAGACTTGGGGAAAGTCTTGTTAATCTTGCTGTAAAAAACAGAAACTTTAGGGCTCACGAGAACTGCTGCCATTTTTATTTGGAAAGTGCTATTTAGTTAATTATTTTTGAAGATTATTAATAGATAAATTCCTCACGTCCATCAATTTATTTTAGAATTTTGGAGGTTCCAGATCTTGCGCTAGCTACAGATTACTACGGACTGTTCTGTTTTTTGACAGATTCTGTTTTTCGTGTGTTGTTTGCTTATTTTGATGAATCTATGGCTAGTAAAATATTTTATAAACCATAGAGAAGTTGGAATACAGTAGGTTTAAAATCAATATAAATAAAGAATGAGTTCATTACAGTACCTTGAAGTGGTCTTTTGTTTTCTTTCGCTAACGGAGCTCACGAGATTTTCTACTTTAAGTTTTGTGTTGTGAAGTTTTCAAGTTTTGGGTAAGTATTTGATGGATTATGGAACAAGGAGTGGCAAGAGCCTAAGCTTGGGGATGCCCATGGTCCCCCCAAGATAATCTAAGGACACCAAAAAGCCAAAGCTTGGGGATGCCCCGGAAGGCATCCCCTCTTTCATCTACTTCCATCGGTAACTTTACTTGGAGCTATATTTTTATTCACCACATGATATGTGTTTTGCTTGGAGCGTCTTGTATGATTTGAGTATTTGATTTTTAGTTTACCACAATCATCTTTTATGTACACACCTTTTGAGAGAGACACACATGATTCGGAAATTATTAGAATACTCTATGTGCTTCACTTATATCTTTTGAGTTATATAGTTTTGCTCTAGTACTTCACTTCTATCTTTTAGAGCACGGTGGTGGATTTTTTTATAGAAACTATTGATCTCTCATGCTTCACTTAGATTATTTTGAGAGTCTTAAATAGCATGGTAATTTGCTTAAATAATCCTAATATGCTAGGTATTCAAGATTAATAAAAACTTTCTTATGAGTGTTTTGAATACCAAGAGAAGTTTGATGCTTGATGATTGTTTTGAGATATGGAGGTAGTGATATTAAAGTTGTGCTAGTTGAGTAGTTGTGAAATTGAGAAATACTTGTGTTGAGGTTTGCAAGTCCCGTAGCATGCACGTATGGTAAACATTATGTAACAAATTTGAAACATGAGGTGTTCTTTGATTGTCTTCCTTATGAGTGGCGATCGGGGACGAGCGATGGTCTTTTCCTACCAATCTATCCCCCTAGGAGCATGCGCGCAGTGCTTGGTTTTTTATCACTTGTAGATTTTTGCAATAAGTATGTGAGTTCTTTATGACTAATGTTGAGTCCATGGATTATACACACTCTCACCCTTCCATCATTGCCAGCCTCTTCGGTACCGTGCATTGCCCTTTCTCACATGGAGAGTTGGTGCAAACTTCGCCGGTGCATCCAAACCCCGTGATATGATAGCTCTTTCACACATAAACCTCCTTATATCTTCCTCAAAACAGCCACCATACCTACCTATTATGGCATTTCCATAGCCATTCCGAGATATATTGCCATGCAACTTTCCACCATCCTGTTTATCATGACACGTTCATCATTGTCATATTGCTTTGAATGATCATGTAGTTGACATCGTATTTGTGGCAAAGCCACCGTTCATAATTCTTTCATACATGTCACACTTGATTCGTTGCATATCCCGGTACACCGCCGGAGGCATTCATATAGAGTCATACCTTGTTCTAGTATCGAGTTGTAATCATTGAGTTGTAAATAAATAGAAGTGTGATGATCATCAGTTAATAGAGCATTGTCCCAATAAAATAAAATAAAATAAAAGGCCAAGAAAAGGAAGGCCCCAAAAAAGAGAGAAATTAAAAGGGACAATGCTACTATCTTTTCCCACACTTGTGCTTCAAAGTAGCACCATGATCTTCATGATAGAGAGTCTCTTGTTTTGTCACTTTCATATACTAGTGGGAATTTTTCATTATAGAACTTGGCTTGTATATTCCAACAATGGGCCTCCTCAAGTGCCCTAGGTCTTCGTGAGCAAGCAAGTTGGATGCACACCCACTAGTTTCTTTTGTTGAGCTTTCATACATTTATAGCTCTAGTGCATCCGTTGCATGGCAATCCCTACTCCTTGCATTAACATCAATCGATGGACATCTCCATAGCCCATTGATTAGCCTCGTTGACGTGAGACTTTCTCCTTTTTTGTCTTCTCCACATAACCCCCATCATTTGTCGGGACCCCGATCCTAAGTCACACCGATCTAGCATGTAACACTTCATATCACTTTGCGGCCTCACACACGGCATTCCCACGGGTGCCACCTTACTTGGCCCAGGACCGTTTGCGCCTTTTGACTCACGTATATGATAGTGTCGCTAGCATCCATATGACAGAGAACCCGGGCTGACATGACTAGTCGTGAACCCAAAGTGGCACTAACTTACAGGGACAGGCATACATGAATCAACCTCGAGCATGTCGGTCAACAGCGTATGAATCCGGGCTGTAGCACTGGACTAATAGGACTCCGGGAACCCAGGCTGTAGCAGGCTAGGCAGGACTCCGGATGTCACCACGTGACATTTCCCCGAAGGGACAGACACAGGAACGAAGTGAATCACATGCCGGCCAGTCAAGTGTTCCGGAGCAGTAGTGCTGGGCTAGCAGGACTCCGGTGAACCGGGCTGTAGCGGACTACTATGGCTCATGGAAGCACAAGACTACATTTCCCCATAAGAGAGGCTACCAGGGATAAACAACTAGGTTGTTGGATCCCACACATAGCAATACACGTTACACGTACGCATAACATGCAAGTATGTGATGTACAACATGGCATCACAACATAACTCAAACTCATATAGATAAATGTCAGGACCCCGACTCGATGTCACATCGATCTAGCTGGTAACACCTCATATCACTTTGCGGCCTCGCGCACGGTATCCCCACGGGTGTCGCCTTACCTTTTCCCGGGACCGTTTGCGCCTTTTGGCTCACGTATATGATAGTGTCGCTAGCATCCATATGATAAAGAGCCCGGGCTGACATGACTAGTCGTAAACCCAAAGTGGCACAGACTTACAGGGACAGGCATCCATGACCCAGCTTCGAACGTGTCGGTCATCAGCAAGTGGGTCCGGGCTGTAGCACTGGGCTAGCAGGACTCCGGTAAACCGGGCTGTAGCGGGCTAACAGGACTCCGGTACTCAAAGCGTGACATTTCCCCGAAGGGACAGACACAGGAACGAAGAAGGACACATGCCGGCCAGCCTAAGTGTTCCAGAGCAGTAGCAAGCTACCATGGCTCAGCGGTAACACTAGGAGACATTTCCCGGTAAGAGAGGCTACTAAAGATAAACAACTAGATAGTCAGATCCCACACATACCAAGCATTTCAATCATACACACAATATGCTCGATATGTGCGAATACAACGAAGCATCACAACATGACTCTACGACACAAGTACTTTATTTAAGGCTCAGGGAGCCATACATAATATACACACAAAGTTACGGGTCTCACGACCCAACATACAAGTTATACAATCATACAAGCCAACAGCGGAAGTAACTTGTCTGAGTACAGACAACTAGTAAAATAAAAGAGGCTTGGAAAGCCTCGCTATACTACGTGGTCCATCACAAGCTCAGGGTCACCACCTGGGTCTTTAGCCTACTCGTTGATGTCAACGTCTACATAGAACCCATCAGAAGGGGTTGCAGCGTCTTCTGTAAAAAAATGTAGATTATAGCAACATGAGTACAAAGGTACTCAGCAAGACTTACATCAGATCCTACATACATGCATAGTATCAAGAAGGGTTGGTGGAGTTATTGCAGCAAGCCAGCTTTGACTCTTGGCTAGGCTATCCTACGATACACCAACTTGAAATGTTTTGCGCACTCGAGTCCACTACTCACCACTTCAATACACTACCGGGGATCCACCTCCGTCTTCCTACGGAAGAGCCATCCTCGGCACTCACACTTATCTTGAGGCTTTTAACAGCTTCCATTTACTTGTCTATGAACTGTATAGGCAACCAAGTAGTCCTTTACCGCGGACGCGGCTATTCGAATAGATCATGTTAACCCTGCAGGGGTGTACTTCTTCATACACGCTCTCACCACTTACCGTCGTTTACACGACATGTACTCGGCAACCTTCAAGCGGAAGCCCAACGTGGATGTCGGCCACGACCTACCTAATCACCTAAGCCTCCAGTCCAGGTTTATCGCCTATTCAGGTTCCATCCGCAGGGAGTCCGGCCGAGGTTTCCCATACGGCCCCGAACGATGTGAACAGGGTTCCCGAGATACCTAACGGGTATTCGGTACACCCGGCCACGTACCTACCGCATCACAGCCCACCCCTACGGTCAGCGCTGTCCACGGCCTCCAGTAGGCTACAAACACCAGAAACTACTTGCAACTCCTGGACGGAGAACTAGGGTGAATAAGAAGTCGAGAGGGTCCATTGGTTTCGGGCCCAATGCATGGTAGTAGCTGATTCTTAAATCACACATACAGATCTCAGTGCTTAAGGTCGGCTTCAATGAAACAACCCACCATGTACTCCTACATGGCCTCTCATCGATACCTTTACCAAATCGTGTTCACCACACCACTCTCATTACCGACATAATCATTTCACTCTAGCCCATCACCCAGATGAACCAGACCTGACACAACTCTAAGCATAGCAGGCATAGCAAGGTAGGAACAACACATACATATGGCTCAATCAACTCCTACACATGCTAGTGGGTTTCATCTAGTTACTGTGGCAATGACAGGTCATGCAGAGGAAATGGGTTCAACTACCGTAGCACACAGCAGTTTGAATCGCGTTGTCTTAATGCAGTAAAAGAGAGCAGGAGCGAGAACATGGGATTGTATCGATATGATCAAATGGTTGGTTGCTTGCCTGATGGTTCGATGCACGGATACGGTTCTTCGTTAGGGTAATCACGGTACTCCTCGGGAACAGAACCTGTCACAAAGGACATCGATATACGAGCATCACCAAACAATGTGCAACAATATGATGCATGCATGAAACATGGCAATATGAGTGTGTTGGGCTAATGCAACTAAAACCAGATGTGTTTGAGCCAATTTGAATCAAAGATTCAAATTCCAAATTCAAATATGGCCTTTTAAAGTGCCTTTTCTTATTCTGATTGAAACATCAAGTTAACTTGTTTGATCATGCATGAAAATAGTACAGATGGATAGATTGGATTTTTCTGATCATTTTTCATATATTATTTGTCCAATTTGGAGTTACAGAATAAAAGTTATGAATTTTTGAAGTTTAAATAATATTCTGGAATTTCCTGATTTAGATTAAATCCAGAAATATCATTTACTGCGTCAGCCTGACGTCACAGTGACATCAGCAGGTCAATAGAGCTGGCTCGGGTCAAACCTGACGTGTGGGGTCCACACGTCAGTGTCACAGGGGCTAATCCCGCGTTGACCCCGGGCTGGTTAGCTTTGACTAACCCCTGGGGCCCACTTGTCAGCGTCAGTAGGTGGTGGATTAGTGGTTAATCAACTAGGCCACGTCAGCTCGCCGGAGTTCTGGCCGGCGGCGACCAACAGTGCGGCGGCGATAGTGGTTTTGGTCGTTTCGGCCACCAAATGGACCGCGGAGATCACCGGAGTGAAGCTGAGGACAACCCGCAGCTCTTGGCGGAGCCCGTTGGGGTCGGGGTGGCCGGAGTCGACGGCGGTGAGCTCGGCTGCGGCGGCCGGAGTTCGGGTGCGGTCGGGATCAGTGTTGCAGGGGGTTTGGGGAGGCGTTGGTGCGTTCTACGTGCTCCTGGTGATGTGTGGAGCACGATGGTGTGCTCGGTTGGACGCTACGGCGACCGTGGCCACGACGGCGACATCGCCGGCGGCGTGGAGCTCTCGGTCGAGGTGGAGCTAGGGCCTAGAGGTCGGGAGAGACCAGGGAAGAAGGGGGAAACGCTCCGGGGGCTCATCGCGGTTGCAGTGGGCGTCGAAGCGGGCTCGGGGACGCGCCGGAGACGACGAATTTGACGGCGACGGTGGTCGGAGTCCGAAGAGGGGAACGGCGACGTGGCGGCGATGCAGGGCTTCCGGGGAGCTGTGGAGCGGTGGGGAGGAAGAGGGAGTCGAGGCGGAGCTCCTGAGCTAGTCGGGGAAGCGAGGGGTGGTCGGAGACGACTGCTACGGTGAACGGCGGCGACGGTGGTGTTCGGTCGGGCGGGAGAGAGAGCGAGGGAGAGCCGGGGGGAGAGTGAATGGGGTGTCGGCGAGGTCGGGGCGACGACCAGGAGACGATCCACGCGGCGCAACGGCGACCAGGGCGATGCAGAGAGGCTGGGTGGTGCGTGGCGAGCTCGGGCGCGCCATGCTCACCTCCCTGCCTGCTCTGGCGAGGGGAAGCAGCTGGCTGGCACGGGCCAACACAGTGCTGGGCCGGCTGGGCTGGGCAGGTAGGTCCAGGTAAGTCTACTCCTTTTATTTATTTTTTTGTTTTCTGTTTTTATTTAATATATCTGCAACTTTGTTGAATTAAATAAAATACCTAGGCAACTTCAAAAATCACCAAACTACTCCTGGCTCATAGTTGGATTATTTCCAACATGAAACATTTTAGTTTGGAGGTATTTGAGCATTTAAATATTTTATATTATTTTAAATGCCCAAATTCAAATAGTTATGATTTAACTCAAGAACCCTAGGATGGCCTAGGAAAATGTGCACCACTTTTGGCAGAGGTTCTGAACCAAGACAAAAATGATGGGCATTTTAGAAGGGCATTTCAGGTTCATTGAAAATTATTTTAGTAAACCCTAGTTGGTTTCAGAGGGGACTGGGGGTTCTGTCATCCCCATTTCAAGTTTCTGATGAATGAGTAAACATGATGCAACACTCTAATGCATGACTAGCTAGGGTGTGACAACTCACCCCCACTCAAAAGAATCTCGTCCCGAGATTTGGGTTCCTCCGAGAAGAAGGCGGGATACTCGAGTCGAAGGCGATCCTCCCTTTCCCAAGTTGCTTCATCTTCAGAATGGTGCGACCATTGAACTTTGAGAAACTTGATGTTATGACGTCGTGTGGTACGTTCGGCTTGATCGAGGATACGAATGGGGTACTCTCGATATGTAAGATCATCTTGGAGATCAAGCGTTTCGTGGTCCACTTCACGGATAGGATCCGAGAAGCAACGCCTGAGTTGAGAAACGTGGAAGACATCATGAACTCTGGAGAGATGCGGAGGTAGTTCCAACTGGTAGGCAACTTCTCCTCGTTTGGCAAGAATGCGAAAAGGTCCAATGTAACGAGGAGCCAATTTGCCTTTGATACCGAAACGATGGGTTCCCTTCAGGGGGGTGACCCGAAGATAAGCCTTCTCGTCAACCTCGAAAGTCATAGCCCTATGTTTTCGGTCATATTGACTCTTTTGACGAGATTGGGCTGTTTTCAACTTTTCACGAACGATACGAACTTGTTCTTCTGCTTCCTGAATCATATCCGGGCCAAAGAATTGTCTTTCCCCGGTCTCTGACCAGTTAAGGGGTGTTCGACATCGTCGTCCATAAAGAACTTCAAAAGGGGCTTTACCCAAGCTAGATTGATAGCTGTTGTTGTAAGCGAATTCGGCAAATGGAAGGCACTTCTCCCAGTCCATTCCGAAAGAGATAACGGAGGCTCGAAGCATGTCTTCTAGAATCTGATTGACGCGTTCCACTTGACCACTCGACTGAGGGTGGAAAGCGGTGCTAAAGGAGAGACGGGTTCCCATAGCATTTTGGAAACTTTCCCAAAATCGAGAGGTGAAAAGACTTCCTCGATCCGAATTGATTTCCAAAGGAACACCATGGAGGGACACTATTCGGGAGATGTATAAGTCTGCCAGCTGGCTAGCGGTTATACTCTCACGAACAGGTAGAAAATGAGCTACTTTGGAAAGACGATCGACCACGACGAAGATAGCATTATTCCCTCTCTTGGTCCTGGGAAAACCGGTAATGAAATCCATACCAATTTTATCCCATTTCCATTCAGGAATAGCTAAGGGTTGAAGGGTGCCAGCAGGCCGTTGATGCTCTGCTTTTACACGACGACAGACGTCGCAATTGGCAATATACTGAGCAATTTCTCTCTTCATCCTAGTCCACCAGAACCTCTGGCGTAGGTCCTGATACATTTTAGTACTACCGGGATGAATGGTGAGAGGAGATTCATGGGCTTCCTTAAGGATTAATCGCCTTAGGTTGCGCACTTTGGGAACTACTAATCGATCCCCGAAGTACACGACTCCTTGATCATTAACGGAGAAACAATTCGCAATTCCTTTCTGAATGTTCCTCTTGATGCGGGAGATTCCCGGATCTACCTTCTGTGCTTTGATAATTTGATCCGTAAGGGTAGGTGTTGCCACCAAGGTGGAGAGAAAACCTTGAGGAACAATGTGAAGGTTAAGCTTCCGAAATTCCTCATGGAGAAGCGGTTGACTTTGTTGTAACATCAAGTTGTTACAATAAGATTTACGACTTAGCGCATCAGCCATGACGTTGGCTTTCCCTGGGGTATAGGTTATCCCTAAGTCGAAGTCTGTGATCAATTCAACCCAACGTCTTTGCCTGAGATTCAAATCCGGTTGGGTGAAAATGTACTTCAGACTTTGGTGATCAATGAATATTTCGCAACGATTACCGAGGAGGTAATGTCGCCAGGTCTTAAGTGCATAGACTACGGCTGCAAGTTCCAGATCATGAGTAGGATAATTCTCCTCATGTGGGTGCAATTGCCGTGAAGCGTAAGCAATTACGTGTCGATCTTGCATAAGGATGCAACCTAGTCCTTGACGCGAGGCGTCGCAGTAGATAACAAAGTCCTTGGAGAAATCTGGCGGTACCAACACGGGAGCAGAAGTCAGGCGTCTTTTCAGTTCCTGAAAACTGTGCTCACATTGTGGAGTCCATTCGAACTTCTTATCCTTCTTGAGGAGTTCGGTTAGGGGTTTAGCAACTTTGGAGAAGTTCTCGACAAAGCGACGGCAATAGCTCGCTAAGCCTAGAAAACTCCGAACTTGCTTGACCGATTCGGGTGGAGTCCAGTCAAGGACAGCTTGAACTCGCTCAGGGTTAACAGCAATACCTTTACCAGATATTACATGACCCAGATAGGTCACTTCTGATAACCAGAATTCACATTTAGAAAATTTGGCATAAAGGCGATGCTCTCGAAGTTTCTGCAACACTAGCCTTAGATGTTCGGCATGTTCTTCCTCGTTCTTGGAGTATATGAGTATATCATCGAGATAACTACGACGAATTTATCCAAATACTCCATGAAGATTGAGTTCATTAACCGAGAAAAGGTGGCTGGAGCGTTGGTTAAACCGAAGGACATGACGGTGTACTCGTATTGGCCGTAACGAGTAACAAAGGCCGTTTTAGGAATGTCCCCGTTTCTGATTTTGATTTGATGGTAGCCCAACCTCAAATCCATCTTGGAGAAGACTGAGGATCCAGCGAGCTGATCATACAGATCGTTGATCCTGGGAAGTGGATATTTATTCTTGATTGTGACCAAATTGACAGGTCGGTAATCTACAACCATTCGGTCCGTACCATCCTTCTTTTTGACAAATAGGACGGGGCAAGCCCACGGAGATGAACTAGGACGGATGAAACCCTTTTTCAAGGATTCATCGAGTTGTTTCTTAAGCTCGGCTAGTTCTAGGGGTGCCATCTTATAAGGTCTTCTAGCAATCGGAACGGTTCCTGGAATGAGGTCTATTACGAACTCAACATCCCTGTCAGGTGGAACACCTGGCAATTCCTCTGGAAAAACATCCGGAAAGTCACGGACTACCGGGACGTCCTCAAGGTCTGGCAAAGGGTTGGCGTTAAGAGAATATAGTTGTCGCTTGGCTATTCGAGTCAAGACATTGACTATCTTTCCCGAAGGGTGGGTGAGTTGAACAGTCCTAGAGAAGCAATCAATTTTGGCATGATGAGCTGACATCCAGTCCATACCCAAAATGATATTAATATCTGAAGATTTAAGGGCTATCAAAGATGCAAGGAAGACAAGTCTATCGACTTGGATTTCATTCCCATAACTTACCCTAGAGGTCTGCCATCTAGACCCAGGGGTAGAGATTTCCATAGTGGACGGCAGATCACAGAATGCAAAGTTATGCAAACGAGCATAATTTTCAGATATAAAGGAATGAGAGGCTCCTGTATCGAAAAGAACAGATGCCGGGTGGCAATTAACAAGAAGCGTACCGAGAACGACGTTGGGATCCTCTTGAGCTTCTTCGGCAGAGACATAGTTGACATGGCCACGTGAAGCGGTGACCGGTTTGGCATGGAACACCTTCCCTGTCGGCTTGCCACGGCCAACAGCTTTAGCAGATTGATTGGGGTTGGTCTGGGGACACTCACGCATATAATGACCAGATTCCCCACACTTGAAACAAGTCACGGAATTGCTCTTCGACCGTGTACTCAGGATACCAGCGGTATCCAGCCTCAGTCATTACCCTGACCAACTTAGCAGTATGGCCGGGTACATCTAGGCATCGAGTCAGGCGAACCACTTGATTGAGGTCGCGAGTGGCCATCTGAAAGCACAGTTATAATGCAAAGGCATTAGAATTTCTAGCAAAATTTCGGCAGCATAACAGCTGTAAATGCTCAAAAAGGATATTGGGACATTTGACAAAGGATTTCGTACACACCCAACATCATCATATCAAGTTCTGAATCCATTCTAACAACATAATGTGGTAGTAGAACTGAACTAGGCTTGTATCCATCAAACTTATAAGGTACTACTGATCAGTAACACGTGATCCTGATAGAGAGAACAGATCCTAATTCCTTAACCCCCGGTGGAAGAATGGACTGACTCAGATCAGAAAGTCATAAGATATAAGGAGTAAAAGAGCCTTACGTTCCAACCCACAAACAATTCCCCTACATATAACTAAAGAATTTCTAGACTCAACACCGACCAGTTTGGCTTGGAGAACCTACAGGCAGTCCGGCTCTGATACCAACGCTGTCAGGACCCCGACTCGATGTCACATCGATCTAGCTGGTAACACCTCATATCACTTTGCGGCCTCGCGCACGGTATCCCCACGGGTGTCGCCTTACCTTTTCCCGGGACCGTTTGCGCCTTTTGGCTCACGTATATGATAGTGTCGCTAGCATCCATATGATAAAGAGCCCGGGCTGACATGACTAGTCGTAAACCCAAAGTGGCACAGACTTACAGGGACAGGCATCCATGACCCAGCTTCGAACGTGTCGGTCATCAGCAAGTGGGTCCGGGCTGTAGCACTGGGCTAGCAGGACTCCGGTAAACCGGGCTGTAGCGGGCTAACAGGACTCCGGTACTCAAAGCGTGACATTTCCCCGAAGGGACAGACACAGGAACGAAGAAGGACACATGCCGGCCAGCCTAAGTGTTCCAGAGCAGTAGCAAGCTACCATGGCTCAGCGGTAACACTAGGAGACATTTCCCGGTAAGAGAGGCTACTAAAGATAAACAACTAGATAGTCAGATCCCACACATACCAAGCATTTCAATCATACACACAATATGCTCGATATGTGCGAATACAACGAAGCATCACAACATGACTCTACGACACAAGTACTTTATTTAAGGCTCAGGGAGCCATACATAATATACACACAAAGTTACGGGTCTCACGACCCAACATACAAGTTATACAATCATACAAGCCAACAGCGGAAGTAACTTGTCTGAGTACAGACAACTAGTAAAATAAAAGAGGCTTGGAAAGCCTCGCTATACTACGTGGTCCATCACAAGCTCAGGGTCACCACCTGGGTCTTTAGCCTACTCGTTGATGTCAACGTCTACATAGAACCCATCAGAAGGGGTTGCAGCGTCTTCTGTAAAAAAATGTAGATTATAGCAACATGAGTACAAAGGTACTCAGCAAGACTTACATCAGATCCTACATACATGCATAGTATCAAGAAGGGTTGGTGGAGTTATTGCAGCAAGCCAGCTTTGACTCTTGGCTAGGCTATCCTACGATACACCAACTTGAAATGTTTTGCGCACTCGAGTCCACTACTCACCACTTCAATACACTACCGGGGATCCACCTCCGTCTTCCTACGGAAGAGCCATCCTCGGCACTCACACTTATCTTGAGGCTTTTAACAGCTTCCATTTACTTGTCTATGAACTGTATAGGCAACCAAGTAGTCCTTTACCGCGGACGCGGCTATTCGAATAGATCATGTTAACCCTGCAGGGGTGTACTTCTTCATACACGCTCTCACCACTTACCGTCGTTTACACGACATGTACTCGGCAACCTTCAAGCGGAAGCCCAACGTGGATGTCGGCCACGACCTACCTAATCACCTAAGCCTCCAGTCCAGGTTTATCGCCTATTCAGGTTCCATCCGCAGGGAGTCCGGCCGAGGTTTCCCATACGGCCCCGAACGATGTGAACAGGGTTCCCGAGATACCTAACGGGTATTCGGTACACCCGGCCACGTACCTACCGCATCACAGCCCACCCCTACGGTCAGCGCTGTCCACGGCCTCCAGTAGGCTACAAACACCAGAAACTACTTGCAACTCCTGGACGGAGAACTAGGGTGAATAAGAAGTCGAGAGGGTCCATTGGTTTCGGGCCCAATGCATGGTAGTAGCTGATTCTTAAATCACACATACAGATCTCAGTGCTTAAGGTCGGCTTCAATGAAACAACCCACCATGTACTCCTACATGGCCTCTCATCGATACCTTTACCAAATCGTGTTCACCACACCACTCTCATTACCGACATAATCATTTCACTCTAGCCCATCACCCAGATGAACCAGACCTGACACAACTCTAAGCATAGCAGGCATAGCAAGGTAGGAACAACACATACATATGGCTCAATCAACTCCTACACATGCTAGTGGGTTTCATCTAGTTACTGTGGCAATGACAGGTCATGCAGAGGAAATGGGTTCAACTACCGTAGCACACAGCAGTTTGAATCGCGTTGTCTTAATGCAGTAAAAGAGAGCAGGAGCGAGAACATGGGATTGTATCGATATGATCAAATGGTTGGTTGCTTGCCTGATGGTTCGATGCACGGATACGGTTCTTCGTTAGGGTAATCACGGTACTCCTCGGGAACAGAACCTGTCGCAAAGGACATCGATATACGAGCATCACCAAACAATGTGCAACAATATGATGCATGCATGAAACATGGCAATATGAGTGTGTTGGGCTAATGCAACTAAAACCAGATGTGTTTGAGCCAATTTGAATCAAAGATTCAAATTCCAAATTCAAATATGGCCTTTTAAAGTGCCTTTTCTTATTCTGATTGAAACATCAAGTTAACTTGTTTGATCATGCATGAAAATAGTACAGATGGATAGATTGGATTTTTCTGATCATTTTTCATATATTATTTGTCCAATTTGGAGTTACAGAATAAAAGTTATGAATTTTTGAAGTTTAAATAATATTCTGGAATTTCCTGATTTAGATTAAATCCAGAAATATCATTTACTGCGTCAGCCTGACGTCACAGTGACATCAGCAGGTCAACAGAGCTGGCTCGGGTCAAACCTGACGTGTGGGGTCCACACGTCAGTGTCACAGGGGCTAATCCCGCGTTGACCCCGGGCTGGTTAGCTTTGACTAACCCCTGGGGCCCACTTGTCAGCGTCAGTAGGTGGTGGATTAGTGGTTAATCAACTAGGCCACGTCAGCTCGCCGGAGTTCTGGCCGGCGGCGACCAACAGTGCGGCGGCGATAGTGGTTTTGGTCGTTTCGGCCACCAAATGGACCGCGGAGATCACCGGAGTGAAGCTGAGGACAACCCGCAGCTCTTGGCGGAGCCCGTTGGGGTCGGGGTGGCCGGAGTCGACGGCGGTGAGCTCGGCTGCGGCGGCCGGAGTTCGGGTGCGGTCGGGATCAGTGTTGCAGGGGGTTTGGGGAGGCGTTGGTGCGTTCTACGTGCTCCTGGTGATGTGTGGAGCACGATGGTGTGCTCGGTTGGACGCTACGGCGACCGTGGCCACGACGGCGACATTGCCGGCGGCGTGGAGCTCTCGGTCGAGGTGGAGCTAGGGCCTAGAGGTCGGGAGAGACCAGGGAAGAAGGGGGAAACGCTCCGGGGGCTCACCGCGGTTGCAGTGGGCGTCGAAGCGGGCTCGGGGACGCGCCAGAGACGACGAATTTGACGGCGACGGTGGTCGGAGTCCGAAGAGGGGAACGGCGACGTGGCGGCGATGCAGGGCTTCCGGGGAGCTGTGGAGCGGTGGGGAGGAAGAGGGAGTCGAGGCGGAGCTCCTGAGCTAGTCGGGGAAGCGAGGGGTGGTCGGAGACGACTGCTACGGCGAACGGCGGCGACGGTGGTGTTCGGTCGGGCGGGAGAGAGAGCGAGGGAGAGCCGGGGGGAGAGTGAATGGGGTGTCGGCGAGGTCGGGGCGACGACCAGGAGACGATCCACGCGGCGCAACGGCGACCAGGGCGATGCAGAGAGGCTGGGTGGTGCGTGGCGAGCTCGGGCGCGCCATGCTCACCTCCCTGCCTGCTCTGGCGAGGGGAAGCAGCTGGCTGGCACGGGCCAGCACAGTGCTGGGCCGGCTGGGCTGGGCAGGTAGGTCCAGGTAAGTCTACTCCTTTTATTTATTTTTCTGTTTTCTGTTTTTATTTAATATATCTGCAACTTTGTTGAATTAAATAAAATACCTAGGCAACTTCAAAAATCACCAAACTACTCCTGGCTCATAGTTGGATTATTTCCAACATGAAACATTTTAGTTTGGAGGTATTTGAGCATTTAAATATTTTATATTATTTTAAATGCCCAAATTCAAATAGTTATGATTTAACTCAAGAACCCTAGGATGGCCTAGGAAAATGTGCACCACTTTTGGCAGAGGTTCTGAACCAAGACAAAAATGATGGGCATTTTAGAAGGGCATTTCAGGTTCATTGAAAATTATTTTAGTAAACCCTAGTTGGTTTCAGAGGGGACTGGGGGTTCTGTCATCCCCATTTCAAGTTTCTGATGAATGAGTAAACATGATGCAACACTCTAATGCATGACTAGCTAGGGTGTGACAATAAAGGCCCAGAAGAGCCACATAGCATTCAATACAAACAGGGGTCTCATGACCCATCATTCAGAGCAAACAAGCAACAGAAGCATTACATGTCTGAGTACAGACAACTACAAAAGGAAAAGACTAAGAAGCCTGACTAAACACGACCCTCCCAAGGATACAAGATCGTAGCTGGCATACAAGCTACTCGTCGAAGTCACTAGTGTAACCAACTGCAAAACATAAATAAGCAAACGTGAGTACGAAGGTACTCAGCAAGTCTTACATCAGAACTATCTACATATGCAACATTATCAACAAGGGGGTGGTGGAGTTCTAACAGCAGCAAGCCAGCTTTGACTCAGTGGCTAGCCTATACTACGAGTATCAGAAACTTCTTTGAGGTGAGAAGTCGCACACGAGTCCACATATTCACCATATCAATACTCCACTATGGATCCGTTCCCATCTCCCTACGAGTAGGCCATCCATATCACTCACGCTTATCTTGCGGATTTTAGAGTATCCACTTCAAGTTGTCTATGTACTACATAAGTCCTCCAAGTTTCCATATCCGAGAAAAACGGCTATTCGAATAGATAATGTAGACCCCGCAGGGGTGTACTTCTTCACACACGCTCTCGCCACTTATCGCCCTGTACACGTCATGTACCTCGGCAACCTTCAAGCGGAAGCCGGGCGAGGGTGTCGGCCATGACCTGACTAACCACACAAGTCTCTCGTCCAGGTTTATCGCCTATTCGAGTTCCATCCGCAAGGAGTTCCGGCCGAAGTCTCCAGTACGGCCCCAAACGATGTTTGCAGGGTTCCCAAGCCCACCATCTGGGTGCCACTTGGTACACCGTGCCATGGTGCCTAGTCTGTCCCAAGCCCGTCCCGTCGGACTGAAGGAAATATGCCCTAGAGGCAATAATAAAGTTATTATTTATTTCCTTATATCATGATAAATGTTTATTATTCATGCTAGAATTGTATTAGCCGGAAACATAATACATGTGTGAATACATAGACAAACAGAGTGTCACTAGTATGCCTCTACTTGACTTGCTCGTTGATCAAAGATGGTTATGTTTCCTAACCATAGACATGAGTTGTCATTTTATTAACGGGATCACATTATTAGGAGAATGATATGATTGACTTGACCCATTCCTTTAGCATAACACTTGATCGTTTAGTTTGTTACTATTGCTTTCTTCATGACTTATACATGTTCCTATGACTATGAGATTATGCAACTCCCGTTTACCGGAGGAACACTTTGTGTGCTACCAAACATCACAACATAACTGGGTGATTATAAAGGTGCTCTACAGGTGTCTCCGAAGGTACTTGTTGGGTTGGCGTATTTTGAGATTAGGATTTGTCACTTCGATTGTCGGAGAGGTATCTCTGGGCCCTCTCGGTAATGCACATCACTTAAGCCTTGCAAGCATTGCAACTAATGAGTTAGTTGCGGGATGATGTATTATGGAACGAGTAAAGAGACTTGCCGATAACGGGATTGAACTAGGTATTGAGATACCGACGATCGAATCTCGGGCAAGTAACATACCGATGACAAAGGGAACAACGTATGTTGTTATGCGGTTTGACCGATAAAGATCTTCGTAGAATATGTAGGAGCCAATATGAGCATCCAGGTTCCGCTATTGGTTATTGACTAGAGATGTGTCTCGGTCATGTCTACATAGTTCTCGAACCCGTAGGGTCCGCACGCTTAAAGTTCGATGACGGTTATATTATGAGTTTATGTGTTTTGATGTACCGAAGGAGTTCGGAGTCTCGGATGAGATCGGGGACATGACGAGGAGTCTCGAAATGGTCGAGACGTAAAGATCGATATATTGGACGACTATATTCGGACATCGGAAAGGTTCCGAGTGATTCAGGTATTTTCGGGAGTACCGAGGAGTACATGGGCCTTATTGGGCTTTGGGGAAAGAGAGAAGAGAGGTTGGGCGCCCCCAAGGCCTAGTCCGAATTGGACTAGGGGGAGGGGCTGTGCCCCCTCCTTCCTTCTCTTCTTCCTTCCCTTGCCTTGACTCCTACTCCTACTACTTGGAAGGGGGGGGGGATGTTGGAAATATGCCCTAGAGGCAATAACAAAATGGTTATTATTATATTTCTTTGTTCATGATAATTGTCTATTATTCATGCTATAATTGTATTATCAGGAAATCGTAATACATGTGTGAATACATAGACCACAACACGTCCCTAGTGAGCCTCTAGTTGACTAGCTCGTTGATCAAAAGATAGTCATGGTTTCCTGACTATGGACATTGGATGTAATTGATAACGGGATCACATCATTAGGAGAATGATGTGATGGACAAGACCCAATCCTAAGCATAGCTCAAAGATCGTGTAGTTCGTTTGCTATAGCTTTTCCAAATGTCAAGTATCATTTCCTTAGACCATGAGATTGTGCAACTCCCGGATACCGTAGGAGTGCCTTGGGTGTGCCAAACGTCACAACGTAACTGGGTGACTATAAAGGTACACTACAGGTATCTCCGAAAGTGTCTGTTGGGTTGGCACGAATCGAGACTAGGATTTGTCACTCCGTATGACGGAGAGGTATCTCTGGGCCCACTCGGTAATGCATCATCATAATGACCTCAATGTGACCAAGTGGTTGATCACGGGATCATGCATTACGGCACGAGTAAAGTGACTTGCCGGTAACGAGATTGAACGAGGTATTGGGATACCGACGATCGAGTCTCGGGCAAGTAACGTACCGATTGACAAAGGGAATTGTATACGGATTGATTGAATCCTCGACATCGTGGTTCATCCGATGAGATCATCGAGGAGCATGTGGGAGCCAACAAGGGTATCCAGATCCCGCTGTTGGTTATTGACCGGAGAGTCGTCTCGGTCATGTCTGCGTGTCTCCCGAACCCGTAGGGTCTACACACTTAAGGTTCGGCGATGCTAGGGTTGTTGAGATATTAGTATACGGTAACCCAAAAGTTGTTCGGAGTCCCGGATGAGATCCCGGACGTCACGAGGAGTTCCGGAATGGTCCGGAGGTGAAGATTTATATATAGGAAGTCAAGTTTCGGCCATCGGGAAAGTTTCGGGGGTAATCGGTATTGTACCGGGACCACCGGAAGGGTCCCGGAGGTCCACCGGGTGGGGCCACCTATCCCAGAGGGCCCCATGGGCTGAAGTGGGAGGGGAACCAGCCCCTAGTGGGCTGGTGCGCCCCCCTTGGGCCTCCCCCTGCGCCTAGGGTTGGAAACCCTAGGGGTGGGGGCGCCACACTTGCCTTGGGGGGCAAGCCTCCCCCTTGGCCGCCGCCCCCCTAGGAGATTGGATCTCCTAGGGCCGCCCCCCTAGGGACCCTATATATAGTGGGAGGGGGAGGGAGGGCAGCCGCACCCAAGCCCCTAGACTCTCCCTCTCCCTCCCGTGACACTCCTCCGTCTCCCTGCGCTTGGCGAAGCCCTGCCGAGATCACCGTTGCTTCCACCACCACGTCGTCGTGCTGCTGGATCTTCATCAACCTCTCCTTCCCCCTTGCTGGATCAAGTTGGAGGAGACGTCTTCCCAACCGTACGTGTGTTGAACGCGGAGGTGCCGTCCATTCGGCGCTAGGTCATCGGTGATTTGGATCACGATGAGTACGACTCCATCAACCCCGTTCTCTTGAATGCTTCCACGTGCGATCTACAAGGGTATGTAGATGCACTCCTCTCTCCCTCGTTGCTAGATGACTCCATAGATTGATCTTGGTGATGCGTAGAAAATTTTAAAATTCTGCTATGTTCCCCAACAGTGGCATCATGAGCTAGGTCTATGCGTAGTTTCTATGCACGAGTAGAACACAAAGCAGTTGTGGGCGTGGATATTGTCAATTTGCTTGCCGTTACTAGTCTTATCTTCATTCGGCGGCATCGTGGGATGAAGCGGCCCGGACCGACCTTACACGTACTCTTACGTGAGACTGGTTCCACCGATTGACATGCACTAGTTGCATAAGGTGGCTGGCGGGTGTCTGTCTCTCCCACTTTAGTCGGATCGGATTCGATGAAAAGGGTCCTTATGAAGGGTAAATATAAATTGGCATATCACGTTGTGGTTTTGGCGTAGGTAAGAAACGTTCTTGCTAGAAACCTATAGCAGCCACGTAAAAACTTGCAACAACAATTAGAGGACGTCTAACTTGTTTTTGCAGCATGTGCCCTGTGATGTGATATGGCCAAAAGGATGTGATGAATGATATATGTGATGTATGAGATTGATCATGTTCTTGTAATAGGAATCATGACTTGCATGTCGATGAGTATGACAACCGGCAGGAGCCATAGGAGTTGTCTTTATTTATTTATGACCTGCGTGTCAACATAAACGTCATGTAATTACTTTACTTTATTGCTAAATCGTTAGCCATAGTAGTAGAAGTAATAAATGACGAGACAACTTCAAGAATACATGATGATGGAGATCATGGTGTCATGCCGATGACGACGATGATCATGGAGCCCCGAAGATGGAGATCAAAAGGAGCAAATGATATTGGCCATATCATGTCACTATTTGATTGCATGTGATGTTTATCATGTTTTACATCTTATTTGCTTAGAACGACGGTAGCTTAAATAAGATGATCCCTCGTAATAATTTCAAGAAAGTCTTCCCCCTAACTGTGCACCATTGCGAAGGTTCGTTGTTTCGAAGCACCACGTGATGATCGGGTGTAATAGATTCTAACGTTCGAATACAACGGGTGTAAGCCAGATTTACACACGCAATACACTTAGGTTGACTTGACGAGCCTAGCATGTACAGACATGGCCTCGGAACACAGAAGACCGAAAGGTCGAGCATGAGTCGTATAGAAGATACGATCAACATGAAGATGTTCACCGATGTTGACCAGTCCGTCTCACGTGATGATCGGACACGGCCTAGTTAACTCGGATCATGTTACACTTAGATGACTGGAGGGATGTCTATCTGAGTGGGAGTTCATTGAATAATTTGATTAGATGAACTTAATTATCATGAACTTAGTCTAAAGTCTTTACAATATGTCTTATAGATCAAATGGCCCACATTGTCCTCAGCTTCAACGCGTTCCTAGAGAAAACCAAGCTGAAAGATGATGGCAGCAACTATACAGACTGGGTCCGGAACCTGAGGATCATCCTCATAGCTGCCAAGAAAGATTATGTCCTAGAAGCACCGCTAGGTGACGCACCTGTCCCAGAGAACCAAGACGTTATGAACGCTTGGCAGTCACGTGCTGATGATTACTCCCTCGTTCAGTGCGGCATGCTTTACAGCTTAGAACCGGGGCTCCAAAAGCGTTTTGAGAGACACAGAGCATATGAGATGTTCGAAGAGATGAAAATGGTTTTCCAAGCTCATGCCTGGGTCGAGAGATATGAAGTCTCCGACAAGTTCTTTAGCTGTAAGATGGAGGAAAATAGTTCTGTCAGTGAGCACATACTCAAAATGTCTGGGTTGCATAACTGCTTGACTCAGCTGGGAGTTAATCTCCCGGATGACGCGGTCATTGACAGAATCCTTCAGTCGCTTCCACCGAGCTACAAGAGCTTTGTGATGAACTTCAATATGCAGGGGATGGAAAAGACCATTCCTGAGGTATATTCAATGCTGAAATCAGCAGAGGTGGAAATCAAAAAGGAACATCAAGTGTTGATGGTGAATAAAACCACTAAGTTCAAGAAAGGCAAGGGTAAGAAGAACTTCAAGAAGGACTGCAAGGGAGTTGCCGTGCCCGGTAAGCAAGCTGCCGGGAAGAAGCCAAAGAATGGACCCAAGCCTAAGACTGAGTGTTTTTATTGCAAGGGAAGTGGTCACTGGAAGCGGAACTGCCCCAAATACTTAGCGGACAAGAAGGCCGGCAACACTAAAGGTATATGTGATATACATGTAATTGATGTGTAGCTTACCAGTACTCGTAGTAGCTCCTGGGTATTTGATACCGGTGTGGTTGCTCACATTTGTAACTCGAAGTAGGAGCTGCGGAATAAACGGAGACTGGCGAAGGACGAGGTGACGATGCGCGTCGGGAATGGTTCCAAGGTCGATGTGATCGCCGTCGGCACGCTGCCTCTACATTTACCTACGGGATTAGTTTTAAACCTCAATAATTGTTATTTAGTGCCAGCTTTGAGCATGAACATTGTATCAGGATCTCATTTAATTTGAGATGGCTACTCATTTAAATCCGAGAACAATGGTTATTCTATTTATATGAGAGATATGTTTTATGGTCATGCTCCGTTGGTGAATGGTTTATTCTTAATGAATCTCGAGCGTAATGTTACACATATTCATAGTGTGAATACCAAAAGATGTAAGGTTGATAATGATAGTCCCACATACTTGTGGCACTGCCGCCTTGGTCACATAGGTGTCAAACGCATGAAGAAGCTCCATGAAGATGGACTTTTGGAGTCTCTTGATTACGAATCATTTGACACGTGCGAACCATGCCTCATGGGTAAAATGACCAAGACTCCGTTCTCAGGAACAATGGAGCGAGCGACCAACTTATTGGAAATCATACATACTAATGTGTGCGGTCCAATGAGTGTTGAGGCTCGCGGTGGCTATCGTTATGTTCTCACCCTCACTGATGACTTGAGTAGATATGGGTATGTCTACTTAATGAAACACAAGTCTGAGACCTTTGAAAAGTTCAAGGAATTTCAGAGTGAGGTTGAGAATCAACGTGACAGGAAAATCAAGTTCTTGCGATCAGATCGTGGGGGAGAATACTTGAGTCACGAATTTGGCACACACTTAAGGAAATGTGGAATAGTTTCACAACTCACGCCGCCTGGAACGCCTCAGCGTAATGGTGTGTCCGAACATCGTAATCACACTCTATTGGATATGGTGCGATCTATGATGTCTCTTACCGATCTACCGCTGTCATTTTGGGGCTATGCTTTAGAGACTGCCGCATTCACTTTAAATAGGGCTCCGTTGAAATCCGTTGAGACGACACCGTATGAATTATGGTTTGGGAAGAAACCTAAGCTGTCGTTTCTAAAAGTTTGCGGATGCGATGCTTATGTCAAGAAACTTCAACCTGAAAAGCTCGAACTCAAATGGGAAAAATGCGTCTTCATAGGATACCCTAAAGAAACTATTGGGTATACCTTCTACCTTAGATCCGAAGGCAAGATCTTTGTTGCCAAGAATGGTCCTTTCTAGAGAAAGAGTTTCTCTCGAAAGAAATAAGAGGGAGGAAAGTAGAACTTGATGAAGTATTACCTCTTGAACCGGTAAGTGGCGCAGCTCAAGAAAATGTTCCTGAGATGCCTGCACCGACTAGAGAGGAAGTTGATGATGATGATCATGAAACTTCAGATCAAGTTGCTACTGAACTTCGTAGGCCCACAAGGACACGTTCCGCACCAGAGTGGTACGGCAACCCTGTCTTGGAAATCATGTTGTTAGACAACGGTGAACCTTTGAACTATGAAGAAGCGATGGCGGGCCCGGATTCCGACAAATGGCTGGAAGCCATGAAATCCGAGATAGGATCCATGTATGAAAATGAAGTATGGACTTTGACTGACTTGCCCGATGATCGGCGAGCCATAGAAAATAAATGGATCTTTAAGAAGAAGACAGACGCGGATGGTAACATAACCATCTATAAAGCTCGGCTTGTCGCTAAGGGTTATCGACAAGTTCAAGGGGTTGACTACGATGAGACTTTCTCACCCGTAGCGAAGCTGAAGTCCGTCTGAATCATGTTAGCAATTGCCGCATTCTATGATTATGAGATATGGAAAATGGATGTCAAAACGACATTCCTTAATGGTTTCCTTAAGGAAGAATAGTATATGATGCAGCCGGAAGGTTTTGTCGATCCTAAGAATGCTGACAAGGTGTGCAAGCTCCAATGCTCGATTTATGGGCTGGTGCAAGCATCTCAGAGTTGGAACATTCGTTTTGATGAGATGATCAAAGCATTTGGGTTTACGCAGACTTATGGAGAAGCCTGCATTTACAAGAAAGTGAGTGGGAGCTCTGTAGCATTTCTCATATTGTATGTGGATGACATACTGTTGATGGGAAATGATATAGAATTCTTGGAAAGCATAAAGGCCTACTTGAACAAGTGTTTTTCAATGAAGGATCTTGGAGAAGCTGCTTATATATTAGGCATCAAGATCTATAGAGATAGATCGAGATGCCTCATTGGTCTTTCACAGAGTACGTACCTTAACAAGATATTGAAGAAGTTCAAAATGGATCAGTCAAAGAAGGGGTTCTTGCCTGTATTGCAAGGTACGAGATTGAGCACGGCTCAATGCCCGACCACGGCAGAAGATAGAGAAAATATGAGTGTCGTCCCCTATGCCTCGGCCATAGGGTCTATCATGTATGCTATGCTGTGTACCAGACCTAATGTAAACCTTGCCGTAAGTTTGGTAGGAAGGTACCAAAGTAATCCCGGCATGGAACACTGGACAGCGGTCAAGAATATCCTGAAGTACCTGAAAAGGACTAAGGATATGTTTCTCGTTTATGGAGGTGAAAAATAGCTCGTCGTAAAGGGTTACGTCGATGCTAGCTTCGACACAGATCTGGATGACTCTAAGTTACAAACCGGATATGTGTATATTTTGAATGGTGGGGCAGTAAGCTGGTGCAGTTGCAAGCAAAGTGTTGTGGCAGAATCTACATGTGAAGCGGAGTACATGGCAGCCTCGAGCAGCACAAGAAGCAGTCTGGGTGAAGGAGTTCATTACCGACCTAGGAGTCATACCCAATGCGTCGGGGCCGATGACTCTCTTCTGTGACAACACTGGAGCTATTGCCCTTGCCAAGGAGCCCAGGTTTCACAGGAAGACCAGGCATATCAAGCGTCGCTTCAACTCCATTCATGAAAGTGTTCAAAATGGAGACATAGAGATTTGTAAAGTACATACGGACCTGAATGTGGCATATCCGTTGACTAAACCTCTCCCTAGAGCAAAACATGATCAACACCAAAACTGCATGGGTGTTCGATTCATCACAATGTAACTAGACTATTGACTCTAGTGCAAGTGGGAGATTGTTGGAAATATGCCCTAGAGGCAATAATAAAATGGTTATTATTATATTTCTTTGTTCATGATAATTGTCTATTATTCATGCTATAATTGTGTTATCAGGAAATCGTAATACATGTGTGAATACATAGACCACAACACGTCCCTAGTGAGCCTCTAGTTGACTAGCTCATTGATCAAAAGATAGTCATGGTTTCCTGGCTATGGACATTGGATGTCATTGATAACGGGATCACATCATTAGGAGAATTATGTGATGGACAAGACCCAATCTAAGCATAGCTCAAAGATCGTGTAGTTCGTTTGCTGTAGCTTTTCCGAATGTCAAGTATCATTTCATTAGACCATGAGATTGTGCAACTCCCGGATACCGTAGGAGTGCCTTGGGTGTGCCAAACGTCACAATGTAACTGGGTGACTATAAAGGTACACTACAGGTATCTTCAGAAGTGTCTGTTGGGTTGGCACGAATCGAGACTGGGATTTGTCACTCCGTATGACGGAGAGGTATCTCTGGGCCCACTCGGTAATGCATCATCATAATGAGCTCAATGTTACCAAGTGGTTGATCACGGGATCATGCATTGCGGCACGAGTAAAGTGACTTGCCGGTAACGAGATTGAACGAGGTATTGGGATACCGACGATCGAGTCTCGGGCAAGTAACGTACCGATTGACAAAGGGAATTGTATACGGATTGATTGAATCCTCGACATCGTGGTTCATCCGATGAGATCATCGAGGAGCATGTGGGAGCCAACAAGGGTATCCAGATCCCGCTATTGGTTATTGACCGGAGTGTCGTCTTGGTCATGTCTGCGTGTCTCCCGAACCCGTAGGGTCTACACACTTAAGGTTCGGTGATGCTAGGGTTGTTGAGATATTAGTATATGGTAACCCGAAAGTTGTTCGGAGTCCCGGATGAGATCCCGGACGTCTCGAGGAGTTCCAGAATGGTCCGTAGGTGAAGATTTATATATAGGAAGTCAAGTTTCGGCCATCGGGAAAGTTTCGGGAGTTCCAGAATGGTCCGTTGTACCGGGACCACCGGAAGGGTCCCGGAGGTCCACCGGGTGGGGCCACCTATCCCGGAGGGCCCCATTGGCCGAAGTGGGAGGGGAACCAGCCCCTAGTGGGCTGGTGCGCCCTCCTTGGGCCTCCTCCTGCGCCTAGGGTTGGAAACCCTAGGGGTGGGGGCGCCACACTTGCCTTGGGGGGCAAGCCACCCCCTTGGCCGCCGCCCTCCCTAGGGACCCTATATATAGTGGGGGGGGAGGGCAGCCGCACCCAAGCCCCTGGCCTCTCCCTCTCCCTCCCGTGACACTCCTCCGTCTCCCTGCGCTTGGCGAAGCCCTGCCGAGATCACCGCTGCTTCCACCACCACGCCATCGTGCTGCTGGATCTTCATCAACCTCTCCTTCCCCCTTGCTGGATCAAGTTGGAGGGGACGTCTTCCCAACCGTACGTGTGTTGAACGTGGAGGTGCCGTCCGTTCGGCGCTAGGTCATCGGTGATTTGGATCACGACGAGTACGACTCCATCAACCCCGTTCTCTAGAATGCTTCCGCGCGTGATCTACAAGGATATGTAGATGCACTCCTCTCTCCCTCGTTGCTAGATGACTCCATAGATTGATCTTGGTGATGCGTAGAAAATTTTAAAATTCTGCTACGTTCCCCAACAGGGGAATCCTACTCCCGATGGGAGTAGGACTCCTCCAGGGCGCGCCATAGGGGCCGGCCCTCTCCCCCTCCTCCACTCCTTTATATACATGGCCAGGGGCACCCCATAGAGACAACAATTGATCTCTTGATCTCTTAGCCGTGTGTAGTGCCCCCCTCCACCATAATCCACCTCGATCATATTGTAGAAGTGCTTAGGCGAAGCCCTGCGTCGGTAGAACATCATTATCGTCACCAAGCCATCGTGCTGACGAAACTCTCCCTCAACACTCGGCTGGATCGGAGTTCGAGGGACGTCATCGAGTTGAACGTGTGCAAAACTCAGAGGTGCCGTGCGTTCGGTACTTGATCAGTCGGATCATGAAGATGTACGACTACATCAACCGCGTTGTGCTAACGCTTCCGCTTTCGGTCTACGAGGGTACGTGGACAACATTCTCCCCTCTCGTTGCTATGCATCACCATGATCTTGCGTGTGCGTAGGGAAATTTTTGAAATTACTACGTTCCCCGACAGTGGCATCCGAGCCAGGTTTTATGCGTAGATGTCAAATGCACGAGTAGAACACAAGTGAGTTGTGGGCGATATAAGTCATACTGCTTACCAGCATGTCATACTTTGGTTCAGCGGTATTGTTGGATGAAGCGGCCCGGACCGACATTACGCTTACGCTTACGTGAGACTGGTTCTACCGACGTGCTTTGCACACAGGTGGCATGCGGGTGCCAGTTTCTCCAACTTTAGTTGAACCGAGTGTGGCTACGCCTGGTCCTTGCGAAGGTTAAAACAGCACCAACTTGACAAACTATCATTGTGGTTTTGATGCGTAGGTAAGAACGGTTCTTGCTCAGCCCGTAGCAGCCACATAAAACTTGCAACAACAAAGTAGAGGACGTCTAACTTGTTTTTGCAGGGCATATTGTGATGTGATATGGTCAAGACGTTATGAGATATAAGTTGTTGTATGAGATGATCATGTTTTGTTGAAGTTATCGGCAACTGGCAAAAGCCTTATGGTTATCTCTCTATTGCATAAGATGCAAGCTCCAAATAATTGCTTTAATTTATCGCTATGCGATAGAAATAGTTGCAAGAGCAATTGTTGGCGAGGCAAACATGTGACGACACATTGATATAGATCAAGATGATGGAGATCATGGTGTCATGCCGATGACGATGGAGATCATGACGATGCTTTGGAGATGGAGATCAAGGGCACAAGATGATGATGGCCATATCATGTCACATATTATGATTGCATGTGATGTTTATCTTTTATACATCTTATTTTGCTTAGTTCGGCGGTAGCTTTATAAGATAATCTCTCACTAAATTATCAAGGTATAAGTGTTCTCCCTGAGTATGCACCATTGCGAAAGTTCTTCGTGCTGAGACACCACATGATGATCGGGTGTGATAGGCTCTACGTTCAAATACAACGGGTGCAAAACAGTTGCACACGCGGAATACTCAGGTTAAACTTGATGAGCCTAGCATATAACAGATATGGCCTCGGAACACGGAGACCGAAAGGTCGAGCATGAATCATATAGTAGATATGATCAACATAGTGATGTTCACCATTGAAACTACTCCATCTCACGTGATGATCGGACATGGTTTAGTTGATATGGATCACGTGATCACTTAGAAGATTAGAGGGATGTCTGTCTAAGTGGGAGTTCTTAAGTAATATGATTAATTGAACTTTAATTTATCATGAACTTAGTCCTGGTAGTATTAGCATATCTATGTTGTAGATCAATAGCTCGCGATGTTGCTCCCAGTTTATTGTGTTCCTAGAGAAAAATTATGTTGAAAAATGTTAGTAGCAATGATGCGGATTGGATCCGTAATCTGAGGTTTATCCTCATTGCTGCACAGAAGAATTATGTCCTTGATGCACCGCTAGGTGACAGACCTATTGCAGGAGCAGATGCAAACGTTATGAACGTTTGGCTAGCTAAATATGATGAGTACTTGATAGTTTAGTGCACCATGCTTAACGGATTAGAATCGGGACTTCAAAGACGTTTTGAACATCATGGACTATGAGATGTTCGAGGAGTTGAAGTTAATATTTCAAGAAAATACCCGAGTTGAGAGATATGAAGTCTCCAACAAGTTCTATAGCTAAAAGATGGAGGAGAATCGCTCAACTAGTGAGCATGTGCTCAGATTGTCTGGGTACTACAATCGCTTGAATCAAGTGGGAGTTAATCTTCCAGATAAGATAGTGATTGACATAATTCTCTAGTCACCATCACCAAGTTAGTAGAACTTCATGATGAACTATAGTATGCAAGGGATGACGAAAACGACTCCCGAGCTTTTCATGATGATGACATCGATGAAGGTAGAAATCAAGAAAGAGCATCAAGTGTTGATGGTAGACAAGACCACTAGTTTCAAGAAAAGGCCAAAGGGAAGAAGGGGAACTTCAAGAAGAACGACAAGCAAGTTGCTCAAGTGAAGAAGCCCAAGTCTGGTCCTAAGCCTGAGACTAAGTGCTTCTACTGCAAAGGGACTGGTCACTGGAAGCGGAACTGTCCCAAGTATTTGGCGGAACTGTCCCAAGTATTTGATATATAGATTATTGATGTGTATTTTACTAGTGTTCGTAGCAACCCCTCGGTATTTGATACTGATTCAGTTGCTAAGAGTAGTAACTCGAAACGGGAGTTGCAGAATGAACAGAGACTAGTTAAGGGTGAAGTGACGATGTGTGTTGGAACTGGTTCCAAGATTGATATGATCATCATCGCACACTCCCTATACTTTCGGGATTAGTGTTGAACCTAAATAAGTGTTATTTGGTGTTTGCGTTGAGCATGAATATGATTTGATCATGTTTATTGCAATACGGTTATTCATTTAAGTAAGAGAATAAATTGTTGTTCTGTTTACATGAATAAAACCTTATATGGTTACACACCCAATGAAAATGGTTCGTTGGTTCTTGATCGTAGTGATACACATATTCATAATATTGAAACCAAAAGATGCAAAGTTAATAATGATAGTGCAACTTATTTGTGGCACTGCCGTTTAGGTCATATTGGTGTAAAGCGCATGAAGAAACTCCATGCTGATGGACTTTTGGAGTCACTTGATTATGAATCACTTGATGCTTGCGAACCATGCCTCATGCGCAAGATGACTAAGACTCCGTTCTCCGGAACAATGGAGCGAGCAACTGACTTATTGGAAATAATACATACTGATGTATGCGGTCCGATGAGTGTTAAGGCTCACGATAAGTATCGTTATTTTCTGACCTTCACAGATGATTTGAGCAGATATGGGTATATCTACTTAATGAAACACAATTCTGAAACATTTGAAAAGTTCAAAGAATTTCAGAGTGAAGTGGAGAATCATCGTAACAAGAAAATAAAAGTTTCTACGATATGATCGCAGAGGTAAAATATTTGAGTTAAGAGTTTGGCCTTCAGTTAAAACAATGTGAAATAGTTTCACTACTCACGCCACCTGGAACACCACAGTGTAATGGTGTGTCCGAACGTCATAATCGTACTTTATTAGATATGGTGCGATCTATGATGTCTCTTACCGATCTACCACTATCGTTTTGGGGTTATGCATTAGAGACAGCTGCATTCACGTTAAATAGGGCACCATCTAAATCCGTTGAGACAATATCGTATGAACTATGGTTTGGCAAGAAACCGAAGCTGTCGTTTCTTAAAGTTTGAGGTTGCAATGCTTATGTGAAAAAAGTTTCAACCTAATAAGCTCAAACCCAAATCAAAGTAATGCGTCTTCATAGGATACCCAAAAAGAAAATGTTGGGTACACCTTCTATCACAGATCCGAAGGCAAGATATTCGTTGCTGATAATGGATCCTTTCTGGAGAAGAAGTTTCTCTCGAAAGAAGTGAGTGGGAGGAAAGTAGAACTTGATGAGGTAACTATACCTGCTCCCTTATTAGAAAGTAGTTCATTACAGAAATATGTTCCTGTGACTACTACACCAATTAGTGAGGAAGCTAATGATGATGATCATGTAACTTCAGATCAAGTTGCTAACGAACCTCGTAGGTAAACCAGAGTGAGATCTGCACCAGAGTGGTACGGTAATCCTGTTCTGGAGGTCATGTTACTTGACCATGACGAGCCTACGAACTATGAGGAAGCGATGATGAGCCCAGATTCCGCGAAATGGCTTGAGGCCATGAAATCTGAGATGAGATCCATGTATGAGAACAAAGTATGGACTTTGATTGACATGCCCATTGATCGGTGAGCCATTGAGATTAAATGGATCTTTAAGAGGAAGACGGACGCTGATAGTAGTGTTACTATCTACAAAGCTAGAATTGTCGCAAAAAGGTTTTCCACAAGTTCAAGGTGTTGACTAGGATGAGAGTTTCTCACTCGTATCTATGCTTAAGTCTGTCTGAATCATGTTAGCAATTGCCGCATTTTATGAAATCTGGCAAATGGATAAACAAAACTGCATTCCTTAATGGATTTATTAAAGAAGAGTTGTATATGATGCAACCAGAAGGTTTTGTCAATCCTAAAGGTACTAACAAAATATGGAAGCTCCAGCGATCCATCTATGGACTGGTGCAAGCATCTCAGAGTTGGAATATACGCTTTGATAAGTTGATCAAAGCATATAGTTTTATACAGACTTGCGGTGAAGCCTGTATTTACAAGAAAGTGAGTGGGAGCACTACAACATTTTTGATAAGTATATGTGAATGACATATTGTTGATCAGAGATAATGTAGAATTATTCTGCAAAGCATAAAGGAATGTTTGAAAGGAGTTTTTCAAAGAAAGACCTCGGTGAAGCTGCTTACATATTGAGCATCAAGATCTATAGAGATAGATCAAGACGCTTGATAAGTTTTTCAATAAGTACAAACCTTGACAAGATTTTGAAGTAGTTCAAAATGGAACAGTCAAAGAAGGAGTTCTTGCCTGTGTTACAAGGTGTGACGTTGAGTAAGACTCAAAACCCAAGCACGGCAGAAGATAGAGAGAGAATGAAAGTCATTCCCTATGCCTCAGCCATAGGTTCTATAAAGTATGCCATGCTGTGTACCAGACCTATTGTATGCCCTGCCCTGAGTTTGGCAAGGGAGTACAATAGTGATCTAGGAGTAGATCACTAGACATTGGTCAAAATTATCCTTAGTGGAATAAGGATATGTTTCTCGATTATGGAGGTGACAAAAGGTTCGTCGTAAAGGGTTACGTCAATGCAAGTTTTGACAATGATCCCGATGACTCAAAGTCTCAATCTGGATACATATTGAAAGTGGGAGCAATTAGCTAGTGTAGCTCTGTGCAGAGCATTGTTGACATAGAAATTTGCAAAATACTTACGGATCTGAATGTGGCAGACCCATTGACTAAACTTCTCTCACAAGCAAAACATGATCACACCTTAGTACTCTTTGGGTGTTAATCACATAGCGATGTGAACTATATTATTGACTCCAGTAAACCCTTTGGGTGTTGGTCACATGTCGATGTGAACTATGGGTGTTAATCACATGGTGATGTGAACTATTGGTATTAAATCACATGGCGATGTGAACTAGATTATTGACTCTAGTGCAAGTGGGAGACTGAAGGAAATATGCCCTAGAGGAAATAATAAAGTTATTATTTATTTCCTTATATCATGATAAATGTTTATTATTCATGCTAGAATTGTATTAGCCGGAAACATAATACATGTGTGAATACATAGACAAACAAAGTGTCACTAGTATGCCTCTACTTGACTAGCTCATTGATCAAAGATGGTTATGTTTCCTAACCATAGACATGAGTTGTCATTTGATTAACCTGATCACATCATTAGGCGAATGATGTGATTAACTTGACCCATTCCGTTAGCATAGCACTTGATCGTTTACTTTGTTGCTATTGCTTTCTTCATGACTTATACATGTTCCTATGACTATGAGATTATGCAAGTCCCATTTACCGGAGGAACACTTTGTGTGCTACCAAACGTCACAACGTAACTGGGTGATTATAAAGGTGCTCTACAGGTGTCTTCGAAGGTACTTGTTGGGTTGGCGTATTTCGAGATTTGGATTTGTCACTCCGATTGTCAGAGAGGTATCTCTGGGCCCTCTTGGTAATGCACATCACTTAAGCCTTGCAAGCATTGCAACTAATGAGTTAGTTGTGGGATGATGTATTACAGAACGAGTAAAGAGACTTGCCGGTAACGAGATTGAACTAGGTATTGAGATACCGACGATCGAATCTCGGGCAAGTAACATACCGATGACAAAGGGAACAACGTATGTTGTTATGCGGTTTGACCGATAAAGATCTTCGTAGAATATGTAGGAGCCAATATGAGCATCGAGGTTCCGCTATTGGTTATTGACTGGAGACGTGTCTCGGTCATGTCTACATAGTTCTCAAACCCGTAGGGTCTGCACGCTTAAAGTTCGATGACAGTTATATTATGAGTTTATGTGTTTTGATGTACCGAAGGAGTTCGGAGTCTCGGATGAGATCGGGGACATGACGAGGAGTCTCGAAATGGCGATACATAAAGATCGATATATTGGATGACTCTATTCGGACATTGGAAAGGTTCCGAGTGATTCGGGTATTTTCGGGAGTACCGGGGAGTATATGGGCCTTATTGGGCTTTAGGTGAAAGAGAGAAGAGAGGTTCGGCGCCCCCAAGGCCTAGTACGAATTGGACTAGGGGGAGGGGCTGCGCCCCCTCCTTCCTCCTCTTCTCCCTTCCCTTGCCTTGACTCGTACTCCTACTACTTGGAAGGGGGGAATCCTACTCCCGGTGGGAGTAGGACTCCTCCAGGGCGCGCCATAGGGGCTGGCCCTCTCCCCCCTCCTCCACTCCTTTATATACATGGCCAGGGGCACCCCATAGAGGCAACAATTGATCTCTTGATCTCTTAGCCGTGTGCGGTGCCCCCCTCCACCATAATCCACCTCGATCATATTGTAGAGGTGCTTAGGCGAAGCCCTGCGTCGGTAGAACATCATCATCGTCACCACGCCGTCATGCTGACGAAACTCTCCCTCAACACTCGGCTGGATCGGAGTTCGAGGGACGTCATCGAGTTGAACGTGTGCAGAACTCGGAGGTGCCGTGCATTCGGAACTTGATCGATCGGATCGTGAAGACATACGACTACATCAACCGTGTTGTGCTAATGCTTCCGCTTTCGGTCTACGAGGGTACATGGACACCACTCTCCCCTCTCGTTGCTATGCACCACCATGATCTTGCGTGTGCGTAGGGAAATTTTTGAAATTACTACGTTCCCCGACACTGACACCACCTAGTAGACAAGTAGCACTACCTACAAACGCCAGAAACTAGTTGCAACTCCTGGACAGAGATCCAGTGGATTAATAAGCCGAGAGAGGCCGGATAACCGGAACCCAATGTGTGGTAGTAACTGGACTTGGATAACATACACAGAACTCAGTGCTTATGGATGGTTCCAATGAGACAACCCACCATGTACTCCTACATGGCCTCTCATCGCTACATTTACCAAAACATGTTTACACACTTAGCCTTTATCGGTAGGACATTTTCACCACTCCGATTCATTCCCGATGAATCAGACCTGACACAACTCTAAGCATAGCCGGCATAAAGAAAACAAGCATGGATGAGTAGGCACATCAGGGCTCAAGCAACTCCTACTCATGCTAGTGGGTTTCAACTATTTACTGTGGCAATGACAGGTCATGCAGAGGAATGGGTTCAACTACCGCAGCAGAAAAGTAGCAGCTGAATCGTTGTTGTCCGAATGTAGTATAAGGAGCAGGAGCAAGAGATTGGGATTTATCGAAATGCTCAAGGGGGGTTGCTTGCCTGGTAGAACGACGAAGGGGTACGGCTCCTCTGACAAGTACTCGGGAACACCTTCCGGAGTGGAACCTATCAAGAAGAAACGTGCCGGCGATCAACACACAAACAAATGCAACAAGATGATGCATGAACATGACATGTGCAAATGCTAGTGTTTGGGCTAATGCAAGATGCTACCAAGTTGGTTGAATCCCATTTGAATTAAAGATTCAAATGCAATTCAAAATGAAGCATTTAAAATGCCCATATTATGTTTTCACTTATACAGCATGTATAAGTTGGGTTTTCATGCATGGAACTGGCATAAATGGATTCCTTGCATTTTTCTGACAATTTTTCATATATAAATTATTTCATTCTGAGCTACGGTTGAATTATTATGATTTTTGAAGTTTAGGCAATATTCTGGAATTTCCTGAGTTAAAATAATTCCAAAAATCAATTATTGCGTCAGCTCTACGTCAGCATGACGTCAGCGAGTCAACGGGGCTGACCAGGTCAAACCTGACCAGTGGGTCCCACTGGTCAGTGACCCAGTCAACTAAGTTAGTTGGTCCTAACTAACTGGGCAGGGCCCACTAGTCAGTGACCGTAGTAGCTAATCTAGCTAGTTAATTAGAGCTAACTAAGGTAATTAGTCGGGCGGGGCCCGCAAGTTAGTGAGAGAGAAGGGGAGGTCAAACTGGGCAGTGGGGTCAACCCACGCCGGTCAAAGGTCAGCGGTCGCCGGCGTTTAGCCGCCGGCGAGTCCAAACACGGCGGTGTGCTGCGGTTTTTGCCTACAGGGGGCCATTTGGCGCGCGGAGTGCAGCTACGGGATGCGGACGCTCGTCCGCATCCAGCCGTGGTGGTGGCGCGGCCGGGGAGCGGCCAGAGTGGCGCCGGCGACGACGAGTGCGGCGGCCGGAGCGCGGGTTCGGGTGGCGCAGCGCTATGGTGCACGAGAAGACGAGCTGGTGGCGGCGTTAGCTTGCTGCGGAGCTGCGGAGCACATCCATGTGCATAGGAGCGACGAACACGGTCTCTGGCCACAGCGGCGAGGAGCTCAGGCGGCGGCGCGAATCGATCGCCGACGGAACGGTGGCCAGAGACGGAAATAGAGCACGGGGAGAGAGGGGATAAGCAGAGGAGCTCACAGCGAGGCTAGCGGAGGGCTCAGCAGGCGCGGGGACGACCGGTGGGCAGCAAATCGACGGCGAGGGTCTCCGGGCACCGAAGTTGAAGAAGACGTCGGGGACGGTGTTGCAAGGCCTCCGGCGAAGCCTGGCTCGGCGTGGAGGTTGAGGACGGCAGCGCGGAGCTAAAGGGCATGTCCAGGGGGCGAGGGGGAGGCAGTGGCCGCGGTGGTGCTTGTCGACGGTGACGGCAACGCTCGGGTGCGCGCGAGAAAGAGAGAACTAAGGAGGGCGAGGAGCTTGAGGGAGTGAGCGAGAGGGACCAGGGAGTGTGTGGCGACATCCTGGGCGTCGAGGCAGCGGCGGGAAGCAGGAGGTGGCCGGGTGTGCGCCGGCGTGCGTCGGCCACGCGCCTCTCATCCTCCTGGCGGGAGGTTGAGGGTGACTGGCAGGGCCAGCTGGCTGGGCCGGCCAGCTGGGCCGCACAGTGCCAGGCCTCAGGTAAGGCCCAGGTAAGTGTTTTCCCTTTTTTTCTTTTCTATTTCTGACATTTGTTTTTGACTTAAAAATAAATACCATCACAAATATAAAAATGTTGAGATTCCTTGTGGCCACTAGTTATAATATACCAGAGGCCCTCACCAAATTCCAACATTTTTGGAGCCTCTAAAATATTTATATTATTTTAAACAGCTCCAATTCAAATACATATGGGTTCATTCAAAAATCCAAAATGTTTAGCAAAAATGTGCATCACCCCTGGTTGTTGTTTCCAACATTTTCCAAAGATCATGAACATTTTTGAAAAGCATTTTGGGTTCATTGAAATTCCATTTTTAATTTGAACCTATTTGAATTTGCTTTGGTGCTAGGGTTTGAAACATCCCCATTTCAATTTCATTTGAAACTTAACATGATGCACAAAGCAAACCTATAACATACCAGAACTAGGGATGTGACAACTCGCCCCCACTCGAAAAAAATCTCATCCCGAGATTCAGGAGTCAGCGAAAAGAAAGCGGGGTACTCAAGTCGAAGACGATCTTCTCGCTCCCAAGTAGCTTCTCTCTCGGAATGATGAGACCATTGAACCTTGAGAAACTTGATGTTATGACATCGAGTGACACGCTTTGCTTGATCCAGGATGCGAACGGGGTACTCTCGATAAGTGAGGTTATCTTGGAGATAAAGCGTTTCGTGGTCCACTCCGCGGATGGGATCCGAGAAGCAACGCCTAAGTTGAGAGACGTGGAAGACATCATGAACTCGAGAAAGATGTGGGGGTAGTTTCAATTGGTAGGCAACCTCTCCTCGTTTAGCGAGAATGCGAAAAGGACCGATGTAACGAGGAGCCAACTTGCCCTTGATACCGAAACGATGGGTACCCTTCAAAGGAGGAACCCGAAGGTAAGCCTTGTCGCCAACTACATAAGCCACTTCCTTATGACGACGGTCATATTGGCTCTTTTGACGAGATTGGGCTGTTTTCAAATTTTCACGAATGATGCGAACTTGCTCTTCTGCCTCCTGGATCATATCCGGTCCAAATAATTGTCTTTCACCGGTTTTTGACCAGTTCAAAGGTGTTCGACATCTTCGTCCATGCAGAATCTTGAAGGGTGCTTTCTTAAGACTGGATTGGTAGCTATTGTTATAAGCAAACTCGGCAAAGGGAAGACATTTCTCCCAATCCATACCGAATGAGATAACGCAAGCTCTAAGCATGTCTTCGAGAATTTGGTTGACCCTTTCCACCTGACCACTTGACTGAGGGTGGAAAGTGGTACTGAAAGAAATATGAGTTCCCATGGCATTCTGGAAACTTCCCCAGAAATGAGAGGTGAAAAGACTGCCACGGTCTGAATTGATCTCTAGTGGAACACCATCGAGTGACACTATTCGGAAGATATATAAGTCAGCGAGCTGACTAGCAGTGATACTCTCTCGAACAGGTAGGAAGTTAGCCACTTTGGAGAGACGATCAATGACTACGAAGATAGCATTATTTCCTTTCTTGGTCCTGGGAAAGCCGGTGATGAAGTCCATACCAACTTTGTCCCATTTCCACCCGGGAATAGCTAAAGGTTGAAGGGTGCCAGTAGGTCTTTGATGCTCTGCCTTAACGCGACGACAAACGTCACAGTTGGCAATATACTGAGTGATTTCTCTCTTCATCCTAGTCCACCAGAACCTTTGGAATAGGTCCTGATACATCTTTGTACTACCGGGATGAATCGTGAGAGGGGATTCATGGGCCTCCTTAAGGATCAGTTGTTGCATCTGTTGACATTTGGGAACCACCAAACGGTTTCCAAAGTAAACAACACCTCGTTCATCCATAGAGAAATAGTCGGCAACTCCCTTGGAAATATTTTTCTTGATCCAGGAGATTCCCGTATCATGCTTCTGAGCCTCTATGATCTGATCCGTAAGGTAGGTTTCGCCACCAAGGTAGAAAGGGAACCATGAGGAGCTATGTGAAGGTTAAGCTTACAGAATTCCTCATGGAGGGGTGGTTGACATTGTTGCAACATGAGGTTGTTGCAATAGGATTTACGACTTAGAGCATCAGCCATGACATTGGCTTTGCCTGGGGTGTAGGTGATTCCTAAGTCGTAATCCGAGATCAACTCCAACCAACGTCTCTGTCTGAGATTCAAATCCGGTTGGGTGAAGATATACTTGAGACTCTGATGGTCAGTGTAGATTTCGCAACGGTTACCAAGAAGGTAATGTCGCCAAGTCTTAAGTGCATAGACTACGGCTGCAAGCTCTAGATCATGTGTAGGATAATTTTCCTCATGTGGATGCAACTGTCGAGATGCATAGGCAATCACATGACGATCCTGCATAAGAATGCAACCTAGTCCTTGACGCGAAGCATCACAATAGATAACAAAGTCTTTAGTGAAATCCGGTGGCACGAGTATGGGCGCAGAAGTCAGGCGTCTTTTCAGTTCCTGAAAACTGTGCTCACATTGTGGGGTCCACTCAAACCTTTTATCTTTCTTGAGAAGTTCCGTGAGGGGTTTGGCCACTTTGGAGAAGTTATCAACGAAGCGGCGACAATAACTGGCTAGACCAAGGAAACTCCTAACTTGTTTGACCGTTTCGGGTGGAGTCCCATCGAGAACGGCTTTGACTCTCTCGGATTGATAGCAATGCCTTTACCAGAGATCACGTGGCCCAAATAGGTCACTTCTGACAACCAAAATTCACACTTGGAGAACTTGGCATAAAGGCGGTGCTCTCTGAGTTTTTCTAACACAAGTCTAAGATGTTCGGCATGCTCTTCCTCGTTCTTCGAGTAAATAAGAATATCATCGAGATAAACGATGACGAACTTATCTAAGTACTCCATAAAGATCGAGTTCATCAAGCGGGAGAAAGTAGCTGGAGCATTGGTTAGGCCGAAAGACATCGCGGTGTACTCGTATTGACTATAACGAGTGACAAAGGCCGTTTTGGGGATGTCCCCGTTCCTGATTTTGATTTGGTGGTAGCCTAACCTCAAATCCATCTTAGAAAAGACTGAGGATCCAGCGAGCTGATCATACAGGTCGTTGATCCTGGGGAGCGGATACTTGTTCTTTATCGTGACCACATTAATGGGGCGATAATCTACAACCATCCGATCCGTACCATCCTTCTTCTCGACGAAGAGGACAGGACAAGCCCAAGGAGAAGAACTGGGACGGATGAACCCTTTTGCAAGGACTCATCAAGTTGTTTCTTAAGCTCGGCTAACTCCAAAGGTGCCATCTTGTATGGTCTCCTAGAGATTGGAACAGTTCCTGGGATAAGTTCTATGACAAACTCTACATCTCTGTCAGGTGGGACACCTGGCAATGCTTCTGGAAAGACATCCGGGAAGTCACGGACTACCGAAATATCTTCAAGGTCTGGAAGAGGGCTAGCATTAAGAGAATAGAGTTGACGCCTTGCAACTCTAGTGGAGACAATGACTATTTTTCCAGATGGATGTGTAAGTTGAACAGATCTAGTGTAACAATCGATCTTGGCATGATGAGCTGTCATCCAGTCCATGCCCAAGATGATGTTAATATCTGAAGACTTGAGAGATATCAAAGAAGCAAGGAATACCAGTCTATCAACAAGGATTTCATTACCATGGCTTACCTTGGAGGTTTGCCATTTGGAACCAGGAGTCTGGATTATTAGTGGAGTCGGCATATCACAAAATGACATGCCGTGCAACCAAGCATAACCTTCGGATATGAAGGAGTGAGATGCTCTAGTATCAAACAGAACTGAAGCTGGGTGACAATTGACAAGAAGCGTTCCCAATACGACGTCGGGATCATCTTGAGCTTCTATAGCCGAGACGTGGTGCACACATGCTCGTTCAGTGGTGGCTGGCTTGGTACCGATCATCTTGCCTGATGGCTTCTCACGGCCAACAGACCTCTCAGACTAGGGTGGAGTATAGCTGGACTGAGGGCAGTCACGTGCATAGTGTCTTGGTTCTCCGTAGGTGAAGCAAGTTCCTGAGGTAGGACGTGGACCTACATTGGCAAGTGGTCCACTAATAGGCCTGGGTGGAGCATGTTGCTGAGCTGGGTGAGGCGCCACATCGGATGGCCTCGGTGCATATCCAGGTGGAAGAGCCGAGTTCGGAATCCAAATCCATCGCTTCTGAGAGCCGGAGAGGAAGGAAGAACCCATATCACGGTTGTGCTTACGAGACTCCTCGTAAGTGAGCCGAGCTGTCTCTGCATTAATGGCCTTGTTCACAAGAGCCTGGAAAGTATCACAATGATGCAAGTGGAGATCACGACGCAACTTAGGGTTGAGACCCTTCCGAAACCTAGCCTGCTTCTTAGCGTCCGTGGACACTTCTTCTGTAGCATAGCGGGCGAGGTTTCCAAACTCTCTACTGTAAGCATCAACAGGCAGCTTACCCTGGGTAAAACTACAAAACTCTTCCCTCTTGCGGTCAATGAGAGCCCGAGGAATGTGGTGCTCACGAAAAGCCTCGGTGAAATCCCTCCAGGTAGGAATCTGGCCAGCTGGTAGCATAGCCTCATAGCTCTGCCACCAAATACTAGCAGGACCTTCCAGGTGATAGGTAGCATAGGTGACCTTGTCACCTTCAGCTACGTTCGGAGAATGCAACTTGTGAGTGATGCTTCGGAGCCAGTCATCTGCATCGAGTGGCTCAATGGAATGATGGAAGGTGGGTGGTTCCAGACCAATGAAGTCGGTGACGGAAACCAACTTCTTACGCTGATGTGCGGTGTTCTGCTCAATCTGTGCCAGCAAGCGGTTAGTCTCACGCTTGTTCCTCTCGGATGCTAACAAGAACTCTGCTATCAAAGGCTGGTCAGGAGGATCCTCGTCCCTACCATCTCCGTGGTTCTTGCTATGAGCAACTGAACCTCGGTTAGCAGATGACATCCTGGCACAGAAACCAAGGAAACAAGGATGGAATTGGCATCGACATAAGGATGCGGAAAGTAATGCAAAAGCATTGGAAACTCTTGAAATCCTAAGACAATTTCGGCAGCATAACGGCTGTAAATGCTCAAAAGGATTTTGAGACATTCATCAAAGGAATAGCATAATCAATCAGCATCATAATATCAAGGTTGTGGGTCAAACTGATGACACACGGAAGTAGTAGAACTGTACGGAGACACAACCCAACAATCCTAAGACTTTACGGTTTAGTAACACATCATCTTGAGAGATAGAGGAGAAACCTAGGCCTTAACCCTCGTAGAAAAGAAGGGGCTGACCCAGAAAGAATAACATGAGGTAAAGGAGTAAAAAGAGCCTTATGTTCCCTTCCACAATCAATTCCCTTATATAACTAAAGAATTTCTAGACTCAACTTCGACCAGTTTGGCTTGGTAATCCTACAGTCAGTCAGGCTCTGATACCAACGCTGTCGGGACCCTGATCCTAAGTCACACTGATCTAGCATGTAACACTTCATATCACTTTGCGGCCTCACGCACGGTATTCCCACGGGTGCCACCTTAACTGGCCCGGGACCATTTGTGCCTTTTGACTCACGTATATGATAGTGTCGCTAGCATCCATATGACAGAGAACCCGGGCCGACATGACTAGTCATGAACCAAAGTGGCACTAACTTACAGGGACAGACATACATGAATCAACCTCGAGCATGTCGGTCAACAGCGTATGAATCCGGGCTGTAGCACTGGACTAACAGCACTCCGGGTACCCGGGCTGTAGCAGGCTAGGCAGGACTCCGGATGTCACCGCGTGACATTTCCCCGAAGGGACAGACACAGGAACGGAGTGAATCACATGTCGGCCAGTCAAGTGTTCCGGATGTTGGGGAACGTAGTAATGTCAAAAAAATTCCTACGCACACGCAAGATCATGGTGATGCATAGCAATGAGAGGGGAGAGTGTTGTCTACGTACCCTCGTAGACCGGCAACGGAAGTGTTGACACAACGTAGAGGAAGTAGTCGTACGTCTTCCCGATTCGACCGATCCAAGTACCGAACGTATGGCACCTCCGAGTTCTGCACACGTTCAGCTCGGTGACGATCCCCGGACTCTGATCCAGCAAAGTGTCAGGGAAGAGTTCTGTCAGCACAACGGCGTGGTGACGATCTTGATGTTCTACCGTCGCAGGGCTTCGCCTAAGCACCGCTACAATATTATCAGGAGTATGGTGGAAGGGGGCACCGCACACGGCTAAGAAAACGATCACGAGGATCAACTTGTGTGTCTAGAGGTGCCCCTGCCCCCGTATATAAAGGAGCAAGGGGGTGCGGCCTGCCCTAGGAGGAGGCGCGCAGGAGGAGTCCTACTCCAACCGGGAGTGGGACTCCCCCCTTTCCCTAGTTGGATTAGGACTTGGGGGGAAGGAGGAGAGGGAAGAAAGGAAAGGGGGGTGTCACCCCCCCCTCCTTGTCCAATTAGGACATAGGGGGAGGGGCGCGCGGCAGCCCCTAGGCCTCCTCTCCTCTTCCTCCACTAGGCCCATTAAGGCCCATTAGGTTAGCGAGGGGTTCCGGTAACCTCCTGGTACTCCGGTAAAATGCCGATTTCACTCGGAACACTTCCGATGTCCAAACATAGGCTTCCAATATATCAATCTTTATGTGTCGACCATTTCGAGACTCCTCGTCATGTCCGTGATCACATCCGGGACTCCGAACAAACTTCGGTACAACAAAATATATAAACTCATAATGAAACTATCATCGTAACGTTAAGCGTGCGGACCCTACGGGTTCGAGAACAATGTAGACATGACCGAGACATGTCTCCGGTCAATAACCAATGTCGGAACCTGGATGCTCATATTGGCTCCTACATATTCTATGAAGATCTTTATCGGTCAGACCGCATAACAACATACATTGTTCCCTTTGTCATCGGTATGTTACTTGCCCGAGATTCGATCGTCGGTATCTCAATACCTAGTTCAATCTCGTTACCGGCAAGTCTCTTTACTCGTTTCGTAATACATCATCTCGCAACTAACTCATTAGTTGCAATGCTTGCAAGGCTTATGTGATGTGCATTACCGAGAGGGCCCAGAGATACCTCTCCGACAATCGGAGTGACAAATCCTAATCTCGAAATACGCCAACCTAACATGTACCTTTGGAGACACCTGTAGAGCTCCTTTATAATCACCCAGTTACGTTGTGACGTTTGGTAGCACACAAAGTGTTCCTCCGGCAAATGGGAGTTGCATAATCTCATAGTCATAGGAACATGTATAAGTCATGAAGAAAGCAATAGCAACATACTAAACGATTGGGTGCTAAGCTAATGGAATGGATCATGTCAGTCACATCATTCTCCTAATGATGTGATCCTGTTAATCAAATGACAACACATGTCTATGGTTAGGAAACATAACCATCTTCGATCAACGAGCTAGTCAAGTAGAGGCATACTAGTGACGTTTAGTTTGTCTATGTATTCACACAAGTATTATGTTTCTGGTTAATACAATTCTAGCATGAATAATAAACATTTATCATGAAATAAGGAAAAAAATAATAACTTTATTATTGCCTCTAGAGCATATTTCCTTCAGTCTCCCACTTGCACTAGAGTCAATAATCTAGTTCACATCGCCATGTGATCTAACATCAATAGTTTACATCTTTATGTGGTTAACACCCATAGTTCACATCGATATGTGACCAACACCCAAAGGGTTTACTAGAGTCAATAATCTAGTTCACATCGCTATGTGATTAACACCCAAAGAGTACTGAGGTGTGATCATGTTTTTCTTGTGAGAGAAGTTTAGTCAACGGGTCTGCCACATTCAGATCCGTAAGTATTTTGCAAATTTCTATGTCAACAATGCTCTGCACAGAGCTACTCTAGCTAATTGCTCCCACTTTCAATATGTATCCAGATTGAGACTTTGAGTCATCTGGATCAGTGTCAAAACTTGCATCGACGTAACCCTTTACGACGGACCTTTTGTCACCTCCATAATCGAGAAACATATCCTTATTCACTAAGGATAATTTTGACCAATGTCCAGTGATCTACTCCTAGATCACTATTGTACTCCCTTGCCAAACATAGGGCAGGGTATACAATAGGTCTGGTACACAGCATGGCATACTTTATAGAATCTATGGCTGAGGCATAGGGAATGACTTTCATTCTCTTTCTATCTTCTGCCGTGGTCGGGCTTTGAGTCTTACTCAATTTCACACCTTGCAACACAGGCAAGAACTCTTTCTTTGACTGTTCCATTTTGAACTACTTCAAAATCTTGTCAAGGTATGTACTCATTGAAAAAACTTATCAAGCGTCTTGATCTATCTCTATAGATCTTGATGCTCAATATGTAAGCAGCTTCACCGAGGTCTTTCTTTAAAAAAACTCCTTTCAAACACTCCTTTATGCTTTGCAGAATAATTCTACATTATTTCCGATCAACAATATGTCATTCACATATATTTATCAGAAATGTTGTAGTGCTCCCACTCACTTTCTTGTAAATACAGGCTTCACCGCAAGTCTGTTTAAAACTATATGCTTTGATCAACTCATCAAAGCGTATATTCCAACTCTGAGATACTTGCACCAGTCCATAGATGGATCGCTGGAGTTTGCACATTTTTTAACACCTTTAGGATTGACAAAACCTTTTGGTTGCATCATATACAATAAATCCATTAAGGAATGTAGTTTTGTTTATCCATTTGCCAGATTTCATAAAATGCGGCAATTGCTAACATGATTCGGACATACTTAAGCATAGATACGAGTGAGAAACTCTCATCATAGTCAACACCTTGAACTTGTCGAAAACCTTTTGCGACAATTCTAGCTTTGTAGATAGTAACACTACTATCAGCGTCCGTCTTCCTCTTGAAGATCCATTTAATCTCAATGGCTTGCCGAACATCGGGCAAGTCAACCAAAGTCCATACTTTGTTCTCATACATGGATCTCATCTCAGATTTCATGGCCTCAAGCCATTTCGCGGAATCTAGGCTCATCATCGCTTCCTCATAGTTCATAGGCTCATCATGGTCAAGTAACATGACCTCCAGAACAGGATTACCGTACTACTCTGGTGCGGATCTCACTCTGGTTTACCTATGAGGTTCAGTAGTAACTTGATCTGAAGTTATATGATCATCATCATTAGCTTCCTCACTAATCGGTGTAGTAGTCACAGGAACAGATTTCTGTGATGAACTACTTTCCAATAAGGGAGCAGGTACAGTTACCTCATCAAGTTCTACTTTCCTCCCACTCACTTCTTTCAAGAGAAACTCCTTCTCTAGAAAGGATCCATTCTTAGCAATGAATGTCTAGCCTTCGGATCTGTGATAGAAGGTGTACCCAACAGTCTCCTTTGGGTATCCTATGAAGACATATTTCTCCGATTTGGGTTTGAGCTTATCAGGATGAAACTTTTTCGTATAAGCATCACAAGCCCAAACTTTAAGAAACGACAACTTTGGTTTCTTGCCAAACAATAGTTCAGATTGTGTCGTCTCAACGGACTTAGATGGTGCCCCTTTTTAACGTGCATGCAGCTGTCTCTAATGCATGATCCCAAAACGATATTGGTAAATCGGTAAGAAACATCATAGATTGTACTATATCCAATAAAGTACGGTTATGACGTTCGGACACACCATTATGCTGTGGTGTTCCAGGTGGCATGAGTTTGTGAAACTATTCCACATTGTTTTAATTGAAGACCAAACTCGTAACTCAAATATTCGTCTCTGCAATCAGATCGTAGAAACTTTATTTTCTTGTTACGATGATTTTCCAATTCACTCTGAAATACTTTGAACTTTTCAGACTTATGTTTCATCAAGTAGATATACTCATATCTGCTTAAATCATCTGTGAAGGTCAGAAAATAATGATACTTGTCGCGAGCTTTAATATTCATCGGACCACATACATTAGTATGTATGATTTCCAACAAATCTGTTGCTCGCTCCATTGTTCCGGAGAACGGAGTATTTAGTCATCTTGCCCATAAGGCATGGTTCGCAAGCACCAATTGATTCATAATCAAGTGATTCCAAAATCACATCAGCATGGAGTTTCTTCATGCGCTTTACACCAATATGACCTAAACGGCAGTGCCACAAATAAGTTGCACTATCATTAATAACTTTGCATTTTTGGCTTCAATATTATGAATATGTGTATCACTACGATCGAGATCCAATGAACCATTTTCATTGGGTGTGTAACCATATAAGGTTTTATTCATGTAAACAGAACAACAATTTATTCTCTTACTTAAATGAATAACCGTATTATAATAAACATGATCAAATCATATTCATGCTCAACGCAAACACCAAATAACACTTATTTAGGTTCAACACTAATCCCGAAAGTATAGGGAGTGTGCGATGATGATCATATCAATCTTGAACCACTTCCAACACACATCGTCACTTCACCCTTAACTAGTCTCTGTTTATTCTGCAACTCCCGGTTCGAGTTACTAATCTTAGCAACTGAACTAGTATCTAATACCGAGGGGTTGCTATAAACACTAGTAAAGTACACATCAATAACATGTATATCAAATATACTTATGTTCACTTTGCCATCCTTCTTATCCGCCAATCACTTGGGGTAGTTCTGCTTCCAGTGACCAGTCCCTTTGCAGTAGAAGCACTTAGTCTCAGGCTTAGGACCAGACTTGGGCTTCTTCACTTAAGCAGCAACTTGCTTGCTGTTTTTCTTGAAGTTCCCCTTTTTCCCTTTGCCCTTTTCTTGAAACTAGTGATCTTGTCAACCATCAACACTTGATGCTCTTTCTTGATTTCTACCTTCATCGATGTCATCATCATGAAAAGCTCGGGAGTCGTTTTCGTCATCCCTTGCATACTATAGTTCATCATCAAGTTCTACTAACTTGGTGATGGTGACTAGAGAATTATGTCAATCACTATCTTATCTTGAAGATTAACTCCCACTTGATTCAAGCGATTGTAGTACCCAGACAATCTGAGCACATGCTCACTAGTTGAGCGATTCTCCTCCATCTTTTAGCTATAGAACTTGTTGGAGACTTCATATCTCTCAACTCGGTATTTTGCTTGAAATATTAACTTCAACTCCTCGAACATCTCATATGGTCCATGACGTTCAAAACGTCTTTGAAGTCCCGATTCTAATCCGTTAAGCATGGTGCACCAAACTATCAAGTACTCATCATATTTAGCTAGCCCAAACGTTCATAACGTTTGCATCTGCTCCTGCAATAGGTCTGTCACCTAGCGGTGCTTCAAGGACATAATTCTTCTGTGCAGCAATGAGGATAAACCTCAAGTTACAGACCCAGTCCGCATCATTGCTACTAACATCTTTCAACACAATTGCTTCTCTAGGAACCATATGAAAATAAACCAGGGAAGCAACAGCACGAGCCATCTGATCTACAAACATGATTGCAAAATACTACAGGACTAAGTTCATGATAAATTTAAGTTCAATTAATCATATTACTTAAGAACTCCCACTTATATAGACATCTCTCTAGTAATCTAAGTGATCACGTGATCCAAATCAACTAAACCACGTTTGATCATCACGTGAGATGGAGTAGTTTTCAATGGTGAACATCACTATGTTGATCATATCTACTATATGATTCACGTTCAACCTTTCGGTCTCCGTGTTCCGAGGCCATATCTGTATATGCTAGGCTCATCAAGTTTAACCTGAGTATTCCGCGTGTGCAACTGTTTTGCACCCGTTGTATTTGAACGTAGAGCCTATCACACCCGGTCATCACGTGGTGTCTTAGCACGAAGAACTTTCGCAATGGTGCATACTCAGGGAGAACACTTCTTGATAATTAGTGAGAGATCATCTTAAAATGCAACCGTCAAACTAAGCAAAATAAGATGTATAAAAGATAAACATCATATGCAATCAAAATATGTGACATGATATGGCCATCATAATCTTGCGCCTTTGATTTCCATATCCAAAGTACTGTCATGATCTCTATCGTCACCGGCATGACACCATGATCTCCATCATCTTGATCTATATCAATGTGTTCATCACGTGGTCGCTCGCCAACAATTGCTCTTGCAACTATTGCTATCGCCATAGCGATAAAGTAAAGCAATTATTGGGCGCTTGCATCTTATGCAATAGAGAGACAACCATAAGGATTTTGCCAGTTGCCGATAACTTCAACAAAACATGATCATCTCATACAACAACTTATATCTCATCACGTCTTGACCATATCAGATCACAACATGCCCTGCAAAAACAAGTTAGACATCCTCTACTTTGTTGTTGCAAGTTTTACGTGGCTGCTACGGGCTTAGCAAGAACTGTTCTTACCTACACATCAAAAACCACAATGATCGTTTGTCAAGTTGGTGCCGTTCTAACCTTCGCAAGGACCGGGTGTAGCCACACTCGGTTCAACTAAAGTTGGAGAAACTGACACCCGCCAGCCACCTGTGTGCAAAGCACATCGGTAGAACCAGTCTCGCGTAAGCGTACGCGTAATGTCGGTACATGCCGCTTCATCCAACAATACCGCCGAAACAAAGTATGACATGCTGGTAAGCAGTATGACTTATATCGCCCACAACTCACTTGTGTTCTACTCATGCATATAACATCAACACATAAAACCTAGGCTCGGATGCCACTGTTGGGGAACGTAGTAATTTCAAAAAAATTCCTACGCACACGCAAGATCATGGTGATGCATAGCAACGAGAGGGGAGAGTGTTGTCTACGTACCCTCGTAGACCGGCAACGGAAGTGTTGACACAACGTAGAGGAAGTAGTCGTACGTCTTCCCGATTCGACCGATCCAAGTACCGAACGTACGGCACCTCCGAGTTCTGCACACGTTCAGCTCGGTCACGATCCCCGAACTCCGATCCAGCAAAGTGTCGGGGAAGAGTTCCGTCAGCACGACGGCGTGGTGACGATCTTGATGTTCTACCGTCGCAGGGCTTCGCTAAGCACCGCTACAATATTATCGAGGAGTATGGTGTAAGGGGGCACCGCACACGGCTAAGAAAACGATCATGAGGATCAACTTGCGTGTCTAGAGGTGCCCCCTGCCCTCGTATATAAAGGAGCAAGGGGGTGCGGCCCGCCCTAGGAGGAGGCGCGCAGGAGGAGTCCTACTCCTACCGGGAGTAGGACTCCCCCCTTTCCCTAGTTGGATTAGGACTGGGGGAAAGGAGGAGAGGGAAGAAAGGAAGGGGGGCGCCGCCCCCTCCTTGTCCAATTCGGACTTGGGAGAGGGGCACGCGGCAGCCCCTAGGCCTCCTCTCCTCTTCCTCCACTAGGCCCATTAAGGCCCATTAGGTTACCGGGGGGTTCTGGTAACCTCCCGGTACTCCGGTAAAATACCGATTTCACTCGGAACACTTCCAATGTCCAAACATAGGCTTCCAATATATCAATCTTTATGTCTCAACCATCTAGAGACTCCTTGTCATGTCCGTGATCACATCCGGGACTCCGAACAAACTTCGGTACATCAAAATATATAAACTCATAATGAAACTGTCACCGTAACGTTAAGCGTGCGGACCCTACGGGTTCGAGAACAATGTAGACATGACCGAGACATGTCTCCGGTAAATAACCAATAGCGGAACCTGGATGCTCATATTGGCTCCTACATATTCTACGAAGATCTTTATCGGTCAGACTGCATAACAACATACGTTGTTCCCTTTGTCATCGGTATGTTACTTGCCCGAGATTAGATCGTCGGTATCTCAATACCTAGTTCAATCTCATTACTGGCAAGTCTCTTTACTCGTTTCGTAATACATCATCTCGCAACTAACTCATTAGTTGCAATGCTTCCAAGGCTTATGTGATGTGCATTACCGAGAGGGCCCACATATACCTCTCCGACAATCGGAGTGACAAATCCTAATCTCGAAATACGCCAACCCAACATGTACCTTTGGAGACACCTGTAGAGATCCTTTATAATCACCCAGTTACGTTGTGACATTTGGTAGCACACAAAGTGTTCCTCCGGCAAACGGGAGTTGCATAATCTCATAGTCATAGGAATATGTATAAGTCATGAAGAAAGCAATAGCAACATACTAAACGATCGGGTGCTAAGCTAATGGAATGGGTCATGTCAATCACATCATTATCCTAATGATGTGATCCTATTAATAAAATGACAACACATGTCTATGGTTAGGAAACATAACCATCTTCGATCAACGAGCTAGTCAAGTAGAGGCATACTAGTGACGTTTAGTTTGTCTATGTATTCACACAAGTATTATGTTTCCGGTTAATACAATTCTAGCATGAATAATAAACATTTATCATGAAATAAGGAGCAGTAGTGTTGGGCTAGCAGGAGTCTGGTGAACCGGGCTGTAGCGGACTACTATGGCTCATGGAAGCACAAGACTACATTTCCCCATAAGAGAGGCTACCAGGGATAAACAACTAGATTGTCGGATCCCACACATAGCAATACACGTTACACGTACGCATGTAACATCCAAAATTTGCAATTTGGAATGTTACACACTAGATCATCATGCATATCATATTTTCTTGCATTTTGCCCGATCCTAGAAATTTCACGCAACTCAAGGACCTTCGGAGAGAGTTGGAGTTTTCGTTATTTTCATATTTGAGAGTTTTCTCAAACTTTGAAAAGAGGATCATTTGATTTATTTTATTTCATCTTCAATTATTTTTCCAATATCAAAATAAGAGAGGGAATAATATGACTTTCCCAAAATTGAGGAAAAATGAAGATTTAATAAATAGATCAAATTTTGGTTTTGCCGGAGTTTTGTTTGCGTTTTATTTGGATAGGGAAAAATGCGTGTTTTCAAAAATTGCATTTTAGGTCCGGAGTAAAGTTCATTTTGTTCGGCTCATTTTTAGGAGTCGGGGAAAATTTACTTTAGAATTTTTGGAGTTCGTTTAGATTTTCTTTCTTTTGTTTTCTGCACGCGTAACCGTTTTAAAAAAAAGGAACTCCCGCAGGCCAGCCGGGCCAAAGGCCCAGCCAGCCGCCGCCCCAGCCCCAGCCTCCCTGCGCGCCAGCGCCAGGCGCAGGCAGCCGCCGCCTCTTGCCTCTTAGCTGAGTCCTAGAAGGACTCTAGGCTAGCCCTTTTTCCTTTGTTTCGTTTTCCTTTTTCCTACTCTTTTTCTTGTCCCCTACCCCAAGTAACCCCCCCCCCTCACCTATATAAATACCAACACACCCCCCCTCTTCTCACATCAAAATCCCAAGCCCTCTCCTCCTAAGCCGCAGCAAGCAGCAGCGTGCAGCCTCAAGCCGCCGCCGCGCCTCAAGTCGCCGCCGTCGCCGCCTTACGCCGCCGTTCGCCGGAGCCCCTCGCCAAGGTTGCCCCACGCCGCGTCTCTTTTCTTCCCTCGGTTCGGTTTTCTTCTAAACCGTTCCGGTTCTTTTCTAAACCGTTCCGGTTTTCTTTCTGGTTTTTCGTTTCGGTTTTCTTCTGAAACCCTAGATCGGTTTTTCGTTTCTTTTTCGGTTTCTTTTCCGAAAACCCTAGATCGGTTTTCTTTCTTCTTTCGGACCGTTCATCTCAATGAACGTGATCACCGATTGTTCCCTGTTAACGAACGTTCGTTCGTTTAACCGTTCGTCGTTTTCTTTCTTTTCGTCGGATTTATTCCGCGATCGTGATCTCAGATCCGATCTTCGTTCTAGTCTTTCTTCTCGCTCGTTTATCGGAATCAGGTGATTCAAGCGCCTGGAGTTTCGTTTCGAAACCGCCGTTCCGTCTAATCAACTTAAACAAGTTTTTGCCCCGGTAAAATTTGACCTAGTTTCAACTTGCTAGAACCGAGTTGTTTTCTTCCGCCGTTTGTTTTCCATTTCTTTGTTCGGTTCGTTATTTCTTTGCAACCGGAGTTCTTAAGTTGAACTTTCTGGTTCGTTCTCTTGTTCGAGTTTTACCTATGCATTAGATGAGTACTTATTGTGTGCTTGTTGTTTGTCTGCGATAGATCACCCGGATTGCGCCGCTTGTTACTTCGAAACCCTAGGTCTCGCGGATCATCAGCAAGGCAAGTAACACTTTGATCATACCTTTTCTACAACCCATGTTTTATTGCATTAGATCAATCCTCTCGCATTGCATGATTAGGATCTAATTAAATTGAGGGATGGGAAGTAGATGAGGTAGTACCTATTACCTGTATTATTATGAAACCTTTGGGAGTTACTTCTACGTTTGCTTATTATGCCATGCTATGCTAGTAGACGTGGATTGGGTGAGTGATATCCATGACAGATGTGAGTTGATAATTTTAATGGTTTATCTAAGGTGGCAACTTAAACACACATCTGGGTGGATTGAGGCACCTGATGTCTATCAGGACTTGCCTGTTTTTTTTGGACCGCCACCCAGGCTCAAAGGGATCATAAGATCTTTCATGCTAGAAACTTCCGTGTGCAGCCACAAGCCATTATGGGCTCTGGCATAGTTGACTAAGTTGTGCGAACTCTTACAGTGGTAGACTAGCAGATGTAGGGGATGTAGGTGTACCGGTCTACCCGATCGTAAGGTGCTAGCGCTTCTGAAAGACTGTGTCTCGGTCATCCGTCTTCTCAAACACCATGTAGTGCGAGAAACCAAACGGAGGCGATCGAGTCTTGTGGGGAAAAGTGCGCAAACCTCTGCAGAGTGTACAAACTAATCATGATTAGCCGTGTCCCCGGTTATGGACAACTTGAGTATCTAGTACTTGAATATCATGTGAATCTCAACATGTTACTTCTAATTAATGTTGTTGGGTTTTAATTGTTCACTTAATTGGGATCGGAATGCTGTCAACCATTCTCGATGTTTCAACAACCACCATGATAGTTAAATAAATTTATTCCTTTGCAGTAGGGAAAAACTGGCTTTACGCAAAACTGTAACCATAGAGCTTTCCACCAGCCATATATGCATATAGTATAGCTGTTTCATTCCATTACTCTCTATGTGTTACTTTGCCAGCATATTCCATGTGCTGACCCGTTTTCGGGCTGCAACTTTCATGTTGCAGACTTTTCAGACGACGAGTAAGGTGCTTTTAGGTCGTGGTTCTATACTCAGTGATGCCGTTGGAGTTGATGGACCCATTTATCTTCCAAGTCTTCCGCTGTTATCGACACTAGATGGCCTTAAGCCATATTTATTGTAATAAGTTCTCTTTGAGACAACGATGTAATAAGTGTGTGATTGCCACTCTGCTATAAATCCTTCGATGTACTGTGTGGTGTCAGCATTACTGATCCAGGGATGACACCTGAGCACAGAGCACTTGATCCATTCGGGTCGGGTCGCTACAGAGATGGTATCAGAGCACACGCTGACTGTAGGACACGACCACTAAGTTAAAGCCATAGATCACCATTCTCTTCTCATTTTCTAACTCCTCGTCTTTTCTACCCTTTTAGGATGACGCACGCGAAGATTAAGTACGCTCAACCGGATGAAGGCACACCATTTGGATTTCACCTGAAGGAAGTCACCAAGTACCTGAACATTGGATTACCAAGCTTCACGGGAACCTTCAACGCCACTCTGCCTGAAGAGGAGCGCTGGAAGATTCAAGCTCACGTTCCGGGAAGAACATTCGCGCCAATCACGAAGCCCATAGATAGTGTTTTCAATGCACCAACCTGGAGTCTGGGAAGGAGCATGGCAGCTCATATCACCATAGGACGCATTGGAGAAGTTTATCAAGAAGACCTCAAGGACACTATCTACCAGATTTGCGGACGCCGAGATGAACAATGGGAGTTAGTCAGCACCAAGAAGGATAGATCCATTGCATCTTTCATCCAGGAGTTAAACCAGCACATTCGACGCCACGAGAACCAGATGTGCAATGATATGATAGAGTTGAAGAATGCGAAGGCAAGGATCATCGAGCTAGAAGGAGAACTGAAGTCTACACGCAAGGACTACATGGACGAGATCGTAGCTCTAGCAAGACACAATGGCGATCTTAAGCAGGAGATTGAAGAACTCAAGAGGAAGTTAGCATCCAAGGAGGAAGACGAGTACGTCGCATGTCCGGACAACTACATCATCATCGACGACACCGATTCGGATCCAAGTGAACCCGACTTTGAAGACGAAGCTGGAGCAGATATCATGGAGTCTTCCACCGGTTCAAATTTCTAGATGACCACCAGATAGTAGTAGTATTCCCCCATGTAAACATATAGTTCGAGCACTTTTGCGATAGTTTAGACCGATTGTAAGCCCTTGTTTGATTGAATGAAGTGATTTTGTGTGCATTTGCTCATGTGCATTGGGGTAGTGTTTTCCCTTTAGACCTCACTCTATTCTTAATTCTCGTCTTTTCTAAACCCTCAGATGCCTCCGAGACGTGACAATGGATTCCCACCGGAGCTCACTCAGTTGATCCAGCAACAGAATCAATTGATGCAGATGTTAGTCCAGAACCAGCAGAACAACAACAACAACCCACCACCACCACCACCTGTTGACCACTTAGCCCGTTTCCTTAGGCTGAATCCGCCGGTGTTTTCCAGTAGCACCGAGCCAATAGTAGCAGACGATTGGCTCCGCAAGATAGGAAGGGAGTTGACCACTGCAGGATGCACGGATGGTGAGAAAGTGAAGTTTGCCGCTCACCAGCTTGACGGACCCGCGGCAGCATGGTGGGAGAATTTCACAGCCACTTACCCAGTTGACACTGTCACATGGGATCAGTTTCAGCAAGCTTTCCGCACTGCCCATGTTTCAGCAGGAGCTATGGCCATGAAGAAGCGTGAGTTTCGCAACTTACGCCAAGGAGGAAGGACAGTTGGCCAGTACGTTGACGATTTCAGCAAGTTAGCACGTTATGCCCCAGATGACGTTGCTACGGATGCAGCTAAGCAGGAGAAGTTTCTGGAAGGACTGAATGATGAACTAAGCATGCAGTTGATGGTAGCGAGTTTCAACAACTACCAGGAGTTGGTAGATCGTGCCATCATGATTGAAGGAAGCAACAGCAGATTGAGAACCGTAAGAGGAAGTATGGACAGGGGAAGTATAACTCTGGAGCCCAGCAGAAGCCCCGTTTTGCCCCTAAACCGGGATTTCAGTTTCAGCACACCCATGGAGGAGGTAGCTCGCACAACCATAATGGCCACAAGAATGGTAATGGGAATGGAGGAAGCAACGGCCAGAACCGGACCACCCCATCGACCCCAACCAAGAGAGATCTGAGTCAGGTCACATGTTTCAAGTGTTCCAAGACCGGACATTATGCCAATGAATGTCCTGAAGGCCAGAATGGAAATGGCAATGGAAGCTCTGGGAAGAAGCCGAACCCTTTCAACAGGGGACAGGTGAACCACGTTAATGTGGAGGAGGTTGAAGATCAGCCCGATGCAGTAATCGGTAAGTTTTTGGTTAAGTCATTTACCGCACTCGTTCTTTTTGATACTGGTGCATCGCATTCATACATATCAAGGGGATTTGTGGAAAAGAATAGCCTGCCCACTAGGATTCTTAAAACACCTATGCTAGGAAGCTCACCAGGAGCAGAGTACATGGCCAGACAAGGATGTTTTCAAGTGCCATTAAGTATAGGAAGGCATGTTTTCCCAACGGATTTAATTATTCTGGAATCCCAAGGTCTGGATGTGATTCTTGGTATGGATTGGCTGTCGATGTATGGAGGAAACATCGATTGTGCCAGTAAGACAATTTTGCTTACCACACCAGAAGGAAGAAGGATCAAGTATGTATCCCGGCATGTGCCAAACAGGACACAAGTAAACTGCCTAACAGGAGTTGTGCAAGAGAAGTACCAGTGGTAAAGGATTTTCCTGATGTATTTCCTGAGGAATTACCAGGCATGCCACCGGATAGAGACATTGAGTTTTTGATTGAGTTATTGCCAGGTACAGGCCCAATATCGAAGCGACCGTACCGGATGCCAGCAAAGGATTTGGTGGAAATTAAGAATCAGATTAAGGAGTTATTGGATAAAGGTTACATTCGCCCAAGTTCTTCGCCTTGGGGATCACCCGTACTTCTAGTGGAAAAGAAGGATGGATCATTAAGGATGGTTGTAGATTATCGGGGATTGAATGAAGTAACCATCAAGAACAAGTACCCACTGCCAATGATCAACGATCTGTTTGATCGGTTGCAAGGAGCTAAAGTGTTTTCCAAGATCGATTTGCGATCAGGGTACCATCAATTGAAGATTCAAGAGCAGGACATACCTAAGACAGCATTCACCACGAGATATGGACTGTATGAGTATACCGTTATGTCATTTGGATTGACTAACGCACCTGCCTATTTTATGAACCTGATGAACAAAGTGTTTATGGAGTTTTTGGATAAGTTCGTCGTAGTGTTCATTGATGACATCCTGGTTTATTCAAAGAATGAAGAGGAGCATAAGGAACATTTGCGTTTGGTTTTGGAGAAACTAAGGGAACATCAGTTATATGCCAAATTCAGCAAATGTGAGTTTTGGTTGAAGGAAGTTGGATTCCTCGGACACGTTATATCCGAAGAAGGTATAGCAGTTGACCCCACAAAGGTTGAGACCGTAACCGAATGGGAATCACCAACAACAGTTGGAGAGATCCGGAGTTTTCTTGGACTCGCAGGATACTACCGGAGATTTATTGAGAATTTCTCAAAGATTGCGAAGCCTATGATGGAGTTGTTGAAGAAGGATACTAAGTTCAAATAGACTAAGGAGTGTGAGGCTAGTTTTCAGGAGTTTAAGAAACGTTTGGTCACCTCACCAGTATTGATTTTGCCAGATCAGACCAAGGATTATGAGGTGTATTGCGACGCTTCACGTCGAGGACTTGGAGCAGTGCTTATGCAGGAAGGGAGAGTTGTTTCGTATGCTTCACGGCAACTGAAGCCTCATGAGTTGAGTTATGCCACGCATGATTTGGAGTTAGCAGCCGTAGTGCATGCATTGAAGACGTGGAGACATTTCCTCATTGGAAATCATTGTGAGGTGTACACGGATCACAAGAGTTTGAAGTACATTTTCACGCAGAAGGAGTTGAACCTCAGACAAAGGAGATGGTTGGAGCTCATCAAGGATTATGACATGAGATTGCATTACCATCCCGGAAAAGCTAATGTAGTAGCTGACGCATTGAGCCGTAAGAGCCATGTCAACACCCTAGTGACGGGAGAAGTACCAAAGGAGTTAGCAGAAAACCTTCGTGAGCTATGTTTGGAAATAGTTCCGAGAGGCTATGTAGCAGCATTGGAGATTCAGTCAACATTGATGGATAAGATCAGAGAAGCTCAGAAATCTGACAAGGAGATTGCTGCTATAAAAGAGAAATTGAGCGAAGGAAAAGCAAAGGGATTTCGTGAGGATGAGCACGATACCCTATGGTTTGAGGACCGTGTTTATGTGCCAAATGACCCGGAGATCAGGAAGTTGATTTTGCAAGAGGCACATGATTCACCGTATTCGATTCACCCAGGGAATACCAAGATGTATTTGGATTTGAAGGAAACATTCTGGTGGACCGGAATGAAGAAGGATATTGCAGCATATGTAGCAGTTTGTGACGTATGTCAGAGAGTAAAGGCAGAGCATCAGAAGCCAGCAGGATTGTTACAACCATTGCCGATACCCGAATGGAAGTGGGATAAGATAGGCATGGATTTTATCACAGGACTACCCAGGACGAAAGCAGGCTATGACTCGATATGGGTAGTAGTTGATCGTTTGACAAAGGTAGCACATTTTATTCCAGTTAAGACCACTTACACCAGTGCTAAGTTGGCGAAGATATACATGACTAGGATCATTTGTTTGCATGGAGTTCCGAGGAGTATCGTATCAGATAGAGGAACCCAATTTACCTCAAAGTTTTGGAATCAGTTGCATGAAACTTTAGGAACCAGACTAGAGTTCAGCACAGCTTTTCATCCGCAGACAGATGGACAGACCGAGAGAGTCAATCAGATTTTGGAAGATATGCTGAGAGCTTGTGCACTAGATTATGGATCTAGTTGGGACGATAACTTGCCGTATGCGGAGTTTTCTTATAACAACAGTTACCAAACCAGTTTGAAGATGGCACCTTTCGAAGCTTTATACGGAAGGAGGTGCAGGACACCGTTGTCATGGGACGAAGTTGGAGACCGTCAATTCTTTGGACCAGATTTGATTAAGGAGTCTGAACGGAAAGTTAAGTTGATTCGCGATAGGCTCAAGGTAGCCCAGTCCAGGCAGAAGAGCTACGCAGATTCTAAACGCAAGGAGACAGTTTACGAAACCGGAGACAGAGTTTATCTTCGAGTATCCCCACTTCGAGGAGTTAAGCGCTTTGGAGTTAAGGGAAAGTTAGCACCGCGTTTCGTTGGACCGTATAAGATCTTGCAACGTATGGGAGAAGTCGCTTATAAGTTGGAATTACCAGAGGGAGCTGTCAGGAGTTCATGATGTATTCCATGTTTCTCAGCTAAAGAAATGTCATGCCGAGATGGCGGAGATACCGCTAAGAGATACCGTGCCACTCGAAGCGATTCAGTTGAGGGATGACCTAACATATGAGGAGAAGCCAGTCAAGATTCTCGATTATGCCAGTAGAGTTACTCGCAGCAAGGTTATCAAGTTTTGCAAAGTTCAGTGGAACCACCACTCAGAGGATGAAGCCACCTGGGAAAGAGAAGAATATTTGCTCAAGGACCACCCTCACCTATTTTCTAGCCAACCCGAATCTCGAGGGCGAGATTCATCTTAAGGGGGGTAGGTTTGTAACATCCCAAATTTGCAATTTGGAATGTTACACACTAGATCATCATGCATATCATATTTTCTTACATTTTGCCCGATCCTAGAAATTTCACGCAACTCAAGGACCTTCGGAGAGAGTTGGATATTTCATTATTTTCATATTTGAGAGTTTTCTCAAACTCAGAAAAGAGGATCATTTGATTTATTTTATTTCATCTTCAATTATTTTCCAATATCAAAATAAGAGAGGGAATAATATGACTTTCCCAAAATTGAGGAAAAATGAAGATTTAATAAATAGATCAAATTTTGGTTTTGCCGGAGTTTTGTTTGTGTTTTATTTGGATAGGGAAAAATGCGTGTTTTCAAAAATTGCATTTTAGGTCTGGAGTAAAGTTCATTTTATTCGGCTCATTTTTAGGAGTCGGGGAAAATTTACTTTAGAATTTTTGGAGTTCGTTTAGATTTTCTTTCTTTTGTTTTCTGCGCGCGTAACCGTTTAAAAAAAAGGAACTCCCGCAGGCCAGCCGGGCCAAAGGCCCAGCCAGCCGCCGCCCCAGCCCCAGCCTCCCTGCGCGCCAGCGCCAGGCGCAGGCAGTCGCCGCCTCTTGCCTCTTAGCCGAGTCCTAGAAGGACTCTAGGCTAGCCCTTTTTCCTTTGTTTCGTTTTCCTTTTTCCTACTCTTTTTCTTGTCCCCTACCCCAAGTAAACCCCCCCCCCCTCACCTATATAAATACCAACACCCCCCCCCTCTTCTCACATCAAAATCCCAAGCCCTCTCCTCCTAAGCCGCAGCAAGCAGCAGCGCGCAGCCTCAAGCTGCCGCCGCGCCTCAAGTCGCCGCCGCCGCCGCCTTACGCCGCCATTCGCCGGAGCCCCTCGCCAAGGTTGCCCCGCGCCGCGTCTCTTTTCTTCCCTCGGTTCGGTTTTCTTCTAAACCGTTCCGGTTCTTTTCTAAACCGTTCCGGTTTTCTTTCCGGTTTTTCGTTTCGGTTTTCTTCCGAAACCCTAGATCGGTTTTCCGTTTCTTTTTCGGTTTCTTTTCCGAAAACCCTAGATCGGTTTTCTTTCTTCTTTCGGACCGTTCGTCTCAACGAACGTGATCACCGATTGTTCCCTATTAACGAATGTCCATTCGTTTAACCGTTCGTCATTTTCTTTCTTTTCATCAGATTTATTCCGCGATCGTGATCTCAGATCCGATCTTCGTTCTAGTCTTTCTTCTCGCTCGTTTATCGGAATCAGGTGATTCAAGCGCCTGGAGTTTCGTTTCGAAACCGCCGTTCCGTCTAATCAACTTAAGCAAGTTTTTGCCCCGGTAAAATTTGACCTAGTTTCAACTTGCTAGAACCGAGTTGTTTTCTTCCGCCGTTTGTTTTCCGTTTCTTTGTTCAGTTCGTTCTTTCTTTGCAACCGGAGTTCTTAAGTTGAACTTTCTAGTTCATTCTCTTGTTCGACTTTTACCTGTGCATTAGATGAGTACTATTGTGTGCTTGTTGTTTGTCTGCGATAGATCACCCGGATTGCGCCGCTTGTTACTTCGAAACCCTAGGTCTCGCGGATCATCAGCAAGGCAAGTAACACTTTGATCATACCTTTTCTACAACCCATGTTTTATTGCATTAGATCAATCCTCTCACATTGCATGATTAGGATCTAATTAAATTGTGGGATGGGAAGTAGATGAGGTAGTACCTATTACCTGTATTATTATGAAACCTTTGGGAGTTACTTCTACGTTTGCTTATTATGCCATGCTATGCTAGTAGACGTGGATTGGGTGAGTGATATCCATGACAGATGTGAGTTGATAATTTTAATGGTTTATCTAAGGTGGCAACTTAAACACACATCTGGGTGGATTGAGGCACCTGATGTCTATCAGGACTTGCCTGTTTTTTTTGGACCGCCACCCAGGCTCAAAGGGATCATAAGATCTTTCATGCTAGAAACTTCCGTGTGCAGCCACAAGCCATTATGGGCTCTGGCATAGTTGACTAAGTTGTGCGAACTCTTACAGTGGTAGACTAGCAGATGTAGGGGATGTAGGTGTACCGGTCTACCCGATCGTAAGGTGCTAGCGCTTCTGAAAGACTGTGTCTCGGTCATCCGTCTTCTCAAACACCATGTAGTGCGAGAAACCAAACGGAGGCGATCGAGTCTTGTGGGGAAAAGTGCGCAAACCTCTGCAGAGTGTACAAACTAATCATGATTAGCCGTGTCCCCGGTTATGGACAACTTGAGTATCTAGTACTTGAATATCATGTGAATCTCAACATGTTACTTCTAATTAATGTTGTTGGGTTTTAATTGTTCACTTAATTGGGATCGGAATGCTGTCAACCATTCTCGATGTTCAACAACCACCATGATAGTTAAATAAATTTATTCCTTTGCAGTAGGGAAAAACTGGCTTTACACAAAAACTGTAACCATAGAGCTTTCCACCAGCCAAATATGCATATAGTATAGCTGTTTCATTCCATTACTCTCTATGTGTTACTTTGCCAGCATATTCCATGTGCTGACCCGTTTTCGGGCTGCAACTTTCATGTTGCAGACTTTTCAGACGACGAGTAAGATGCTTTTAGGTCGTGGTTCTATACTCAGTGATGCCGTTGGAGTTGATGGACCCATTTATCTTCCAAGTCTTCCGCTGTTATCGACACTAGATGGCCTTAAGCCATATTTATTGTAATAAGTTCTCTTTGAGACAACGATGTAATAGGTGTGTGATTGCCACTCTGCTATAAATCCTTCGATGTACTGTGTGGTGTCAGCATTACTGATCCAGGGATGACACCTGAGCACAGAGCACTTGATCCATTCGGGTCGGGTCGCCACAACGCATAACATGCTAGTATGTGTTGTACAACATGGCATCACAACATAACTCAAACTCATATAGATAAAGGCCCAAAAGAGCCACATAGCATTCAATACAAACAGGGGTCTCATGACCCATCATTCAGAGCATACAAGCAACAGAAGCATTACATGTCTGAGTACAGACAACTACAAAAGGAAAAGACTAAGAAGCCTGACTAAACACGACCCTCCCAAGGATACAAGATCGTTGCTGGGATACAAGCTACTCGTGGAAGTCACTAGTGTAACCAACTTCAAAACATAAATAAGCAAACGTGAGTACGAAGGTACTCAACAAGTCTTACATCAGAACTATCTACATATGCAACATTATCAACAAGGGGGTGGTGGAGTTCTAACAGCAGCAAGCCATCTTTGACTCAGTGGCTAGCCAATACTACGAGTATCAGAAACTTCTTTGAGGTGAGAAGTCGCACACGAGTCCACATATTCACCATATCAATACTCCACTATGGATCTGTTCTCGTCTCCCTGCGAGTAGGCCATCCATAGCACTCACGCTTATCTTGCGGATTTTAGAGTATCCACTTCAAGTTGTCTATGTACTACATAAGTCCTCCAAGTTTCCATATCCGAGGAAAACGGCTATTCGAATAGATAATGTAGACCCTACAGGGGTGTACTTCTTCACACATGCTCTCGCCACTTATCGCCCTGTACACGTCATGTACCTCGGCAACCTTCAAGCGGAAGCCGGGCGAGGGTGTCGGCCATGACCTGACTAACCACACAAGTCTCTCGTCCAGGTTTATCGCCTATTCGAGTTCCATCCGCAAGGAGTTCCGGCCGAAGTCTCCAGTACAGCCCCAAATGATGTGTGCAGGGTTCCCAAGCCCATCATCTAGGTGCCACTTGGTACACCATGCCATGGTGCCTAGTCTGTCCCAAGCCCGTCCCGTCGGACACCACCTGGTAGACAAGTAGCACTACCTACAAACGCCAGAAACTAGTTGCAACTCCTGGACATAGATCCAGTGGATTAATAAGCCGAGAGGGGCCGGATAACCGGAACCCAATGTGTGGTAGTAACTGGACTTGGATAACATACACAGAACTCAGTGCTTAGGGACGGTTCCAATGAGACAACCCACCATGTACTCCTACATGGCTCTCATCGCTACCTTTACCAAAACGTGTTCACACACTTAGCCTTTATCGGTAGGACATGTTCACCACTCCGGTTCATTCCCGATGAATCAGACCTGACACAACTCTAAGCATAGCCGGCATAAAGAAAACAAGCATGGATGAGTAGGCACATCAGGGCTCAAGCAACGCCTACTCATGCTAGTGGGTTTCAACTATTTACTGTGGCAATGACAGGTCATGCAGAGGAATGGTTTCAACTACCGCAGCAGAAAAGTAGCAGTTGAATCGTTGTTGTCCTAATGCAGTATAAGGAGCAGGAGTGAGAGAGTGGGATTTACCGAAATTCTCAAGGGGGGTTGCTTGCCTGATAGAACGACGAAGGGGTACGGCTCCTCTGACAGGTACTCGGGAACACCTTCCGGAGTGGAACCTATCAAGAAGAAACGGTGCCGGCGATCAACGCACAAACAAATGCAACAAGATGATGCATGAACATGACATGTGGAAATTCTAGTGTTTGGGCTAATGCAAGATGCTACCAAGTTGGTTGAATCCCATTTGAATTAAAGATTCAAATGCAATTCAAAATGAAGCATTTAAAATGCCCATATTATGTTTTCACTTATACAGCATGTATAAGTTGGTTTTTCATGCATGGAACTGGCATAAATGGATTCCTTGCATTTTTCTGATAATTTTTCATATATAAATTATTTAATTCTGAGCTATGGTTGAATTATTATGATTTTTTGAAGTTTAGGCAATATTCTGGAATTTCCTGAGTTAAAATAATTCCAAAAATCAATTATTGCGTCAGCTCTACGTCAGCATGACGTAAGCGAGTCAACGGGGCTGACCAGGTCAAACCTGACCAGTGGGTCCCACTGGTTAGTGACCCAGTCAACTAACTAAGTTAGTTAGTCCTAACTAACTGGGCAGGGCCCACTAGTCAGTGACCATAGTAGCTAATCTAGCTAGTTAATTAGAGCTAACTCAGGTAATTAGTCGGGCGGGGCCCGCAAGTCAGTGAGAGAGAGGGGGAGGTCAAACTGGGCAGTGGGGTGAACCCACGCCGGTCAAAGGTCAGCGGTCGCCGGCGTTTAGCCGCTGGCGAGTCCAGACACGGCGGTGCGCTGCGGTTTTTGCCTATAGGGGGCCATTTGGCGCGCGGAGTGCAGCTACGGGATGCGGACGCTCGTCCGCATCCAGCCATGGTGGTGGCGCGGCCGGGGAGCGGCCGGAGTGGCGCCGGCGACGACGAGTGCGGCGGCCGGAGCGCGGGTTCAGGCGGCGCAGCGCTATGGTGCACGAGAAGACGAGCTGGTGGCGGTGTTAGCTTGCTGCAGAGCTGCAGAGCACGTCCATGTGCATAGGAGCGACGAACACGGCCTCTGGCCACGGCGGCGAGGAGCTCAGGCAGCGGCGCGAATCGGTCGCCGACAGAACGGTGGCCAGAGAGGGAAATAGAGCACAGGGAGAGAGGGGATAAGTAGAGGAGCTCACAGCGAGGCTAACGGAGGGCTCGGCAGGCGCGGGGACGACCGGTGGGCAGCAAATCAACGGCGAGGGTCTCCGGGCATCGAAGTTGAAGAAGACATCGGGGACGGCGTTGCAGGGCCTCCGGCGAAGCCTGGCTCGGCGTGGAGGTTGAGGACGGCAGCGCGGAGCTAAAGGGCATGTCCAGGGGGGCGAGGGGGAGGCAGTGGGCGCGGTGGTGCTTGTCGGCAGCGACGGAAGCGCTCGGGTGCGTGCAAGAGAGAGAACTGAGGAGGGGGAGGAGCTCGAGGGAGTGAGAGAGAGGGACCAGGGAGTGTGTGGCGACGTCCTGTGAGTCGAGGCAATGGCGGGAAGCAGGAGGTGGCCGGGCGTGCGCCGGTGTGCGTCGGCCACGCGCCTCTCATCCTCCTGGCGGGAGGTTGAGGGTGACTGGCAGGGCCAGCTGACTGGGCCAGCCAGCTGGGCCGCACAGTCCCAGGCCTCAGGTAAGGCCCAGGTAAGTGTTTTCCCTTTTTTATTTTCTTTTCTATTTCTGACATTTGTTTTTGACTTAAAAATAAATACCAGCACAAATATAAAAATGTTGAGATTCCTTGTGGCCACTAGTTATAATATACCACAGGCCCTCACCAAATTCCAACATTTTTGGAGTCTCTAAAATATTTATATTATTTTAAACAGCTCCAATTCAAATACATATGGGTTCATTCAAAAATCCAAAATGTTTAGCAAAAATGTGCATCACCCCTGGTTGTTGTTTCCAACATTTTCCAAAGACCATGAACATTTTTGAAAAGCATTTTTGGTTCATTGAAATTCCATTTTTAATTTGAACCTATTTGAATTTGCTTTGGTGCTAGGGTTTGAAACATCCCCATTTTAATTTCATTTGAAACTTAACATGATGCACAAAGAAAACCTATAACATACCAGAACTAGGGATGTGACATCATTATACTCTATTCCACCCATAGAGCTATATCCATGGCTCACGCTCATGTATTGCGTGAAGGTTTATAAAGTTTGAGATTACTAAAGTATGAAACAATTGCTTGGCTTGTCATCGGGGTTGTGCATGATGAGAGCATTCTTGTGTGACGAAAATGGAGCATGACTAAACTATATGATTTTGTAGGGATGAACTTTCTTTGGCCATGTTATTTTGAGAAGACATAATTGCTTAGTTACTATGCTTGAAGTATTATTATTTCTATGTCAATATTAAACTTTTATCTTGAATCTTTCGGATCTGAATATTCATGCCACAATTAAGAAGAATTACATTGAAATTATGCCTAGTAGCATTCCACATCAAAAATTCTGTTTTTATCATTTACCTACTCGAGGACGAGCAGGAATTAAGCCTGGGGATGCTTGATACGTCTCCAACGTATCTATAATTTTTGATTGTTCGATGCTATATTATATTCTGTTTTGGACATTGTTGGGCTTTATTATACACTTATATATTATTTTTGGGACTAACCTACTAACTGGAGGCCCAACCCAGAATTGTTGTTTTTTTGCCTATTTTAGGGTTTCGAAGAAAAGGAATATCAAACAGAGTCCAAATGGAACGAAACCTTCGGGAACGTGATCTTTGGAATGAACAAGATCCAGGAGACTTGGACCCTACGTCAAGCAACCAACAGGGGAGCCACGAGGTAGGGGGCGCGCCCTCCACCCTCGTGGGGCCCCTGTTGCTCCACCGACGTACTTCTTCCTCCTATATATACCTACGTACCCCCAAACGATCAGATACGGAGCCAAAACCCTAATTCCACCGCCGTAACTTTCTGTATCCATGAGATCCCATCTTGGGCCCTATTCCGGAGCTCTTCTGGAGGGGGCATCGATCATGGAGGGCTTCTACATCAACACCATAGCCCTTCCAATGAAGTGTGAGTAGTTTACCTCAGACCTTTGGGTCCATAGTTGTTAGCTAGATGGATTCTTCTCTCTTTTTGGATCTCAATACAAAGTTCTCCCCCTCTCTTGTGGAGATCTATTCGATGTAATCTTCTTTTGTGGTGTGTTTGTTGAGACCGATGAATTGTGGGTTTATGATCAAGTTTATCTATGAACAATATTTGAATCTTCTTTGAATTCTTTTATGTATGATTGGTTATCTTTGCAAGTCTCTTCGAATTATCAGTTTGGTTTGGCCTACTAGATTGATCTTTCTTGCAATGGGAGAAGTGCTTAGCTTTGGGTTCAATCTTGCGGTGTCCTTTCCCAGTGACAGTAGGGGCAGCAAGGCACGTATGTATTGTTCCCATCGAGGATAACAAGATGGGGTTTTCATCATATTGCATGAGTTTATCCCTCTACACCATGTCATCTTGCGTAAGGCGTTACTCTGTTCTTATGAACTTAATACTCTAGATGCATGTTGGATAGCAGTCGATGTGTGGAGTAATAGTAGTAGATGCAGGCAGGAGTCGGTCTACTTGTCTCGGACGTGATGCCCATATACATGATCATACCTAGATATTCTCATAAATATGCTCAATTCTGTCAATTGCTCAACAGTAATTTGTTCACCCACCGTAAAATACTTATGCTCTTGAGAGAAGCTACTAGTGAAACCTATGGCCCCCGGGTCTATCTTCATCATATTAATCTTCCAATACTTAGTTATTTTCATTGCTTTTATTTTACTTTGCATCTTTATCATAAAAATACCAAAAATATTATCTTATCATATCTATCAGATCTCACTCTCGTAAGGGACCGTGTAGGGATTGACAACCCCTTATCGCATTGATTGCGAGGATTTATTTGTTTTGTGTAGGTGCGAGGGACTCGCGCGTAGCCTACTACTGGATTGATACCTTGGTTCTCAAAAACTGAGGGAAATACTTACACTACTTTGCTGCACCACCCTTTCCTCTTCAAGGGAAAACCAACGCAAGTGCTCAAGAGGTAGCAGCCACCAACCATCCACGAGGGTGGGGGCGCGCCCTACCCCCCTGGGCGCGCCCCCTGCCTCGTGGGCCCCGTGGTGGCCCTCCGATGCCCATATTTGGCTATATGGAGTCTTTCGTCGAGGAAAAAATCATAAGCAAGCTCACGGGACGAAACTCCGCCGCCACGAGGAGAAAGCTTGGCGGAACCAATCTAAGGCTCCGGCAGAGCTGTTCTGCCGGGGAAACTTCCCTCCGGGAGGGGGAAATCATCACCAACGATCCTCTCATCGGGAGGGGGTCAATCTCCATCAACATCTTCACCAGCACCATCTCATCTCAAACCCTAGTTCATCTCTTGTATCCAATCTTTGTATCCAAACCTCAGATTGGTACCTGTGGGTTGCTAGTAGTGTTGATTACTCCTTATAGTTCATGCTAGTTGGTTTACTTTGTGGAAGATCATATGTTCAGATCCATTATGCATATTAATACCCCTCTTATTATGAACATGAATATGTTTTATGAGTAGTTACGTTTGTTCTTGAGGACATGGGAGAAGTCTTGCTATAAGTAGTCATGTGAATTTGGTATTCGTTCGATATTTTGATGAGATGTATGTTGTCATCCCTCTAGTGGTGTCATGTGAACGTCTCCTAGAGGGAGGCATTGGGAAGTAATAAGTAGATGATGGGTTGCTAGAGTGACAGAAGCTTAAACCCTAGTTTATGCGTTGCTTCGTAAGGGGCTGATTTGGATCCATATGTTTCATGCTATGATTAGGTTTACCTTAATACTTCTGTTGTAGTTGCAGATGCTTGCAATGGGGGTTAATCATAAGTGGGATTCTTGTCCAAGTAAGGACAATAGCCAACCACCGGTCCACCCACATATCAAATTATCAAAGTACCGAACGCGAATCATATGAACGTGATGAAAACTAGCTTGACGATAATTCCCATGTGTCCTCGGGAGCGCTTTCCTTTATATAAGAGTTTGTCCAGGCTTGTACTTTGCTACAAAAAGGATTGTTCCATCTTGCTGCACCTTATTTACTTTCATTACTTGTTACTCATTACAAATTACCTTATCACAAAATTATCTGTTACCGATAATTTCAATGCTTGCAGAGAATACCTTACTGAAAACTGCCTATCATTTCCTTCTGCTCCTCGTTGGGTTCGACACTCTTACTTATTGAAAAGGCTACGATAGATCCCCTACACTTGTGGGTCATCAAGACTCTTTTCTAGCGCCATTGCCGGGGAGTGAAGCGCCTTTGGTAGGTGGAATTTGGTAAGGAAAATTTTGTATAGTGTGGTGAAATTTACTGTCACTTGTTACTATGGAACATAATCCTTTGAGGGGCTTGTTCGGGGTATCTTCGCCCCGACCAGTAGAGCAAAGAGTTGCTCCTCAACCTACTGAACCTACTAAATTTTTTTACTTTGAAATCCCTTCGGGTATGATAGAGAAACTGCTAGCTAATCCTTTTGTAGGAGATGGAACATTGCATTCCGATTTACACTTAATATATGTGGATGAAGTTTGTGGATTATTTAAGCTTGTAGGTATGCCCGATGATGTTATCAACAAGAAGGTCTTCCCTTTGTCTTTGAAGGGAGAGGCATTGACATGGTATAGGCTATGTGATGATATGGGATCATGGAACTACAAACGATTGAAATTGGAATTTCATCAGAAGTTTTATCATATGCATCTTGTTCATCGTGATCGTAATTATATATATAATTTTTGGCCTCGCGAAGGAGAAAGCATCGCTCAAGCTTGGGGGAGGCTTAAGTCAATGTTATATTCATGCCCCAATCATGAGCTCTCAAGAAAAATGATTATTCAAAAAATTTATGCTCGACTTTCTCTCAGTAATCGCTCCATGCTCGATACTTCCTGTACTGGATCTTTTATGATGAAGACTATTGAATTCAAATGGGATTTATTGGAAAGAATTAAACGCAACTCTGAAGATTGGGACCTCGACGAAGGTAAGGAGTCAGGTATAACACCTAAGTTTGATTGTGTTAAATCTTTTATGGATACCGATGTTTTCCGTGAATTTAGCACTAAATGTTGGCTTGACTCTGAGATAGTAGCTTCTTTCTGTGAATCTTTTGCTACTCATGTTGATCTCCCGAAGGAGAAGTGGCTTAAATATAATCCTCCCACTGAGGTAAAGGTAGTTGCTCCTATTAAAGTTGAAGAAAAGACTATCACTAATAATGTTCCTGTTGTTCCTACTGCTTATATTGAGAAACCACCTTTCCCTGTTAGAATAAAGGATCATGCTAAAGCTTCAACTATAGTCAACAAAAGTAATATTAGGACACACAAACCCCCTGAGCAAGTTAAAGTTGAACCTAAAATTGCTATGGTTAAAGATCTCTTGGGCGATAATATTGATGGGCATGTTATTTACTTCTGCAATGAAGCTGCTAGAATTGTTAGACCTGATGCTAAAAATAAACATAGACCTTTTGTAGGCATGCCTGTTATTTCTGTTAGAATAGGAGATCATTGTTGTCATGGTTTATGTGATATGGGTGCGAGTGCAAGTGCAATAACTCATTCCTTATACAAATAAATTATGCATGATATTGCACCTGCTGAGATAGAAGAGATAGATGTTACAATTAAGCTTGCCAATAGAGATACTATTTCACCAGTTGGGATTGTTAGAGATGTTGAAGTCTTGTGTGGGAAAGTTAAATATCCTGCTGATTTTCTTGTTCTTGGTTCCCCACAAGATAGCTTTTGTCCCATTATATTTGGTAGAACCTTCTTGAATACTGTTAATGCTAAGATAGAATGCAACAAGGATATTGTTTTTGTTGGTGTAGGGGATATGTCTCATGAGTTTAATTTTGCTAAATTTAGTAGACAACCCTGTGATGAGGAATTGCCTAGTAAAGATGAAATTATTGGTCTTGCTTCTATTGCCATGCCTCCTAGTGATCCTTTAGAACAATATTTGCTAGACCATGAAAATGATATGTTTATGAATGAAAGAAGGGAAATAGATGAAGTATTCTTTAAACAGGGACCTATTCTGAAACACAACTTGCCTGTTGAAATCCTAGGTGATCCTCCTCCATCCAAGGGTGATCCCGTGTTTGAGCTTAACCCATTGCCTGATACTCTTAAATATGCTTATCTTGATGAAAAGAAGATATATCATGTTATTATTAGTGCTAACCTTTCAGAGCATGAAGAAGAGAAATTATTGAAAACTCTAAAGAAGCACCGAGCTGCTATTGGATATACTCTTGATGATCTTAAGGGCATTAGTCCCACTCTATGTCAACACAAAATAAATTTGGAGAAAGACGCCAAACCAGTTATTGATCACCAACGACGGCTCAATCCTAAGATGAAAGAAGTGGTAAGAAAGGAAATATTAAAGCTCCTTGAAGCAGGTATAATTTATCCCGTTGCTGAGTCAGTGGGTAAGCCCTGTCCATTGTGTCCCTAAGAAGGGAGGTATTACTGTCGTTCCTAATGATAAAGATGAATTGATTCCGCAAAGAATTATTACAGGTTATAGGATGGTGATTGATTTCCGCAAATTAAATAAAGCTACTAAAAAGGATCATTACCCTTTGCCTTTCATTGATCAAATGCTAGAAAGATTATCCAAACATACACATTTTTGCTTTCTATATGGTTACTCTGGTTTCTCTCAAAATCCCGTGTCAGCTGATGATCAAGAAAAGACTACTTTTACTTGCCCTTTCGGTACCTTTGCTTATAGACGTATGCCTTTTGGTTTATGTAATCCACCTGCTACCTTTCAAATATGCATGATGGCTATATTCTCTGACTTTTGTGAAAAGATTTGTGAAGTTTTCATGGATGATTTCTCTGTTTATGGATCCTCTTTTGATGATTGCTTGAGCAACCTTGATCGAGTTTTGCAAAGATGTGAAGAAACTAACCTTGTCTTGAATTGGGAGAAGTGCCACTTTATGGTTAATGAAGGTATTGTCTTGGGGCATAAAATTTCTGAAAGAGGTATTGAAGTTGACAAAGCTAAAGTTGATTCTATTGAAAAGATGTCGTGTCCCAAGGACATCAAAGGTATAAGAAGTTTCCTTGGTCATGCTGGTTTTTATAGGAGGTTCATTAAGGACTTCTCTAAAATTTCTCGACCTCTGACTAACCTATTACAAAAAGATATTCCTTTTGTCTTTGATGATGATTGTGTAGAAGCATTTTAAACACTTAATAAAGCCTTGATTTCTGCACCTATTGTTCAACCACTTGATTGGAATTTACCATTTGAAATTATGTGTGATGCTAGTGATTATGCTGTAGGGGCTGTTCTAGGACAAAGAGTTGATAAGAAATTAAATGTTATTCAATATGCTAGTAAAACCCTAGACAGTGCCCAAAGAAATTATGCTACTACTGAAAAAGAATTTTTAGCAGTTGTATTTGCTTGTGATAAGTTCAGACCTTATATTGTTGATTCTAAAGTAACTATTCACACTGATCATGCTGCTATTAAATATCTTATGGAAAAGAAAGATGCTAAACCTATACTTATTAGATGGGTTCTCTTGCTACAAGAATTTGATTTGCATATTATTGATAGAAAGGGAGCTGAGAACCCTGTTGCAGACAACTTGTCTAGGTTAGAGAATGTTCTTGATGACCCACTACCTATTAATGATAGCTTTCCTGATGAACAATTAGCTATCATAAATGCTTTTCGTACTACTCCATGGTATGCTGATTATGCTAATTACATTGTTGCTAAATTTATACCACCTAGTTTTACATACCAGCAAAAGAAAAAGTTCTTCTACGATTTAAGACATTACTTCTGGGATGACCCACATCTTTATAAAGAAGGAGTAGATGGTGTTATTAGACGTTGTGCACCTGAGCATCAACAGGAACAGATCCTACGCAAGTGCCACTCCGAGGCTTATGGAGGACACCATGATGGAGATAGAACTGCACATAAGGTATTGCAATCCGGTTTTTATTGGCCTACTCTCTTCAAGGATGCCCGTAAGTTTGTCTTATCTTGTGATGAATGTCAAAGAATTGGTAATATTAGTAGACGTCAAGAAATGCCTATGAATTATTCACTCGTTATTGAACCATTTGATGTTTGGGGATTCGATTATATGGAACCGTTTCCTTCCTCTAATGGGTATACACATATTTTAGTTGTTGTTGATTACGTTACTAAGTGGGTAGAAGCTATTCCAACTAGTAGTGCTGATCATAACACCTCTATTAAGATGCTTAAAGAAGTTATTTTTCCGAGGTTTGGAGTCCCTAGATATTTAATGACTGATGGTGGTTCACATTTTATTCATGGTGCCTTTCGTAAAATGCTTGCTAAGTATGATGTTAATCATAGAATTGCATCTCCATATCATCCACAGTCTAGTGGTCAAGTAGAACTTAGCAATAGAGAACTGCATATAAAAATCCTATGGGTATGTCTCCGTATAAAATGGTTTATGGAAAAGCATGTCACTTACCTCTCGAATTAGAACATAAGGCATATTGGGCCATCAAAGAGCTCAATTATGGTTTCAAACTTACCGGTGAGAAGAGGTTATTTGACATTAGCTCACTTGATGAATGGAGAACCCAGGCCTATGAGAATGCCAAACTGTTTAAAGAAAAAGTTAAAAGATGGCATGCTACAAGGATACAAAAGCATGAGTTTAATGTAGGTGATTATGTATTGCTATACAACTCTCGTTTGAGATTCTTTGCATGCAAACTTCTCTCTAAATGGGAAGGTCCTTACGTTATCGAGGAGGTCTATCATTCCGGTGCCATAAAAATCAACAACTTCTAAGGCACAAATCCGAAGGTGGTGAACGGTCAAAGAATCAAACATTATATCTCAGGTAATCCTATAAATGTTGAAACCAATGTTATTGAAACCATAACCCCGGAGGAATACATAAGAGACACTTTCCAGAGCGTTTCAGACTCCGAAAAGGAATAGGTATGTAGTACGGTAAGTAAACCGAATCCAAAACAATTCTAATGGCAATTTTTCTCCGTTTTGGAATATTTAAGAAAATAGGAAAATAAGAAGCAGACCAGAAAGGACACGAGGCTTCCACGAGGGTGAGGGCGCGCCCTACCCCCTTGGGCGCGCCCTACCCCCCTGGGCGCGCCCCTGCCTCATGGGCACCTCGTGTGCTCTCCGGACTCTGTTTTCTTGCACGATACTTCTTATGGTCGGTAAAAATTCATTATATAATCTCCCGAAGGTTTTGACCACCGTATCACGCAAAAATCTCATGTTCTTGTTTCAAGCTGTTTTTTGCCAGGGTTGTCAAGGCCAAGCATCATGTCGTCTCCCTCCTCCTCCAACAATGAGGGCAATGATGCTTGGCTAATGAAGATAGAGTTGACGAGAGAAGAACCCAGAGAGATCAACAAGGATGATGGGATCAAGAAGGCCATGGGAGATCAAGTTTCGGCAGTAGCAGAAGAAGACATCCTTCAACCTCACCACAATCTCTTTACCCCAACGGGGATTGAAGCTTTCAAGATGATTGAGTTAGCTCGCATTCAAAACAAGTATATCACAAGTGAAAATATTTTGTTGAAGGAGCATATCATCGCACTCAAGGGCATTATCCGCAAATTGGAGGATCTCTTACGCTCGATGTGTGACTACCCATCATCACCAACACCTTCTTCACCAACAAAAAACTGAGAATCAGGTATGGGCACTCCCCTTGGCAACTGCCAAGCTTGGGGGAGTGCCCCGGTATCGTATCACCATCACTTTTATCTTTACCATTTTTCTCAGTTCATCCTTTTGATAATATCTTGATCTAGTAGAATAAAGTTTTAGTATGATCTAGTTGTGAGTTTTCCTTTATGATCTTCCTATGTAATCGAGTCCGTGAGCTATATATAATAAAGATTAGTGTTGAATTAAGGGCTTGATTATTTTGCTATGATCTAGAGGGAATAAAATAAAAGAGAAGAAATAAAAAGAAATAAAGAGATCATATGGATCTTATGGAGAGTAATGACTTCACATATAAGAGTATGATGAATAAAAGTTGTTGAAAGTTGACAAACATAGTTTTGGTCATCGTTGCAATTAATAGGAAGTAATAAAGAAAGAGAGGTTTTCACATATAAATATACTATCTTGGACATCTTTTATAATTGTGAGCACTCATTAAAATATGACATGCTAAAGAGTTGATGTTGGACAAGCAAGACAATGTAATGGGTTATGCTCTCTTACATCTGAGATAAATTATATTGTCATGGATCATCCAACATGTTGAGCTTGCCTTTCCCTCTCATGCTAGCCAATTTTTTTTGCACCAAGTAGAGATACTACTTGTGCTTCCAAATATCCTTAAATCCAGTTTTTCCATGAGAGTCCACCATATCTACCTATGGATTGAGTAAGATCCTTCAAGTAAGTTGTCATCGGTGCATGCAATAAAAAAATTGCTTTCTAAATATGTATGATCTATTAGTGTGGAGAAAATAAGCTTTATACGATCTTGTGATGTGGAAGAAATAAAAGCGATGGACTACATAATAAAGGTCCATATCACAAGTGGCAATATAAAGTGACGTTCTTTTATATTAAGATTTCGTGCATCCAACCATAAAAATGCATGACAACCTCTTCTTCCCTCTGCGAAGGGCCTATCTTTTATTCTTGTCTTATACTTCATGCAAAGAGTCACGGTGATCTTCACCTTTCCTTTTTACATTTTATCCTTTGACAAGCACAATGTGTTGGAAAGATCCAGATATATATAGCTAATTGGATGTGAGTTTTCATGAACTATTATTGTTGACATTACCCTTGAGGTAAAACGTTGGGAGGCAAAACTATAAGCCCCTATCTTTCTCTGTGTCCGATTAAAACTTCATACCCATAAATATTGCGTGAGTGTTAGCAATGTGAAAGACTAAATGATAGTTGAGTATGTGGACTTGCTGAAAAGCACTTATATTGACTCTTTCCTATGTTATGATAAATTGCAATTGCCCCAATGACTGAGATTATAGTTTGTTAGTTTTCAATGAAGTTTCTGATTCATACTTGAGTGTGTGAATGAATTGTTACTTTAGCATGGGAGATCATATGACAATATATATATATATATATGTTGTTATTCTAAGAATGATCATGATGCCCTCATGTCCGTATTTTATTTTATCGACACCTCTATCTCTAAACATGTGGACATATTTTCCGATTTCGGCTTTCGCTTGAGGACAAGCGAGGTCTAAGCTTGGGGGAGTTGATACGTCCATTTTGCATCATGCTTTTATATCAATATTTATTGCATTATGGGCTGTTATTACACATTATGTCACACTACTCATGCCTTTTCTCTCTTATTTTACAAGGTTTACATGAAGAGGGGGAATGCCGGCAGCTGGAATTCTGGGCTGAAAAAAGAGCAAATATTAGAGACCTACTATGCACATCTCCAAAAGTCTTGAAACTCCACGGGAGTTATTTTCAAAATATATAAAAAATACTGAGTGAAGAAAGTACCACAGGGGGGCCACCCACCATCCACGAGGGTGGGGGGCGTGCCCTCTGCCTCGTGGGCCCCCTGGTGGCCCTCCGATGCCCATCTTTAGCTATATGGAGTCTTTCGTCGAGGAAAAAATCATAAGCAAGATCATGGGACGAAACTCCGCCGCCATGAGGCGGAACCTTGCCGGAACCAATCTAGGGCTCTGGCGGAGCTGTTCTGCCGGGGAAACTTCCCTTCGGGAGGGGGGAAATCATCACCATCGTCATCACCAATGATCCTCTCATCGGGAGGGGGTCAATCTCCATCAACATCTTCACCAGCACCATCTCATCTTAAACCCTAGTTCATCTCTTGTATCCAATCTTTGTATCCAAACCTTAGATTGGTACATGTGGGTTGCTAGTAGTGTTGATTACTCCTTGTAGTTGATGCTAGTTGGTTTACTTGGTGGAAGATCATATGTTCAGATCCATTATGCATATTAATACCCCTCTGATTATGAACATGAATATGCTTTATGAGTAGTTACGTTTGTTCCTGAGGACATGGGAGAAGTCTTGCTATAAGTAATCATGTGAATTTGGTATTCGTTCGATATTTTGATGAGATGTATGTTGTCATCCCTCTAGTGGTGTCATGTGAACGTCGACTACATGACACTTCACCATTGTTTGGGCCTAGAGGGAGGCATTGGAAAGTAATAAGTAGATGATGGGTTGGTAGAGTGACAGAAGGTTAAACCCTAGTTTATGCGTTGCTTCGTAAGGGGCTGATTTGGATCCATATGTTTCATGCTATGGTTAGGTTTACCCTAATACTTCTGTTGTAGTTGCGCATGCTTGCAATGGGTGTTAATCATAAGTGGGGTGTTTGTCCAAGTACGGACAGTACCCGAGCACCGGTCCACCCACATATCAGATTATCAAAGTACCGAACGCGAATCATATGAACGTGATGAAAACTAGCTTGATGATAATTCTCATGTGTCCTCGGGAGCGCTTCCCTTTATATAAGAGTTTGTCCAGGCTTGTCCTTTGCTACAAAAAGGATTGGGCCATCTTACTGCACCTTATTTACTTGCATTACTTGTTACTCGTTACAAATTACCTTATCACAAAACTATCTGTTACCGATAATTTTAGTGCTTGCAGAGAATACCTTACTGAAAACTGCTTATCATTTTCTTCTGCTCCTCGTTGGGTTCGACACTCTTACTTATCGAAAATGCTACGATAAATCCCCTACACTTGTGGGTCATCAGTGCACGAAGAATTATCGAACGAGAGTTGGATCAGCTGGGGGAATTCGTGTCTATATGGGAGTGGATCAGCCATGCCACCCTGTTACCGACCAACGAGGACCACATTTCCTGGAACCTGACTACTAAATGGGGCTTACTCCTCTGCGTCGGCGTATGGGGCGCAATTCTATGGTTCTCATCCTAGGTTTAACCCCTCCAAGGTCTGGTCTGCTCATGCCGAACCCAAGTACAAATTCTTCGTCTGGCTGGCCCTCCATGGGAGGATTTTGACCGCGGACAGGTTGGCATTGCGTGGCTGGCTGCTTGACCCCAGATGCCGGCTCTGCCTTCAGAAGCCAGAAACTGCAAGCCATCTCTGCAAGGACTGTCTCTTTAGAGTCGCGGTATGGAACCAAGTGAACACATGGACGAACGAGGGCTTGCTGATATCGGTGTTCCTACCTGAGCCCGGAAGCGTGTCAGATTGATGGGATACCTTGCTTGCAAACCAATCAAGCAGGTGCGCCGATGACGCAGCGGGAGGATCATCTACACCTTATGGTCAGTATGGAAGGAGTGAAACAGGCGAGTTTTCACCGGTATTTGTTTGACGCATACAGAGGTTGCCATCCTGGCCTTGGAGGCAATTAAACAACGCGCATTGGCGTTTGCCGGAGCCAGGCCAACCGAGGAGATTGGCTAATTTAGTTTAGGGTTAGTACCGTGTTCTGGTGGTTTTTATGCCGCGTTCCCTAAAAATGTGCGCCTCTCTGTACATCGCGTTTCTCGCTTTCCTTCTATAAAGAAAAGGCAGTGCTTCCGTGGGTTCCTCAAGAAAAAAAAGTTGAATTCCCTAGTCCCGCATGAGCCGAGGACGAAATATCGATTGTTTCAGAATCACATTAAACATTGAACCGTAAGTTGGACCATACTGTGAACAGACTTTGTATCTTGGTGATTTGTAGAAGGCTACTTCTTGTCTGAACAATACAGGCTAACTTGCAGAGTTTTTTCCTTCAAACCATGCAGGAAGACTGCACGTGAATATATAGATGAAAAACAAAGGTTCCAAACGACAATTACAGCAGTTGTTAAGCGTGAGAAAGATCAGAGAAGAGAAAGAGAGCAGAAACTGGTCCAAAGCAGAACAAACACGCAAGAAAAACGACCGCAGGGACAGTAAATCTACGCGTACAGCGCGAGAGTGCGCCACAGTCCACCGCGATCACTTGTATCAATGGCAGTGATATGATAATACTATGAAACGCAAAATCCACTTACAAACTTTACAACCGGTTCAATCAAAGCCATAATAATTAACATAACAATGCCCACATCACACATCAAACTTAAGCTCCACAGATACAGATAGCAGCAGCAGCAGCAACACACCACCAGTGATCAGGTGATCAATGATCATGCACTCAGGCGGAGGAGCCCTTGAGCTTCTTGGCGATGCCGGCGAAGTACTTGCCCTGGTGGAAGGCGTGCTCCAGCTCCATCTCCGACGGCCACCGCGACCCGTCCCCCGCGAACGTGCCAGCGCCGTACGGGCTGCCGCCCTGCACCTTGTCCATGTCGAACATCTTGGCGCCGAACGTGTACCCCACCGGCACGAACACCATGCCGTGGTGGGTCAGCTGGGTCACCGCCGTCAGCGGCGTCGTCTCCTGCCCGCCGCCCTGCGTGCCCGTGCTGAAGAACACGCCCGCCGGCTTGCCCGCCAGGCTCTGCTCCCTCCACAGCCCGCCCGTCGAGTCGAAGAATGCCTTCATCTGCGCCGCCATCATGCCGAACCTCGTCGGGAACCCGAACAGGACGCCGTCCGCCTCCGCCAGCTCCTGCGGGGAGATCACCGGCACGTCGGTCTTGGGCGGGGCGCCCATCTTGCCAAGGACTTCCTCGTTCAGGATCTCAGGGACCTTTAATACGATGGTGAGCAAAGATGCATGTGTGAATTCATTTCATGAAATCTTTCTCTACACACAC